>NC_050610.1:18750000-19375000 GCF_014743375.2 Drosophila subpulchrella | reverse complement strand
GTAACGGTCGAGGTAGAGAGTTACCATGTTATATGGTCATGAGATAAGACACTTCAGACAGCACTTCATGTTTATGGCGTGCCTTCTGCCTCTTTTACCGTTCCCGCCCCCTAAACCTTGCCCCCCATGGGCAGTTCCCCACCTGAGCCAAATAACCTACGTTCGGTGAATGACAAGCTGAGGCCCTGTCAGATCATATAGGTTTACAGTTAGCTAATTAATGGACCGACTTCTACGCCGCCCTTTGGGTTTAATTACCTGTTCGAAAAAGCCGGTTCTAATAACACACTTGCCTATCTTTTTTACATTTTATCTAGAGACCTTTCAATGAAAACTTTTTATTAGAATAATATAATATCTCTTGTTGAGCTTTAGTAGCTCCAATATGAGCTTTATTTTGACCCCAGACACCTTATTTAAACATATGCTCTTATATTAAAGATAAATTTGCTATTTTGAAAAGCCGTCTTTGCCTAACATATACTAAATTGTCTTAGTTATCCTTTTAAATTGTATCTAGAGACCTTATAATCATAACCTTTAATAAAACATGTCTATAGCTTCAACTGAGTTCCAAGAATTTCTATACTAAATCCTAATGATTCCCAGATACCTTATTTTACAAAAGTATTTAGGAACTCCAAAACGTATGTTCCCAAATTTACCCATTTACCTATTTGAAAAAGCCGTCTTTGATTACAGACTTACTTGCCTATCAAATACTGGGTTGTTAAAGTTATCTTTTTAAAATTTTATCTGGAGACCTTTTAATAAAAACAATCTGATAGAATAGTTCTATAACTCCAACTGAGTTTAACAGAATTGTATATCTAATAGTTACGATACCCATTTACCATATTTTAATAAAAATGTATAGGAACACCAAAACATATCATCTTAAATTAAATGTAATAAAAATAATCCTTTAAATGACAGCTACCCTATGCTAGAAGTTGTACTTAATTTCTTCAGATTCCTTCATTAAATAAAATTGTTGCAAGCGCACACAGTGCCTGCGATAAGTGTGCGTGCACCCTGAACACACAGTAAATCGTGCAATGACTTCCCGTCGAAATTTCGCTCCGCTGGTTCTTCCTGTTCCATATCAATCACGTCGTTAAGGTCTCCGGTTGACATTTTTCCTCAGTTTCAATCGCTTTGCGGCCGCTCAACGTGTTTGGCATTTTAACTATCATATTAAGCGTCGTGTTTCGCTATTGTTCTTCGTCGCCGGCACATAAAAGTGTGTAATTAACTCAGGTGGGAGATAGGGATGATAATGATGATGATGATTATTGTTATGAACGTGTGTGGGCTCTGCGAAGCGGTGAGAACGAGCATTTGTCTAGCTGTCAGAAAACTGGAGCAGCCCCATAGACCACGTGAATCAAATAAGCGCCAATATTTGCTTATCAAATTTTCAGGGAATGACCAGATGAGGGGCAGATAATATTTAAATTGTAATAATATTTATAAAGGTTTCCTCAAGAGTTTTATAATGTGTATACTCTTTTTTTAATTAAAGATTTAACTACTTTTGCCTATTCATAATTTATTACTACTACATAATACAGCATTTCAATAATTTGATTTAATATGGAAATGTTTGCAAACCGGTTGGGCATGTATTCATTAACTTATTATTTTGGCATTCATAAATTAGTAGCATTGATATTCAAATTTAATTCAATAAATATAACTAATGAAGCAAATAATGTGATTATCATATTTAACAATTGAATTAAATTATGCATTGTCGTAAATTGAGATATATATAATTATTTAAGTTTACTTAAAAATAAGAAAAAGGGAAATTTCCATAAATTTTACACAGACCAGAACTCTTGCCACATAAATCAAATTTAATCATGTGAGTCAGGCACTTATCAGCGACTAATTAAACTTTGCATATTCATCAACTGGCAGGGCCTTTTCCAACTAAAGAGATTATTATTCCCCCTGCAAATTCCAGGTGACTCAATTGTCAGGTGTGTGTGGGCCCGATTATAATATCACTCCCCCTTTCAGTGGATTAATGCACTCGCACTCCATCAAGTTGCCTTCCTCAAGCAACCAGAAAGCCCACAAGTGACCAGAAACGTCTCGATATTAAATCAGATACGTCAGAGGTTTCGAGGTTTGCGTCACCTGAATAATGCACGTCACCAAACCAAAGTGTGGAAAGATTTTTGGATTTTGCATGAAATTGTTAATTAACTGGTTCGACAGAAAGACTCAGAAATGATGATGGCGGTGTCGCCACGTGAATCACTGCATTTTTCCCGCAGCTGGCAACAAAAGGAGTTCCACTCTAAAAAACCCATAATAAAGTAAAAAAGAAATGTGTTGAAAAGGTGCTGGACGCGAATGAAATTGACTCGCCTAATCAGCACGCTAATGTTAATTCGAAATACGCGTGGCTTTTAGCAATGTGACGGCTCGGCTTCCCATTCCTGCCACTCTGATATCAACGTTTTTATCAGCGGCAACAAATCTGCTCAAATAACAAATATGTGCCGAGCACACATCACAGTATATTATATACTTTGTGGTATGTGCTATATGGTATATCATCAGGTATTATCTTATCTCTTCACGACATGCATGCCAGCATTTAAACGACGCATTAGCCATCACCCATAAGCCAACTCCATGCACTTCGCTCTTTCGAGCCCACCAAACAGATATGAAAGTTTGGGCCGAAAAGAAAAGCCACAATGAAAACGCAAACAAAAACATTTATGTTTAAGTCTGATATGTATGCTAAACAATTACCCAAACTTAAACAAAAGAAAACACACACAATTTTTGGTCTCTGAATATGCACAGATAAAGTTAAGAATGGTTTCCTGATGCTCTATGAAAAAGGCTTCTATATTGAGATAGGAGCAGTTTTTGGCGGGAATTTATTATTATTTATTGACTTAGAACTAACACAAATAAAATGTATAATTTATTGGGCAAAATTTAATTTCTAAAATATATATATAATATATATATATATATATAATAAATAATATTTTAAAAGCCTCACACCTTTTATCTTGAAACTTAATGGTTAAGAAAAATGTATAGTCATTTTTCAAATAAGGGGCTTAGCTTCTGACGAGCTTTATTAATATGCCTAAGATTTCATCTAACTGGCAGTTTTACAGTTCAGTTTTTTACGGCCAGGAATACTTAATTTTCAAATATGGCTATGGCCCTACAGCAACTCTATTTCAACAGCCTTATAGAGTATATAGACAAGAGGGAAAGACAAGGGAAATAAATTAAGATTGCAAAGCATCATCTTGGTTGGCAGCGCAGAAATATTAAAAATGCCAAACAGGTCGCAACTTTTTCTTATGTATTTTTTGGCTGATTGATTTGTTGCCTGTCGCCTTGGCCGCTCCACCCACAGCTCCATTATAACCAATTTTTTTTTGGGTGTGGGTGTTGGCTTTGGCCATATAGCGTTGGAACGCCCCGCAGATCTCACCTAGATTCACTGCGCTCTCCTTTTTTTATTTCCCGTTTTTTTGGCCCGGCCAAATTGGGCCCTCTGATTCTGTTTGCCAAGTTGCTCCGCTCGTGTTTTATTGTTTACCGGGCTCTCTAGCTGCCTGTTGTTTACCCATCGTCAGCTGCTGTTTGATTTGCAACAATAATTTTTGTTTACGGTTTATGGTGGCCCCAGCGAACGTGGATTGTTATTATTTAGATGATTACGCATTTTACAGTCGCAAGGCGATCAACGTTTGCGTGATATGCGTTTCGTATTAATTATGAATTATTATTCCTTGGTCACTTTTTTCATTTTATATTTTTTTTTTTTGGTAATTTTTGATGGTTTTTTGAGCGGATTCGTTGCGAAATTGGATGGGGCAAGTGTTGAAGTAGTCCAATGACGATTTCGAGGGCACTTTTAATTAGGCTAAACATATGTTTACGCATTCAAGACTTCAAGGAAGGGTAGAAAAATTTTTAATTGAATATAAGTAAAAACGATTAGCTTTTGTAAGATCCAGCGCATTAACAAAATATGATTATTTCTATGGAAAACTATTGGCCCCAAAATAGTGAAATAGGTTGTACCCTAAGCCGTTACCTAATTATAGTGCTCTCCTCCCCCTAAAAGCCGGCTTATCTAATGACTTTTTTCCGTGCCGTTCTAACTGTTTGCCTTTCATTTCATTTCACCATTGTCTTGGCAATGTTTTTTGTGTTTTGCAACCACTAATTGCAAATAAATTGTGCGCAGTTATAATCTGTGGAAACGGGCCCTGCTCCGGCCCCCCATCCACCCCACGATCCCATCTGCTCCGCCCCTGTCTACTAATCTTGAGCAAGCTGATCGACTAATAGGCGCCAACTGACAATGAAATTTCATAGACATAAATTGACAGGCCAATAAATAAAGTAAAAGAAATGCACAGTAAAAAATACTCTAACGAGGTTTTGAAAATATTAAGTATAATTTAATAAAAATAAAAATATATTTAGTACACTTTTTTAAACATAAAAAAATATTTAATTATTTTTCTCGGTGCACGCACATGTTGCTTAGTTAAAAATTGTACTGTTTATTTATTTATTCTTACTCTGTCGTTTGCATTTGATTGCTTATCAGGAAATGGAAAAGCGTAAAGCGTGTAACAAAAACAAAACAAGTTCAATAATTGAATTGGGTGCTGTTAAATTTATTAAGAACCCTAGCGGAATAGAATCAATTCAATTTGAAACGAATAAAGAAACCTTCCAGTAGTCAGTCGCGATCGTTTGCCGCTCGGTTCATTGACTTTTCCACGCCTTGGGCGACTGTTTGAGTGGCGGCGCAGATTGAAGAGTGGCGTACTAAACTGCGAGATATAAAGTCAAGGTCGGCCTGTTCTCTTTCCGCTGATAAGGCCAAGTCAGCAATGTGTGGCGATAAGAAAAGCCAAACAAGAGTCAGCAGGGGAAAGCCATAAAACATAGCAATCAAGTGCCACACATGAAATCGTGAACAGTCTAAGGAAAGTTGCTCTACAGGCATAGAAATTCATTCAAAACAAAATTTGGCTATATCGCATTTATTGCCGATCATATTCTGGCCGAAAGCCATCATTGTTGTCTTAACAAATGCTTACTCAGTTCTGTATTTGATTTGGATCTTTGGAATTTGCTGCTATAAAAGCCTTTTGTTGACCTAATGGTTATATCCATAATTTCTACCATTGTTAGAGTGAGTTCAAATAAATTGATAATTTATGCAAAGCTCTTAGATGTCATTTGTTGAGAGTCGGTCAACATTTCAGGGAACATTATTTAAATCGGATTAAGAATATTTTTAATTTTTTAATGTCTTACAGCATGTGCAATATTTTAATTTTAGTAGCTGTCATTTTTTCGTATCAACCTATGCTTCATTAAACAAAAACTATAAATATCGTCTTCCAAGAAAAATATATCCCAAAATTGTTTATGATGGAAATTTTCCAATGGAAAACTTTGCCGGTCGATAGTATAAATTTTGTTTTTGCTTTTCCAACTTTTGCATATTTTTTTGCAAACATTCATAAATGGTCTAATGATGTTGCTTGGACTGCTGACTCCATTAATCACAGCTTGTCACTCAGTCATTCACCCGTTCAGACCGGCATTCATTCACTGCCTTTTTGCTGGCGGATGTATCTTGTGTTTCGGGGTGTTCAATATTATCTTAGGGTTTGTTTTCAGGTTTTTTTTTTGTTGGCAATACCATGGCCCCTATGAAAAGTTTTAGCCGGATTTGTGGCTCGAGGCTTTTTCCACTGAACCATTTGAAAAGGTGCCGCAATCAATCTGGCGAATGAATTTCTAGGTAAATCCTCTATAAAATATGAAGTAATGTTTGATCTCTTCAATTGCAGATTCATTTGGAATGGCATCATCCCCGAACAATGCGGCGCCGCCTGTTTTATGGCGGGCGAGACGTAAAATCGGTAAGTTCCCCCCTCAAAAACTTTGTTAACATTTTTCCAGCTAAGCAATCAGCACTGCTGAGGGTCATTAATTTTAGACCAGATTTATGTGCTGACTTTAAAGCCAAAAGCTGTCAGGGTTCAATGTCATTTGTGCATGTTTAAATGTTCATTATCCTGCCTGCCGAATAATCAGGGGGATGGGTGTAAAATCTTTCTTTGTGTTTGCGCCATCAAATATTAACGAGACAAGGCAGGATTTTCAGTAGCGTTAAATTGAAAACTTGAAATCAAAGGATGGCTTATGAATTTTTGAAAAGCCTAAGTATGTCTGCAATTAGTAAATACATTTTGGATCAGGGCAGAAATCAATGCCAAGCGGATTTGCATTTTTTCGCTGTGCTGATGAGTTAGTTGGGGTCAAGTGGGGCTTTTTGGGCTGCCTAATAGTAACCCAAACTTCTGCTTGGCTGAAAACAATCACGTAAAGTTTTAATTAATTTCAAACAAACGGCCAAACAAACATCGGGCCAGCCAAACAAACAGAGCCAACCGACAGAACTAGAGAACTTTGCACAATTTATGGTTGCTGTCGCGTGGCTCCAAGCCCCTTTTGCCCCTTTTGGTACAGTGAAACCACGAGTGGAGGACTCTGTGTTTGCCTTTGTAATGGTAACAAGAAGAGGCAGCAGCATAGGGCTGAGGAAAAGACTTTGCACGCTTTGTCAACACTCTTCCGGAAGCAAAAGTCGCTGATGTCGTCGCTGTCACGCTCCGTGCGGTTTATAGGGACTCCCGCACACACACACACGCACACACTTGGGTGCAGTCATTTCCGTTTCCGTTTCCACAAAAAACACTGGCAAACAGAGGCCGAAAAAATGAGTGGAAAGTAAACTAGAATAATAGAGAAATATAAGCTGAGGAGCTGTTTCTGAGTCACTTCTCAAAAGCAAATAGTTAAAAATGATGTTTTGTAGATAAATTAAAAGTTAAATACACTTAGGGAAATAATGTTAATTTTATTAAAGTAATTAAAGTACTTATAAAATAAACGAAAACAAGAACTTTCTCTAATGAAGTTTTTAACAAACGAATTTCTTTACAAAAATATTTTTTATTTTAATCTTGAAAACTTAAAATACCTAAAAGATAAAAGTTCCTTTTAAGATACTCACTAAGTGAAGTATGTTTGAGTGCATTTGCCTTTATTCCCGGCTTTATTTTGACTTTGCGTTTACTTTGCTTTGTTTTGATTCGCAATCTTTTCACTCCACTCCATCTCCGTTAACCGGCAACTTGGCAATGAGCAAAAGTTCAGTTCCGGACTCAAAAAGGGGGGCTAATATCGTAAGTTTTGAGTGCTCAGGGGTTGGAGCTTTTTTTATTGGCGGAGTCAAAGCTGCGGTGAAGTTTATCCAAAAGTTTAACTTGAACAGATGCAGTCGAAAGCTAAGTGTGAGCGATTTTGAAATTATTTTTTCTCCACTTTTGCGATTTTTGCTTTGATATTTTGTTTCTCAAAGCCGGTTCTTTTGTCCAACTGACTGAGAAGCACACAGATACACTATGGATACCTGTGTATTTGTGGGCCTCATGTTATTTTCCTTGTCCAACTAACGGTGCATTTATCGATACAATAAGATTCGATTCGGTTTTGAGTCATGTCTCAGATACTTTTTTTTTTCTTTGGGGGAATGAGTTTTTGGGGTAAGAAAAACAGCTGTTATCTTTGTTCGATTTCATATCGCCCAAGAAAATATCAAATTTAATATAAAAAATGTTTTGGTCTTCTTAGGCTTTTTTGTTTTGCTTGTTCTTTTAATCTGCTTAATTACTTTGAGCTTACTCGCGCTTATCTTTCATATACAATGACATAAGATTGTTAAATAATATGTGCATATTGTTAACCTAACATAAAATTGTTAATGTGGATTAAATTGGTTAAAAATCTGAAAGATACATAAAACAAATTTAAAATCAGGTTTTAAATGACTGAAATTTTATATTTTTAATTGTATATATAATATATTTACATTAATCTAAAAAATATATAAAATATAAACAAAAGAAACTATACTCAAAAGAATGGTCTTTGTGGATTAGTTTAGTGAAAAGTCTGAAAGATACATAAAACAAATTTAAAATCAGGTTTTAAATGACTGAAATTATATACTACTAAAAAATATATGAAATATAAACCATAATAACTACATTTAAAAAATCTAAATAATTTGTATTTTATGAAATTCAAAAACAGAAACATTTTGAGCTTTGTTCAGCATTTTAGTTTTTCGCCATCGATTAATTATTCTATCAGCAGGCAGCCACAATCAATTACGGCCATGGTCGCATTACCGTTAACAGCGACTAAAAAAAAAGTCGCACATTTCCCAGGTCACAGAACACAGATACAATTGCTTTTCGCTGATAAGAAATCTGAAAAAAAGGAAAAAAACTTGGCGCTATCAACAAGTTGAATGCGAATGCCACAGTAAAGAGAATAAACGATAAACGAGCGGGCGGAGAGCGAGAACAACAGAAAAGGGGGACAGAGAGAGGGAATCAAAAGTTCATTAGTCGCTCGCGATAAACTAAAAACGGCAAATGTAAATAAAAAGTAAAAAACAAAGAAAATCACTCGGAGTCACACGCACACAAGCAAACGATTTGAGTGACTTGGCTTTGTTTATTTTAGGCGAATTCGCCGCGCTCGTTTTTCGCCGCGTATCTGCCAGCTACGTTCGCCGTTCGCTGTCCGCAGTTCGCCTTAGTATCGCTCAGATATTCAAAGCGTTCGGTTCGCTCGAAAAGAGAACGCGCGACAAAAGCGGCCCGAAAATAAATTACATTTAAATACTGGCCCACTGGCAGGCCAGAAAAATAGGAAATCGATCTGAAAACCATATATCTTAAATTCGGGCAGAGTTTTGTGCGTGTGTGTAGAGAAATAGATAAAGAAAATCCCAAAGAAATCACCGAATGAAAAGTACAAATGTAATCATTTCTCGAGATGATCCAATGAAACGTTTTTGTATATGCGATCAACGGTCGCGTGCTCAATTCGCCTGTGTGAGTGTGTGTGTGTTCGTGTCGCCAAGGTGTGAAAATATACCCACATATATACATGCATAAATATCTCAAGCGATACAACGAAAAAGTATCTATATACACAACTGCATAATAGCGGTGCCACAATTAACGCAAGCCAAATAAAAGGCGTAAAATTAAGCACACCAATTTGAATTTCTAGATCGTCCGCTAAGTGGCTGGGTAAACTAAATGGTTTTTGGTGATCCAATGAATTTTTTTTTCGCAGAGTATCTCGTATCGCGAAGTGAAAAAAGAAGATGCATTTTATTCTTTGCAGCTGATCAGCGGCTCTCTCGCTCTCCTTCTACAAAGCCAGTGTTGCCAGCTCTGCATTTTCTTTGCCCAGTGTGCTTATCGCCATTTGTGGGTGTGTGTGTGTGTGTGTGTGTGCTTTTCGCTACTTTGTTGTTTATTATTTGATATTGTTGCGGCGAATTTGCAAGCGTCGTCCAAGCGTGCAAAAAAAAAAGTTTGAAACGTTATTTTAAACGAAATTTAAAGAATTTTTCCCATTTAGGCACTTGGCCCATTTGAATTTCTCTCTTTTTTGACGATTCTTTAAAAATTAAAAGTATATTCTTTGATTCTGTGAAGTAATGGGAAAAATATAAGATTTTATTAAAAAATGAACTAAGAAATTTCAAAAAATTTTAAGTATCCTATACAATTTATATATCTTGACACGATCAATCCCAATTAACAACTGAAAAAATATGCTGGTCTTTTTCATTAAAATAAAACTTTTAATGAAATTTTTTAGTAATTTAAATGAAAATAAAATATCAACATTTATTTTAAAGTTTTAAAGTCATTAAAATAAAACTTTTAATGGAACTTTTTAATAATTTTAATGAAAATAAAATATCAACATTTATT
Source organism: Drosophila subpulchrella (assembly GCF_014743375.2). Classification (NCBI taxonomy): domain Eukaryota; kingdom Metazoa; phylum Arthropoda; class Insecta; order Diptera; family Drosophilidae; genus Drosophila; species Drosophila subpulchrella. The sequence continues at coordinate 19,365,107 of NC_050610.1, read as the reverse complement.
TTGAAGTTTATACACATGTTAATGCTCTGTTTTTTGATTTTCGTTATTTATGGATTAACGTAATTTGGATTACAATGTTTATTCATATTTAACAAATATGGTTTTTATTGGTCAGTTCGGTTTTATAAGGTTTTTTTTTGGCAGAAACTGCGTTTTCCTGGCGCGATATAATAAACGAAAGAGAAAGAGAAGGTGAGAAAGAGAGAGGAGAGTGCGCAAGTTTATAGGCGATAAGCTGTCTGGGCAGCCCTTTACCCCCCTTCCACCCCTTCTCGCTCAGCAGACAGGTGCGTTCACCGAGTTCAATTCGCTTTTGTTGTCACTTAGGTTTTATTGTTGTTTTTCTCGCTCTTTTATCAAGAGAACAATACACACACGCTCGCATATGTTTGTCGTGTGAGTGTGTGGGTGGTCGGCCAGTTTAGTCATTAAAGTCTCTTGCCTTTAGTTGTTGTTATTATTGGTGTAACGGAAGTGGTTTTGTCGCTCTTATGTAGTTGTTGCTCTTTTTTGGCAGTATCCGTAGGATTGTGAACCGACATAAAAAAGATTTTAGTTCTGAAAAAAAAGAAATATTAAAAATACATATGGTGCGTATTTCAAGCATAAATATTTTTTTAAATTTTGTTGAAATTTTAAATGTTAAAAAAAATAGTTTAATAAATGTGAATACACCATTAGTTTTTAAAATAATTTTAAAGTCTAGCGTGTAGTCCGGATTTTTCAGTAGGCCCCTGCGCAACAGCTAAACTTCCAAATGAATTTGCAAAAACTCACTTTTAAATAAGTTCCAAACTTTCTTAGCTCCTGGTAACTACTTTTGACGCTTATTTAATAAGACATGAGTAGCAAAGATAGTTATTTTTTTGATTTTTTTTAACAAGATTTAAAGGGCAAACTTATTAAAGAATGTGAAAGGGTTGCTCATTATTATTATGTCCTCATTTACTATTTGATGTAGGGGAATCACATGCTACATTAATGCCTGTGTCGATTGGGATTCATAATTTTTATGGAACCCAACTTGAGAACCCAACTTGAGAATACATCTTGTTCCCCAAAAACCGAATCAATGCTAATCAGCATACATACAGATTGGGTATCCCCTCTGCTTCACCACTGCGGATTTCCCACAAGACTTGGTTGTTTATGATTGTCATTATCAGAAGGAATTACCATTGTTATCCGGCTAAATCTAGTCATTACTCACTCACGCGCTGCTCATCTCGCTCGCACCCACGGCGACCTTATCAGTGGGTCCCCGACTCGTGCTTTTGATGCTGATAATACGCCCTGACTTGGCTTATGTACCTGTTCCAGTGCTCCAGTGGGGCTGCGGCCTATCAGTCACATTGAAACAATGCCGTCACTTGGCCAAAATAATCATTGACTGGTCATTGTTGTTGACCATGTGGAGGGAATTTCCGGATGGAAAAGTGGGGGCGTCCAGATAAGGCACGGAAAGATACGAAATCAGAGCTAGATTGAATGAGTGTAATATTCCTAAGATCTCAAAAAAAATAAATAAATTTTATAAGTTCACAAACCTTAGCTGTGTTCTTATAAAAATTTCCAAGTCTTAAAACACAAGGTAGAAATTACCTATAAAATATTTATGTATATTGTAATCAGAAAGAATAAATCAAAGAACCACTTTTTAAAGCTTTTTGTGATTCCCCCAAAATTTTAATAATCGGTTAATACCGTGCATCAAAATTATAATGGCCATCATAAAGACGTCATGATTATAACACTTCCAAGAACGGTCAGGCCTCAAAGTTTTTTTTAAAAAGATATTAAGCTCTCTTCTGACTCAGTTATTTGTTTTGAAGTTTTGGCCCCGTCCTAATGAATACTCTTCTGATATCAAGTTTTTTAATGAAGTTTCTTTGACGCACTTGCGACCAGTTATCCATGATATTATACAGGCCCACAGAGTGTGTGTGTGTGTGCGGTTATAGAGTATATGGTACAATATCAAGTAGCCGCCGTGCTGTCCAAATGGGTTCTCCCCCTTATTTACAAAGGAGAGGGGGCGGTGAAATTGACCCAATATAAGTAGAGTACATACAATATAAAAGATCTCAAGTTGATTGCAATGGCAAAAGTTGCACACATATATGGTAATTACGCCCGGATTATTATGGCCGAATGCAGAAGGTGGTCCATGGAGGTTGTTAGCTGGTTTGGCCCGACTGGCAGTTTTAGCTGCATGTGACTGGCTTCCTGCTGCCCACATTTGGTCGGATTGGGCCTAGCTCGTTGGAGGCCTTCTTCGATGTGGGTTAACCGTTCTTGGAGGAATTCCAATAAAATTGAACAAAAGAATCGGACACACTCGTATTCCTCCTACGTTTGCCGTTGCTTCATTGCTGCTTTGTTATTGAAAATAATTGAATAAAATCAATTTGTTAATGTTCGGCAAATGAATTTACTTTGCCTTATTAATAAATATTTATTTAATGAATAAAGCTTTTTGAATTTCAATGAACAATATTCTATAGGTTGTGTGTTCTTTATCCATTTCTCTCTTTTTATGAATTTTGTTTTTGTTTATCAGTACATATACTGTTAAATTTTAATATTTATGAGAATTTTGTTCCTTACCATTAAAATGCATTTAAATTTGTTCTGCACAATTACGGAAAAATCCCACAGATTTTAAATTTTTCCAACGTTTTTCTTTGTTTTAAATTAACACCACATTATTTTTATTAAAATTGTAGTTTCGTAAATTATTGAAAATCTACATTTATATATTCTGAAATCTTTTTTATAACATTATGGTTTTAAATATTTTTTAAGATATCCCATGTATCTTGAAACGTATGTAAATTTTCACAAAAGGGACCCAAGAAGCTTATCAAGTCCCTTTTTTTTCTGTAAAATCCTTTCTTATTTATTGAAATCAATAAATGCATTCAAGTTGTGTACAAGCCAAGATGTTGATATGAAGAGTTCTTTATGGACATTTAATGTTTATTTATCGCTTCTTCGCCGAGTCTTTGAACCTTTCCTTGGTTCGCTTTTTGTTTGACACCTTTTGTTGTTTCCTTTCTTTTTGTTTTCAATGTGGTTGTTGCTGCCTCGACTTGTGTTTTGCTTAATTTTTATTGATGTTATTGCTTTTTATCGGGGAATGCCAAACAGCTGTTTTCCTTTTCTCGATTGGCTCGGCCTCTGTTACTGGAATTTGGCACGTGTCAGCTGGATGAATTCTAGTTGTATCTTCTGCTGTTGATCTTGCGGATATATTTTATTTTCTTTTATTTGGTTCGTATGGCTGTTGATTTATTTAATTCGCATCTCGTTTATGGTTCGTCAAAGGTGATGAGACCCGGCGGGGTTTTTTGGGAGGTAGTTTGCTTGCCAAACTCGTTTGGAACCCTCCAAATTTAAATCATGTGCAGTATTTTCAAATTAATTATTTAAATATTCAAATGCCTCGTTCTTTCGATGGCGAAATTCAAATTTTTTTTTGGCTGATTGATAAAAAAGCGTTTTGTTTTGTTTTACCCGAAAAAAAGCATTATCATCTTGTATGTACAATTCAAAAGAAGTATATTTCACTTTAGAATGCATTGTAAAAAATCATTTAATGCTTGGTCAGGTTGAAAAGATAATTATCGTATTCAAATTGATTGGTTGCTATCAACTTTTTAATAATTTCTTTAGGCAATTTCTTTAGATATCCCGAGTTGCTTGGCAACAAATTGTTAATCCATTTACCATACGGAAATTCCCCAAAACATCGCCTTAATTTCTTTAATTGTGTGTTTATTTTTGGTGCTCCTTATTTATGTCGCTCATATGATAAAAAATCATGGGACTATGACGGGGAAAAGATTTTATTTTATCTTACACAATTTGGGCGACTCGTAAAATGTCGAAAATATAGACCGACTTGTCTACAGAAGTATTTCACTCGTACTTCTGTTAATACATATGCGCATATATAGCTCATTCGCAGTTCGATGCCTCAAGGCTAGACCTCAAAACATATGTAAACATATTCAACAAGAGTTTTCCACGTTTGACAGCATTTTCTATTAATTAATGTGAGTCAAATAAATGCATTTTAATGCTTCTCAGAACAGAAATTACCAGCAACGAAAAATGTGTTTTTTTTATTGGGAAACCCATTTGGAACTGACTCACATCATAGGCATTTCCTTTTTTGCGAGGGGGTGTGTGCTTGCGTCACAATTTGATGGACAAAAGAAAAATGTGTGCCAATTGAACGATTTAAAATTCGTGTATATACATTTGCGTATATAAAATACGATCGGGAGGAATCGAGGCAGCTGCCCACACACGCAGATTGTGAGGAAAAGGGAAAAGTACGTAGGGGTAAACTGTCGTCACAAATGGGCTCTCTCATAAGTACACTTTTAAATTAATATTTAATAAAGCAATTTTTAAATAATATATATAAAAAGAAAGGTTACAAAAATTATTTATTTATTTTGTTTTAACAAATTAAAGCTGGTATATATTAATATTTGAAAGAGAAGGGGCGCTGTAAGCTAAAGTCCTTAGGCTCCAGTTACAAAAATATTTTATACGAAGTGAATTAATTTTTTCAGAATTTATTTTTTGGAGTTGATAAATCTCAAAATGATCATACTTGTATACAAATTCCTAAAATAGTTTCATTTTTTTTTAAATATATGAAATATTACAAGACATTATTTAAAGATATATTTTGAAACAATTTTATTTATTTATTTTGAAACATTTAACATTGAAAATAATCATAGTCTTGATCTTAAAACATTTAATTTTTAAACTATCTGGAGGTGTTATAGATTTATTATTTATTTTATATTTATTCAAATAAATATTTGAGTTGGCTTTGTATTGATCTTAAAATATTTAATCTTTTACTATCTGTATGTATTACACAGTTTTTATATTTTTTTTCTTTTTTAAAAATTCCTATAATTTGCCTAAATTGGTACATAGTATTTTTCCGTGTAGATATGAGCAGCATGCTCTTTGCCAATTCGCCGCAAAGTGAGACGCGCAGCTTTTGCTCATTTCCCCCACGCTTATCACTCTTTTCTCTGTTGCTCCCCATGCCTATTTTATCTCCGTCTCTTTCCGTTTCGATCTCCCATCTCTTTCGCAGTTGAACTAAAAGAAAAAAAAACAATCTTTTCAGCAGCATGTTAATTAATATGCCTTAATAACGTATATTTTGTTCGCTTGGCTGTAATTAATCTTCGTTTGTTTATAGAAATCAAACAGATTTAATTAATTTATATCAGGCATATGCTAGGCGGCTCTCTCTCTCTGCCTTTTGTTTTGTTTATGTATCTAAGAATGTTTTTGTTTGCCTTTATTTTGTTTTCCTGCCGAGAGTTCTGGTGGAAAATTTTCCAGCGCTCAGTAAGTGTATGGAATTAAAATTGATTCTAAAACCGCTAAAAAGGGGGTATATCACGGCAGGTGGAAAGGAGGGGCATCTGGGGTTGGCGCCAGCTTAAACGCTTTTGTTGTTCCAGGCAATTGCATTTTTCCCGTTTATAGGTCTTTTTATCTAGCTTTTTTTTTAATTACCCAAAGGGGCAATTTGCAATTGTTGTTCGACCGCAGTTCTAGGGGGTTTGTGGTCGGCAATCAGCCCTTTAAACTCGTCGCAACTCGGAAATCATAGAAATTACACAACCACAAATCAGATTGTCTAATGTGCTAAAACCAAGTTACTAGTTTGATTTAGATTAGTCAATTTAATGGTGGGAAAAGGGGATGTTTTAAGGAAAATCGTTGTATAATAATTACAGAGAGCTGCGCATTTTTCAATAATTAAATTTATAATTTATTCCGTACTCCCTTACAAATATGCACTCGCACCTTATTTTATAAATTAATTTGAATGCCTAATAAAGCTCATTTTGCCTGTCAAAAACATTCGCCAGCAAAAAAGACAAAAGCATCTTCAAGTGAACCGAAATTATTTATGATTTCATTAGCCTGCTCATTACCCTTATCAGACGAGACGTCAACAACATTTGCAGTTGTGCAGAGTTTTGAACTTCAAAAGAATTAACCTTTACGCCATTGTCAGCTGTTCAGTCAGCTCCTAAAGAGCTTACATTGAATATTGTTTCGAGTTTTTTCGATTTCCAAGAAGGCACAATTTGTGCTGTTGCCGTTCCTGTGTACTTATAAATATGCAATGTCTTGCAATATTTTGATTATTGTATGCCATATTTTTTCTGCGGATTGCCCAAGGCTTCGATTCAGGCAGGCATCGTCTTACAATTTATGCTGCTGATGGGTAATAACCAACTCAAACTTCGCCGTTCTGACTTGAAATTAATATCCAAGACACACACTAGCATGGCTGTTTATTTTGAGAATGTTTCGGGAAAGAAAAGGGTTTCGAACCTGCCACAGAGTTGGAAAAGTTCCTTGGCAACTGTTAACCCAACTGATATCGATATTGATCCTCGTTAACCGATTCTATTTACAATTTATGGCCTAAACCAAATAAACAAGTGAATCGCATATACTTATTCCGAAACTTTTCCAGTCACTGAATTCAAATAGATATTATCGTATATATTTGTTTGGTTTATGGTAACGGAGCATCGAGTACGGGGGCGATTTCATATTATTTATTTGCTTGGTTCATTTCCTTGAATTAGCCTCCGTGACAATTCCGAAATTCGGTTGTAGAAAAGTTTCCATTAATGAATAATATTTGTAAAGATATTTGTATTTATTTTCGGTGTCATTCTCGGACATTCAGACCAGATCAAAGTCAAGCGGTAAACGCGAGTAAACAAATATTGTCGCAGACGCTACGTAATGTCTGGTCAGGGGCTAATTAGCACTTTATGAACACGATTGGACAGTTGTCAAGAGCTAGATCAAAGGGAAATATAATGGAGATTTATAGAACTAAAGGGGTGATTGGAATTGGCCTAGGTTCAGGTTTGGCCCTAAGGGCAAAGGAAAATCGTATTTACCCCCATTCAATTTGTGTTAAATTATTACCTGATGAGTGGCACTAGAACAAATCATTTCTCTGACGCGCAGTTGTTCCTAATAAACACATTTGCGACTTAAAGAAAAGGAAATTCATCTTAAATTTCCATCACTTTTGCCTTTGATATCTGATATCTTTTTCCAGACCATACTTAGCCAAATCATCTTTTGGCGCAGTACTTACCTTGCCCACTCATAAATATTTCCCACCCATTTCGCCAAGCTCGCCAGCTGGCAAGGTTTCAAAAATTTGACCACCAGAATTTCCATTTATAAAATTAATTACTTAGCTGCAGATAAAAATCGTTTAAATAGTACAAAAAAGTGTCTGCAAAAGTTTTTCAATTCCATTTTTTGCTGTACATTCAAAATGCTGTTTGAATGGCGAGAGAAGATCGTGTGCGAGTTGATTAGATTTTCACACTTTGGCGAAAAAGTGTTGGCAGCATTTTTCACATATTGCTAATTGTTGGATTCGATTTATGTAGCATGCTTTTTTTTATTCTCCTCTGATTGATACTGACGTCAATTTCCTTTGAATCAATGACACTATATTCTGTAACTTATTGGTCGTATTGCGAATCATGCATAGTTTTGAGCAACAAACCATTTGTCACCAATGACACAAGTCTATGGTTGCTTGAGTAATTTTTACTCGTGTTTTTGTTTACCTAGGTAGATAATTAGTGTATTGTTTTTCTTGCGTTTTCCATTGATGATTGTTGTCGACAGATTTTTATTGACAGGTTGTTCGGTTTTTGTTTTCGAAAGTGACTTTAACCTTTAACGGTCCGTTCACATCTGCTGATGGGTCCTGATGTCTTCGGTTTTGCTTGGGTTGATTGCACGCGCCGATGGCCAAGAAAGTAAAGTCAGCAGGACGTCGAGGTGTGGCCAAGACGGCCACGGCGGTCAAGGAAAATCATAGTGAATTTCCTGGGAAAATTGCTTCAAAAGTGCTTAGGTTTCAGTGAATCGAAACAAGTGTTGTTGGCTGGAAATAGTTTTAAAGTGGCTGCACTTTACTTACTTTTCCATTACCTTAGTTTTGGCTGCTTTTAAGCAGAATCAAATGGCAGTATTCATTATTAAAATATTTTAATTAATATAATTTATTTATTTGTTGGTTCTCTGTATGAGACCATTTAAATTTCCAGCCATTAACCATATTGCGTATACGCCCCGTGTAAGCCCTTAATAAAATGTAATTTAAAATGTCACACAATTTAAATTATTAATTTTTGTGCGCTAATTGGACTGCGAACGTGTGCGTTTTTGGTTTATTAAATCATGTCTGTAATTATTTCAGTGAAATGAGAATTTATTTTCGCATGATTGGTTTTTGCGTCCATTGTTTCTTTCGTTTGTGGATTGAGAAAATGTGTATTTTACGACTTGACATTGGCAGCATCTGCAGCTATTAAAATGCGATTCATAATTCGATTGTATGTACTGCAGAAATGGCAAAAAATTAGCAATTAATTTGACAATTAATTAAAAAGCATCGCTCCTCGAAAAGATAGAGTTGATTGCCGGGGGGTTCGGAGTGTGGGAGTTGACGGCTGTGCGTGAATGTGTGTGCAATCAGCCGGTTAATTGAACTGCACCCAGCCAAGCTCACACACTCGTACACACAATGAGCACACACTCCTCGAGTGTGCAAATGCATTTGAGGAGGGGCACCAGAGCCACTGATGAAAAAAATACCAGAAAGGAAATAGATATTCAGTCACAACAGCAGGGCTATACTCTTCTGGCATTAGAGAAATTATATTTTTTTTAAATTTATTTTTGTAAAGGTAATGATTGTACTGAAAAGATTTCAAAATGTATACTTAAAATATATGCAAATGTGAAATTAAAAATGTATAATGCTTTATAAGCTTCATATATAGTAATCTAATTAAAAAAGATTATCTGAAATAAAAATTTTTTTGTTTACCATATATGAGTGTGTTCTATCGTTCTATAAACCATATATATTATGAACTGTTGATCTTAGGCAAATTTGGCATGTTAGCCAACCATCGTTTGATAAACTGCCAAGTTGAATTATTAATTTATCATATATACTTTGGGTCTTCAAAGGTTAAGGATTTTCGAATATCAGATTTTTGCTATAAAGGTTCCCTATGATGCCAAGTTTTGAATACCATGCGACATACCGCCTTTATAAGCTGAGTGTTTGCTAATTAGAAACAATTATTTTAAAAATGAATTTTATAATTACCATATATGAATGGTTCTCGTTCCTAAGACTGTTGATCCTAGGCAAAATTGGCATGTTCGTCAACCATCGTTTGATATACTGCCAAGATGAAATATTAATTTATACATTTTAGATATGGTTTTTCGAATATTAGATTTTTAAATATATAGGCACCCCTTTTGGCCAAGTTTTGAATACCTTGCGGCAGGGCATGATGACGGCTCCTCGCTGGCGACTCGCTTGAAGGCGGGCCACGAAGGCGGGACGGGCCAGGTCCAAGAGTCAGTCACAGAAATTGCTTTGGCTGGCGTCACACTGTTGTTGCTGGTCGGCAATTATAAGTGCAACAACAATGGCTGGCTGCAAAACATATTATTTTCTTGTTATTGTCTTGAAACTGGCAGCACTGAAACTCAAACTGAACTGAACGCCGAATGAATGAACGACTGAGCGAGTGAATGAGTGAGTATTCGTAGAAAAAAGTCCATAGAAATGACACGATAATCAAACGGCAACTCCTGATAGTCTTTGACTTTGGCCAACACTCTTTCCTCGGTGCGTCAATTTTACGTTTAGTTTCTTTTCGCCTTTCCCCATGGATGTATTATTTCGTTTTGTCTTTCTGCGTTTCTGTCCCATTGACGCGCGAGGGGTTCATTGACTGTTTTGTTGATTTTTACGGTCGGATTGCTGGAAAATCTAATGTATGTGCATGGAATCAACTCGCATTTAGTGGAAGCAACACCAGCTGCCGTGGGTTAATGTTGCTGGTGGGGTTAAGGTTGCCGCTGTCGTTGGTTGTAGCTCGCAGGTCTTGAAAACGAAGGTCTTTCAACAATGTTGCTGCCTTTTTTTTATCAATTTTCATTTCAAAGAAAACCTTTGGGACTTCAAATTCTAGTTTATTCGGATATATATTTCTTTAAAAAAATTATCGCTCTAAATTTGAGATAATTTTGGAGTCAAGGAACATTGTTTATTTACATTAAAAAAAATATATACTTTCAAAGAATTTTTTTTTGGTTAAAATAAATTTACTAAATGAAGAAAGCATTTTTTGAAAATTTACAAAAAGTAGTTATTCACACCGAATTAATCAAAATTATTGTAAAGATTTCAGGCTTACATATGTATAATTTCTTAACAATTACCTTTAGCTTTAGCTTTTTTAGCTGGAAATTTAATTTACATCTTTTCCAAAGAAATAGTGTTGAAGGTTCGCCCGTAATTTGTAAAAAGGATTTAGTTTCCTTGCAAATCACAATGGTGAGTTCCGGGAATCCAACTGAACGTTAATAAAGTCCTTCTTGGAAAAGTAATATATTTGTATATATTTCGAGGCAAAAACTGTAATTGGTATTGTTTCTGATGTGGTTAAAACAACCAGTGCTGTTTTGGCAGCTGCTTTCTGTTGATTTGCATTTGTGGTTGCTGATATTTGGGCTAGCTTTGTGTTTTTAAATCAATATTTTTGTTGTCTTGCTTCGGAAAACCATGGCTGATGCAGATTCTGCTGTTGCAACCGTTTTAGCTGTGCGGTTTCATCGCCGGTGTTCCTGTTGCAGTTGAAATCACGTTTAATTGCTGGCCAAAAGTGGGGCTTTAAGTCTGCTCAGCCTGGCCAACTGAAGTCTTCTTCAGGTGCATCCACTTGCTGCCTCTTTGGATGCAGGCAGGCATGTGTGCTTGTGCTTTTGCCGCATGGTATGCAACATTTGCTGGCTGCTTGGCCAAAAGTGCAGAAGGCAGAAGGCGGGCTTTAGAAAGCAGCGGGCCAGAAGACCTCCAGCAGCAGCAGCCTCCACCACTTTATCTCCTGGCCTTGACTGGCAGCACAAAACTATTTTGTCTTAATTAGAGCTGCCGTCGCTTTTGCCGCTTCCACGAGCTCTCCGACTTTTCCTCTTGACGTCATGCAAATGCAACAGCAGCAATAGCAACAACCAGATTTTCCCTGTGGTCAACCATTGTTGTTTCGGCTAATTTTAGCCCGCAAGCAAAATCATTGAACTCGCTTTGTTTCCTTCAACGCAAGATGGTAAATTTCCACACCGAAAATAGAGTGTTTGCTTAGCTTCAACCAACTTGACTGAGTCAAAAAACAAGAAGTCCACCCACAGGAAACGACCATCAGACTATCGGACCTTTTGTTCCATTTGATTTCATTCTATACGGTTAGGAGTGTTTTTGCCCCATTCATAACTTTTCCTATCTACGGGGTATATCTTATAAAATGTATATTCTACTCTTTTATTGTCAGGTAATTTAATTAATGATTGTTCAGTTGAAATTGTGCAAATATTTGTTTATTGAGTGCGTGCCTGGAAACAGGCCAAATGATATGGCAATTTTGAAGTGGTTGCGAACCAGAGATAATGATTCGGTGCCATAAGGAAGTGGTGTGTGATGGCCTAATAGAAATTATATTGATACATTTATGTCTATGGCACTTGAAATGGGGTCTCTGCATAAATATTTCTGGTTGATTTTGATGGAAATGTATAGTTTTCTCTACTTTTCCGTTCAAAAAAAGTACAATTTCATTAAAATAATATTTCTATGTTCGAGAAGAAGATAAATCCCCGTTCCCAATGCAGCCGAGGTATATCCCAAAATCCCTATGGCGTATACCCTACTTTCCTTCTGTTCTCCTTACTTGCCATTTGGCTGCTTGGCAGATGAAAATAGTTTAATCAAAATCTCAAATGGAGCATTTAAATTCTTGGCAAAGCTTTGACTTCCTGCTGCATGGCAGAGCACGCAGAGATTGGCCACCACCACCTCAAATCCCCCTCACGACCTTTCTTTTGACCCCCCCGACCCCGCCTTTTTCGATAGACAAACAAACAAACTAATTTCGCCCCGCTTAGTCATGCTGCACCATGTTGGACACTGGACATGGCTCTGGGAATTCGGCAGTGGGTTTTTGGGATTGGGAATGGGATGGGGATTGGGATTGGGATCGGGAGTGGGAGTGGAGTCTCCTAACCGAACATTCCGGCGACAAGCGCAATCAGCGCAATAACACTGGGGCACAAGCAGAAGAACAAGGCATTCACTGGCAGCCTCCTAAAGTTTAACCTTCAATGAGGGCTGCACAGGGAGAAAAAATGGGGTCTTTGTAAATAAATTATTGGGCTTAAAACGGCCTTCATTTGGGACGTATTTTGGAATAATACATTTGTTTTTCTTAATTTTTTAAAATTAAATTGTAATAAATCTATCCTAACCACTAAGCAAAATTCAATCATATGGTGTTACTTATGAAACCCCAAATTAGCTAGCTATTCCTTAGATATTTTCTCCCCGTGTAGCGCCAACTTGGGGGATGAGTCTGGCTGTGGTCGTTTGGATAGTCAGGGCACGTTTGTCATTGGTAATTTCGAGCATGTCATAATGATAACTCAAACAAACGGGGGAACATATGGCTAGGAGTCGTAGATGCAAAGAGGCCAATGTTTGCTTATAAATTATTTTTAGACCAAAACTCCTGACCTCTTCCTGCACCTCTGGAGCGAACTCAGCTATTAAACTCAGACCTGGGCAAATATTTATCCAGCGGCTCACGTAGTTCACTTCATGTAATTGATAAAAGAGAAAAGCCCTGGGTAAGAAAGGGGGAGTCATTCTGCGAAACAATTCCTCGGGCTGTGGACGGAAAATGAAATGAAATTCCGGGAAAAGTATCTTTGAAGTGGTTCCGTTCGGCCAACAAATTGTCGTACAGCATTCGGCAATATATTTTTATTAAAAATGTCACATAATCTGCTTCAGATCTTGGCCAGAAAAAAAAAGAAGTGTAATAAGTTGGCCGCACAAGAGATTTATGATGGGAACAAACTGGCGTCGCCTTTTGCTCGCGCATACAATTTCAATATTTCTTCATCAGGCTAACAAAGTAAAGGAGAAAAAAGGCGTCTGGGGTTTCCCTTAGCCAGTGGAAGTAAATTGAAAATCTTGCTCAAGTAGCTGACAGCATTTTGTAGCTGGCTTCTTCCTTTTCTCTATTTTTTTTTTATGTCTGCGGATGCGTTCAAATTGGAAATACGATACGCAGCAAAAATGAAGCTCGGGGAGTTGGCCTGACACAGGAGAGTAGAAAGTTGCTCATACGCCCCGTGGTCGGCTGGTCTTTAATGTTTCGCTTAGCCATTAAATGCGAGCGGGAAATAAATAACACTTGCATTGGCGTCATAAAAGCTGACTTTAATTAAAGTCATTCGTTCGAACAACATGCAATTAGATGGTTTCTCCTACATTTCTCTCATCTGTAATGGGATTACGTGGGTTACAATAAATTTTTTTGATGGCTCAGAAAATTCGGTTTTAAAATTGAGTTGGCTTCAATTCGAATTGGCGAAATTTATTTTATGGCTTTGGCTTTTTCAAATAATAAAACCTACAGATATTTTTTACCCAAATGGATGGACGTTATAAACTACGTAATACTTTCTGAAATCATAGCTATTTTAATTATCAACATTAATATGGAAACATTTCCCAGTTGTTCGTCATTAAAATGATCTTTGTTAAATATGTTTTTAACCAGTTTAATGCTCTTTTCGTGTATGCAAGCTTTTTTACTTGCCTGCTGCGTAATAGTGGGTCCCACCAGTTGTATAATATTAATGTTTTGCCATATTCGCCCCTCAGAGTGTGCCTTTTGCCGCCAGACAAATGAGATTCGTTTATGGCTGCCATTTGGATAACTTTTTTCCTCTCTGTGACCTTGAGGCCATGCATGAGTAGTACGCGTAGTTACAATATGCATACGTTCATATATAAATAAACTGTGTATATTAAAATATTGACTGCCAATAATATAAGTGAGCAGTATGGCACATATGTGGCTATGTTTGTATTTCATATCTCTGGGATACATAACTGTTTATTGTTTTTGAGTTGCTGTTATGTTAAATTGCGTTTTATTCTTTAAAATTTGTATACTCCTGACTTTTAATCTAGGTAATTTTGTTTATATCAGTTAGCTGCCTTTTTTTGATAAGTTATCAAACATGTGTGAAACTTGAGCTCATCAAGTGCGTGGGGGTGTCGCTTTACCCCCTTTTCACCCCTTTTGACTCCCTGACTTTTTTGATGTTTACCAAGCTGATAATATAATTGAACACACGAGCCACATGTGATAATGAGATTTATTTATTTATTCAATTTAAATTGCCAGCTCTCTCCCATTCCGCGCTCTTGCTCTTTGTTTTTCGTGTTATGTGGGACAAGTAACATAATTCACAGGCAAATGCTAAAAAGAATAATATTGTGGTAGCTATTTATCCATCTCTTTGGCCAGCAACAGGTTATTGATCCAGGCCGTCAATTCGAGCGTTCCCAGAATGCAAATAGCATTTCGATTCGTCCTTTTTCGATTTTTTTTTTTGCCTGTTTCCTTCACTAATAGCCGTTTGCTAGTTCATGACGCGCCAACGCCGCCGCCTAATGACAGTTTTTCCCGCCTCAACCTGCCCCCTTTGGCTTTTCCGCTCCTCGGTGGCTTACGCCATCTTGCCCCCGCTTGTTTGCATTGCCACAAATACCCATGAAAACGGGGTACAGATACACAGATACATAGATACCCGATATATATAGTATATGGCTTTGTTATCTGTTATCTGGCCCGCCTTTTGTGCCACTATCAACGGTGTCAGCCAAATGCAGACCAAACCGAATTGAGTTTCGCAGAAATGGTGCACTTGGAAAAAATAATATAACCAGGTGGTTACCAAAAAAAAGTTGAAAAACCTAAAATGCAGATGGGCTAATCTATAAAAAATATTTTTTAATAATACCTCATTTAAGTATAACTAGCTTAGTATCGAATATTAGGTATATTAAACGGTAAAAATATTAATTTTCATTGGAAAGACTACCTAATCTTTCGCTCTGTATGGCGTGCGCCACTAATGAACCTCGTTTGCTTATCCAGACTGACCCCACAATGCCTCCAACCTTCATCACAATTCTACCTACCTTACCTATGCTATTGACATAATGTAAGCCACCGAGGTCTGTCTGTGCGAGAGTACTTTCTGTTTCCCATTTGTACCCTGGCTCTCGTTGGCATAAAAATAGTTTTTGTCACTTGTTTTTTTTTTGGGTCCTCTCTCCTTTGGCTACCAGTTGCTAGGTGTACAAAGATAGAAATGCTAAAAGGATGGCGAAAAATAAAGAGAAGCCACAACGGTGCGTATGCTTGATGGCCAGACAACGTTGCGTATGAGTAATGGGGCATATCAAGTTGACCAGAGCTTTGTGAGCCACAAAGAATTTAATATGAACTGGGTTGAGCAATAGTTACAGTGAATTTTTCATTAGAAATCACATATATGTATGATTGATTTGTTGTGGTTTGTGGTTATCAGAAGCGGTATTTTATTTATTGAGTGGAAAATGAAGTCTCTTTTGTATGCCGATTGGGATTGCTTAAATATTTCATATTTTCATTTGAGCTAACAATGATTTTCCCCCAGTATATGTTAATATCCTTCGGGCTGCATTGGCAAAATCAACAGATTTAACACTCAACTGCAACTTTGCCCGTCATCAGCTCAAACTCATTGTCTATTCAAATGCGAACAAAAGCAGGAATATACATAGTTTCAGTTGCAAGTTGTGCAATCCTTTCACACTTCACAGCTGCCAAACGCAGCACGATGATTTTCCATTGTTGCCGAACGGAAATTAAATCATTTCCGCTGTCAACTATCGCTGGCCCCTGTCGAGCAACAGCTGTCAAATGAAAAGCCGACGAGGGGGCTGCGTGAGCGATTGAAACCAAATCGTTGGAGATCTGCTCATGGCAAGTTGCACTCACTAGATTCAATACCAAAATTGTCAAACTTGCGCACTGCTTGTCGTGGGTGGAGGAAGGGCGGCAGAAGCTGGGAAATTGTGAAAACTGGATGAAAAGTGAATGAAAAGTGGTTTGCTAGAGAGCACAATATTGGTGGATTGGTTGCCAAAAACAAACGAAAGTCAATGGGCCACCCAATTGAGTCGAATTGTGGGAACGCATTTCCCTAGGATTACCAATGTGCAATAGGGTTTATAAGCTGTGACAAGAAGTCTGTAAAAAGTAAACTACAAATAAAAACCAGTTACCAGTTTAAATTAAATTCCCCATTTTTTAAAAAGTCTTTAAGAACAGTATTTATTTTATATATTCTAGTTACATAGATAAAATAAATAATAATAATAATTTTGATTTTATTTACCAATATAGCTTTTTTATGGAATTTTATATATTGTTTTTTTGGTACATACAAAAACGCCTATATGTAAAATTCAAAATGGGTTAGACTTTTTTAAATTAAATCGCACTTTTCCTCTGGCTTTGGATTTTTTTTATAAAAAACAAATGGCTTTTTAATGAATTACACTTTTTCCAATAAAATCGCGCTTTTGCACGAAACACTTCAATCATTATACAAATATTTATTGTTAAAAGTGCAGTTTTCGCAGAGAGGCTGAGAGATAATAAATACATTTTGATGCCAAATTAAATGGAAATCCAAAGTGCTTTTTTCAATTACTTAATAAATACCTATTCGCAATTAAAATCTGCTTGACCGCAAGCCACAACAATCCTTTCAGAGCATTCCCGTCCATTTATCCCTTTTATACCCACTCTCGTCGCGCTTTCCTGCCATTGTTTGCCATTGGCTTTTGGGTATTGGCACTGTTGACGTTCCAGCGATGTTTATTTTACTTAACTGACATTTTACTATGGCCTACGTGTGCTTGTGCAGCACCGTCTATCCCGCCGCCGCTCGAATTTCCCGCGACATTTGGGGGTCTTGTTTGCTCATCAATTGGCGGCCTGTCTGTCTGTGTCCCTTTCCCCACGATAACCCCATTGGCGACCCCAAAAGCGTTAATTGAATTGCCTCTCTCTCGACACATGGGAAAATCGCCGACGATAAAGCTTTAAAAACTGCCGGAAAAATGAGATAAACTGGTCTTGTTAGAGGGAAGAAAGCACTCGAGTTACTCTGCTAAATAGTTGGTCCAAAAACTTTTAGTCTGCAAAGTTTACCAGCGTTGAGCACGTAAACTTTGGGTCATGCATAAACATATTTATTTATTCAAAACGAAACTCCAACAGGTCTCTTGATAAAACTTTTAAACTCTCGCTAACTGAATAATTGACAAAGTAAATAAGTTATTATGAAAGTGAACCGAAACAGAAGCGACCGCAACAAAAGTGTGCAAATTAATCGAAAATTCGACAATTTCAACTGGCTGACAACATCCTGCGGCCATTTGGCGGCAGTAAAATCAACAAAATTGATTCCACAACTTCAAATACCACAACAACAGCGGCCAAGAAATACAATTTACGTTACGCGGCTGAATTGCTCAAGTTTGACAAAATTCAATTCATTAAAACGGAGGGTTTAACATTCGCATTGCTGGCGGGCCCCATGGGCCAAGCGGCAAGTATGTGTCGATTTCGTGGTTGTCGCTACAAAAATAAAAACAAAAACAGCAAGCAACAACAACAACAACAACAACAGCAGCAGCAACAACAAGAGCACCAACAACAACAGCAAACACCCAGCCATAGTCCTCAGATACAACATCATTCTGAAGTAATCCCAGCTACAACAGGTGAGAAAGTGGCAGAAAAGAAAAGTTTTGGTCATGTCTCGAATTTGCATAAATATTTTGTGACACAAACTTCAGGACAAACAATGCAGGAAAACACCAAGAGACCAAAAGAACAGAAAAGAACAACCGTGCTTATTTCATACCCAGAAGCTTTCTTCCTTTTCCCCTCGAAAAACCCACTTCCGCTTTTCCGTTTTTCCGCCTTTCAGCTACCCAACATCGATCCGAATGGCAGCAAAAAAAATGGTTCTCTTTTGTACATTTGCCAACTTTCAATTTGCATTTGGCTGCACTCAAAAGCAACAATGCCATTTACACACTGGTCCATGCATGTATGCAACCGAGTATTTGCAGATATATGGGGTGTTGTATGTGGAATTATACTCTTTATAAGGTGATCCTATCAATTATATTATGAACCTTTGTATTATTAATAGAATAAATCAATCTGTAGTTGAAATATGACCATTCCATAGTTTTGTCTACTATTTTTAGTATTTTAACTAAGGCAATAGCGGATAGATCCTCCAAATTTTAGATTTCTACTCAACCCATTTTTCTTAATATCCCTACCAACCAAATTCTAGATTCGCCAATGAGTGGAATATACTAGAAAATACTTCCTACTTGTTAGCCTTAAAAGAAGTATTTAAAGTCACATCTTTAACAACTTCTCAAGATAAACCAGATTATTTCTTTTTTAAAGTTTAAATAAATTGAATTAATTCCTTTCCTCTTAAACTCGTGTCAACTTTTTCCCATTATCACATACAATGTAAATCAAATTAATGTCATACCCAAAGAGTATTAAATTTGTTATCATATCTCAGACAAGGCTTGATCCTTGCTTTTTCCTGCTAAAAGTAAAATTCCATTACAAATGTTGTATAAAAATTTGCCATTCGCCTGACACAGCCACTCGCACATATACACTCGGGGGAAAAGAAAGGGATTCGGGGGGCCAAAGTTGGTTGAGGAGCCATATGAATGTCTTACATAAAGCTGACGCATCAAACCGCAGCAAAGTGTTGGCGGCAGCAATGAAAATAGGAAACTGGCAACTGTGGGTGGTGGTAGGTGGCACAAACACCTCCCACACGACTCTGTCAACTTGTCATTTGACTTTGAGTGCAGGAAATGGCAGGAAAGCCAAAGGAATTCGGGGTGGATGGGTGGAAAAGTGCTTGTGCTCTGCGCCAAATGTTTTGCAGCAGCTTAAGCATGTTGCATGTTGCATGTTGGATGTGTGTGCAAGGCAAATGCAGCTTAAAAGATTAAATTCCCTTTCCCCCAAAAGGGGGTGTGCCTTACATGGGTGGCATGTGTGCGCTGTTCAGTGAGCCAGTCTTCTAGTCTTTCCATATAAATTCCCCACTGCAACACTAAGTAGCCGACTTTCAACTTATTGGCAAGCTAAAAAGCGAAAGACCAACGAAAAGTATCTAGAACCCAAAAGAGGGGGAGAGCGAAACCCTCCAGATGCTTAACATCGAAATATATGTCTGCACAGGGAAATTCTTGGGGGTACAAATCATGGGGGAAAAGCTGAAATAAATACTAAAGTGAATATTAAATGGCGACGCCAAAGTGCCCGCAAGTAAAGTATGTTCGGATAAATTCCAATTAAATATTGTCTGCTATAAATTCAAATTAATAATCCATTTCCAAGAAATGTGGAATGATGTGAATATATAATAGATATAATATATACAAAATAATTCCTTATCTACTCTGGCCAAAGATTGACTACTCCAACGCATTTAAGCCGAACAAAATATCCTTGGCTTTCATTGTACAGCAGCTTAGCTCGAAAGTCAAATTGTCAGGCGACAGGAACAAGTCGTTTGTTTATTTCTTTTGTGTGTGAGTCCAAAAAAGCAGCACATAAATCATATTTTCTATAGAATAAGTAAGTCAGACGCACACAAACAACGAATGGGGAAAATATAGAGAAGGATATAAGAAGGAAGTCCTCCCTCGCATCCTTGAGACATTCATCAGTGGGTTACTCGTTGTCGTATTTATATCTATTTTTAGCACTTAATCAGGCCCTCAATGCTGCCATTACAGACGGCAGACACTCCCCCACATGCACACACGGAGTCAATATTTCAAGGAAATTGCCAATATTTCCGGTTAATGTTAACTGAAACACTTTGGGGGCCTCAACTGTCACTGTTATTTATGGCGTTACGTATACGCCGCGTTTGCCAGGCGATATATATACCACACAGCTGTGTGTTAACGACTGAGTGAATTCCCTTAAAAGTCGCTCCTTGACACTTAATTGTTCAAGGAGCGACAGAGATGGCATCAAATTGATGAGCTGAAAAGGCAATTGAACAAATTTATGTGATTTTCTCTCGCAGTCAAATTGCTGAAATTGAAAAGAAAGCAGCGGAAAAGCTGGTAAAAAGAAACCCATGTCAGTTGCCAGGGTCGTAGAGAGGGGCGTGGCCGCGGTCACGTGCCAAGTGTGACTTCCCCTAAAGAATATGACCCATTTGCAATGCAAATGTCGAGTCAGGCGGGAAAGAGATGGCAGAAAGCTCATAAAACTGTCAGCACATGCAGCAGGCAAATTACACACGGGGCAAAAATAAGTCTTAAGTATGACCTTTTGAAAGTGTTTTAGGATAAATGAATATAAATACAATTATAATAAGTTCTTTAAAAACTAAAAAAATACTAGTAATACTATTGGAATATTTATAGTTTAAATGTTCCTATATGAATTGAAAGTTAATTCCTTTTATATCCTTTAAGTGCCCAAACCGATTGCAGTTCTTGTTAGCAAGTTTTCGAAACTTTCTGATACAACGGAGTGACATTATCTTAAACGGGGTTCTCTAGGCCTGTGATAGTTACCCAGGACTTTCTGTTAAGGACTTTTTTAAGCTTTAAGATTTTTCCATAAAATACTATCATTGATTTCCTGGCACAAAAATTGAGCCATAACTTATGATTTTTGTCTTAACAATAAATTTTCTGGATTTATTACGGAAATAAATCCCCAATTAGTCCTTGAAATATATCCTCATTTATTTATCTTACGGTGTACGGCTATCAAATATGTGGGCTGTAGAGATCAAAAATTTAAACGCCACACAAAGCGAATTAATTATTAATTTTTCCATTAATCCTTGCTCGTTGCAGGCCTGCATTTGCGGAGCATCGAGGAGCCAGCGACTACGCCGCTCCAGTTCCAGCCGTCCGGCAGGATGAACGCGGAGCAGGGGGGCACGGGGTACGGCGGCTACGGGTCCAGCGAGCACTCGCTGCTCATCGCCACACGCCACGCCGGTGTCCCCCTGCCCCCCGCCCAGCAGCAGCCACTCCCCGCCCACTATCAGCCGCTGAGTCACTCCGGCCCAGCCCCGCCCTCCTCCTCCGCCTCCGCCACCAACGGATCCTCCTCCTCCGCCACCGCCGGCGGACACCCAGCGTCCGGATTCCCGCAGCAACAGCAGCAGCAGCAGTATCAGGTGCAGCAGTATCAGTACCAGTACCAGCACCACTATCACCACCCGGGAAACTCGCCACAGCACCACAGACCCTACGATCCGGAGCACGCGCGGATGGAGGCCTGGTTGGATGAGAATCAGGAATTTGTACAGGATTATTTTATAAGGTGAGTTGGGGTTGTAACACTTTAGTCAGTAATTTGGAGATTTGTTAAAATTTTTAGATATAAAATAAGTAAGGGAATCTAGAAAAATAACACCCTTTTATATTTATAGGAAAAATGTATAGATCATTCTATAGCAATTTTTTTTTATTTGTTAGGAATTTGTACAGGATTATATTATAAGGTGAGACGAGGTTCTAACACTTTGTTCAGTAACTTGGAGATTAGTTAGAATGATTAGATATTATAAAATTAGTTAGGGAACCCAGAAAAATTACAGCCTCTTGTATTTAATGGAAATATGTATAGATCATTTTGTAGGAATTGGCTTTCATTTATTAAGAATTTGTACAGGATTATTATTATTATTTTATAAGGTGAATCGAGGTTTTAACACCTTACTCAGTAATTTGGAGATTTGCTAAATTGCTTAGATATTATAAAATTAGTAAGGGAACTAAGAAAGTATTTAACGGAAATATGTATAGATCATTTTATAGGAATTTTTTGTTCATTTATCAGGAATTTGTGCAAGATTATTTTATAAGGTGAGTGGGGGTTTTCAAACTTTAGTCAGTAATTTGGAGATTAATTAGAATCTTTAGACATTATACAATTTGTGAGGGAACCCAATCTTTATAGCCCATATATTTAAAAGAAAAATGTAAAGGTATATAATGGACCTTGGAATAAATGGAATTTTAATTTAGAACTTTCTCTTACGATTCTTAATTAACACAGAATACTTTTTAGTTATTGTATTGTTCTTTTACATACCCTAGAAAATGTTATATTTATTTTAATTAACTGAAATTTATTAAATGGAATTTAAGTCAAGCAATTACCTAATTCGAAATCCCAAAATTCCACAATCTGCCTGTCAGTTATTCAGCTAATACCCTTTTCCAAGCCCAAGCCAAGCATTTCGAATTTCTCGTGAAACATCCCAAATCAGCAATCGATATTTCTTCCATTAGCCAGACAGACGGAAAACTAACCGAATCCTTGTTGAGACATAAATTGCATCTGCCTACAAGCGTTTTGCGATGAACCCATCGAGCCAATAATCTATTTTGCCCATCGAACGGATAAATTCTTAAATTTGAAACTGCATTGTCAGTTGACCCTGCCGGCATGCCAAACAATCGGCCATATTTATGGGCGATGGAGATGGTGATGGTGAGGATTTGGCCAAGGGCGGGGACAGCTCGTTTCCGCTATAAACCGGAAATTGCCTTTGCCACAGCAGGACATCTAGGCCAGCCCGGCGGCAAAGCGTCAAAGCGGGTTAAGGGACGACAGTTGTCTATGACACATAATAAAAATCACTAACAACTAAAAGCATAAATTGGGCTTTATTTTCATGGTCGAGCGGAGCAGGCCAACGTCCGTCGTTCTTTTCTCGCTTTTTGGCCTCCGGGGCGGTCATTAAATGGGGCTGAAAAAGGCTTCATTCTGTTGTGTGTGTACTTTGCATAAGAATATGCCGCATGTCCTAAACAGTATTCCCACTCTCCATAGTCCCTTGAACAGCTCTGTTTTTGCGACCCTATAGATGGAGTTATTAGTTACTATTAGACGGAGAAGAAATGTTAAAATAAATATTTAAAATATCAAAAATACATTTTTTGGTAAATATTAAGCCTACTTTAATATTCACAAAGTTGTTAAACATACATTGGAATCGGTAAAACACTTTGATTCTTTAGTTTTATAAAAAGTTTGAATAGCTTTTGAAAAACTTGTTCTTTAATAATTTAATTATATTTTAAATATGGGCAATTTAAAATGCCAGAATGTTTAAAGCTTCGGCTTTGTTTTCCCATTTTCCCTCGCTGGTCTCACCAAAGAGTTGTGTGCTGTGATTGCCCGATGTTTTGTGTGGTTTGGTGAGGGTTTTATGCCAAAAGCGCGTGCCCCAAAGGACACATGTTGGTCAGGAGAAGGAGCAGCTGATGCGGGGTTGCCGCGCAGCCTGAATATTTATGAGTTGGCATTTTATTAGACAATTTTATGCGGCACATGCATATAGAACGCTGCGATGGCTCGGTAGTCTGGCGGCTATTCATTTGCGATTTTTAATAAGGTTTTAATGTGTTTTCTAATTGAATTTTTTTACGCTATTTCCCCGCAGGAAAGCCACACGTCAGACGGTGGATGCCTGGCTGGTTTCACATGCCACCTCGGCGGGAAACGACGTGGTCAGCAGCACCTCGCCCACCCACGCCAATGGACAGACGAGCTCCTCGCGGGGCGGATCCGGAGCCACCACACCAGTGCGGTAAGTAATCGAATGGGGGTTACTCAAATTATGTAACTAATAAAGGTCCTAGCTAAAATAATATTCAAAAACAGATAAATGAGATTATATTCTGTGGTAATATAAATATTGCAAGATCAAAAGACATAAGACTTTAGTTTTACATTTACGTAAAATTGTTCAGAACTTCAGGCAAAGAACAAACGTTTTTAAAATATTTTAACATTTGTTTTAAAATATTACATATATTTTTTGTTTACTCAAAGTAGCTTGTAAATATAGAAAAGTACACGTTCCACCTTTATTTACAAGCTTTTTGAAATGTTAACAGGATATTGTTAAAACTATCATGTAAATATAAAATTAAAAGTATTGACTTGCTTTGTTAATAAGCTTAAAGTGCTCAAAATCTTTCACATTTTTCTGTAATTGTTTCACAATTTTTAAGTAATTATTATAGCAAAAAATTAATGCACTTCAAGAGTTTTGAGTTTAAAGAAGGAAATATTGATAGACAATAATGATTTATGTGTTATTATTTTCTTGTAGAAAAATCTCTGCTCACGAGTTTGAGCGCGGCGGTCTGCTGAAGCCGATTGTCAATACAATAGATGGCACGCCCACTTTCCTGAGCATTGGTCCGCCCATGGACAATGGCGGCGTGGGCGGCAGCTGCGGCAATCTGCAGAACGTCGGCGGCGTTGTGGCAGGACAGTATCAGTATCACCATCAGCAGCACCACAACCATCAGCATCTGCACCACAGCCAGCACAGTCATTACCAGGCGGGCGGGGCCGTTGGCAGCAGCAGTTTGGGCATAACCAGTGGCGCCGGTGGAGCGGACAGGGCACTTGGAGTGGGGGGCAGCGGTGGAGCCGGAAATGGGCATCAATATCAATACTATCATTGCCACCAGCGACCACAGCGGCTGTCACGCAACGAGCTCAAGCAGCTGGACGAGAAGGAGTTGATTTTCGAGTTGGTAAGTAAAAGGAGTTTAAAGATAAAAAATTTAATTTATACAGAACGGTATC
Source organism: Drosophila subpulchrella (assembly GCF_014743375.2). Classification (NCBI taxonomy): domain Eukaryota; kingdom Metazoa; phylum Arthropoda; class Insecta; order Diptera; family Drosophilidae; genus Drosophila; species Drosophila subpulchrella. The sequence goes on along the minus strand of NC_050610.1, from coordinate 19,340,358 downwards.
AAAAATCCACCTAACATATTCATAACACCTCAACAGATTAACAAAACTTTCTATCATATCTTATGAATGAATAATTAAACATGAGATCGCATGAGAATGTCTGCTGAAATATCTTTCCTTTTAAATAAAAACTTTTTCAACTTGAATGTGAAACCCAATGACTTCTTAGTAAACGCCATTCAGTAATAATATGACACACCCCTTTATATAAAAAGCATTAAGTAGCTAGTTACTAAGTAAATGAATGAGTAAAATTTCCCTAGAATGCGTAACCATTAGATATCAAATTGATTGTTAGCGCGAATCTCGATGGGTCGTCAATGACTATTTGTTGAGTTCCGCAAACTTGTTTGTTTGTTGGCCCTATTTGGCTTTGTTGTCGGCCCATTGACGTTGTTATCGGCAAACACTCCAAAGACGTCAGTCACAGTCTGTATTTCCCCATAGCTCTTTCTCTTTCCATTGCAACCGCTTATTTAAGCTTATCAGTCGTGTAAATAATGGGATTCTCTTTATCACCGCCTCCAGGTAAAGGACATTTGCAACGAGTTGGAGGTGCGAACTTTGTGCCACAAGATACTGCAGAATGTTTCCATTTTGCTAAACGCCGATCGTGGATCTCTGTTCCTGGTGCAAGGACGATGCAATGGACCCGATGGACTCAAAAAGTAAGTAAATGTATATCTAGATTATTGGTGAAATTTAAAAATAGATGCCACTATTGTAATATTCAATCAAATGTTGTTTAAATTTCGTGATTTTGGACTTAAAAAGTATCTAAATAATGCTAAATGATGGTATTTGTGGCATAAATTTTACTAGTCTTGTGATGACTTAATTGTTTACAAAATTTTGTGGTTTTTATATAACAAGTATTAACTTAAAAATGTATCGAATATTTTCTTGTGCTATCAATTTTGAATGCAGTTTGCTATGTAAATTCAACGATAAGCTTCTGTAAGATAACTTAAATCATTAAATACCAGAAACGCATATTTTAGTTTTAGTTTATAAATAGAACTGCAATAAAGACAACCATCTTTCATAAATCACTCATATTCTATTATCCCAAAAAGAGGACTGGGACCATCGCATATAGCAATCAGCCAAGTTGCTCCGGTCCTCCACATCGTGCACTTATTTTCAACAATTTGTTGATGACTTTATATAGCTGCATTTTTGTGGACATTGTGGATAGTGCACCCCAGTAGAAGCAGAAGCAGCTCAGCTTCAACTTTGTCTTGGCAACATTTTTATGGCATTTATTTTTGGCATTTTATGAGTGCATTGCATGGATGCTACGAATCCTCTTACCCCGAAACTTACCCCATAAATGCCATAACCCCGGTAGAAACCTGAATGGTGTTTGAGGGGGGGGTGGTGGTGGTAGGGGTCATTGGGGCATGTCAGCCATTTTGTATGCATCGTATGACGCCATTTTGCTGCCAACACTAATTGCAATTGTCTGCACGCGCATTGCCAAATGCATACTGTTGGGTAAAAACTTTTTAAAGCCAAAGGAAAAGGAAGAGAAAAGCTAGGAAAGTAGGCAATACACTGGGAAACCAATGGTTTTTAATGAGGATAAAAATTCCATGCTTGGTAGTACAAAATAAAGTACAAAATGCCTGTTCTTAAAAGAAAAAAAATATTTCCTATAAATATTTTTCTATAAAGATATCTATTATTTTATCACTTTGTAAGTTTTGACCACTTTGGTTGATATATTTTTATAGAATTAGTCTTATTTTTGCATATCTTGTTCTTTTTTGTTAAGTGTAATAGCAATAGGTTTGCATTGTCTCCGATGACAATGGTCGATAACTTCGCCCTGCAACACAATTTATAATTCTCAACTTTGGATTCCGTTTCTCCCGCAGATGCCTCGTCTCGAAGCTGTTCGATGTGTGCCCCCGGAGCACCGTGGAGGAGATGGAGCAGCAGGACGAAGTGCGGGTGGCCTGGGGCACCGGAATAGCCGGGCATGTGGCCGAGAGTGGGGAGCCCGTCAACATACCAGATGCTTACCAGGTCAGTACCGAAAAACAAGTACTATCTTGAGGGAAATTTGACAAATTTGAATGCCAACTGGGTCATAAATCAACCTCAACTGTGAGAGTTGGAGATTATTCATTCGATTGTAAGATTTATGGTGCCAGATACGGATGCGATGTGTGTGTAAGTGTGTGTATATATGCTCTTTAAGTTTTCAATATTGCTCAGTGAACTCGATGGCAAAGAAGCACTTTTCACATTTACCAGCTTCCGACTGCCTACTCCCAATTTTTTTCGCCCCTATTTTTTCGGCAGTTTTTCTTCGGCCTGTCTGCCAATTGGAGCGTAATTAATCTTACGCCAAGACAAGGCCGTGTTAGGCATGTTATATCACCAAGATATGTAGTCCCAATGCTTTTATACGTTTTCAGCTTTAAGCTGGTCGGTTAACGATAACAATTGCGGCTCCTTGAAATGTTTTCCCTAGTCATTCTAAACCAATGAGTGTAGATAAACTGCCCGCAAATACGTGACGCACAGACAGATCGCTTGTACTTGTACTTGTACCTCAGATCTGAGATCTCCTGATTGTTGGCACAATTAATAAAGGCCTAAATTTGACACTTGCGTCGGTACCAGACAGCGCGACCAGCAGACCAGAGAATAGAGAATCGAGCCCAAAATACACCGAAAGCCCGACGATTTTTGGTGCGAATGAGGCGGCGCATTATGGTTATGGACTCACAAGTTACGCTCGGGTGCAGATCTTTCAGTCGATCCCAGTGGACTTTTGACTCGGCTAAATGGCTGGCCAAACAAATGTCAGCCGGCCGCGACAGTCGGAGGCGTCTCTGAGCTGATAACCTACCAATTTCTGGGGGGAGAAAGGCAGATGGATCATGGAGAATGTGTGCCAAGTGGGCCTAAAATAGACTGGGCAAAAGGAGAAAGATTGATAGAGAACATGCTTCTGGTCGGGCATTATTATCAGTAATATTTTGGGGGAGAAAAGGTAGATAAACATTTGAGAAATGTGTCGAAGAAGAATTGCAAATGGAAGAGATGGAGAATATATATATTGTTAATAGTAATTAAATGAGAAATTTTTAGTTAGATTAGTCTGCAAATGGAAAAGATGGAAAATATATACATTGTTAATAGTAAATAAATTAAATTATTAGTTAGATTAGTTTGTCAAGTTGGTTTTAAAGCTGAAATGAAACAACCATTTAAAAACACATTAAATTTAAATATTAGATATTAGATATTAGATAAGATAATAAGAATAAGATTAAACCATATCTTCTATTGTGGGTCTCCAGTGTTTATCAATTAAATTAATATCCGAAAATATATTTAAAAAGAGGATTGAAGAATGACCAAAATAAATAAATAATATTAAGTTGAACATAAAGATAAGGACAAAGCATAGATTTTATGTAGATTGATTTTTGTAGTGTTGTAAACAATCAATTTAATTAATCTCCCGAAAATATACAAAACAACCAGGAAGGAGCATTGAAATCATTAATAAAGGCTTACGTTCACAAAGCCTAGGTCAACAACGAAAACTCATTTAAATGGATAACTAATTCGTGCACAAATTAATTTCGTTTCCCCGATTTCCCCACAGGACGAGCGATTCAATTGTGAAATTGACTCGTTGACCGGCTATCGGACGAAGGCCTTGCTCTGCATGCCCATCAAGGATTCAGCCGGGGATGTGATTGGCGTGGCGCAGGTCATCAACAAAATGAATGGCGAGTGCTTCTCCGAAATCGATGAAAAGGTGAGTGGTATGAATGGGTACAGTGCGGGGGAGGGCCAAATGCGGAAGCGGACAAATGGGGCCATGTGGAGATCACATGACGGGGCAGTCTGATGGTTTCTTTTGTTCCGAATAAAGCCGCATAAGAGCTGCACCCACCCAGCCTGGCAAATTGCATTCATTATTCAACAAAGGGGAAACTTGTTAAGAAAGCTTAGCAGAATGTCAGGCAAAATGCCATAAGGGATTATCCGATGTGTGTCTGCCACTGGGACTCTCTCATAATTTTTATGGCCTTTAGCAAGCTCTACTTTTTGCTGTTTTGAGTAATGTTAATCCTCTTCGGTAATCCCGCTTTTCAGGTCTTTGCCTCGTATCTGCAATTCTGTGGCATTGGACTGCGAAATGCACAGCTGTATGAGAAATCTCAACTGGAAATCAAGCGGAATCAGGTGCTCCTGGATCTGGCCCGCATGATCTTCGAGGAGCAGAGCACCATCGAGCACATGGTCTTCCGCATCCTCACCCACATGCAGAGTCTCATCCAGTGCCAGCGGGTCCAGATCCTACTGGTCCACGAGGCGGACAAGGGCAGCTTTTCGCGGGTCTTCGACTTTGAGGCGAATGACCTTAGTGAGGAGGAGGCCACCTCGCGAACCAGCCCCTACGAATCCCGGTTTCCCATCAACATAGGGATCACCGGTCATGTGGCCACCACCGGGGAAACCGTAAATGTACCGAATGCCTACGAAGATGATCGATTCGATGCCAGTGTGGATGAGAACTCGTGCTTCAAGCACCGTTCTATTCTCTGCATGGCCATCAAGAATTCGCTGGGACAGATCATTGGTGTTATCCAGCTGATCAATAAGTTTAATGAGTTGGTAAGTACTGGGGATGTCTTTGGAATGCTACTTTATAATTACAGAGAAATATTTTTCAAGAAACTTTAAATACATTTTTTATTTTTGTCAAAATACACAGAGAGAATAAAAAAAACAAATATATACTTTTCTTTAAATTTTTCTGAGTTCTTGAAAAGTTTTTGAAAGTTTTTGTGCTAAGAGAACCTTAAATCCGTTTTGAATACAAAAGCAAATAAACATAAGATGTTTTTGTTCTTTCTTAAATAACATTGTTGTGAAATCCATACTTCAAGAACCAATTCAACTCGATTTTTATGTAATATTTTTGAGGACACTTACAACTGACTTAGGAATGTATAAAAATATATACATACTCCATAGAAAATTTAAAACAAAAGCTACTTCATAATACGAAAGCAACTTATTTTAAGCGGTTTTTGTTCTGACTTAAAGAACATTTTTATGAACACAATACTTCAAGAACCAATTCAACTTGATTTTTTTTAAGTAGTTATCAACTGAACTTCCAAATTTCCTCTGTGTAGAAAATAGTTTACCTATTTCTTTCGAATATTTTAAATGTAAGCTATTAAAATCTATTGAAGTTTTTCTTAATCTACGTTTACTCATCTATGTATCTAACCTTAAAATTTTCGAAAAATATTCGGTAGATGTCTCATTAAATTCCCTTAATATACATATCATTATCTTAAACTGCTCTTTTCTGCTCCCCCAGGACTTTACCAAGAACGACGAGAACTTCGTGGAGGCGTTCGCCATCTTCTGCGGCATGGGCATCCACAACACGCACATGTACGAGAAGGCCATCGTGGCGATGGCCAAGCAGAGTGTCACCCTGGAGGTGCTCAGTTACCACGCATCGGCCACCATGGACGAGGCTCATCGGCTGCGGGTGAGTTCCCATCCGCTCGTAGTACTCTCGTATTCTCGCATTCCGTTCCGGATTAAATTGCCCTCCCGGGTGTCGTAGTATGGAGGCCAGTGAAATGCTTAATTTTATTTGCACTCACTTAATTTGCCCGAGGCCAAGAGGTCGTCCACTAGTTTGCTCTCTTAATTTTTACGCCAGAGCCATAAATTAATGTGTCCTGCCGGAGACCCACTTTAGGTTCTTCCCTGTTGCATTGTCCTCTGTTGCTCTGTCTTCAGTGTTAGCTTCACGGTTTTTATGCGTTTATTATTTCTGTGTGACAGAAACAGCAGCAACAAGCTGTCCCACTGGCACCCATCCACCCATCCTACCCAGAGAAAGCTTCAACGTGTTGACAGTTGTAATTAGTTTGTTCGCACAAGTATGACAAAAAGAAACTTTTCTACTGAATCGTGCGACTACTCCCCAACGCCGGACACACTCTGTAATTATGCTGGGAAAATTATGACCGCCTGTCGAGTTGCCCGCCAGACAAAGATGCTGGGTTATTAATTTTAATTAAAATTATGCCATAGTAGGCTTTACTCGTACAAAGAACGAAGGCGGAGAGACGATTATGGCATCAAGCTGGGAAACCCTTTTTTTCCGCTCCACAGTTGGGGTGCCTTGGCGGAAAAATGTCAGAAAATTTGATAAACCTCTCGGCTTTGGTGGCTAATATAGCACCATTTACATTTGCCGACAGCAAACAGATGAAGGTCCAGCGGGGAGATTTTCGTAATTTATTTCTTTTCTTTGCGGTGTCTTGGGTTCGAGCACGTGCTGCCTTTTCTTTGAGGTGTGGAAAATAAGTGGCTCTGGTCTAAAGTTTATGAAATTTTGAGATATTGTGGGTTCTTAAAAATTAGACATTTAAACCTTATACATGAAAACCTAATACGATTCAAGTACTTTACAATATTTAAAGTAATTATTTATTTTTAGCGCCTTCGGGTACCCTCAGCTGTTCATTTCCGACTACATGACTTCAAGTTCGATGACATACACTTTGAAGATGATGACACATTGAAGGTAAGCTTGGGAAACAATATAAAAATATTACAAATATATTTTATTATATTGTTTTATTTTTTAGGCCTGCCTTCGCATGTTTTTGGATCTCGATTTTGTGGAACGTTTTCATATTGACTATGAAGTTCTGTGCCGTTGGCTGTTGAGCGTCAAGAAGAATTATCGCAATGTTACCTATCACAATTGGCGGCATGCCTTCAATGTGGCCCAAATGATGTTTGCCATTCTAACTGTGAGTAAAGAACTTAAATAATATTTAAAATATATATTCATTTAAAATATTCTTTTAAGACCACGCAATGGTGGAAGATCTTTGGCGAAATCGAATGCTTGGCGCTTATTATTGGCTGTCTTTGTCATGATCTTGATCATCGAGGGACTAACAACTCCTTCCAGATTAAGTAAGTACTTAAAACTTAAAGGAAAAAGTGGAAATACTTAATGAAATATTAATTTTTAGAGCCTCATCGCCTTTGGCGCAGCTGTACTCCACCTCCACCATGGAGCATCACCACTTTGATCAGTGCCTGATGATCTTGAATAGTCCTGGAAATCAAATACTGGCTAATCTGTCCTCCGATGATTATTGTCGTGTTATAAGAGTGTTGGAAGATGCTATTTTGTCTACTGATTTGGCAGTGTATTTCAAGTGAGTTTGGGTGAATTAATTATTTTATGAGTTATTCCATAATTTCTGGATATATTTAAAAGGAAACGAGGACCTTTCTTGGAGAGTGTGGACCAACCGGTGAGCCATTGGGTGGCCGAGGAGCCGCGCGCACTTTTGCGTGCCATGAGCATGACTGTCTGTGATTTGTCGGCCATCACGAAGCCGTGGGAGATTGAAAAGCGTGTGGCCGATTTGGTTAGCTCGGAGTTCTTCGAGCAGGGCGACATGGAAAAGCAGGAGCTGAACATAACTCCTATTGTAAGTCAGGAAAAAGTAAAAATAAAGTAAAAGCTTAAAGGTAAATTTGTCTTTTTAGGACATCATGAACCGCGAGAAGGAGGATGAGCTGCCCATGATGCAAGTCAATTTTATTGACTCCATTTGCTTGCCAATCTATGAGGTTTGTATAGACTGTTTACTTATATATTAATTGTATAAAAACATATGTTGAACTCAACAGGCCTTCGCCACCCTCTCCGACAAGCTGGAGCCTCTTGTGGAGGGCGTGCGCGATAACCGCGGTCATTGGATCGATCTGGCCGATGTTGTGAAATCCAAAGCTAGTCAGGATCAGGAGCCAGGGGAGGAGCAGCAGAAAAATGTGATATCGAACGGTGACTGCAAGGCGATGAGTGATGATGATGTGGCTGCGCCGGAAGCGGAAGTGCCAGTGACAGCGGAGCAAACAAGCGTAAATGGCCCACACGTTGCCAACAGCAACAGCACCACTAATAAGAACATTGCCGTCGCTTCTCATCCCACCAGCACCCAGCCCAGTGATGATGATGATGATGCAAAGGCGAAGGCGAAGGCTAATGAGCAGGCCGCCGCGGAGAATGGTCTCGATGACGAAGTGGAGGAGGCCTCGAACAGCACCTGCAGCTCCTCGACCGCCTCCAGTCGCCTATCAACGCCACCGCCCACTGGCGAGGATGACAGCACGCCAGTTTCGCCCTCGAAAACTTTGCAGGCCAGGCTGGTGGCTGCCAATTTGAATGCTTTGCAAAGGCAGTCAATCAACCAGGTTCAATCCCAAAAGCAGCGTTGCAAGAGTTGCGACCATTCCCGCAGCGGGCTGCAGGTTCGCAAGACGAGCTCCCTGCGTGGCGCCCAGGAACTCGAGCTGGATGGCAGGGCAAAGAATGGAAACAACGCTGCTCTCTGCAAAAGCACGCCCGTGATCAACAACCACAGCCATCACCATAGTCATAGTCACAGCCACAACCACAACCACAACCATAACCACCATCATCATCATCACTCGCATCACAATCATGGCCAGCATGGGATCGGGATTGGCAGTGCCAGCATCGGTGGAAGTGGCCTAATCAGCCTGGCAACACCGCTGCTGGCGACGGATAGTGATAGGATACCAAAAATCGTGGGCAAAATCGGAAATCTCGATGGCCTGCCCTTTGCCAACGGCATTGGAGGCCCACAAAATGGTCATGGTTTGCCGTTGCCCTTCGGCAGCTACCAAAATCATCATCATCATCATCACCTCCTGGCGCGTCGTCATTCGGAGACAAACAGCAATGGGGCCACCGCTGTGGCGGCTGAAAAATAAATACATCCCAATCTGGTGTGTTCCTAGAAACTCATACAGTAAGAGATAAGGGATTTAATATTTAAACAGAAAACTCTTAAAACATAATTGAGGTGTCTGAAATTATGCAAGGCACTTTGTTTTGGTCCTAACTCTTTAGAACTGTTTTCAAAACGAATCCACTGTAGCGAGAATTCTGGTTCACACTAGCATATCTTCAATATGTACATAGTTCTATCCACCTCATCTTTATCGCCACACACACACAACAACCACCCACTCTCATCTTGTATATAATATCCACCTTTGAGCAACAGTATCGCAGTGCAGTAGGAAAGGATAATGAAAGGTTAAACACATACCATAAGCAAATTGTGGCACAGCAATTTAATAGCCTACAACTAAAACTAAATAGAAAGATTCCTATAAACGTATGTAATTCGTATATATTCTTATGTATGTGTATATTTTGATCTGTGTGTCCTTGTAACTTAAATATTTAGTTCATACCGTCAGCGTTAGTTAAAGATAATGCAAAGAAGTCAAATTCTCTAGATGTTTAAGCACCAACCAACAAAAGAAACAAAAGAAAAATTGTACCAAAAAAAAAACAGGCAGAGTAGTGGATTTTTCAATTGTCGTTTGCTTGCAAGTAACGCTCATCTTCTATTTAAAAAACACAGCAAGGATAAAAGTATTGTAATGTCCCGAAACACATACATATACGAGTACGATAACACTGTATAACTGTAAACGTTAGTTGAATTATCTCTATGGGTACCAAAAGTCTAACTTTAGTAGCATTAACCAACCGCTTAGTGATGATGTTAGCTGTCGAGTAACGAAAAACCGATCCGATCGCGACCCTAGATTATAGTGAATACCCTTAATAGTACACACGAAACAAGAAACCAGAAAACAAAACAAACACTAAGCGCTTTGATTTTAACCATCGCTGCGCTCTTTTCGAATTTAAATAATTGTAATGTTATGCGATAGTAAGAAATGTATGTATATCTACCTATGTACTCGATGGCCTCAATGGGCTGGCCTAATGTGCAAAACCCAGACCATTAGGGAGCATCTTGGAATGTCCTTGTAACTTCACATCAGCACGTCTAACGTTCTGTGTGTGGGTGTCACTTGGACCCACTGCTCGTACATATTTAGCAGATGCGTCTATATAAATTCATATAATCCTTCTTTAGATTAAATTGTACTTTGTGAGTTTTGTTATTTATTGTCGGCATTATAGAGAAACCTATCGAAAATACACAAAATATTTGCTGTAAAGGACCATGTTCAATAAGGCAAAACTAAATAAAGCAACATAATATCTAATAATTGTGTTTTATTCCTTCAATATAACTTAATCTTTTTAAAACTTTCTACTTTATTTTTAGTTCAATTATTTCAAATAATATTGCCTTCTGAACAGTTGTTTTTGAGAGACAGAATATTATTTTTGGGTGATCCTTTGAAGTATTTTTTTTCATAGCTTGGGTACTTCTAAGTATAGCATTGTTTTGGTAACCTAAGGACCTATATAAAAAAATTTCTGTTCTTTAAAATTAATTGGACTAAGTTTAATAATCTCCATCGAGCTCAACAAGGTGTATAAATCCAATAGAAACAATCAGTTATTATTTCACTCACAATAAGTGTTTATTATAATTTGTTAATAGTTATGCTGTAATTTTAATTAGGATATAACTAGAACACTGCGCTTGGCAAATGTCTGATGATGGGGCCGAGTGTTTTGTATCTTATGACGTACAGAACTGGCGAGTATATGTATGTATATAGATCTCGCTTATGCATTGGACAAGTCTTTAGGTAAGCAAACAACAAAGAAACTTATGTACAAACGCAAGAGTTATTCACAAAATGCGCCATTATCGATCGCTTTTGCTTACTCCTTTGCACTCAAAATTGATTGATTGGCTTCCTGGATTTTACAGGGAAGCAATGAAGGGCGTCAGGTCGGGGAACTTGAAGAGATTCTGGTTGCGGGATCGGGTGACACGAGGCTGAGCCTGACCCTGTCGCTGTTGGGGATTGAAGCCACTGGCCTGCTGGCCGGTGAGGTAAATGCCGCACTGCGAGTTGCACACCTCGTCGCGCAGAATGGCTTCCTTGGGCCACTGGCGAATCAGCTGGCCACAGTCGGTGATGCGCAGAGAGGCACACTGGGCCTAAAAGGGAAAAATAATTTTAGAAAACATTATGCTTCAAGGATTATTCAAGGACTTACCCCTTCAGCAGAGCACACGCAACTGGTGCAGGGCGACGGAAAGGCGGACTCGCCCACACGAACATTGCGGTTGCCAATCTGACAGCCCTGGACATTTTCACGCCAGGCATTCAAGTCAATCTGGGGCATGGAGGCGCAGGGCACACGTGGGTTTCTATACAAATAATTAAGTAATAGTTAGTTATAAATTATAATAACTAAAAATAATAGTACTCACAGGAAATTGCTGGGCAAGTCGAAGGCAGCACGCTGCATATCTCCGGTGATCTCCAAATTCTCGCACACAATCTTGGCCAGCGTCACCTTGCGGACCTCAGCCAGCTGAGCCTCCGTGAACTTGACCTCTGGGTTCTGGTTCTCGTACCAGAAACGATCGCATTTCCTCAGCTGCCTAAACTGGATGCCAATGATGCAGGCCAAGGTGGGTCCCACCAGACCGCCCTGAAGAGGACGCTCCGTCATGGCGCCAGGAAACAGATCGATGTCATCCACGCTGGCATAGACCTTCTGGAAGCGGTTGATCACCTCGGTGGGGATCTCTCGGCTTAGATCGTTCCAGTTGGTGGCGCGTTTCAGGTTGCAAAGGGCACGGTAGTTGTTGTACGAGGGGATTCCATGATCACGAGCTGGGGGATAAAATAATAAAGGTTATATCATCTATAGAAAAAATAGGACAAATAAGGAGTACACACCTCTTTGGATATTCAGAGCGATCAAATCAATGCCGGAGAAGGGAATCTTGCGGTCCTCGAACAGATGGTTGGTCACCTCGCCGGTGATGAACTGATCCAGGGTCTCCATAGGAGTGGCCACCAGACCGCGCAGGATTTCATCAATAATTCCAGGCTGCAGGAGGGCATCCATGCGGAAGAAGCCATCGCGCAAAAGTAGAGGAGGTTCCACAGGCTGGTGCTGGACACTCAGACGAGGAATATGTGGACGCAGCAGGGAGTGACCAATACGGAAGGCAGCAGCTGCAAATTCATTGAAGACAATGGGCGAGCAGGATGGGTTGTAATCCTTATAGTATCCCTGGGGCAGAAGCTTAAGGCCATACAGATTGACGGCATTCCAGCTAAGGATGCGGGGCAGGAACTCATTGAACACAATATGTTGCACCTGGGCGCCGACAATTTTACGGGCATGATGGAAAAGCTGCTCTCCATTCCAGTGAGGGTTCACTCCGCGCAGACCCTCGACAATCCGGTTATGCTCACGCAGGAAGGCAGTGTGGATGGCAGTCAGACCTGGCTGCTCGGAGGCACGATCATCGCCTCCATAGAAGCACAGACCGTTGCGGGATTTGCACTCGGGATGGGGTCCCAGGGGCAGCAGTTCCTTGCCCCTCAACTGGGTGCTGTTCATTCGGCCGGAGAATCCTCTCAGTTTGCTGGACAGACAAGTGGTCTCGCCATAAACCATGGAACCATCCAAAAAGTGGGTGTTCTGGTTGATCTGGTCGCGGGGTCCCAGAGATTGCTGGCCAGGCAGCGATCTCATCGAGGGGAAGCAGAATCGTTCGCCACTCGTAACATTCACCTCGGGATAATAGAAATCACCAGCGGGCACCGGGAAAGGATTACACTCGGGGTGGACTGTCTGACGGGAGTTGCAGGGTCTGCAGCTGGGGATGGACTCGTGGAAACCCTTGTGGATCGGGGTCAAAGTCAAATCGTGATCGACAAACTGGGCGAACTGCATCACCATCAGGGAGTAGCGAGTGTGCAGGTTCGAGATATCAGGATGGATGGTGGTGGAAATGGTACGGGGATTGGGCAACGGGGTTCCAGTCACTCCAGTAATTCGGGGTGCCGAAATACCATCCTCATACTGAGCGGGCAGTAGGCGGGAGAAAGTGGTCAGCGACTTGCCCCAGTTGGGATTACGCAGATTGTTGCACTTTCCGGACATGGTGCGGAATGGAGAGTTGGCATCGCACTGCTGATTGGGCTCGGGGCACTGATCCAGTGGCTTCTGGGCACCGCCAAGCAGTCCACTAATGTCCACCGTTTGCAGGGTATCAGTCAGTTCGTTGCGATTAAAAGCATTCTGGTTGGGATTGAAGATTTGACGCTTGCGTCTGGTGATGTGATTGAGGGTCTTCACAATCTCATTGGAGGTCAGCTCGAAGATCAGCGAGGAGTTGGCCAGGTTCAGGGCAGCCAAGTTGGCCTTGCTGAAAGAGGCAGCCGTGCCATCGGGAGAGCGAGCACTGATGCCACCCCCTGGAAAAGAAATGGGTATAGAATTAGTTTACATTTTTATTAAAAATCATGTAAAACCTACTTGTACGCCACACTTCGTACTCGAAACGCTTGCGTTCTTCCAATTCCTGCTTGGCACGTTCCACGGCAGCCTCGATCAGCTCGGGACTCAGCTCGGCAATGGCTTCCTTGGTGGCTGGTTCCACTTCCACGTGCTCCACATGAACCTCATCCTCGGGATTCACTTGCCATGGCTTCAGATCAAACTTGGGCAGTTGGTCGCAGTCCAAAATTGAGTTCCTAAAAAAGAATCAGTTTTAGAATTTCTGATCTTTATAATATAACCATTTATGACTTACAGGTAGTTGTCCTCCAAAATGAAAGCCTTGGACTGGGCAGTGCTCACTTGGTGGGATCCACACAGCAAACCGGAAAGGGATGTCTGGCGAATGCTCTTCAGCTGGTCCAAAGTGAAGGATGAGGGCGGGATCTCGTTCTCGTACCAGAAGCGATCGGTCTGCTTCAGTTGCTCGAACTGCAGGGTCAGCAGACAGCTGATGGTGGGTCCAAAGAGAGCTCCAACCACGGGTTCTTCAAGCAGGGCACCCACCAACAAATCAACATCCTCAGCGTTTCTAAAAGAGAAAATTATAAATATAATTACTTGAAATCACTACAACATAAAAAATGAACATTTTGTAAATTTTAAATTTCAGTATATACAAGTGAAATATAGGGTGTAAATAAAAGTATATTGCAGTATATATAAATTAAATATGGAGTTTTTATTGATTTTATTTATATTAAAGAAAATGAAAAAACTTGTTTCATTTTTAAATGTTGTATATATAGATTAATTTTTGGGTTTTTATTGATCTTATACTTATTTGGGTTAATTTAGAATAAAAAGAAGCCCAATTTGGAATTTATTTTAATGGTACGTTAAAATCATTTCAATTTGCCAAAAAACTGAATCAAACCGGTATTTAAAAGGTTTGGTTGAAAATGGGGGTCCATTATTTAAATGTGCCATAAAAACTCACTGGTAAATGTCACGCAGATTGGTGATGTACTCCTCGGGAATGTTGGACACCTGGGCCAGAGTATCGAAGCTCACATTGCCGGCAGCCTGATCGGCAAAACGACGCTCGCAGAGATCCAGGGCGTGGACATAGGAGGCTACTCCGTGGTCACGACCACGATGGACGGCCAGGGCCAACTCGGACCAGCCCTCGGCATTCGTTTGACTGGGCACCAGGGACTTTTGCAGGGCGGCAATGGACAACAGTTCGTGGGCGGACATCTTCTTGGCCAGCATCTCCGGGGGATACATGCTCCAGAAGGCGGGCATGGCGGCGGTGGCGAACTCATTGTAGATTCCTCCCCTCACCGAGCTTGAGTAGTTGCTCGAGTGCTTCTCGGGCGTGAGTCGCAGACCCTCCTTGGCCGTAGTCTCCTGTCCCAGAACCAAAGGCAGGAACTCGTTGTAGGTGATGTGCTGAATGGTGGCCGTAATGATTCGCCTGGCCTCCAGGAACACATCCTCCTCGGACCAATCGGGATTGATGTGCGCCAATCGCTCGCCAATGTTGTTATGCTGCTGCAGGAGGGCACGATGCAGGGCTCCGGTGGCTCCGGCCACCTGGCAGTACTTGCAGGACTCCACCTTGACTCCTCCACTGATGTAGGTGCGCAGCTGGTCGAATTCATGGCGAGTAGAGCCATACAATCCAGAGCCATCGATATAAGCCGAGGCAATGTTCATCTGCTGGCGAGTGTCTGCAAAAAGGAAAGGCAATATTATACATACTATCCCTAATGCTTAAAGTCCCTTCACCTAGAATAAAACGTTCTCAAAACCGTTCTCTCAATCTCTAAAGTGAGTTAAAATCTATTCAATATTGCCAAACTTAATCATCTCTATTTTAAAATCGATGCATCTTGAAAAAAAACTAAGAACACTTTCTTCCTGATTTTAAGAACGTTTTTTCTCGAATAGGTGACAAGACGAATTCTTAATTCTGAGACCATTTGATCTTGGCTCTTTTCCTTTCCCAATATTTTTGGGTGTTAGACCTACGTTTCTGGCACGCCTCGGCATCGAATCCTGGTGCGGATCGCTTGTACTCCTTGCAATCGGGACCCGCCCGAACGAAGCACTGCTGCAGCTCGCTGGGATCCTTGACCGCGGAGTCGCGTTCACAGCACTTTCCGGAGATGGGCAGTTGTCCGACCTCGACCAGGTCATTGGCCAGCAGTTGACCCCAGGCGGGCAGCATGGCCGTGATGTGGGCGTGTCGGAGCTCGCCCTCCACATGGCGCTGCAGTTGCTCGATCACCAGCTCAGCATCGGGTAGAGCATGGGTTCCCTTGGAGGTCCTAGGCTGGCTAACGCCATCGGCATAATCGGCCACCAAGAGACGTTGGAAGATGTCTCCACGGGCACCCCACTTCCGGTGGGACACATTGTTGCACTCGGCGGTCGGCTGGCGGTACTTGCTCGGCGGGCAAACATCATAGTCGCCTGCAACACTGCCCTCTCCCTCCTCGGAGGATCCGCATGGGGTCAGGGAACGGGCACGCTCGGAGCTCAGGGCATTGATGGCCGCATTCTCCAGGTCCTCGGGGATGCGAAGTGTCAGACTGGGAGCGCAAAGGCACCTGGAAATTACAAAAGGAAGGATAATAAATTAGTAACATATTAAAACATCCGATAACTATCAAATAATAAATAAATCAATATTATCAATGGTCGAGTCCATGGCTATATTTACTAAGTTATTATATTCCAAAGGATATATAATAAATTTATTTAAAAAGTGCGTTTCACAAAATATTATAAGTTCTAAAATCCTAAAGCTTCCACAGTTAACAAAATAAATTTTAATGCCAAGATGTCTACAATATGACCTTTAAGAACATGAATTTTAAACTTAAACAAGCAATCTAAGACTTAATGTCTTTATCATATGCTTTTCATAGCTTAAATTTAAAACGACGAATTTAATTTTAGATCTTCATATCCCCGTAAATAAAAACTAGTTTTCATTAAGAAAGAGAGAATATGAAAATAATGCCAGTTTTATTCTTCTCATTCATTATAATGCAACCAAGCCATTAAACAAAGCTTTTGAATAAAATACAATTAAATCACTCGATAATAGACTTTAGCCGAATGCTTACTCATCAAAACAACTATCAAATCAGGTACTTTCTTTCCGGGTAAATTTTCCCGACACAATAGTTGCTATATAGTTGGCTTTACCCAAAAATATTAAATACTTTTACGAAGGTTTTTCCTGCTATTTTGTTATCATAACTAGGTTTAACCCAAAAACTCCGACCACGTGATTTTAAATTGCGCGGAATCGTCTCCGTTTCATTCATTCATGAGCTCGCACTGCATTTTCCGGCATTTAATTACAAGTTTTCTCACATCGCCGTCGTTTGCTCACACTGTTAATTAAACCGAAACTGAAAACCATGCATATAAAAAGCTATATAATAGAGGAGGCGTAGGTCTGCGATTTTCTGCCTAACCGGATATGAGAAACGTCTGTCGAACTAATCAATTTCGAATTATGAACAATGACGCGGACTGCCCCCAAAAGGCTTTGACTGACTGACTGAGTGACTGAATGGCTGAGTGACTGAATGGCTTATTAAGCCGCACTTTGTTGGCCTGTCATTATGCTATTCTATTGATTTTGGCCAGCCGCCTCGGCTCACGTGACGGAGTTTCTTTTGTGGTTGCATTGACATTAATTTCCGAATTGAAGTCTTTTGTCAACAGCAACAATATGCAATTTATATGCGCTTGACGTCAAGATCCAAGATTATGCAACACTCTGCAATCTGGTGGATGTGGGCGTAGAAGATCCGCTTTTAGAACCCGCCTAATGAGCTCATTTCAATTTTTTTTGGGTAAACGTCCTCACCTTCCCCTACATAAATTTTTAGCTAACTCCACTGACATAAAATGATATTCAAGCAGAGTTAACTTTCTGGTTTTGGTTAAATTGGTTTTATTTTTGCTTATTTTATTGAGTTATATATTTTGTTTAGCACTCATTTAAAAGTTGAACGTAATTTGTGGTATTTCGCTCGGATTGTTTAGACGAATGTTCAAGGCTTTCGTATATTTTTGGTAACTTTTAAGTGACCGCTTGAAAGATTCCAGTCGATTTTAATGATTGAAGATAGCAATGTTTGGGCTATGAACTTGTCTAGAGTTCAAGAGCCACATAAATCTGTTTTGGTGAGGGGTGAAAAAACCGCAGGAAATGATTGGGTTAATTATGGTTGGAGTTTTCCATGGCTAAGATGTATTAGGTGTGGCATCCTCAGCACATAATCTTGGTTATTATGAGGTAATTTGGGTCACTGTTTCGTGTACACAAATCTCTCTCATTTATTCGCAATCAGGCGAAACCCATTACAAAACCATATTCATTATGGCGATTCTGGCATAAAAAATAAGAAAGAAATGCCAAATGAAGTAACGATTACCGAAAACAATTCGTAATGCGATTACCCATTTGCCAGGTGCGTGGCTGCCCATTGGGGCCAGTCGAATGCGGATTCATTGGCCAATATGCAGGCAGTAGTCTGTTGGCAATTGGCACACATAAGTTAATTTATTGCCGGGCACGAGTAATCCCCTTTTAGTTGTACTTTTGCAGAACTTGACTGCCGACACGTATCTCTAAAAAAAACTTGGCCGAAACTGAGCTGAAAGCGAAAGCAGAAGTGCTGGCAATTTACATTTATTTGTTTATGGCTTTTATGCGGTACGGAGCGGGTCGCCTGGTATTTATGTCACCAGCTGAAATGCAAAAATGCCTCACCACTGATGGCACCCATAAAACCAACAAATAAACAAACAAACAAAACAGCGGTCGAAAAAAACCGCAAATAGAAATGCACGGCACATGCCGCGTATACGTTATTTAACAGCATTATGACATCAATAGTTAGCATTTCTTTTTTTCTTTTTATATTTTTATCGAGCGGGGTTTGTTGTTATCCAAATGGTTCAACAATTAAATAAATCAAATATTGAAAAGGAAAGTTCGTGTGGGGTTTATCAATCATGGGCTTCCATGGACAAACGGAAGCAGAGATCGATTTTAAGTTGTCATAAGCCTTTCAGTTGAACGTGGAGATTTTTGCTGATTTTTCTGATTTGCGTAGCGGTTGCTTGAACTTGTTTTTGGCGAAATTTATTTATTTGTTTGACATTTATTTGGTTTGCTCAGCTGACTGGTCGGCAAACGGAAACGGCGCCCAGTATGGTAATCATATATATGACAGGTAGATGATTTTATAAGAATGCGCTTGAGTCAAATTCCTCGTAAAAATCACATTCGATTATCGGTCACATCGACATATTTTCGGGGTAATTGTGTTTATATTGATGGAGAGGCTTATTATTAAGATGCATAAACCCATTGTAAGCAGCAGCTCGTGGTATTTGCATTTTGTTTACAGCCGTTTTAAAATCGGTAGTTAGTCATACTGACAATCGATTGGCAATTACAAAACACGTGAGTAAGAATTGTAAAAATACCAAATGGCACATGTAACAAGTCAAACCAGTTGCTGTGAAGAGCTGATGAACGCGTGCCAATCCTAAAATAGTTGACTTTTGTCTGGCAATCAAGCGGCTTGCATAAGCCCAACACAATTGCTTACAATAAATCATTGTTAATTTGTCTTATTTAATAAATATTGCACATGCGATGGCTGGCAGGAAATTATGCTATATTGCGATTTGCATAAATTCCCGGCGATGCCGATAAGCGATTTATGTTTAATTTGCAAGTGCTGATAGTTCGGTAGCTGTGCGCAATTGAGAGTCACGAATTAATTGTCTGTGCAATTCATGAATTAAGTGGCCTTAGATAAGGCACTACCCACATATGTATGAGCACTCTGCAGGGGAATACTTAGAAACGGAAAATCTCCGAACACCCCCAATCGCGCTTTGCGCAATCAGCGGGAAAACAAAAGACTTAGGCAACAAACTTGACTGGCTGCCAATTGCCAAATCATGCAGCAATAGCAACAGCAGCCGATACAATACAAAAACAAGGAAGAACGCTATAGTCGAGTACCTCGACTATCAGATACCCGTTACTCAGCTAAAGGGACCAAAGGGAAATGGAGATATGCAAGCAGCAAAGCGAGATTTAAGTGCGCCACCTACCGGCGGAAGACAGATTTAAGCATTGTGGGCGTTAGGGTAGGCGTGGCAAATTTTTTTTTGGATCAATCGATAGGTATTGACGAGACCAATACATTTCAGTTAAAATTTGTTATCTAGCATAAAAATTGTGGGCGCCACAGGCTTGGGCGGTTTGTGGGCGTTAGAGTGGGCGTGGCATATTCGCATAACAAACCTGCACTGCGTACAAGGCTACGGAATCTAAATCTGAAATCCCAATACTCTATCTTTGATAGTTTCCGAGATATCCGAGTTCATATTTACGGTTTTTTGAAGTTTGTGGGCGGTTTGTGGGCGTTAAAGTGGGCGTGGCAAACTTTTTTTTGGGTCAATCGATAGGTATTGATGAGAACAATTCATTTCAGTTTAAATTTTTACTCTAGCATCAAAACTGTAGTAGCCACAGTTTTGGGCGGTTTGTGGGCGTTAGAGTGGGCGTGGCACTCTACTGAAACAAACTTGCGCTGCGTAAGAAGCTCAGGAATCTGCTCGCCAAATCTCAATAGCCTAGCTCTCATAGTTTCCAAGATCTCAGCGTTCATCCGGACAGACAGACGGACAGACGGACAGACGGACAGACGGACAGACGGACAGACGGACAGACGGACAGACGGACATGGCTAGATCGACTCGGCTAGTGATCCTGATCAAGAATATATATACTTTATGGGGTCGGAAACGCTTCCTTCTGCCTGTTACATACTTTCCGACGAATCTAGTATACCCTTTTACTCTACGAGTAACGGGTATAATTACTTATGCCTCCGCAGAAGGCTTACACAAATGGGTTAGTGTGGCACCCAGCAATAATAACAAATAAACCCGATTGCGGAAGCCATCGAGTGTTTGGTATGCGCATTACTCATGCGAACGGCCGTTTGACGTCGCTTTTTTCATTATCATCAGTCCGCAGTCGCTGCCACCTGGCCAAATATGCAGACGGGCCGGCCAAACACATACATTGTATATATGCTTGTATACCCATATCTTCATCCGTATAGCTACCTATATCTTTATGTATTTGCACGCCTGTCGGCGGCTGGCAACACCCCCTGGCATCCATGTCTTGCTGCAATTACCACAAAGGCACGTAGCGTCATCGTCATGTGACTTTGCACATGATTTCCTACCACCAACACAGGCAGCCGGAAAATCAGCAACACCAGCGACAGCAGCAACAGCAACTACTACCACAAAAGCAGGGAACAAAACAAGAAAACGAAAGTAACTGCAACCAAAGTAGCGTCCTGGATACTCTACTAGTTCAAAGAGGTATTATATTAAAATGTAAATAATTAAATTTAACCATTTTTCAAGGTTAAAATAAACTTTGGCACTCAGAACATATCAAAAAAGTTATTTTAAAAATCTTTCAAAATAAGTTTCCTATATTATTATCCACTTTAGTAAATCTCAAAATTTCTTACAGATGCTTGAAAAATCTTAAAATTAAACATAAATGTTCCTATACACACTATATATATATTTTGTTTCTTTAAGTTTCAGGCCTGATAAGTTCAGAACATTAAGTCAGTTGGAAGTATTCTCAACAGTTCTCAAAAATCAACAGTTCTAATAAACTTTGTGTTATTTGAGAATAATAAATAATTATAATTTCAATATCCAAATGAAAATTTAATTAATCAGTTGGTCTTCTTAACACATTTTAAAATATTTTTATGTATTTCCTTCAAAATTTCTTAAATTTCCCAAAAATATCCAGCCTAGCCGGTTCGAATATTTTCCCAAGCCCAGCTCAAGTCTCTTTTTTTCCTGGCATCATGTGATGGTCATGTGATCAGCATTACACACTCCCCAAACACTTTTTGTTTCACTCCAGCGTCGTGGTTTCTTTGTCGTGTTCATTACACAGCCAGTTTCTTGGCTCTAAACATTGCACAATGGGTAGGAGTAGACCGGGCCAAAAACTAGACAAAAGCCTAGGAAAAATACTCGTGATTGAATACATTACGCCCTCATTCAGTTTTTACCGCACTTCTCTGGATGGATGAGGAAATATGCACGAAAAAAGCGGGCCAACCGAAGATCTGCATACAGAAATTTTCAAGTGCACTTCATTACCATGGCGATGATCATTGGCAACTTTGATGATCATCCGACATCAACGTCCAATGCAGGCATGATGCAATTTTCATGTTTACCTCTTTTTTTCAGCGAGACTCATCGATGTGGCTTCGAATATTGGTTACATTGCCAAGTCTGTAGTACAAAGTTGCGGCTGCAGATGGGTTGCTGGCGAACGTTGGCTGAACGCCAGCCAAGAGGCGTGAAGATCATAATTCTATGCCAGTGTGTGTCCCCATGGGGCCGTTGCTTTTTATGGCAAGAAAGTGTAAACGCTGGCAAAGTCACGCGCCACAGACAGCCATATGGATATACGTATAAACGAATAGCGGGGCGTAACTTTCGTTTTCATTGCGAAAGTGCATACAACTTGATATTGGTAAACAATCCGTAGAGCAGCTTTTTGGCCCCAGTATCTCAACATCTTACAGGGTGTTGCCTGCATGCAAATCGGTGGGGAGTTTTTATTTGATATACGATCAAATGCCCGATTATTACCGGCATCAAGGTCGCGGCTCGTTTGGCAAAGGGAAAATATAATAGGGCTATTTGGCCCAATTTTAGACCTCGAACTCTCTAAACGGCCCATTAAGGTGATAATAGCGATATGATCGCTCATAATGGCCGTGTAATTTACAATAATTGACAACGCACCCATGTGTGTATGGTGAAAATGTTTCTGTGTCATTTAGCCAGCAGCCAAATGCTGTGAAATCTTTTCGGGCAATTTGAGGTGAAATGTGAGAAAGTTATACGAATTTTTGGTTATGGAGATTAAGATAAATGTCGATAAGGGGAACCACTGGTAGATAAGCATATAAATTTAGTAGTTAAGCGTAGAATTTGCATAGCGAAAGAGGCTTATAATAATTCTAATTTCATGTTTGAAGATTACATTTTTGGGCCATAAATACAATTAAAATCCAATAATATTTCTTAAAAATATTTTAAGGGATATTAGGCACTAAAAATATTACAAAATAACTTATACAGTTTAGTATTTGTGACTTTTATTAGGAAATACCCTTCCTTAGATATTCGGAAAACTCTTACTCTCTCAACCCCATCATAATAATCATCTTTATTGCCATCCTCATCCGACTTATGTAAGAAAGGCAATCTGTTGCAGCACCTTGAAATGACGGAAGACGCCGGTTGCTCTCAGCAGACAAGTGTCAAATAAAACCTCAAAAGGCTCTTTTAACTCCATTTGAAGAGCTGGGCGCATCAACATATACTTAGTTCCGTTGCTGGACAGCAAAATTACTCAAAAACCGAAAAAACCGAAAAATATGGCCCAGTCAAGCCTGTTGGCCACTTCATCCTGTTGAAGTTGATTACGTCTTACAATGAAAACAACAAAAATTTCACTTTCGTCTGCTTGGCATTTTGCTTCAGATTTTGTTATTGGATTTTTGGTTTTTTTTTTTTTCACAGACGCCTTGTCCCGTTATCTCTTCAAGCCGCATTCGAAAAATTTCTTTTTAGCCCAAATAAACCAGTCGCAAACAAGATGTATGCATGGGTACACATTTTATAAATGTATTGCGGTTGATTGTGTCACATTTTTATGTATCGAAGGGAAAGACTTCGAGCTATATGGAAAAAGACAATTGGAGGCCCATTCCTTTTAGATTTTTATTTTTTTTTTTTTTTTGTTGGTCAATATACTTTTATTTTATTCGGGTTAACCCGTTTTTGGGACCTACATATGTGTGTAGAAATGAACAAAGTGGTCAGACAGGCGCTGCCAGAGTTGGACACTCGCAGAAATATTTGTGCGCTTTGAATTATTCTTGGCGGAGCAGAAAACAAGTTGGGCAACGGCTTCTTGATTTATGGAATCACTTGAAGTTGGCCAACGACAGAGTTATGCATGCTATCTCAGGGTCAACAACTACATCGATCTCTAGTTCTGATTGCCTTTCACCAGGAAGGCCGAGGAAGAAAAGGAATTCTCGGCCATCTAGCCACGGGGCTAAATGACAAAAAAGGTTTATTCAACTTTTTACTGGAACAACTTTCGATGTTTGGACCTCTAGCCCAGACAAATGATGATTAATTAGTCAATATATTAGACTTAGACATAAATAAAAAACGTGTCTCGACTCAGCAAACAACAAATGAAATAAATATGATAAATGGCAGACCAACGAAAGACGGGCGAAACTTGCGAATTAAATTTACAAAAAGACATAAAAAACGAATTCTCGACCAAGAGAATTCGGTTTCAGTTTCAGATTTCGTTTTAGCCTTGAACTCGTCGTTCTGTTTTTGTTCTTTTAATTACTTATTTATCATATACACGTTGGCTAATTGATTTTAAAGCAGTTCTAGCCCACAAAAAATAAGATAACATCTTAACTAATTCTATCTTCAAATATGTGTTAGTCGAAAAGACGGCGCCAGTTTTAATATAAGCTTAAATTTTAAACTTTGGCCAGGTGCTAATGTATGTCTGTGAAATAGATTAATCACAGACTAAACACATAAATGATGATAGGAGAGCTATGCGGAATAGAAAATGGGTTTAAGAACCGTACCTAAATTTCCATGTTTGGTGTTCTTAAAGAGACAAATCTTTTTTATCTGATTTATCTAAAATATACTCCTACGTTAGGTATTAATTATGTTGAGTTTAAGCTCTATTAATATTGTTTTTATTAGTTTGTTTATTTACGAGTAGTAATCAGTTCTTGTTTTTGGTGTTTGTTATATGGCATCTCCATAAAAAATCTTTCTTCCTGGTTCTTTTTCGATTCGAATGCCTTGACCTTCGTAAGCTATCCACGTGACCCACCATTTCATCCTATAATTTCCACCCACATCCGCTTTGGCCTTGCTACCGCTGAAGCTTTCAGCCTGACTGTCAATTCAAGTTCGTTGCCTAAGTCTTTCGTTTCGACCCACGCAAATGCTCCGAATTCACTTGAAATATTTCGCTCGCCAAAATCACAATTTTTAACCGGTGACATCGCATTAGGGGGCGCCAAACCTTGACGCCGCAGTCAATAAAAAAATGTCAAAAAGTGTTTAAAAATGTTTGTATGCTGTAAAACACTCGAGAAAACTTTTAGCAAGAATTCTACGACATTTAAGTGACTTAAGTGTGTCAACTAGACAATGTCAGCATCTGGCAGCGCAGTCGGCAGTTCAGTTGGCAATCGGCAGCACTTGTGCTTAATTTGCCTGAGCAATCAAGTTGCTCGGCTGCATTCTGAGCGTCGCCGCATGACTAAGCCAAAGAAGTCACAACTGGCCAAGGCCTCTAAAATAGTGAATCTGGTGAGCCCGGCCTGGTCCACCAATGTCGCCAGCCGGCGAGGGGATTATCCAATCAATTGCATAATCGAAATGCTAACGCCGCGTTCCCATTTGCATAACTTAAACACACTGATTAACACAAAACGCCAAATTAATGCGACCGGAGATAGGAGAAAACTTTCTACACTTAGCAGTCGAATGTTAAGTTAACGAACACAAATCTGTTAATTAAAACTAGGCTTCGTCGCTGAGCTTCTCCATCGATAGGGCCAGATTAATTGCAGGCCTACGAATCGGATACGCCTGGAAATTATGTAAAGTATTATGCTTCGGTTTCTTTTTTTTTTTTATTTGGGATGCCTACGCTGGAAATTATGTCAATGCGGTTAACACAAGACCCAAAAAAGAGGCGAACAGCGCGGACTGAAAACGAAAATAAAGTCATGATTGTGTAACCGTTCCAAAAACCACCTGGCACGACACACAAACATAAAAAGCGAAAGAGTCTTTTGTTGCCGCTGACAACTTTTTCTCTTCGATTTGCCTTGGCATCTTCCCAGTCAAGAGAGGGAAAAATGAAAGTGAAACTTTTCAAATTGATTTTTCACCGCCGAGCAAAGAAATCCAATTCGAATCGATATTACATGATCGTCTTGGCTGCGAACACGCCTCGACAAATAAATATTCATATGCAGATTTTAATCGAGTGTTTCCATCTTTGTCATCATGCAAATTCTTGAAAATAGTTTTCGATTTTGTGTTGAGTTAATGAAACGCCTCAAGGACCATTAAAACGGGGAAGTCGAATCGCTCAGTGATAAGCTGACTGACTCTGTCAATCTCTGACTTCCGTTGACGCTTCTTGTTGAACGCGAGGCGAGTAGAAAACTCATGATTAATGATGCTCTCGGCCCGACCAAATGGCCAAATTGTATTCGCCTGCCTTACAGACTATAATTTGCTTTAATGGCCATCTGTGTTTTATGCGTGCTCACTGTAGTAGGCTGGCCATTTGGTCATTTGGCCTAAGCCCCAATGCTCCAAGCTAATGCATAAATAAAGTCATAAATGCAGTTGAAACCCGCCTTCAAAAATATGCCAAAAAACTAGTTTTTAAGGTCAAACATATAAGTTGAGATTTACATATTCTTGCAATTAAATTGGCGGGTTAACTATAATCTGAGGACGCTCTAAGACAAGGACATATTAATACATTTGTCCTAGTAAGGTATTAAAAATATAATTTTTTATTCTATTTGTAAGCCGAAGGCTAAGATAACATGTTTTGGAATATTAGATAAATATCTTAAATCTGTCAGTAAATAATCAAACAATTAAAAGGATCCGCACAAATCGCACATTAAAAAAACAATAGCTATTTTAATTCTTGACTCCACCATTTCACACATTAAACATTAACGGCTTAATTAAGAATGTTCAACTCACCATAAAATTAAACTAATCAGCATTTCTGGCTTCTTCATGTTGAAGCCAATGGCTGCTCCTGCGGCAACTTTCTTTGTTGTGGCTTTTTATGAGGATTTAAATTAAACGACTTACTAATTTATATGGTTAAGACTTATCAGCTCTTTGTTAAACAAAATAAATAGATTTAAATTATATTTGGCACGTTTTGCAAATTTGTTGATTTGATATATATATAATATATTAAATAAATATCAGTAATATATATATATGTGTTGCTAGCTATTCTCCTGGCTGGTTTTAACTCTTTTTACTTCTAGCGCTTAACAGGCGGGTGGGGCACCGGGCGAGGAATTTGTCACCAGCGGTGCGACGGAGTCTTGCCAAAGAGATTGTAACCGATGATGTATGCTATGATTTGTATCCTTTCGGTAATTAGCATAACGTTGGCAATGCAGAGCACAGCATTGACCCGAATAGCAGAGCGACGAGCCTATCTTGGCCACCAAATAGGGGGATATTATATATCTATATATATATATATATATGTGTGTATATATTTTTTAGTTGTGTGACTTAAGCCGTGCACACGTCTCGATCCGTGCGAACGCGCCAACGAACTGAAACTGAATCTGCGACCGAAACCGAAACACACAAAACGAAACCGAAAACCGAAAACGGAGACCAAGATCCAAGATCTTTTCCAGACCCAGACCCCGACGATAAATCCGACTCTGACTCTGAACGCGGCAGAGGCAAAAACGTATCTGAAAGCTGCCAGTCCCGGTGGCCGGGCTTAAAAGGCAAGGCACACAGACACCAAAACGGATCTGCTGTAAGCCAAGCTTCACCCCATAGCGAAACCGGTAACACCGACACGAAGCTCCGCTCTCTATGGGATTTGGGCTCTCTTGGCCAACACCTCACTCGCTCTCTTGGCGTCTTTCTCGAGCTTCAGCTTGAGTTTGAGGGGAGAAAGTAAAAATGATGCGACTGTCGTACACTCAACTACACAGCATGAGACAGTGCCAATACCACCAGTATTGACCATCAACAAAAAAAAGGAGATATAAAAGATATATATATGTATATAAGACCCACAAAAATCAGGCCAAAAACTCACGCTTTTGTTTCGTCTGCGGTCAGAGGCTCTTTTTTTTTAGCACCTTTTGTCTGCACTCTTGATTTCAAATCGCATCTTGTGAAAGGAGTCACGCGCTTTGTAATTTGCACAAGAAGCAAAAACAAAAGTTCCCCCAAAAAAGCAGACGAAAAGTAAGAAGATATAAAAGCCGAGTGAGGAGGCAAATATTTATTGCTGGCTAAGAGTCGAGAGGAAACAAGTTTCATCTTATTGTGGGACGAGACTCGTCTCGACTCTGGGATCTCCTGTTGTGATGTAAGATCCAAGCACCCAAGACCTCATAGACATTCCCAGACTTAGTCTCGATCTGGGGGTTCCAATTCCAATTCCACTCTAAGACTCAGATTCGCTGGCAGCTGCAAAGGTCTCTCTTCTGCCGTTGGGCAATGTGACTCGTTTAGAAATCGAATGCAACGGTAGGGCATCCCCCGCGATGCCCAGACACAAGAGCTGACTTGGCCAAGTTAATTACTTGGCCAAACATTTCAGTTAGTGGCCGGGTGCTAAAATGCCAGGCAAACACCGCCGACAGGTGGCGCATGTCCGACAGCCATAAATTGGACAGCTAAATGTCATCAAAAAGGAGGCTTCGCCCCGAAAAGAAAAAATAAATATTAGGCTGACACTTGAATCGCTAATTGAAATCAGCCAAAAACACTTAGACCTTCGAATTCGATATATTTTTGGTGCAGAGAAATTTGCATGAATATTGATGCAACAGGCTCACGTGAAGTTTCTAGCCGAAAATCAACTCGATGTCAACTCTGTTATTTAATCATCTGAAATGCGTCATTGCTTAACCTTATTTGAATAATTCTGTTTAAAAATATCATCAACTTTGTATCAAGGGTAATATTTTACCAATCGGGAATTCCCCGACATTGTGGAAAAAACGTTAGCATTCATCAGCCTTCATTTTCGCATCAAAAAACATTAATTTTCTTTAAATATTTATATTTCAAAAATTATTTGTAGCAATTGTTTAACATTGTAATTATTCTTTCACAATAATAAACATTTTTCTAAATTTATAATAACCAAATAAAATTTTTAAAAATCTTGTATTATATTTTTATTTTGAATTAATTTATCCGGACTCAACATACAATATTTGTGCATTGGAAAATTTGTTTGAAATAACAAACATTCAAATCATTTTATGAAAAAAACTTTTTCCTTTTAACAACATTTATAAAAAAATTATTGTAGGTATTAATAAATTAAATACCACTGTGGACATTAATAATTTTTTGTTCAATAATTGCTTAGGTCAATAGCTAATAATAAATAAATTCCCACACTCTTGAGCCCAAATTGATACCCACTAAAAACATGTGTAAAATATCTTCATAAAATCGTTAACAACTCAAAAACAACGTCAACATGTTCCCTTGTAGAAAGTGCATTCTGACATGAGTCCCCACCTTTTCGTGTTCATTTTCGGAATAATTTCATCATTAAAGACATGAAGAAAACCGTGTTGTGTTGAATTTGCTCAGGCCCGCAGGCATGCAGGTCAATGTATTTATCGAGAGCTGGATGATGCGCATTTTCATTTGCATAATCTCACATTAGCTGGCATTATGTTTTCCTCATTTCGATGATGATGATGATGGACAACCTTAACTTTCCAATCAATCAGCGCACGGGAGCTGAGATGCGACAAATGGCACGACATTTTACTTTTGAAGATCTGCGCAGCCGGTGTCATTTGGTTTGTTGCTATTTTTTTCAGCTGCTGTTTTACCCTTTTGATGTCTCTTCATGGCTAATGGACGCCCCTCACAAGACCTTGCGACGGGGGCCTTAAATTGTCACCTCAGCTGACCAAAACAAAAACATAGCTTAAATTACACTAAAACGACCATTTCAGCCGCCGCTCGCTTAATTACAATAGATGTGTTGACAAAGTTGAGCACACGGCGAGCCATCATCTCTATGAAGATATTTCTCTGAAAAAAAATGAAATACAAAAAAACATTGGCATCACAAGATGGCATCACGTGCTTAATGCTAATCTCCATTTTGATTTTTTAACGTTTTCGACTTTGTGGTTTGCCCTCTGCAGCTTGACTTCAGCATATAGTGGTAGTAACAGGAACCAAGCCCCAAAGCTCTAACTAAAGAAAACATCGAAAACCAAAGTTGTTTGTTCGGTTGCTTTTTGTTTTTGCTTGAACTCATGTGATCTGAACGACGCGAACGGAGAGTGGCGACTTTTTTTTGGTTAACAATAATTAATAAATGCAATGGCGGGCCAAATACATTATATTACTTTCGGTTTTGGGCCAACACATGCTAATTGTCATAACGGATGTGGGGTTCTTATATGGCACTATTGACCTTAAGATCCTTTTTGCATTTCGTAAAAAAATCAAATAAAGGTGTATTCTATCCGGTTGAATTCGTTAGTGTCAGGCGTCATAGTTACGAACTTGAATCTGGAATTTTTGTCAGATCTTTTTTATAGGTTTCGATATCACAAGAGCCTCTTATGTGTCATAGAGCGGCCGTTGTCCAATCTTCAGCCTCGAGAATATCGTGTGCCCGGCACTAAATCGATTTTTTTACGGCTCTTCAAATGGCGTCAAGATCTGCCAAGTCTCGAGGTCCGGTTTAACGCATTACGTAAAAGAGACGATCACAGATAAATAAATAAATATCGCTTTAATGATATTTGAAAACAATTTATACACCAAATGAGGCAAAAAAAGGGTAAAAAATTCCGTTAGTCAAAAATAATATAAAATACAAAAAGCTGCCTCCGAAAAGTCGTTCAAGTGTTTAACGTGTTGTTCACGTTATGTCAAACTAATTTCAATGACTGAAGAAGGGGGCGAAAGGGCCGGTTGGTAATTTATGTATCGATAAAATTAAAATTTACAATTTAAAGTCGGCAAGCAGAAGACAAACAGCAGCGGCAGCAGCAACAAAAGATGCCCACATGACTTTGTAAGCCTTAGTTCAACCGGTTCCCCTTTATCAGCAATAAAATATTCGCACTTTAACCCTCCTCAAGGTGGCCACGCAGTGAAAGTATAAAAAAGCCATAAAAAATGTTAAATAGGTATAGATACAATTTTCCACAGCTGTTCAAACGTTTTATTTTATAAGCACATTCCTAAACACCAGAACATTACATATATTTTTCTGATTACTTCAAGTAAGGTATACAATATAAATAAACTCCAATTCCTCTTGGCAAATTAAGTCCGTCTCCAAAATCTCTTGTCCAACTGTTTTGATATCTTTGTTCCCCACTTCAGTTCAAATTGCTGCATCATTTTAATTTAATTTTTTATAATCCATAGAAACGTGCTTTATGTGGGTGTTTTATGAGGTTCAAGAATGTCTAACACTTCGTGATTGTTGATTGAGCCGGCAACAAACAAAACACTTTTAACTATGAGAAATGTATTGGCATTTTTTCATTGTTTTCAATGTTCTAACTATTTTCCTTTTTTAGTTTATTTAATTGGCACATTAATTATGACTTAAATATTGAGATAATTAATTCAAAGACCCAAAGACTTGGAAAACAATTTTAGACATTAAATTTGATTCCTACTTATTATATCACATTTTTACATGAAGAACATTTCAGATTTTCGTGTATTAAAAACTTAAATTGTCTATTTTTTGTTTTTTTTTTCCAAAAAGTTCTAAGATTAAAATATTAATCTATTTTAACGTGTTATTGAATCAACTTCTCTCCCTTATCATCGGATTTACGTCTATACTTACATTTTACATATTAATTATGCCCCATTAAGCATGCAACATTTTAACTTATTATTTTCTAACCCGCTAAAAAGTAGGCACTAGTTTTAAATTATACAACGTCCAAACAGAAAATGATGGCAAGCTTTGCGGATACTGATTAAATAATCAAACGATCGTTGGATATACACATTCTTACAAAGTAAAAAATGTAAGAAAGACATTTTCATTTATTATTGCTTAATTAATTACAGTTTTTATTATTAGCTAACAATAGCAAGTAATGCATACACAACAAAATCAATTATTCCATTATATTATGTGATCTAAAAATATATCACAATTAATCATCCCGGCGACTAGCTAAGAGCTGGCCATCCATCCCCTACAACCGCTTCTTGCTCTCGTTAAGTTTGTCGGAGACCTCCCCTTTGAGCCACCACTTGTGGACCCTCCTGATCATCCGCCAGGGCAGCCAGATGGCGAGGAAGGCGCCCAGCAACAGGCAGCCCAAGACGTCGAGCAGCAGATACTGGTGCAGGGGCATGAAGGCGCCCTGCGACTTCAGATGCCTTGCCCCACGATGTCGGATGGTGTACTCTATCCAGAAGGTGGCCTCATCCAGCGGATGTATGGGATTATCGCGGAAACGCTGCGAGACCTCCAGAGCACTGCGTTTGTACTGCGGATCGTTGATCAGAGTGTTGATATTCCGCACCAGATCATCGGTGGTGAGTTTGGAGAACACCAGCGACCGGGCATAACCCTCCCGCACCGATTTGATCGTGTTCCGATGTTGATCCCCATAGAGTGGTATACACAGCATCGGAACACCCCAGTAGATGCCCTCTTGGGTTCCAAAAATACCACCATGCGTGATGAAGAGCTTGACATTCGGATGGGCCAGAATGTCGTTCTGGGGCATCCACTTCTTGATCATCACATTCGAGGGCAGATCACCTATGGAATCATTCTCAAACTT
This sequence comes from Drosophila subpulchrella, assembly GCF_014743375.2. Taxonomy (NCBI): domain Eukaryota; kingdom Metazoa; phylum Arthropoda; class Insecta; order Diptera; family Drosophilidae; genus Drosophila; species Drosophila subpulchrella. The sequence goes on along the minus strand of NC_050610.1, from coordinate 19,308,246 downwards.
CCAAATCACCTGCTGCTTGAGCTGGCCAAAGGCCTTGAGAATCAGAGCTGTCTTCTCGGGCGGCAAATCAGTGCTCTTCACATAAGAACCCATGCTGAAGTAGACCACTCCATTATCGGCATTATCTAAGAAGTTCTGAAGGTCAGTGGGCAACTTCTTTGGTTTCTGGATGTGCGCTCCGCCCACGTCTATAAGTCCCGGCATACTGGGTCTCGGAAGATCTATACTGCGATGGGCATTGATCAGGACCAGCGAGATGTTGCGCTCAAGGTCAAGAACGTTGGGTAAGGGACCTAAAACATATATATATTAAATAAATAAATAAATGATCAACTAGGTCATATCTCAAGAACTCACCCTCAATGGCTCCCTTAAAATATGTCTCTGCGAGTTTCTGCATTTTTGGTAAGTAAACCCAACGTCGCATAATCGCATCGTACAAAGATAAGTAAGCATTATTAGCACGTTGGCTGAAGGTCATGCGATCTGTATGCGACAACACCAGATGGGGAATGAAGGACCAAGGAGTTAGGATACCCATTGCATGATCTATATTATCGGGATAGCCCATAGTGCCAATTGTAACCACCGGACAATTAAACCTCTTGCCAAACATTAGAAAGGCCTCGTGGAAGAACTGCTCCAATATGACTAAATCATAATGATCATCTTTGCTCTCAATTAATTTTTTCACTTTGGGATCCTTGAGAGCATGCTCCGTGGTCAAAAGACCGACGGTCCACCAAAGATCCAGGTTATTAAAATCGCTTACAAACTGCATCGTGAAGATGTTCTCCTTTGGAACTAGGTATTCGAAAATTATTTACTTATAATAATTTAGGATTTTATTCTATCCAACTCACAGTATTTGGGTATATCAAAAGAGGGACTGATGATAATCTCCGTAAGATTTTCGTGGGGCTGCTTGGTGGGATGATTGTTCACACTGGTCACATGGTGTCCTTGCCGCAGAAGATCTTTTTGGAAGTGTTCCAGCCAGAGCCAGTGACTTGGGGCGGGAAAGGGTCCCATGAAGAGTATCCGGTAGCCAGATCCAAACTCCGGCAGTCCGATCAGGAAGATCAACATCCAACACTTCCATTGCAGCTGCATCTCCATCTGATTCGAAATCAACATTGACAATTAACAGCCTCAATTAAATTGTCAATCGAGTAGGGTAAAAGGCGACAGATTAGCATTAGCTGCAGTTTATGTTCGGTGTTTGATTTCGTTATTTGCATAACGCAAAGTGCTTTACACATTCTGATTGCAAATGATTGTGTTATTGATGATATTTCTGGTTTGATGGATCTTCCAGATGGAAAATGAATGTGTTGCACATGGATGAAAGGGAAACTGTTACAACTGAATAATTGATTGAAGTCAACACCTCTATAAAACCGCTTACGTTCACATGTTCTTTGTCCACTTGGCATAAATAAATATTTAAATTATAATGCAACTAATATGGGAATCATATCTGATCTGATATTTCTTTGTATTGCATCTGGATTTTTCAGACTTTTATAGATTCAGTCTATTAAGTGAACACACCTTCGGCTTTCTGTCAGAGAATTAGATCTTATTGAAATGCAGCAAGGTAATTTCATCATTTTGAAATTAGCAATTAATATTTTAAGTGGACCAGACAGCATTCTTGTTGCTTACACCCCTTAAATGGTAGGTCTTAACTTGACGCAATCACTTAGATTTCCAGACATTATAAAATTTGTGCAGGTCATACTATTTTCATTATGTTGGTCTAATCTGTAATTGCTTATCGCTATCTAAAAGTGGGTCAACATTCGTAAATTTCCAAAAAGGTTTAACTGGTTTATCTATCCTTGAAAAGTTAGATTGTGCAGCTTAAATTAAACTTGGTTTAATTGGATTTAAATGAGGGCCTTGTTATTTAATTGAATTTTATTTGTTTGTTACCCTGAAAAAAGGTACGAAAGTTGAGCAATGAGACAAATTTATTTATAACTCACACTCACACCTTTTATGTTCTGAGAATTTTTACTTTACTAGGGTTTTGGGTAAACCTAATAAAATGAAAAATGATAGCGCATTTCAACATCTGGCTGAAATTTTTCCGGGTTAATTTATTTTTAACTTATTGTATAGGTTGACGCTCTATAACAGCTAGCTGAAACACACAAGTAAACATGCAACAAGCTGTCGTCATTGAGCCGTGCTGATAAATCGCATGTGGAAATAATTTTGTCATCGCAGCTCGCAATTCGCATTGCATTTTACTGTTATACTTTTATAGCTAAATTGTATTTCCTCATATTAGCAATGGAATTTCAGTGTAAGTGTAAGCTAACTAAGTTTTTTCTAGGCTTTGGTCAAGGTTGGATGTTAGGGCATAATTGCGCTGTAATTTGTTTATTGCTTGCCACCACTAATTGTTTATTTGTTGGGAATTAAAAATATATTATTTTTTCCAAGTGCTGGGAGGTTTGGTCTTGTAACAATTTTAAAGATTTGATGGTTGAAAGAGTCGAAGCAAATGAATTTCGAAAGTAAAAGTAATTTATTGTGATTGGGGGAATGTGAAAGTTTTTTGTGCCACCAAAATAACATATTTGTCTCTTGAATATTTTTATAAGCAATATAATAGATAATTGTTTAATCATTTGTAGGTTCTGGACGCAATATAAACTGGTTGCCGTTTTTTACGACATTAATTGCAACAATTAGAGCTGTTTAGTTATAAATTTTCTGAAGATTAAGATTCATCAAATAATTCTACACAAGCTAATTTTCTTTAAACAGCTGCAATATTATATAAAACAAATTGTAATTATTCTATTCATCTGTAATGTTCAACTTGTTTTAGCTTTAAAAACATTTTTAACCGTTTCGACAGTGCAAACATTACTTATATTGTGTTTAAGGACAAATAATTAACCTTTTTTTAAATGAGCTGCCTTTTTTTTTGCAAAAGAAAGCACTTGAATATATTTACACTCGAAATTCAACAAAATTAACACTTTTCGAATTCAAACTGAAGTTTAGCGCGAAACGCGACCACTGGGCACCAAAGTGCGGTTATCACTAAAAGTCGGCGGCACGAAGCGTTGAACACCTCAACTTAATCAGCATTAGCCTCAGCCGAAGTCGAAGTCTCAGCCGACGTCGGCGGATACACAAAGCATATAGAAAAAAAAGCTTAGCAGTATCTGTGGGATTCAAGTGTTAATGCCGCCCTGGCACTGAGACACAAAGATACAACCGGCGACGCTTATTGTTTGCCTTAATCTTATTGCTTGACTGTCTCGAATATGTGCTGTGATAATTACAAAGTGGTCACAGATGATTGGCAGTCTTGCCAAAATAATTATTAGCCTACATTTTCACCCCTTAACCAAATGATCATTCACGTGTTCAGAGCTTGCATACATATCATTTTGTACTGCGAAATAGACTTGGCCAATGAACTTTTGACAACACAGTTCAATAAATTAATTAGACTGGGAATTTTGACAGCAAACAATTACGAACCAGCTAAACAAGAAATTCGCCGTTTCATCAAAACAAAGAAATCGAACTCCAAATATATTTCTATATATGTTTTTTACAATCTTAAGCTCCAGTGGTAATGAAAAAGCTTTAATTTTTTGACGATATTTTTTTTTCTAACTTATTTTGACATTTATAAGGAAATAAATTTGTAATCAGCCTGCTTAACGAATACATTTGCGAAACAACAAAACGATTGCATGCAATAAAAGAACAATTCTTTTTTCATTTAAGATTACTAACTACATCTTCTTTTCAACAAAGAATTGAATCATATTTTCAACAGAATAGCTTCAGGATACATCGCTTAGAATAAAGCACGAATTTCTATCTAAGAAAACCACTTGCTTTCCCAGGGGATTTCCGAAGCCAATTACTAACCGCATTTCCTTGTTCGTCAGAATTAAAACAATGACCTGCCATTATTGAATAAGTTTATAAAAAACGTGTTTCATATGTAAACGGAAAGGTAAACCGACATTTTTTGTGGGCAAATTACATTTAGTATAACAAGTATTAATTGAATGTATTTTGTGCATTCACCTTGGGAGCGGACAAGTTCTCTTCATGATAAGTGATATCATTTAATAATAAATGATGTTTGTTGACATTTTATGGTTGGCAAAGAAAGATGATAGCACTAATGTCATAAAGCCCACTGAGAACATGCAACAAATTAGGGCAGCAAGGGAATAAAAAAAAGAAACCAAACCAAAGTCGGCTGAAAAAGGGCACACAACACAAGATGCCGAAACATTTCATTGAAAATTGGCACGCTTCATTGAAGCGAGTCACAAAAAGCTGGAAACGCAGTCCCAAAGGGGCGGAAGGGGGCGCAGGGGGCGTGGCAGGGGATGGGCGTGGGCGTGGGCGTTCACCCAAGCCGGCGACGATGATGGACGACCATGCCCCAGGCGCTGTTTTGATGGCAACTCAAGACATGGCCAAGAACGGCACTTTTGATGCAAACGATCGCCAGGAAAGGCCACCAAAAAGAAAATGTTCATTCATAAGATCGCAGTGGACATGCCACAATGAAAATGAATGGCCTGTAACAAAAAATGTCGGAGGAGAAAAGCGAGGAGAAAATGGTGGAGAAACAAACAGCTCATTAAAGCTAAGGCAAATAAAATAAAAATTGAATTTATTTAATTTTCCAAGTGGAAGGCGCCTGAAAAGTTTAAAGAAAAGGGACTTATTGTTATTAACAGTGATTTAATAGGATTATAACTAAGTGACTTGACATATGTAACTGACAGTAACAGTGTTAAAGTAAAATGTTTTTAAGCATCTAGTTTGAATTCAAAAAATCTTTTCTTTAATGAAACATATGCTTAGTAGAATCAACCCTTAGCTACATTAAACAATGATTCATCATGAATCATTTACGAGGTGCAAACGACAAATTGCCTAAAACACCATACCCCATATAAAATTGCTCTGATCAATGAAACCATGTACCATTTCATACCCAAAGCCCATCCCAAATGAAAATTGACTAAAATGGGAATAAAAAAAACACAGCACTATTTGTTAGTTTACGCCAATTTAATGTTTACTTTGCACTTCTGTCCACGGCCAAATTAGGGTAAATCAAACAAAAACGCATAGGACCGAAACCTTTTGTAACTCATGCTGCCATTAGTCTTTATATATCTATATATCTATCTATCTATCAATCAATTAAGGCAACGTGCGCTTTTCCCAGGCGCGCTTTAGATAAAGACACCATTGAACACAAAATGGGAACCAAACCCCACGATGACACTGACAATTTCTACGGAACGTTGGCCTTTCAATTCGATGGCGTTGCGTTGCTCGGGTCAATTAAAAATTTCACCCAAATAGCAAACGTTGCGCATGATTAGTCGACGAATTTGAGAAGTTCGATCCGAACCCGCATCGGGAAAACTCGAATCCAACAGTCAGCGGGTGGTCGGATTGCCCACGATGGCAGAAAATTGTTGAGACTGAAAGGGAGAGAATCTTGTTTTGGCAGCTGTCAATGTGTCAATATTAATTTAATATGTCGAAAGCAGAATTCAGCACAATTTAAAATTGAGTTATAATGTGACAGACGAGATGGTCTCGAAATGTGTGGTACTTTAAGGGTTGTCTACAGAACTCAAGTGGTTGGGGATTCCCGATGGTTCAGTGACCAACCCCGCTGTCTCAATTATTTGCTAGTCTTAACCTCGACCAATTTGTTAATGAGCAAATTACATGGTCTTAGCATATAAATTTCAAGTTCATTACCTTAACATAACATAAACTATTTAACCAGAACACTGGACACGCCCTTAAAGTGATTCACAGCCATAGGAACTCCCCCTTATATACCATGAATTTCAGGCACTTTCCTTCGTTACAGGCAAACAACTATAAAAACTGTTGATGCGTAAAAGGATGCACAGGCCCTTAGAAATATACATTGTAATGGTGGTGTACTTACCACTTCCTTTCGAGATAGCGCTATCAGGGTTTACACGGTGGGTTCAAAGAAGCCAAAGATTGGGGATCCTCCATAGTTCACTTGCATCTTTCAGATGCAATAGTGGTTTCATTCTTAGATGCCTTAAGTGGTTACGGAAGTAACATAGGGATTCCAATATGTTTTCTTTTATTTTAATGGAGTTACCTTTTTAAGATCGCACAAGCTACACTCATCTGCTGGTTTGCATTAAGTTTATAATTTATGATGACTAAAAACATAATCCCATCACCAAATGTTCTATCATATTATACGACTTTTTGGGGGTAGCATTTCCGTGAAGAGTCTCTAGAGGGTGGCTCTTTATCTCAAACTATAAAAAACACTAATGTTAATATATGATTCAGATAGACTACGTAAATACACCGAAATATGGTCGAACCACTTGACAATCATGAAAGCAGACAGCACGTGAACATCAAGTTTTCCTGCCACAAACATAATACTTTCGAAACACATTTGACTTCGTATCTATCTCACTGGGGCTTTATTGTCGATTTGGTTTCGAATGTTTTTTCGGATTGCACCCAAGGCATTTTCAGTATTCCTCTATCCGTTTTCGGCGGTGGTGCTCTTCTGCTTTCCTGGAGCAATTAGTAAAAGTGCAGTTTTATGTGTTTATTTTTACATATGCCACAGCTGTGTGGCCTAACCTAGATCCATCCACGTATACGTCTATAGACGCTCTAGCAGGCACTCCTCCGGAACACTTTTCCCGAACACAAATTGTGCGTGATATGGAGTCGTTGCCGTCGTCGCCGTTATCAGGAACAGCCCCTAAGGGTTTCCATTCGCGCTGCAGTTGTTCTAGTCAGCCTTGAAAGGGGGCGTGTAATCGAAGGCACACCGGGAAAAATAAGTATTTTCTATATTGATCATCGCATCGATGTATATCTGTTCGAATTAAATAAGTTGATATATAATGAGTTCTAATATATCAAATACCATTTCTTGTTATCATAGAAAAACGTAGGATTGTTTTAATAACAATTTATAATATATAATAAAATTTAAGATCAGAGTGTTATAATAGTAAACGTATCAATAAATGTATAAATTTGTCTATGTTTTTTTTTTTCATTTCAGTCAAACTGTCTTTTATTGATTTACAGAGATTTTAGGCCTCAGATTTTGTTTATTTCCTGGAAATATTAATATCAAATAGATTAAAATGATATGTCTTTTTAATAGTTACCCCATATCGTAGGGTCCCTATTTTTTCCTTAAAAAAAATATTTTTTGCCAGTGCATCTATAGCTATGCTCCCGCCCATCTGGCTTCGGAGTATTCCTAGGTGTTTTTGTGTGATTTTATGCATTTAATTTATTAATGAGCTTACCGCAGCGAATTCTTCATTCGCAGCGCCTGATTTATGTGGCATCTGCTGTCAGTAGGAATTTCTGATGGCTGTCAGGGAGGTCGAATAATCGCTGGGTGCGGGTCGCTGGTTGCTGATTCCTACTGGTGTCAAAGGGTTCATTAGCACGCCAAAGGATATTTACACAACAGGACAGACGGAGGGCATAACAACAAGCAGGAACCGTGTGACTTATGTAACTTAATAGGCTGATGAAAAATGGTTAAGAGATTTTTATCACTCGACATGCAGAGACAGACAGAGGAAGGCAAACAACATGTGGCAGAGTCGAAGGCAAAGGCGATGCCCCAGCCAAATTGCAGCCACATGTGTGGGTGCACAGTAAGAAATCAGTACTATAATTAATCAAATCAATACTTGAGATACTAAGCAACAGGACTAAAATAGTTGAATTTTATTTTAGATATTTACATAGTAATATAATCTTTTCTGTGTCAACTGTCTGTTATTTCTATCATTTGAAGACAACAAATTTAAAGTTCCCTAAGAGTTTAAAATTTTTTCTCCATGTATAAGACCCCTGCCATCCACATTGAAGATGAAGATCATCAGAGAGCAGCGGCAGCAGCGTCCAAGCACCGCTAAACAAATTGAAAAATTTCAAGTCCTCAGCCTCTTGGCGCTCGCAATTGCTCAATCCGCGTATTTTCGCGTGCTGCACAGGAAAATGAAAATGAAATGGAAAAAGGGGGGAAAATGCGGAGAGCATCCAGCACTGAAAATGAGCAGAGGAAGAACAGAGTGTCATCAGCGGTGTCTCAGTGATGAGCAAAGAGTCTTTCCAATTTGGTAAAGGGGTGAATGGATCTTCGGAGAATCATATAGTATAGAATTAATGAAGCCGAAAGCACGGAAAGAGTGTACATTTTACCAGCTATGATTCACTTGTAATACCAGGAATATATGACAAAGAGGACCAAATGATGTGTGATGTTAGTCTCAGATCGATTCCGATTTTAGCTAGAAAGCATAGCCTTATATGATACTAAAATACATTTATGAGCCAAATTTTCATTATTAGATTCTTAAGTTAAAAATAAAATTCGTCAAGATTTTTTTTTTTTAAATTAACATGCAGTGTTGAAAGAATGTATTACAATATAATGTAATTTATTGTCTTCGGAAACACCGTCTCTACAAAAATACCATCATAACATATAAATCACTATTAATTCACTATCATTCTTATGGCAAAAATCTTACCAAACCTTTAACTAAATAAAACTGAAAGATCTATCAAGATTCCTTTAAAATAACAGACCCATCCCTTTTACAAACCAAATGATATTTCTAACTTTGACTGGAAGATCCTTCAATTTAAGTCTGAACATAAGGGTCCTTTGAGAAAACAATGTGTAGGTTTTCAAGATGGTCTAAGTAGTTTTATAAGTTTTGTATTCCCTAATTAATTTATAGGATCTACAAGATTTGTGGCTGTTCCTTTTGCATCCCTTGGCCACGAGGAGGCGGCTCATCACTGTTATCTAGATAGAGATACATATTGGGCCCGCGTTTGCGTTCGCGCGTTCGCAGAGCGCACAAAAGTCACTCGCGGGTGCGCCATGGAGTGGTGGGCATAAAATCGACATCGGAGGCATCTGAGGCCTTTCATGCCGCTGAGGGAAACCATGGGGTCCGGGCCTCATTGGGCATTTCGAGCGAGCGCACTACTGCGTGCGGAATTTTCTTTCCTCTCGGCTCAGTCTGTGAGAAAACGTTGGCGTGTTCGGTTCGTTTGCTTATCGGAAAGTCGGCAATTCGGAAATTCGGTTGCTTCTTTGGTGCGGGTGGCGGTAATCGGAAAAACGCGGAAAACTCTGCGCTCGCCCCTTCAGAGTTTTTCTCCAACGTGAGTGGGCCAGTGTGTGTGTAGAAAAAAAATAGAAATTTAATTTATTTTTAAGTTTCTGTTTTCCCTTCCCCATCTTTATGGTCGGCACTTTTCTGACAAGAATTCTGGCTAAAAACTCATTGTGAATGGAAACGTTTGTTATTGTATCTTATTGGGAACACAAAAGATACAGAACTTTGCAAATTGACCGTGAATACGGTTCATTCTGATAAATCTGTGAAGATTGCCAAAGGGCTAAGACGAACAAAGCCAATGATCTTAACGGAAGTGAACCAAAAATTTATGCACAAGCAGCTTTGAAAAATTAAATATAAATCATTTAATTTAAAGGCATAAAGAGTGTGAAAAATTGGGTGCTGAAATCTTTGGCAGAAGTCAAGAAAATGAATGAATCAAGTTGTGAGAAATTAAAATAAATGCCGAAAAACCAATGTGAAAAACGAAAACTGTGCCAAATTAGAGAGTGATATCAAAAGAACTGTCTAAGTATAATGCAAATTAGTTATCTGTAATCTGACATAAAAGAAAAATGAACTAATAAAATGAAAGTGAAATATTAGAAATAAACAAAAACAAGTAATGTTGAATTTTTCTGAAATTTTAATAAATAATATAAGAAAGAAAAAACACAGTTATACACAGTTATGGATATATCAACTGTACCCAATTCCCCCAGCCTGTGGATACATATTTGCACCAATAAAACTCATATTTGGGACATATGGTGCATAAATCGCACCAGAGCACAACTCCATTCATCAATCGCAGTACTCGGCGATCATAAATCACAGTGCCCAAAAAGAGTGTGACTAAATCATCGAATGCAACTGAGGCGGAGTTAAAAAAACTCTGCACACCTTGGAGGCCTTTTGAGTTAGGAAAGCGTTCAAATCGGCGTGGGCAGCGACGCCTACCAATTTTCCATATGAAAACAGCGTTTTCATGGCTTATCAAATCAATTTTCAATTTGGTAGAGCGGTATTTTGTTGGCCTTTTGTTTCCCCAAAACTTTTGTGTGCCACCAATTTTTTAATTACCATAAAAAATATAAACTAGCAACACGGAAAGAACTTTCCCAAAAAGTGCATATAGCGGCAGCTGACAGACTCCGACTCTACGGTAGATACATTTATTAATTTTTATGTAAATGGGGGACAAAAAGAGGGAACACGCGTCCGTCATAAAGCCTGGCACCCTGGCGATTGTCACTTTATTTTTTCGGTTTCGGTGTCGTCTGCAAGCGGCAAGGCGTTTCAAATTGTATTTTGACTGCTGCGACGGGCTATAAAAATATTCGAAACGACAAGAACTTGGGCGGTGCATATAAAAATTAACAAGCTGAATTAGCAGAGCCAACTTAACAAGAACGCAAGACACGACTGCTGTTCCTGGAGGCTGTGCAATTGACCTCATGATGTCGAACCTGCCGCAGATTCGTGCTGCATTTTGCCTCAGAAATAAATGCATAAACATAAGACAGTCGTCTGGCGGTATTTTTAGATACCCCTGGCGTAAATAATTCATTTTCCAGTCACAGTTGTTGACGTTTTGGCGTTGCCCGGAGTTTCCTTTTCCTTGGGCATATTTCCCCCTTGGGATTACAAGTCCCTCTTGATTTGCATTCTAAACTTGAAAGTCTCCTATATTTAGTACACAAACATTTTCGGTTACCCAAAGCCCATGAACTTTGCCTGCTGTTGCAAAATCTCGAACTAGAAATTCCTCTTTATAAGACAAAATCCCTCATATTGCCGGGAAAAAGAGCTTAAGCTACCCGGCCACTTAAGGCCACTTTTTATGGGGCGATCCCCCCGCTCCGTCACCACCGAAAAAATACAATAAATTTTACTCAACTGTGCAGCAATTTCCACTGAAGTGGAGGAGCACACTCGTATCTCGAGCATGCTGCGGCAGCAACTCAATTAAGTCTCCATAAAGTATCTGTAGATACGCTAATCAATGATATATATGTATTTTCATATGTAACCCCAAAGCTTCGGAGGTCTTGGGTACTTGAATTTATTAGAGATTTGTTTGTCTTAAAATCTACGGCAATTAAAATAGCAAATGAATGACTCAAGTGGGTGATGTATATAATATCGAAAGAATATAAAATCAAATTGACCATAAAATCTTTGGAAATAAACATGACTGAGAGCAAACGAATTAAACCATGAAAATAGTGTGGGATATAAAAAATAATTTAACTTATTTTAGCTTTATTAAAACCATACATTTATGATGAATTATAATGAACTTTTTAATCCTAATAATATTCTCAATAAATCCGAAAGTGAAAATTAAGTTCCCCTAGGGACACAAACAAGAAAATGAAATCTAGTTTTTCCTAATTAATTGTGAAATTACCTACAAAAACTAAAATAAAATAAAATATAGCCACTAAATGTCTTTTCCCCAACTGACCAATTAAAAATGCATAAAACGTGCTATATAAATGTCAGTAAAAATTTAAATAAAAAGGAAAGCAAATACGTAATACCCATAAATCTTTTTCCAATTACAGTGAAGTGGAATTGCCAAGAAAAATAAAAAAAAAAACGGTTAGGCGCATCAATCGTCTGTGTCAATTTGTTTATGATAAAACTTCAATGAAATTAAAACGTAATCGGGCGAAAGTTGGCTGCCAAAGTGCGTACATAAACGGGCAACCAAATTAAGAGGAGCAGCCGCCTTTCAAAAGGAAGCCAGTTCGACTGTCAGTCAGTTTGTGAGTCGCGAAGATTCGAGGTGATGCCCCTTCCTGCCTAGGAAACTCATGAGTTCTGTCAACGAAATGACATGCAGCATCTGTCTATGTGGCCATCGGGCCAGGACGTGATGCTGTGCCGGTGCCGCTGTTAGAGAGGAAGCCTCGATGCCCCGATGATGCTATTTTTATGAGGCCCCCAGACTACGACGACGACGGATGCGTGGCCCCATGAAAAATCAATTAACACGCAAAATTATTAAAGACGAGAAACAAAAACGAAAACGAACGAAGCGCGAGCGGTACTTGGGGTTCCGGATCACTAAGTCCCAGTCCCCCCGTCATCATCCGATCATCCTTCCCAACGATTCCCCTCCGTATCTGGCGTATATAACTTCAAAGCAGCTGCAACGGAATGTCGCGCCTCCGTGGATTAGGATGGCTATGGCTGTTATTGCTCGCCATATTGCAATTGCAAACTGTCGCAGCCATGAAAGGTGAGTTAAAAAAAATATAAAAAATTCGAAGTAAAAGAGTTAACAAGAAGCTGCGACACAGAACGTACAGTTAATTAAATGTTACGACAGTCAGGTAGCCAAAGATACGCGCCCCAGAACTTAATACCGCGCATAAACATGAGATTTATCATGGCAAATGATCAACGCACGATTTATGCTCATTACAAATATGGCCAGCCACGAATTGGCCAGAAAAAAAATGCGGTCCAGAGAGGCAGAAGCAGCTGAAGCCAAATTGCATTTACTTTGGCTGCCATCGAAGCCGACATAAATAAAAGTCAAAATAAAGAGTTGCAAATGGTGCAGTGCCACATACATTTTGGTGTTACTCGCGTGCGCCAAAGTACAGTGGGTCACATGAGATGAATTGTGCCTAAAATTGAGTCTGAAAATATATATATAGTTTCTAAGTAATAAAAATTCGAATATGGATTTTTTAGTAAGCCCTGATAAAGAAGTCATGCAAACTAAAATTTGTAAAAAAAAAACATTAAAAGACTACGTATTCAAGTTTCTTGGGATCTAAGTATCTTTGAACTTCCTACAAAATAATTAAAGATATTATACAAGACAATTAAGAATATTTATTTAATTCGCCTAGTGTCTTAGATTATTTTATATCTTAAAAGAATTTAAGGAATTCATAAGCTTCAGAAATATTTATGCTTCACGAATTCCCAGCCATGAAAGAAACCCATTGGATCCGTTACTGTTCCCTCGAATATTTTATGTTGACCTCTTGAACTTTAAGAGATTTATGTCAATCCACTTCTCTGACTAATTTGACCAACTGCTCGCTGTCTACTTTGGGCTTCCTTCCTGTTGCTATCTGTCCCAGATATATATATATATATATACAGCTATCCCCGTAGTTTGGCATTCGCAATGCTCCATGGCAACCCCGCCGGCCCATAAAATCCAACTACTTAACTACAATGCGCCGCTGCAGTGCACTTAACGCATTTTTCACGCTTGACATTTGACTTGGGGCGCACTTTTTTTGTTGTCGTCGTCGTCGTTTCTGCTTTTCTGCTGCCTTTTGTTGTTGGGCCAAGCCAAGGGAAACGCAGAGTATCTGAAACTCAAAAACTCAAAGTATCTGTGCGGTGCACCGCACAAGCTATCCAAAGTCAGGCGTGCTCTTAATTTCGTTGTATCTACACACAAGGAGACACACAGAAATGTGTATGTTATATATTTTGGTCTTGGCGCAAATGTGTTTTTAACGATATTTTTAGTTGGCATGTGACGTCACTTGGGGGCTAAGAAGCCAAACGTGAATCATCCGCACAGGCGCAAATTGTTTTTCTTACTTTTTTAAGTCTGCTTCTCTTGATTTTTTACACTTAAATAAATGTTATCATAAAAGAATAAAATAAATATGTTCAGCAAATAATTTTTAGTGCCTGCAAAGAATATATAATATTATTTTTTCAGACCCTTTTATATTATTTTATATTAATTAACGTTAATATCCACCATATCTTAAGACACTTTTTTCTGTGTGTATATTTAAATATATGTTTTTTATTTATACGTGAATTGTAAATCATTTACACGCGCAAAGCGTTGTGCCAAATTTAACATAGACGTGTGTGGATACAAATGTATCTACACGTTTGTATCCGTATTTGTATCTGGTGCGCGCCATCTGCCGATCTGTGTGTCGCTCCTTGATTATTCATTTGCATTTGCAATATAAATATCAACACATGCTCAATGCTAACTGCAGGCGCAGTAAAAAACGGTTGCCTGCATATAAAATACAACAATTTATTTTGGCGACATTGTCTCCATTTTTCCCCTGAATCATGAGAAAATATGGTCTTTATGACTTGTCGATGCGATGTGCTCAATTGTCGATAGTTGCAGTCTACCCTTCGCAGATACATAATTGAATTTTATGCGGCCCCGGAGTCTAATTAGGGCGAAGACTTTAGCATTGGCGACACATGTTCGCCCATTGGGGGCTATAAAACGAGGGAAGCGGCATGGAAATGCCAACTCAAAGGGGTTCTTCAGAGCGGTTTTTATTTGATTTAGATTGATCTCTTAAGCCAACCGATGGGGCCTCAGAATGTGTCAGCGATTGTAAATGGGCGAGGAAACTATTTAGATGACTACTTGGAAGATCACAGGAATTACTGCAATGATTATGGCCAGCGAAGAAATTTAAGGAGACGTTCTTGTGCCATTTGGGGATTCACTGGAATAAATATTTCATCCAAAGAAATTAAAATGTGTTCAATCTGTGGGAAATATATCACAATGTGCTATAATGCAGGACAATTTGGGATAATATATTTGTGGGAGGCTATTCGATGCAACTGTGAACTTTATTTGGGATAACAAAGAATAGGAAATTAGGTGCAGTAAGTTCTGATAAATACAAATAATGATTATCCATCTCAATAATCAAACATCAAGCACAATAAACTAAAAGACTCCTACATATAACAACCTGTGCACTCTTTTTAAGAGAAAACTTTAATACGATCATCTCAAGGGAAACGTTTTAATACCCCGATCACCTCAATCTCTTAACCAATAAAGCAGAAATCCCATTCCTCTTGTTCGACCATCAATTTGCCTGCTAACGTCCATAAGCAGAACTCGCCGCTTCATAAATATTAACAGCACGTTGCAACAAAAATCCACTCAAGATCACGTAATAAGCCCACAAATCACAAGCACCACTAATAAACTTTGACATTATTAGTGAAATGAAAACTACGAATAGGAAAAAATAATTTATAAATTGCCAATGTCAGATAAAGTTTTAATGAACGGCGACTTCAACGGGCCACCAAAGGAGCATTAATTAAAGACGAAAAAAAACGAGAAGCGAATAAAAACATGATCATAAAATCTATAGAAAACCGAATAACTCCAAAGCCATGGAGACGCCAAGCGACATATAACTCAAATAAAACAAACATTGGCCATAACATAAATATTCGCTGGCTACCTAGCAGCTCCACCTCCGTGCTGCATAAAAGATAAACATAAATTTAGCATTTGATAGGGGAGTTGCATTTGGTGGGGCCTTTGGTGGTGCCGAGAGTGGGTGGAGAGGTGCCCAGCATCTGTGGCCATAAGTCTTGCGTCGTGTGCTCGCCTCTGATGTTTTCCCCATTTTTGGACGGACTTTGCCTGATGATGTCTCATTTGTTGCCGCCCGACATTTGAAATGACTTCTGACGCTGATGTTGATGTTGATGTTGGTGTTGCCGCTGCCCTCCTCTGGCTGCACCACATTTTGTTGATGCAAATTGCATTTATTGTTAAGCGTCCAACTTCCTGAAAGGCATGTGTTTGCCCTCACAAAGGGGTGATTGCTTCGTCCAGGATTGGTAAGAAGAAAGGAAATTTTTGACAAGGCTTTTGGGTTGTGTCACAAAGCATTTCTGTAGAACTTTCGCTATTATACGTTAATTTTTAAGAGGATTTTATGACTGGCAAATGTATTTTAGTTCTTTAAAAATTTAAAAATTTAGAGAGATTTTTAAACATAGGAGAACTATTTTTATTTAATGATGATATTCGTTTTGGTAAAATAATCGTGACAAATTCAATGGCCTTACTAAATAAATTTAGATCTATTATTTTTTTTTTTCTTTAAAAAATAGTCTTAAATTATGAAATAACATTTTTTTAATTTAAAACGAATTCTTAAACAGCTTTTAACCCCGAAAAAATTATAATTTTACTCTTAACGTAATATTATATTTAGGGATTGAACTAAAGTTATCATAAAAAGTTTATAAATTATATTACAGAATTGTTTTAAACTTTTCTATATTAATGTCTTAAGTCATGTCTCTAGTATTGCTGATTTTTGCTGTCGTAGTAGAAATTACTTTAAAAGAGTATTTACATTTTCGGCGGTCCCAATCCATTTTACTATTGTTTAACCAACGATAACGCCTCCGCATCTCAGTTCGCCTTTGTTTTGGTTTAAGGCACGCGCATCTTCTGAAGATGAAAAAGTAGCATTTTTAATGGCAGCAGCGCATTAATGTGGGTCAAATGCTTGGGCCCGCAGATGGGAAAGTGTTTCTCTTAGGTTTTCCGCCGCTTTTGACGCCTGATTGCTGCTAATTGGCGTCAAAATGGTCCGGCCAACGCATCAATGGTTGACTATTTGTTGCCCATTTCGCTTTGTTTGCCTGTTTATCCGGCTGTCTGCTGTTTGTCTGCCATTCCTATGCAACTGTTCCATGTTTATCCTAAGTTTTCCATGTGGGTTAGGTCAATATGTCGCCTCAACAGCAGCGAAAAACATACGTTAACAAATAGATAGCAAACATTTTCCCTTTTCCCGCAGAGATGTGTGAGAGAAATTCTTAAAATATCTCTCGCACAAAGTTGAATTCCATGTTTTGACAAATGCATGTTTCCAAAATAATTTATTGCACAAGCGTACAACAGAATGTAGAAAAGCATTAATCATGCAATTTTACGAGGTGGGATTGACTCAAAAACCGAACGAGAAATGTGAAATTATTCAAAGAACGTTCGAAGCTGGCATACTCTTTTTTTTTGTAAGGTCCATGTTATTCATAAGAAAAGCACGTTTGACTCAAGCCCACAACTAATTAGGCAAATCAAGATACAAAAGATGGCTCTCAATAGATAGCCAGATAAATGACTGACTGACTGAGTGACCTCGACAGACATTGACTGACAGCCCGACAGCTGATGGCCTGATCTAAAACGATCCACCGATCTGGACAAATTTGTGTACGGATTGCAATAGAAGGCGATTGCCAATCAAATTGGCGGCAGCTCTTGCAACATTATGAGCAGCGGACTGTTTAGTGTTTTCATCTCAAGGAGCTGCAACTGTATCGATATCTGTATCTTTTATTCGGGTGAATATATTTGTATTGCCTTGGAAATTAATAATACAAATTATTAATTAAAGTATACATATTTATGTTGGCTACCAGTACAGACCCTCGAAAAAGGGCAGATGTGTAATAAAACTGATACAAGATTCAAAAGGAATAGATTTCTTGAAAATTGAAATCAAGCCGATCTTTAAAGAAATAATAGATCTATCCTGAAAAAGGCTAGATATGGCATCGCTGTTGACTACCTATGTAACTGGACGAATTGTTATATATATCATATCTTTGTATGGTATAAAAGAAATATTATTATAGCATATTTTTTAGAAATAATGATCCATTTTTTTAAAGCGTAATAAATTCTAAGCATTAAACTAGCATTTAAAGCTTGAGTATCCATTCATGCCCGAGTATCTCTGGCGATATCAATTCTGCGATTTCAATTTTCCCCCGCTGTTCCATCCCATCCTCCCACAGTTTCGCTTTTCGGCGATGGCTATGTATCGATGCCGCTGCAGGAGGCCAAGATGTCAACGAACATTCGCGTCAAGTTTCGCACCAGGCAGGAGAACGCCTTCCTCTTCCTGGCCGCCGGACGGACGGACTACTGCCTGCTGCGACTGGAGAGCGGTCTGATCAGTTTCAGCTATAAAATCGAACGGGATGTGGTGCAGGTGAGCCATCGATTAACTCACCTTACATATGAGTGCAATTACAGCGATTCTGGTTACAGTTGCGCTCGCCCAAAAAGCAAAAGCTCAACGATTTGGAATGGCACGATGTGGCAGTGCAGCGGTTCGAGAATAATATCACCTTGCAGGTGGACGGCTTTATAATGCGCAAACAGCTCCCAGGCGAACTGACCGCCCTCAATATCCATTTCGGTACATTTCTGGGCGGTGTGGGGGACTTTACGGCCAGCTACTTGAATGATGTTATCGGTTTTCGGGGCTGCATATCGGATGTGAGTATATAAATCATAAAAAATATATTAAATAAATTGAGTCAGACATCGGAAGTCATATTATTAAACCGATATAATGTAATATTACTATTACTTCTGTTGGTTGAAGTAATGAAATCGATTGATTAAAAGCATGATTTATCCCTGAGAGTTAGATTATTCGATACACAAAATATATCATAAAGCGGAACCATCCCATTATTTGGTTTTTATATATTTAAATAGGTCTTCTATAACAACATCAACATCATCAAGCGTGCCAAAGACCGCACGAGTCACACGACCAGTACTGGAGTAACCTGGACTTGCAGCACCGAGTTCGATGGTTCGATACAGGACAGCATTAGTTTCCTCAAGAACGATTCCTACTCACTGATGCTAAAAGAGTCAAATGCCATTGGTGAAACGTGAGTTCAAGAGCATTAAATCTTCAACTTCAACCATTTAATTTTAACCAATTTCGTACAGCCTCTCCTTGCATTTCCGCACAATGGCTAATGCTGGCGTTATATTCTTCAACGGCGGCTTTGATTTCATACTCCTCGAAATAGATGATGAGCGCTTGAAGGTGACCTTCAACAAGGCCGGCAGTCTGGTGCAGTTCATGACAAATGAGCACATCTCGGATGGCAAATGGCATTCGGTTTTGCTGCGATATAATGCCGCCATTGCGGAGCTAATCCTCGACGATGCCACGAGCGGTTATCGGGGAGCCCACGAAAATGGGACCAAGGCGAGCATAAATCTCGAGAAGAGCGTCTTCTTTGGCGGCGTTCAGGAGGAGATGCGCCGCCGGCTCATCGGCAAGGGACTGCGAATAAACGAGATCAGCTTCAAGGGCTGCATGCGCGATATCCGGGTCAACGATCTCCCACTGGGCTTTGCCGAGATGGCCATCTCGCGCAACTTGGCCCTCAACTGCCTGTGGAAGTATCCCTGCGTGGAGTACAATCCCTGTTTGAAGAGCGGTGTATGCAGTCAGCATGGAGTGGATGGGTTCATCTGCTACTGCGATCAGTCCTACTGCATAAAGGCTGATTTTCAGGGGCCATTTAAGGTGATAAAAATATATGTTTAAATCTTTTAATTAATCTATTAATTATTTTAAGAAATTACACTCAGAAAAAAAAAAGAAAAGTTATTGCGACTACTTTTATTTGAACAAACCAAATCAAGATCGATTTCGTCTTGATTTCAAGAACATTAGTTAGGAAACAAACTCTCAAATGAAGATCTTTTGACCTTATATGATTTACTTTTTCAACTTTTCTGGGTATAGCTCCTATTTAACTTTTCCTATCCATTTCCTTTCAGATCTTCACCGAAACCAGCCCCGAACTTGAGCTACTCTACGTGTCTCCCATGCAGTTACTAGAAGGTGGAACTGCCTTTCTATCCGCCCATTTCATAGACATAACACTCGATCTACGCCGCTATCCCAGCCTAAACGAGCAATCCATTGTTTTCCATGTGGTACATCAGCCAAAGTTTGGACAACTCTTGCAATACTCAGTTGAAAAAAATAACTTTGTGCCCAGCCGTACATTTAAACTGGTCGATTTGGTCACAGACAAACTGAAGTATGTGCACAATGGCCAAGAGAACTTCAATGATCATGCCACATTGGATATGCAGGTCTTTGGGGATGTGCACAAGATACCGGAGAATATATTGGGCAAACATAGGTTCCTTTTACACGCGAACATAACACCTATAAATGATCCGCCACAATTAAAACTGCATTCGCATAAAATCCTGCGAGTGATAGAGGGAATAGAAAGGGTGCTGGATGTGGATTTATTTAACATTGACGATCCCGATAGCGAACCAGGAAATTTGATCTACACCATACTGCCTCCACACAATCCGCAGGAGACCTTTGGATGTTTTATGGTTGGAGGTGCGACCACATCAACCTTTTCCCAGGCCGAAGTAAATGTGGGAAAGGTATCGTATCTGTACAACTCCACAACGACGGAATCTTTTAGCTATCAACTGCAACTACAAGTATCCGATGGCATCGAGACGAGTGATACGGTCTATCTGCCGGTTTCTGTGCATCCACTGGAGCTTCGATTGGTCAATAACACGGGTCTCATAATGATCCACAAGAGCTCCTTGCTCCTCAGTCCGGCTAATCTGTCGATTGGCACCAATGCCGTGGACGAGCACATCGACATTCGGTACGATATCGTCAAGGCACCGCAGCATGGAGTTCTCCAGCGACTGAGGCAGATTGATGGCTCCTGGGTTAACGTGGACTGGTTTAGCGATAGCCAGCTGCTGCTCGGCCACATTCGCTATCTGCACAGCAGCGATTTCCCTTGGCAAGACGAATTCAAGGTGTGTATCGTAAAAAAACCAAACACGAGTTTAGCCATAAATGGGCAGGGAGCCAACACTAAGTTGCATGCTTTGGGGAGTTGTAAGTTTTCGGAACCCACTAAGTCTTAACAGACTCCCAACTTTCTCTAGAGCTTACTAATTTCATGGGGATCCATCATGCGTCAGTGCTAACTTTCCAAAACTCTTCTTGTCTAAAGAGTTTGCTCTATCAGATACTTCTTTTTTGATAAACCCAATATATTTATGAACAAATAACTTTTAGTTTCAAATATTACACAAAATTTATTAAATGCACCTCTGTTATTAATTAGAAATCTCTTTTCTAATAAAATTTATTTTCATAATCCATACAAAATCTCAAAACCTCCTATATTTTTCAACATAAATGAAATGTCCTTAGTTATATCCCTTAGAGATCTCCTACTCCTTACTGCTCCGTCTGGTTTAACTTCACCCATTTTCTTTGCTGTCCAGTGTAGCCAATAAATTTGCATTGATTTCACTTTCACAGTTTATTGCCTCGTTTGGCTTTGTGACCACGCAAACGTTCGACTTCCGCATCACATTCACGCGCCTGCGCATAACGAGCAACCGACCCTCGCAGATATCGATCGATGGCAGCCGGGAGATTCTCCTGACCAGCGATATACTCACCTACGAGACCACGCCCATTGGTAGCTTTCCGCGCAGCGTGATTTACAAGATAACGAAGCCAACCCGCTACGGGGGCATCTATGTGGAGGGATCGCGAAAGGCGGCCAAACAGATGGACTCCTTCACCCAACAGGATATAGAGACGCGAAGAATTCGCTATCAAACGCATCACACTAGCTATTCCAGCTTTACCGATCAGCTGGAGTTTGTGGTTTCTGTTGCGGAATGCGATGATGTGGTCGGATCTCTTGAGATTAACTACAGGCCCCCCGAGGAGCTCATCAACAAGCTGGGCTATCAAAATCACGATGCTCTACAGGTGCAGGAGGGCGAAAGAGCTCTAATCACCAAGAACCACTTTGGCATACGCTTCAATATCTACGAAAGTCTGCAGTTTCAGGTTTCCTCGAGTCCGGAACATGGTGTTATTTGCAAGTATGACGAGCAGACAGGCCTCACAACACCCGTGGAAATGTTTACCCTGGAACAGTTGTTCCGAAATGATATATACTATTGTCATGACGATACGGAATCCACCAGGGATACTTTTGAGCTGCTCATACTCTCGGGAGATGAAACAGATCTTCAGTTTGTCTCTAACATGGAAGTGCACATAAAGCTGGTGAATGATAATGAACCCTATCGCACTGCCATTGAGCGTATTTTCCATGTGGTGAGGAATGGCATAAGGACCCTCAATCCCACAGTGCTGCAGTATCTGGATGCGGATGTCAATACGAACCACACCGATATCCACTACATCCATGTCTCCAGCACCAATGGAGCCTTTTACAAGAGCGGTCACTACATCGATAGCTTCACACAGGATGATATAGCGAACAGGAGGATTATGTTCCAGCATACAGGTGCTGATTCTGGAACTGCCTCCTTTATAGTCACCGACCGTGAGCATGAGGTAAATGGTTTGTTGGAGATCCGTGCCTCCGATCCGTTCGTCTCCATGTTGGCCACCAATGCCTCCATTGTTCAGGAGGGTAAATTCGTAGTGCTCAAAAACAAAGACTTTATATTGGAAACCAATTTGGATATGAAACTAGATGAAATCTACTATGAAGTGATTGAACCGCCCGCTTATGGCATACTTATGTATTTGAGTAGTGCCAATGAGGGTGAGAATGGTACTACCATTTATAAGGCCACAAATTACACATCACTGAGTAATTTTACTCACTTGGATATTGAACGGGAGAGATTGGTCTACTGGAATACAGAAATTGCCTCAATGGATAAAGTTAGGTGAGAAATCATAAATATTTACAGATTTTAAAAATACTGATTAATACAAATTTTGAATGCAGATATCGGGTGCATATCAAGAACATAACTGCTGAAGGGGAGGTCATGTTCCGGATTTATCCATCCGCATATTGGGAACCCCTACAAGTAAAACAGAACCACACTCTTTATGTGGAAGAGTCCACAAGTGTACTTATCTCGAGAGATGTCTTAGAGGTAGGTTTTATTATAAAACCGTAGCAAAACCTTTATCTAAACCTTGTTTCCATCTCTAGGTTGTTCATCCCAACATTTCCCCAGGAGACATTACCTTTTTAGTGACATCCTCCCCCATGCATGGATATCTGGAAATGCAATCCATGTCGTTTGATGATGAATATAACTGCAAGGTGTTCGATCAGTCTTCCGTAAACACCGAAAAAATGTTCTATATACAAGCAGGAGTCAACCAATCCACGGATTACTTTGTATTCGATGTTACCAATGGCATTACATGGCTAAGACAATTGACATTGAAGATTGTGATTATGCCAGAAAAGCTGTACATGCACTCGAATATAATATCAGTGGTGGAGGGAAAGACTGTACAATTGAATCCCACTGATACCCAACCCTATTCGGAGTACTATCGGGGGAAGATACT
Organism: Drosophila subpulchrella; assembly: GCF_014743375.2. Taxonomy (NCBI): domain Eukaryota; kingdom Metazoa; phylum Arthropoda; class Insecta; order Diptera; family Drosophilidae; genus Drosophila; species Drosophila subpulchrella. The sequence goes on along the minus strand of NC_050610.1, from coordinate 19,285,055 downwards.
GGAGTACATTGTGACCATTACCCCGAATTCCGGTCACATATTGGCTGGGAATTCGAAAGTCAAGAGGTTCACTCAAAAACAGCTCGAACAGGGTAATATTCAGTATGTTCACAATGGCAGTGAAAATGCCACCGATACTATCACTTTGGTGGCCATGGCCAGAAACAAGGAGAGTGTTCCCTTTGAACTGGAATTCGCTGTGGTTCAAGTGAACGATGAGGAGCCGATGATGGTCACCAATACGGGTCTGCAGGTGTGGAACGGTGGACGCTATGTCATCAAGAATACTGATCTATGTAAGTTAGAGATTAAAATATTTTAAAATATTTAATTATAACATTAATAATTTTTTATCAGTGGCTCAGGACTATGACACTCCTCCAGAGAATCTCACCTTTATTGTGCACCACATATATGGAGGTTACTTAGCTAGGAAATCCGCACCCCATCGCAAAATAGAGCAGTTCACCCAGGCCCAAATAAACCTCGAAGAAATATATTTCATGCACGACTCCAACTCCAGGAGAAACGAACTATCCTTTATAGTTACAGATGGTTTATTCAACACCACTACTCAAATGCTGAATATTGAGATTAAGCCCATTGAAATACTCGGTGAACACAATGAAAATCTTCATGTTTTTCCTTTGACCAAAAAACAAATTCTGCGTGACTATCTCTACTTTAAATGTTCCGATGAGGAGCGGGAGATACGCTATAATATCACAGTCCCTCCAACTCTGGGTCGTATTGTAAATGAGTTTATTGATAATGGCTTCACCAAGGAAGTCACCGAATTTACCCAAAACGATGTGGATAATGGTCATATATTCTATGAACACACAGCTGTCATAATGGAATTTAGAACGAATGATTCATTTTACTTTGATGTGGTGGCTGAACGTAGCGATCGCTTGTTGAATCAGAAGTTCAATGTAGAGATATCCGTTTCATCTGGGGGTTTATTAAGATTCCTGCCTGTAAACAAGCTAAATGTGGATGAAGGTGGTTCGGTGCCTATAAGGCTGGATTTCTCAAAGATTTTGGAATATCTCAAAACCAAAGCTGGCATAAATAATCCAGAGTTGTTCATAGAGGCCATACAAAAGCCCACACATGGCAACATTGGCCTGGGTCACGAATTTAAACTCATGCAGAGATATCACCCAAGTGATTTCTTTACGAAGAAGGTCTACTACATACACGATCATTCAGATACTTTGGAGGATACCATACTCATGTCGGTTTACCTGACACAAGGGTGAGTGAGAAAAAAAGCCTTTCATTAAAATAAACAGATCTTGTAATTTAATATGGTTTTTCATAATCTTAGGAACATTTTCCTGTGCAATTTGACAATACCTGTGTCCATCAATCCCATTAACGATCAACCCTTCCATTTGGTCACCCACCTGCCCCAAATGACAGTCGTCGAGGGTGAGAATCGTACTATAACCAGGAATGATTTGCTAACAGAGGACGCGGATACACCTCCAGAGGAAATCATATACGAAGTGATGAGTGGTCCAACTTTGGGAGTGCTTAAAAAGATCACAAACGATGGCCAACCCGAGGATCTTCTGGCTTTTTCAAATCAATTTACCCAATCGGATATCAACAACGATCGAATTATATATGTGCACTTTGGCATGCCGCAATCGACGACATTTTGCTTTACTGTATCCGATGGACAATCTAATCCTGCCTATGAAATATTTACCATCAAAATAGTTGCAATAAGTCTGCAACCCTCAGCAATGCAAATGCCCGTGAAAGTTCAACAAGGAGCAACTACAGCTCCAATGAAACTAGATCAAATTGGAGTGACCACCAATGTTCATGTGGAGAGGTTGTCCTACAACATAACAAACTCCCCGCTATATGGTATTTTAGTTTTCAAACATCAGCCAACTTTGAGATTTACCCAGCAGCAGTTGGAAACATCGCAGATAAGCTATATGCAAACGGATTTAAATCGTTCGAATGACACCTTCCAGGTGAGTGCCTATGTGCCGGGCACCAACTATGCAGCTCAAGTGGATGTGGTGATGGAAGTAGAGCCCGTAATACAAATCAACAATATAGTAATGAAGGAAGCCGATACGGCTGGAGGAAAAATAAAGCTTATCACCGCTTTGGACAACGATAATCCTCTGTCACTGAAACTCAACAAGTTCAATCCCAAGTTTGTGATCACTAGAATGCCATCAACTGGACAAATTAGGAAAATAATCCGAAGTACGGGCTTGACAACCGATGGCCAAAACGACAGATCCACGAATATATTCTCCTACAAAGAGCTACGAAGTGGTGTGGTATATTTTGTGCCCCATGAATCTGTGGAGGAGACAGAGGCCGATAATGATAGTTTCGATTATCAACTACTCATAAAGACAGTACAACCCGCACAGGCCACTGTATCGATTGAATATCGTAGTCGGGTTGAGGAAACGGAGACAGTTCACTTGGGGAATGCAGGTTTATCTATAAACTACCTAGCCATAGGATGTGCCATATTCATTGTGTTGATCTGCCTACTGATCGTACTGTTAATATTGAAAATCAGAAAACTGAGAAAGCACAAAGCAGATATATCCAAGGATCAGCCGCCGGCACTGCCCTGTCCACCGGATTTGACATCCGTGAGTCCGCAACACCATCTGCATCACCATCATAGCCACCATTATGCCAGTTCCGAAGCGGATTCAGTGCCTCCGACAGGAAGTTCGACACCGTTACCGGGTTTCAGTAATATTCCCCATTGCAAGATCATACCCGTGGAGTCCTATAAGCATGAGTTTCCCGATTACGATCCCGATGAGGAGGAGACGGACGACCAGTGCGATCCGCAGCAAATGATGCTGCCGCAGAGATACAATCCCTATCATCTGGAGCACGATGCCTGGAGCTCATCCTGCGATATGGCGAATGATTTTGCCGGTTATGCATCCGTGCCGCAAAGTATTTCCGGTTCGGTCAGTTCACCGCCCTCGGCCCCGCCCACCAATCCACTGCTAAGGCGGAATCAGTATTGGGTGTGAGTTACAAATGCCTTAAAAACTGAGAAAAGAGGATCAAATATACACATTTTATATATTTCCAATTGGATCGGAATTAGTCCTAGGTTATTTATTTAAGTTTAAGCTTACGTTTAAGGCTGATTTATGAGATTCGTTAGGAAAAGTTAAGCATTTTATACACGAGAACATTAATAATAGTATGTAAAGAAACATACATACATATCTGGCGTGTCATATACAAACGATTAGAAGTAAGAACGAAAACAAGAGTTATACTCAAAAAGCCAACTTAACTTAGCCTAAGAATTGTGTTTGTCAACGTGGAATACTTTTTACAATAAATGACAGTACATTTAAGCGTAATCCGTTGTTTTACTTAACATTTGAAATTTTTTGCGGGTCGATTACTTTTTGTTGTCGATAACTGTCTGGCCGGATGGAAGTGTGGTGAGTAATTTCGTGGTAGGGCGCGTAATTTGAAATATGTGTTGTGGTCTACAACAGATAAAAATGTTAAAATTCCCAACAAAATTTTCAAAAGTAGAAGATTATATAATAATGTTCTATCAAATAATATGTTGTGATGTAATATTTTAGTTTATTTTAAGGAAACTCGAAAACTAAATATAAAAATTGGAAGTTAAAGTACTTAACGTGACTTCGTTTCATTGAATACTATGTACTGAGTACAATACCCACATAGTCATTGATGAAACTAGTCTGATTCCCTTATAAAAAATTTGAATTTAACATTAACTTAAATTAGTAGTGCATTTTATACAGTTTGTATTCAATTAAGTATTTCAGGCCGCAATGGTATACGTAGAAGGTAAGACGAAAAATTATAAACAAATTATACAAATATGTTTCTGTGTAAAAATTACTGTATAAAATTGCTTAACAAGTTACAAGAATATCACTAGTTTCAATGTGGTGCACATTTCGCTTTCGCTGGACTGATTTAGGTTCAAGAGTTATTTTTAAGTATTTAGATGGCTTTAGAAAGCGACGGGAGCTGTCGCCGATGTGGGTTTCTCGGAAATCGGCGTTACGACCATGGCCTGATTATCGTATCCATAGCCGATCTCCGTCATAACCGTAGTGGGCGTGGTACTGTTTTCCGCCGGATAGCGTGTGCTCACCGGCGTTGTCATGGTCACAACGGAACCCTCGGCGACACCTGCAATAAATCAAGTACATTTTAATATGTACTATTTTTCAAAAAAACCCGGACAGGTAGATCCTCACACTTACCTGCCACACTGTAGATTTGCGATTGCGCCCTCTCAAGGTCGCTGCCATGGCGGTTGATGGCATTCAGGTTCTGGATGGTGGTGGCATTGAGGTCCTTTCCATTCTCCGTTACTGGATGAGGATAGGCCTTTTTTTGGAGACGGCGCATCAGCTTCTGAAAACACCAGTTTCCTATCATCCATCGAAAGAATTGGAAGGCGCAACGAATGGCGATTAGGATGAGTACGATGGTCAGCAGCCAAATGATCAATCGTTGGGTATGCTGGATGTTCAACATCTCTGCCTTAAGCGGCTCGAACTTATTGTAATCTGTCGTTAAAACATATTTAGATATGTTTATCATTAAATATTTTTAAACTAACCCCTTCCAAGGATTTAATATAACTTCAAATATGCAATAAGCTGACAAATGGAATATGTGCCTCGAACACTAAAGTTTGCAAAATACATTTCTTGGCTTATTTACATAATTAATATAGGCATCTTAAATAAATACGTTGTCGAACGCTTTATTACAATGTCAAAGTGCCAATTCAAATTTGAAAAAGAGTGATAAAAAATAGGAATTTACGGACTGATAAGATAACGAAAAACGAATATAATACGAAAAAAAACGAAAAAATAAGCTATATAAAATTTTCGGACTTTTATAATAAAAGTGCGTGTTTGTTATCGTAAATAAACCCATTTTCACCTCCAGAAGTAAGACTCATAGGTACTTTACGTCCGGGAAAAAATGAGTTGCTATAAATATTTGCTGACTCTATCTTCAAAATTTGCACTTACAATTTTTACAAAGCAAGGTGATCAGCAAAGTACATATAAGATAATTTCTTTGATAACTCTAATACTTCAACAGAATTCATACTTAAGACATTTCTAAAAATGTTAGAGTAAAAAGAAAATTCTCAGTGCGAGTTCTAACAAATCAATTTAAATATATACTGTATATCCTCAAGATATTTAGCATCTTTTTTTAGCAACTCATGGGGAATGAGTTAATCACCTGTTCAAAACCACTGTAATTGCCAGACAATTGATTCCGGCTGGAAAAACCTGAACTCACATAGAACTTGCCAAATTACCCTATCCATTGCAAAAAAATCTGAGGTAATCTTTGGGGAATCTTTCGATTATACTTGCCTGAGCATTCCTTGAGGCACAATGTCGCATCGTAGTTGTGGGTTTGATTATTACAGACCGCGGTGCACGGGTGACAATTCTCAGTTACAACATAGCAAAATTCATTCACCGGATGGCAAACCACTCCGTGGCAATCCTTACTGCCTCCATTGGCCGCTGCTACCAAAGAAAAGCTTGGTATCAACGGTATTCCGCCAACGGAAAGCGACAGGGCGCTCATTTTTCTGGCCGACATTTGAGGTATTTTATGTATGAGGTATTTCTAATATTAAACTTTTTTCGATACTTCAGCTATGGTTAAGCGCAGTTTACATAAGCAGCGCTTCCTTTTTGTTTTGCTATTTTTAAACGTATCCAAAGTATGATTCATACACTAATAACGCGGCCCAGACGCTTACTGACTTCTCTTTTAATTGTTGGCTTCTGGAGTCTGAGTATTTTTTGTTGCCTTTATGCCTATTCACATGTGTATTGGTGCAAACGAGTTTATCTCGGCCAAGTTTCACAGCATTTTTCTTAGATTTCCCTTTAAGTTTTTCCACATTTTCACACGATTCTATTAGGCATATCCGGACACTAAGTATTTTGATTAATTTATGTAATTTTTTCACCGAACTCTATGTTATTTTAACAGTTTTGATATTTTTAACGTTATTGGTCAGCGTTCACCGAAGCGTTTTGAGCCACATTCAACTCGTTACTGGCTGTAATACCTCGATCGCTCGCTGTTACCAACCACTCAGCACTCACACAGTGGCACCGAACTCAAATACAGACTCATCCGCACCGTGACTTGACTTTTGTTTACCTTTTTTCACGTCGATTGTGGATGCGAAAGTATCTCTATATCTATATCTATGCTGAGGCAGGTAACCCAAGAGTTTGTGTATCTGCGATCGTCTGTTTATTTTCTGTTTTGAGTGAAATACTTCCAGAATTCGGAATACTTTGAACCCGGCTTCAGTTGCTTTCATCTCAGCAGTATTTGGACTAATGAAAATAAATATCAAAGGGGGAGCGCACTACAAACAAATATTTCATTGAAACTAAGTTACTCACTAATTTTTTTTTAAGTACATTGCTTTTAAAACGTCAAATTAATATGAATCAAATTCATGACAGTAAACAAACATGAATTTAGAAAAAAATGTAGATAAGAAATATTGACATACATATACATATGTACATTGTATAAAAAAAAAGATTTAAAAACATTAAAATACCGTTTACTTTAATCCCTGTTGCAATCATAATTTAAATTAAAAATTTAAATTATTTAATATGTATCTCATTGTACCACCTTACTTACACAAATTTGTCTCTTAGTGTCGATTTTGCTCAACTCGTCATACTATCGCGAGGGTTCGTGTCCTCGCTAAAGAGCACATTTAATGGCAGCATTGAAGTTGGATATATAAATATTTTATTAATATTACTGCTGTCTTGAATGCTATAAAAAAAATTAATTATTAAACTAGATTGGAAGTAACATTTAAAAATAATTGTTTTATTTGTTTAACCAATTTTTTAAATATAATTTTGCACTGCTCTTTAAACTTGGCAGCACTTTTCAATCTCATCTTTTCCAGCCCTTTCCAAGCGCGCTCTCTCTCTCTCTTCATCCGCTCACTTCCATTGCAGTGCCGCTTGCGAGATACTTTTGTATCTGCTTCCAGTCGTGTTCCAGCGCCGCTTGCAGTGTTATTATTACTTCCAGTGTGCTGGACTGGATGGCCAAGTCAAACAACATCCATTCGCTGAGCGGCTTTCGCTGTTGAATGAGCTGTTTTGCTGTTTTCGTGGAACGACGGCCGCCGCGTATCTTTCAGATACAAAAATTTAATCGAATCGAACCGAATTGCAGCTGCCGTTGCGCGCGTGTTGTCGATGGAAATTGTGGAATTATAACAATTATTTCTCGTGTGGAAGTGTGAAAGTGAAATAGTCGCCCCAAGAGCGACGCAATTAGATGAAAATATCTTTTACTCACGCTCTGTATCCGCCTTGTAACTTTGTATCTTTTGTGCGAGCCCGCTTCAACAAGTAAACCAATATTTTAAAAATCACTCGAGTGGAAGGCTGCGCGTCCTTGGGCTGCACCCAATTTTAAACACCTGTTTTAGAACCGAGATATAGATATTCGATTGCGATTTGATCCACCGAAAGAGACAGCCGCAACCAGTTAGAACGAGACAGGGGAAGCGAGCTGGGGAAAGAGATGAATAATTTCACAACCACAACAGCAGCCGCACCACCAAAGGAAGCGCTGCCCCGATCAGGACATGTTAATGAGGGTAAGCATGGGCTAAGAGCCGAACCAAACCAAACCAAACCATTTCGAAATTGGTTGAACATGAACAATTTCGTACGGGGCCTTGGATAATTGGAAATTGATTGGGTTTGAGTGGGGCTATTGAGATGAGGGAAGGAATCAGGGGCAGGGGCACTACATAGATGTGATTAATTTGAGGTCTTTTAGAATTCCTCTTTGACGTTTCTTCAAGGGTAGATTTGAACTCTCTGAGTATTTCTTTAACAAAATGCCATAGCTTGTGATCAAATGGATTTTTAAAGAGGTTTTTTATGTTCCCTTTGCTTGAGTATCTCTTAAAAAATTGTACATTCCTTTGTTTCTTTAAAAATTTCTAAGAATTATAGTTTTAAGAAATATGTGTATATTAATAACCACTAAGACATTTGTAAGCAATTTTGATTTTTGGTTCTAATACACTTGGAGTTGGGAATGTTGCTGTAAGTTGTCCCCTTTTTTTACAGAACTGATTATTATCATTTAATATCTACAATTCTTAACAACAAATTTAAATAAATCATTGAAAATGCCTAAACAATTTTCCAGCTATTCATAAAAATAGTTGTGCAATCTCTTTGATCACATTAATAACGAAAATTATTCTTGCACTTCCTAAACCCTCTTTCATTCTACCGATGTGATATCTTTGAATGCCGACATCAGCCAAAACAAACATTCAAGTTCCCAGAACTTCTCGAGTGTCGTATGTGCCTTGGGGTTCAAAATGTAAGCTATTTTTCTGTTGATTCAGATGTAAACAAACCCCATCGAGCACGTTTCCCCTTATCGCGTTCGGCATGACCTTATGTAATAATCAAAACATTTGCATAGGAAAATGTTACAACATGAAAAGCTGGCTCATTCAACACATTGAATAAGCTCAATTAATTGAAAACAGAATATGAAATCTCGATGACAAAGAAATGGCTGTTGTGCAAATCTCTTGGGATCACATTTAGTATTTGTTGTTATGCTAATGCGAAAGATTGTCCAAAAGAAGAAAAAATAATACACAAAAAACACGAGCTGAAAAAACTTTCTCGACGCTCAGTCACAATCGCAAGAAGTTGGCAAGTTCCTCTTTTTTTGGGGTTTTGAAAGTCTTTTTGAGACGATAAACAAAAACAAAGACCGCCAGTCAGCAGCTGAGGAAACCGCATAGTTCAGACCAACGACCGAAAGCGGACAAAGCTGTGAAGAAGAAATTTCAGTTGAAAAATAAACAAACACCGAGCTCTTATATAGTTTTCTTTTAGAGCAATCGAGGGGAAGCCGAGCGATCCCCGCTACAGAAAGGGAAAATATACACAGTTTTTTTTCTTTTTGGAGGTGCAAAAAATGATTGCCGCAAGCACTTTCCATTTAATGGATACACTTAAAAAGATAATATATACATAAATCATTTAATAACTAATAGCACAAGATTCCCAAAAATTTGGTTTCCGTGAGATTTTCCCTTTGAAATCTTAAAGATCGTTAATAGGTAATTGATGGCATTTACTTGGTTTATGATAATATAATTATCTATGATATAATGAGTAAATGCAAACAATTTACAACTATTTAAATGATTTTAAAACATCTGAAAACATTATTTCCCAAATTGAAAAAAATCCGTTAAATGTTTTGTATTTAATATGTTAAAATAAAATGTTTTACTTATAGAATTAATTTTTATTAATTATTAAATCCTTAAAACTACTTTAAACTTATTTTTATCGGAAAATTATCTCACGATTGATATGACTTCTTGCAGTCATTCATTTGTGCTGACTATATTCAAATGGTATGCCAGTTATTAACAGATTTTCCTGAGGTTTTTTTCCAGTGCAGATATGCAAAAAGGCTGACTGCGAGCATTTGTATCTTAAAGATACAGCGCGTGCAGCAGGCAACAGCTGACGGTTAGCCGAGGGGATTGCAGCCGCTTCATTTGCGCCCAAGCACGCATGACAAAAGACCCCCACAAAGAGTCGGCCCTCGGTTTGAAATAGCCGTGCCTCCAACTGAAACTCACTCAACTGCTGGCCTCTTTTTTTTTTGCCAACCAGGCTGACTGACAAGTGAAGGGGTTTCTTTTCAGGAGATGGCTATGATGGGAAGGGGCCCAGCAGCCCCAACAGCAACAGAAACAGCAGCAGTTGCATGACGAGCCGCCTGAATGCAGTTTATTTCTTTTTTGCTCGCATGCCAGGAATGATTCACTCGCCAGGCCACGATGACAGGATGTGCGAGTGCCAGGAAAGAGGTCTCCTCCATTTGGATTTGGCTCTTAACATTTCTATGGGGATAGCACTTAAAGGAAACTCAAGCCCCACTCTTTTTTGCCCCTTTTATATCGCTTTGTCATGACTTGCGGTGGCCTATAAAACAACTCTTCCAGAAGCCCAAATAATGGAGTTTCCAAGGAGTTGGGCTATCCACCTTAAGTGCTGGTGCTTGCAAATGAAACTCTAAAGAAACTTAAAAGTTCTATGAAGAAAATTGCACTTGTATTTGGAACACAAATTCAGGTAATGTTAAGAACACATGGGGTTTTTATTGCCTCTCGACCTATTTGCATTCATTAAGGAGATAATGTAGTATGATCTAATGTTTTATTTAGCCTTTAGCTAAACACAGGTAATTTTTAAGCATCTTAAAAGGGGTTTAATGCTTATTTAAATTATACTGGGCCATTAACAATAATATAACATTCTTTAAGCTATTAAATATTTTCACATTTCAACTCAGCTAAAAACTATGTTTCACCATTCTAAGAGCTAAGAAAGTAACCCATAGAACCATTCTGAACAGTAAATATTTAATCAGACTGTTTGCCAATATTAACAACTGCTTAACCAACGTGCAAAAATAAATAAATAATGATTTTGAAGTTTGCAAACGACTCATGATCCATTAGTTGCAAATACAAACTGGCTGGCTAATAGGCTTACTTCCTCTTTTCAAAAACAGAGAAAGCTTGCCTGTCTAAATTCATAAGTATCGTTGCATGAAACCGAAATTAAGCTAATTTTTGGGCTTTGCTTTGTTGCCATTAAATATAACCATCAAATAGACAATTATTGGCCTTTCTGCTTTCGGTGTGCATAACATGGATTATGAGTGCCTGAGAGGCAATTCAATCAATCAACGGAAACCGAAACTGAACCCGAAATGTGAGTTCATTTGAATGAAGCATAAACTAGAGATGTTGCAGCCAGGCTAAGGTCAATGTAAGGCTGGCTAAATATACTGCAGTGTGTGTATCTGTATCTGAGGCGTATCTGTATCTGTCAGATGCAACATTCAAATAGTCGACATTGCAGGCCGCATTTCTCGTCCAGTGGCAGTGGCATGTTCAACAACCTTGAGTCAGGTTTTTCCACTTTCGGCGCCGCGCCGCTTCTTCGCCGCAGTTGCAGTTGCAGTTGCAGTCGTCGTCAAGCGTCAACAGCATTTTTTCCCGCCGCACACACATATTTTCCTGGATTTTGTTCGGGGGCTCTCTCATAAATTTTCCCGTCAAACTGCTTTCTAATTTTGGCTTTCCACACTTGTTTATAGTTTTTTTTTTATATATGCATATGCATAGGTTTATATATTCATTACCATTTCGGGTTGTGTAACTCTTCACGCGATCGCCGGACCATTCATGCGTGCTCAACCATTTGAACTTGGTTGCCAATCAAAGAGAATCTGTATGGGAGAAATGGGGGAAAACCGAGCTGAAAGTAAGGTGGTGGTGAAGCCCTCCAAATGCAGAAAGGCCCAGACGAAAACGCTGCGAACTGTGAATCGACTGGCCAACAAGGTTAATTGAATGTGGCAGGCGAGTTTGTAAAGGTTGCAGTGCACACAGTTTGGCCAAATAGCAGGGAAACGGCAGCTAAACAATTGTTGCTGCACATATGTAAATAATTTAGTGCCCCATTTAACTGGGTTCATTGGAAGGGAAAGTAAATACCCATTTCATAAAATAAATGAATATCAGCACTTGTTTTATGTTTGCAATATTTACAAAAATATTTTTAATAAACAAATGTATTTCATGGTTTCGGTATTAAAACAAAAATGAGAATGCACTCCAAAATCTTGATCAAACTTATTAAACCATTTGTGTAAATAAAAATATACCATTAAAGACATATTACTAATCAATCCTTTATAAAATATAATAATTTTGTGTTCATATTCCAATGGCAATAAACAAACCTTTGGAATGTTATATATTTATAGAGCAGGAAAAAGTTCATATTATATATCTCAATCAAAAGATTCAATCAAAAGATTCTTTAGAACTTGAAAACAAACAAAAAGCCCGTATCAACAACTTTCGATCAACCTTCACTCGGCTGATTTTTTACCCAAAATACCTCCCTCCCCGCCGTCTGTCACCCCCGTGGAGAGAATTCTTCAGAAATCTCAAGACCCATGAATCATGCATTTGTTGACTTACTAACCCGTTTTCGGACCTCCGTTTTTTGGTCAAGTCAATAAAATGCTTTTGTGACCCACATTGCACCACCCATTGTGGTGTGAATTTTTGGGCCAGCAAAGGTTAACAGTTTTTATTTTTTGGCGAAAACCCGTTCCAGGGCCAGTTAAATATTTTATTTTCCCCTCATATGGACAGTCGCAATAAGTCAGCTGTCAGCTGACGGAACAGGAAATCGAAAGAATTTCAAATTTGTCGTGTGAGTTTATAGCAACTGGCGAATTCAAATGGAACTAGCAATAATTTTCCAAGACTTATATGCTGTGCGATTTTTATGCCTCGGTCATTTCCTATCTCACTTAAAAAAAAAAAAGAAACACTATTTAACGGCCAGCGTATGGAGTTCAGTAAGTTAATTTCAGCACAGGTTTTCTTTGTTTTTCCCCCATATATGTACATATAGTTTTTTTTTCGTGCCATATGATTAGTTTTCGTATTTTAGCCGTTGCCCGTTGTGCATAATAAAAAGCCGCGCTTGCCCGGAGAATTATAAAGCAAAAGCGCAGAGACGTAGGAACAACAAGAAAATCATATACACACAAACTGGCACTTATTCGAGACTTTGTAAGTTATATGCTGAAAGCGCAAAATAGCAAGAACTGAGGTTCAATTTGAAAACAATCGAAGATTGACATACCCCTTTGAAGTCTCAAATTAAGTAGTACACGATTTTTTAATTGATTTATTCTTGATAAACGCCCCAATATATTTTAAATAAGGATTTTATGTAATAAATTAAACAACATTCCGTTCCACATTTACAAATTAAATCCCGATCAAAAAAGACGAATAAATAAAATACAAATATTGTTCAAATAACAATGTGAATACATATTATAGGAGACATCAAAAGTATTTAAATGGGCAAAACTAATAAGTATACCTACCTTCTTATCTCAGCTAGCTCTAAAGAAGCGAAAATATTTTGCCAAGTCAGCGAGATCACATTAAGATGCATGATACCCCATGTATATATGGTCCCAATTTTTTTGTAAATCATTGCAAACAACTGTCTTGAATTACCACACGCTTCTAGGGTATAAACATAGTGTTGAGTTTGCCAAGGGGGAGTGGTAAAAAAGTTTAAGATGGGGTTTCGAGGGCAGGCGGGGTAAGCAACCTGAGCTGAGCAATCAGGCCGAACCACTCAGCAGACCGAGCGGGCCAGAAAAAGTGCGAGTTTGCAAAAAAATACTTTGTTTTTTAGTTTATGCAGCGGCACAAAATACGTTTTTCTTCTTTTAGCAGCATGCCCGCGCATATATAGAATCCGCTTAGCTATGTACTTACGGGTATATAGTGTTTATGTGCAGTCAGAAATCAAACAACTAAATTGATTATGTCTGCCAGAGCGATGCCCCAACATCTCTACTCTTCCTCCCGCGGTTGCAGTTTCGTTTCAATGCAGTTAATTAAGTAAAATCGCCTCTAAGTGCATTAGCCGCACTGAGAGTCAGAACCATAATTCATTTTAAACTACAGTGTTCTAATTGCACTCGCCCTAATGGCGTTGAAATCAAGGGTCAGAGGTCAACTAATTGCCAGTTGACAACTGTCAAGTCAAAGAACCTTTAAATTAGAGCAACTATGGGGAGATCGGAGTGTAGCGATAAGGAAGTTATGTTTGTTAATAGATGCACTGAAAGGAGGAACCAAATGGAGCTACAAGTGTGGGAAGCCAAGGAAATTATGGGGTCAAAAGTAATTAAGAATGATAACATAAGTGTTGAAAGCTTAAGGTACTGAAAAGATCTAATCAGTTCCGCAAATTAACATTCATTTCTGAAAATATGAGGGTAACAAAAGGGTAACCTCTTTTATTATTAATACAAATAATAATCTAAATCCTTCTATCTATTCTAGTTTTTTTAATTATCATGTCAAAATAATATTATAAAATATAAATATAATAAATTTAAGAGAACTTATTAGTAAAGCTTTCCACATTTTCTAAAAACAGGTTCTGCTGTCATTGTCAGTCAACATATAACTTTCATATCTACCTAGATACGAACTATCAATCCGATAACAAGACGTACTTGAAGATACAACTCATAGTCCCATCGGGCCAACAACTTTCCCACTTTGCCACACTTCCACTTTCCAGAGACAGTGACTGAGAGTCGAGGCTCCCCAACTAAATGAAATGATAAATGACAGCAACTTAAACACAGACCAGAACACCAAACCAGACGGTTCCAATTGCGTGGATCGTTCATTTGTGCACAGAAAACAAAGTTTAAAACCAAATATATCATGTTAATTATAGAAAAGTATTTAGTTTAAGTACCAAGGATATTAAAGTTTTGCTTAAAATCACCATTTTTATTTGGGTTCTTTTGATATCAAAACAAAATCAATTTATATTCGTTTAAATCAATCAACATATATTTTAAAAATAATTAAATTATAAAGTTATCAAATCTAACAGATATTTTTCCTCTGTGTAAACACATGAGCACACGACCGAACTGGAACCACAAAGCAAAACAACAAAAATATATAAATAACCCCAAGCGAACCCCAACCAAAATTCTACACACACAATTAAGAGGAAGTTTATACCACGCTTTCGCTTATCAGCGAGCTGAGATCGCTCTATGCTCGCTTAAATCGATCAAAATGCTGTCCCAACTACTTACAAAATAATCCCCCACTCCAGCTGCATTACATCTTCAATGGAATTCCTTTGTTCGAGCCCGGTTTTGTCCCCAATTCGAAAGACTGCATCTCGAAGGTGACTCATCGGTTTACCGAGACATCAAGTGGAGCAAACAGATTTTTACGATCTTGCAGGGCTTCTCTAGAGATTTTACCGGTAATCCGATAGGTTACGCATTAAATATCACTTGTCATTAGATACTGTAATTAACTGCCATAAAAAAGGTGATTCAAGGTACTTACAAACGCTTTTTTCTATCGTTTCCGCATTGCAGTGTGCAAGGAGTGGCTCGTGCGTGAGGATGGCGCTTTGGCCTACAAACTCCAGTCCCAAGAGAGTGAGTACCAGGAGGGGAACTAATGTTTGACCATCAAACTGAAGCATAAAATCATTTCCCCCAGTTAATGACTTCTACAAGGGAAATCGGTACAGAAACGCAGTGGTACGCGAGGATTTCCCCACTGCCCTGCACGAACAGATCAAGGAAAAGGAACAAGCCCAGCGAAGGGTGGATGCCTACAGAAGACGTCTAACTGAACAGTAAGTCTTCACTATACGAAAAAAATTTTAAATGAGAAAAAATAAGCTCTAGAAGGACCAAATCTATCAATGTTACCAATTCTCAATCAAAACACAAAAAAAAACAAGAAAGAACGCTACAGTCGACGGCCTAGATTATTAGATACGCGTTACTCAGCTAGTCGCTACTGAGTGCGAGGGAGATGGAGATATGCATGCCCCAAATCTGCTGTTTCCGAGTTCGGCTCGTCTAGTGATTCTGATCAAGAATATATATACTTTTTAGGGTCGGAAACTACAACCTTAATGTTAAAATCAGTTATAAATAAATGCATAGGGCATTTTATTATGGTAAAATAAGCTTTAAAACCATTATCACACTTAAATAATTGTTCCAATGGTTAAGGTCAATTTGTTTGTTGGGCTTTTCAGTGAATTTTAAAATTAAAATGATACAAATATTTGTTTGTATTATCTAACAAATAGTACTGTGCTATTTTTGATGGTCAACCAATTAAAATAATAGTTTCTAATATGTTAGAGTTACATTTTTTATGAACTCCTTTTGACCTTTTGAAAGACTTTAGGGTTTCGGATATTACTCATTTTGTATTCAGTAATGGTTATCTAGTAAACAAAAAATCGGAGTTATTCAAGAACAACATTTTTGAAAGTCATGCATTCTACATTTTCAAAGGAACTAATCACAATATCTCAACAGGGAGGAGCATGACAAGCGAGTGGCCAAAGAAATTGCTGACAAACTGGAGCGTGACCTGCAGGAGCAGCAGCAAAAGGAGCTGCAACAGAGCGAGCTAATAGCCAAGCAAATGCAGGTGAGTGCCTTGGATTTCTTGGTATCATCATGTCCCTTGAGTGATTAACTCGATTGCAGGAAATCTATGTTAATTTGCCGCCTGTGCCGCCGCCAGCAACACGAGACAAGAGCCGTCCCCCGCCCCGTCCCGCCAAAGCAAGTATACACCTGCAACAGCAGCAGCAGCAACATCAGCCAGAGGCTAGCACCTCACAGCAGGCTAGATATCACAGTCAGCAACACCAGCAACACCAGCAGCAGCAGCAACCGTTGCAACTGCAGCAGCAACACTTTTCACAAACAGACAACTATGTAGGATTATCGCTTATACCAAATATTGTAGATTTGCCAGCGGCAGCAGCAGCAACATGCACAACTCCCACTAGAAATGTACAGGCACACAATCAGCTGTTGGTGAGTGATGTCTTATCATCGCAACACCAGCAGCAGCAACAGCAACATCACTCACGTTTTCATCATGCACAACAGCAGCAGCAGCAGCAGCAGCAGCAGCAACAACAGCAGCAACATCAATCATCATCGCCGGCACGTCGTCCACCAACAAATCCGAACACATCTGCAACAACTAACATGCCCAGCACTCCATCCATAACTCAGCACCCACCCACACACACCGCACACTCAGCTGGCATCGATGAGCTGGTGGACTATGCCGATGTTGCTGACAGCATACGCGACTACAATATCGCTGCCACAAGCTGCACGGCAGCAACATCGGGCAGTGTTGTCGATGCAGCTGCAACATCACTCCAGAAACAACGCTCCCCGTCACACGAAAATCTCCTAAGAACCGAACTGAAATTTCAGAAATTGTCACCAGAGAAATACGATCAACTGGTGGGCAATTTCGGCTTGGGAAATGGAACTGGATCGGGATCGGTATCTGGATCTGGATCGGCCAAGGCAGCTGAAAGACACATGCAGCAACACGCCGATGACATCGAACTCTATGTGGATCCCTGCGATTATGCGAGCCTGCGCGAGATCGGACTGCCAATGGAGGAGATCCAGGAGATGAGCAAGAAGCTCAAGCAGGAGCAGAAGGATGAGGTGACTCTAGAAAGCTGGCTTCAATTGAAAAGGTCTGATAACATTTTGATATTACAGTTGCTGGCTCGCCGACTGCAGGCCATTGAGTCCAAAGAATGTGTGGGCCAGGAGCACAGGGATCGTCTGCTGGCCATCGAGGCTCAGGACAAGGAGCTGGCCAAAATGCTGCAGGACAGGGTAAGAATTTCTATGATATACTAAAATAGGAATTCAATGCGAGCTAATATGTAAGATATGGTCATAGGATAATATTAGGAATCAAAAACCATTCAACATAAAAGAATGGTTGTTTAAAACTATTGAAAATACTATAAATATATCTTAATCAGTTAAGTTTTTTTTTAAAGGTTTGTAAAATTTCCTTATAATAACAAAGCAAATATAAGCTAAATTTATTATAATAATACAAATATGTATACAGCTATTTAGGACTAGCAAGGTCAAAATAAATGCCTTATACAATTCACTTTACTATCCACCACTCTTCCTAAAATTGTATTAATAATAAAGTTTCTGAGCTTGACAAACCACGTACTAAGGGTTATAGATTACAATCATCCCACGCGATGCAAACTTTTATCAATAATAATAATATTTCCTGAATCTAAATTCTACCCCACTACCCAAATTACAGATGAATTCAAGAAATTCGTTCTGCTATAAATACAACTATTTAGGAATAAGAAAGGTAAATTGAATATAACAAAGAAACCAAAACAATGCAGTCTTATTTTGCCAAGCATGTTTCAATTAACATCTTTATTTAGCTATTTTCATGTCTGTTCATATCATGAGCACTACATTTGTATACCAATAATCTTATATTCAGTTAACGGCTTTCATTTACTTTTTTGTGTACACCTAATGTTGAAACACCACTTCGATCTGCCTTTTTAGGAGAAGGCCAAAGCCAAGCGGGCCAAGGAGAAAGCTCGTCTGCGAAAAACTCAGCAGAAGGAAGCCGCAGAGGCTGCCAATGGAAACGGTAGTCTGCTCTGTGGCACCAATTCCCATTGTGGTCCTATGCTGCCGCTGCCACCGGACTGCCTTTCCAGCACTGCCAATCATTCACAGGCCGACATCGATGTGGAGGCCTACTCCAATCCCATAGATGTGCTCAACAATAGTCGTGAACAGCGACCACACAATGGACCTTTGACCAATGGCAGCCTGACCAGAGATGGGGGCTCGGGCTCCAATCACAGCTCGATGCAGAGGCAGCAAAGGAACATGGCACCCATTAGGGGAGAAGACGATATATACACTCTGCCCGTGGACAGTTGTAGGCCAGGACCAAGGCCTGTTTCACTGCACATGGCAGCGGAGGCGGTGCAACAACTTCAGAACCACAATTCCATGACAAGGTGAGTTGGACTTCCAAGTACAACCATTAAAAAATATGTGTGTTTAGATGAACTTTTAATATATCTTTTAAAATGATAAAATATTATTATTTACTGTAATATTTCCATATTTACATTTAAAATTTAATATTTTTGTTTGTAATTATAAAAAAAAATGTTTAACTTGGACCTTCAATAAATTTAATAATTGTACAAGAGCTTTATTTCATACCTACCTCAAACTATTTTATTCCAATTTAATTATTATATAATTTTCCTTACAGATCCGAGCATTATGGATCCGAGGCCGGTTCGCATGACAGTTCCCATCTGAGCGGCCAAGACATATCGCCCCACATGAAATACTCCAAGTCCGGCAATTTCGGTATATATGTATAAAAGCTTTATCCCCGAAAAATGTATCGCTATATATTGATGTATATTCCCATTGCAGATCAAAGTGCCAGTCCCACGCCGCCTTACATGCCAATTCAGGGTACTCGACGATCAAATTCAAGTGAAGATCGTAAAAAGAAGTCCAAGGACAAGTGCACGCATCAGTGAACCATAATCCCCCATTCAATACAACACTTATATACACATATGTTTTGTACTCTCTTGACAATGCAATTGTTCAGATCAAAATCATAACTTTTATCGATTTATTCAAATCTTTCTCACAGTGTATCCTTAGATCTTAGTGGTAGTTTATAGTTTAAATACATCAAAATCATGTACATTTTATGTGTGGTTTCAGTGATGGCTTTAGTAGACGACATCATTGGGTTTACAATAAAGATTTTTTATAGATAAATATTTAAAATGGAGTTCATTGACTGGGAATAGGGTTGAAACAAAAGAATATAAATACTATCTAATTTATAAAATGACTTGGAAATATGAAATAAAAACAAAAGGAAAGGCTAGAATCGAGTGCCTCAACTATTAGATACCCATTATTTTGTTTTAAATATCAAATAAAATATAATTCCGGGTCAATTCTAATGGGGCGCCATAAAACATCGATGCTAGCGCCACGGCACCTAGCGGACGGCAGCGGTACTACTGACCATGCCAAAACCTGTTTAACTTAGTTTGTCATAACTTTTAAAATAACAATGCGATTGCTACCATTTTCAGCATTTAGATAGATATTGATCAGTAAAATCAATTGAAATTTAGACTTATAGAAAATCTTTATAAATGTGGACAATTTTGAGCGGCTTAAGAATCCATAGAATCTGTATGCTTAGTCCCAACTTTCTAACTTTTATATTAGCTAGCTAGTCGAAATCGGCAAATAATCGTGATCAAGAATATATATACATTAGAAGGTCGGAAACGCTTCCCTCTACCTGTTACATACTTTCCGACGAACACAAGATACCTTATTAGTCTACGAGTAACAAGTATAATAACCAAAAATTCTATGAATTACAAATTCAATTAAATTTTAATATTTCTTATGTACTAGATCGAAGTAAAAATAAATATAAACCATGATTTAAATAATTCGCTATAAACAAACAAAACGTTTTTATGTTTTATAACTTAAATTTGAGTGTAGTTTCTGAAATAAACTAAAGCTCGCGCTGTCAACGTAAAGATGAACTTTTCTGGAACTTCGGTCAATCAAATCCGAAAGCTATTCTCCAAGATTCCATAACCAGCCGAACTGCATATGTCTGTCAAAGAAACTTGAATCTTAGGGTATGTGATTTTCATTAGTTTTGTTTAGACCTTTACCTTCTGAAAAATGATTGCTTTACTTCCGATAATACCGCCCTCGATCAGCTTTTGGTTTTGCCTTCGTTTTTTTTTACTAACATCAGCAAGATTGCGTCCAATACCGGAGATCAAAACTTGTGAAACTGGTATTAAAAGTCACAAGTTAGGGTCTCAGGGAATCAGCCATACAAACATTTGCACATGTCACTAATGCCAATATTTACATACGCCCGGTTGCATTTAAAAGTCCAAGGCATTCGCAATGAAAATTCAACGAAGGTCTGGCTTAGAACACTATTCTTGTTGTCCACAATCAAATTGTCTTGCACCGCCAACTTTTGTATGGCTGGGAGTGGGTTGAGTTGGTGGTGCAATTGATTGGGAGTTTTAATCAATTGTGGCTTGTAGTCAAGCAAAGAAAGCTAGCACATTGTATAGTATGATTTGTAATTACTACTATACAACCTACTACCTCAATTTGCCAGAGAGAAAAAGGTCCTTGGTGTAGTCCTTTTTGCTGGGTGGTTTGGTGTTTAAGGATTTTCTGGGTAGTTTTATTGGCTCGGTTTTTGGTTAAAATGATGTTGGCAAATAAGAAGAATAATGGGGAGAAATCATATTGAAATATATATTTAAATTAAAGTTGTTAAATATGCTTTTGAAATAAAATATTTTATATGATACTGAGTCATTTTAATTTGTTACGTTTTTGTATTATTGTAATTAATAAGTCATAATGTTTATCAGATTTGCTTTTAAGCTCCGAATTATAAAAAAAAAACAGTTTGATTGTGTTTAATTTGGATTTTTATTCATTTTTATTATTGATCAAATCATTTTTAATTGAGAAGTTTTGATCAATAAATTGTATTTAACCAAATTAAACTAAAATTTTGTTTTTTGCTTTAATTTTAAAAAAGGTTTAATTTTATAATAGCAATCCATTTAGTTATCAACATTATTAATTTTGAATAATATTGGTTTATAGTTATTCTGGTCATATTATTATTTTTATAGTTATAATCGCTTTTTAACTTTTAATCCTTACTCCGCCATTATTACAGTTTTTTGATATGTCATTCGATTTTGTTGCCAAAAACCAGTTGTTTGCATTGACAGACTCCCATAATGCCGGTCTTGTAACAGATATAAAACAGCACAAGTTCGGATTTACGGGTTTCTGTTAATGGTCCATATGTAAGTATGCACCATTTCGTGTTGGATTAGAAATTATTTAGGCGGTGATTGAAATTGAATCGGAATGGTCGAATCACCCCATCTGGGTGCAAACTCGTTTAAATCCATTTGGTAATGTTGTGAAATTCCAGCAGGACAATAGAAATGTCATCCGGGTTCTTCTGAGTCATCTGTAACGTAAGAAAGTGTTAAATATTTCATTAAACTTGAAATATCATAGTTACGATTGCTATTGTTTCCTTTAGATCAGGTTTAACAGGTATAAACTGAAATAAAAAATGTATAAAGGTATTTATTTATGTTAAATATTATTGTAAGTCTTTGCATTAGCAATAAATAAATTTTTTAAATTTAGTTTCCACGTAAATTTTTTCACAACAGACATTTTTTAGCCCATTTTTTTAACAAAAATCTAAAGTTCCATTTGCAGTTTAGTTTGCCTAATTCCAGTTATATTTTGTAAATTATGTTTGATTAAAAAAAATGTAAGTTCAATATCCAATTTCTCTTAAATGTTTGTTTATCTTCTTTCCCATTTAAATGGAAATATTACCACATATTTACGTTTATGGTTATTATGGTTACAATGAATCTTCGTGGTCACATCACTATCGAATAATCTGCAAGAGAAAGAGAAAAGCAAAATGAAAAACTATTTTCAATAAACTTGGCCAAATCCCTAATATAATTCTTTTGCTTATTTGTATCTAATGTTAAACATTACATATATTTATAGGTTTATTATCCGTTTCTCTTTATGTTCACATCCAGCAGCGATAAACCGCAAGGAGAGCTTTGCTGAAAGATACAATTCCACTTGACTTGGCCTAATCCCCGATAGATTTGTCTCTCTGGCCACGTAAGCCGATCGCCCAGTTCGCTGCAGTTCGATTCAATTTGCAACAAAGGAAAGCCAGCGATGGAAAAATTGCATTACATATTCATCTTTTTGCACGGAAAGGGGAAAATCACCAAAAAAAAAATACCGAAAAAAAAGAACATAATAGTTCGACGCGAATCTAGACGTATAAACTATATTGAGAGGCAGAGAAGGGGTATATACGGGAAGGTATATATATTATGTATGGATAGATGGATGGATGGTTGGTTGGTTGGTTGGTTGGGTGAGGAAACGTTGCTGCAGCTGAAGCTCAGAACCGAAACTGAGGCTGAACCTGAAGCTATAGCTATGCCACTATGCTCGGCTGAGCGCCGGCAGAGCGGCGACTGCGGCTGTATCTATCGAGTGTTATGGCTATATGAGTGTTGTCGTCCCGAGTTCCCTGTTCCCAGTTCCCGGTTCCCGGTTCCATGTTGCAGCTAGCAAGTACTACATATGTACTAGTGGGGGTACCGGGTTCCGAGTACTGGGTACTGCCGATGCGATTCTCTAGCCGTCTTCACCCATTGGCCCTGCCACTTTTCCACATGTTTTCAATGCTTCTTTCGGTGGTAGCAGACAGTCGTCTGGAGCGCAGTTCGTTGGCTGTACCTATTTTCGCGTATTTCAGCCAGGACCTGCCTCAACAAATTCACAGCAGACAGACGCTACACACACACACACATCGAACACACACACCAACACCAGCAAGAGGGGCTGCTTTCTGGTTTCCTTCCTATTAAAAACCGGTAACAGTCCGCAGCAGCAGCGGCAAAAAGCAGCAGAGCAGCGCTGCAAATTTTTGCACAACGCTTTTTTTTTCTGTTTGCAACTCGTTCTGGTTTCTCTTAAGCTCTCTTAACCCTCTCGGCCACACTCTCTTTTTGTTTACCTTCGGTATTTTATAAAACTTTAATTTCATTTTAAAATATCACCCATACGCCGTGTGTGTCTTACTTATATTTACACTAATTTATTTGCTGTGCAATTTCATTAAAAGTTCGTTATTTATGTAAAAGAAATCACTTTAACGGCATCCTTTGGCCCTGCAGCTCATTAATCAAAAATATATAATTTCATTTGTGTCCAGTCGGCAGGATGCAATCATCTGGAAACTGTTTGCTTTTCCTTCGCTCGCTGCTTGTCAAACGGAATTTTTGTCATTAATTTTCATTTATCGCTGGCAGCAGAAAATTAAATTAAAATTGCGACATTGTCAATGGTAATTTGCTGTGATTGAAAATATTCTGTATGTAAATGCAAGATAAATATAAATATATAAATATAAATATATATAATATTCATCCATCCATCCGTATGAACATATCGTTTTTTAATTAAATGAATATTTTGACAGATAGTTTGCAATGAAAATATTTTTAATAATAAACTCTATTTTAAACAACTTTCAAAAGGATTTAAAAAGGTTTAAAATTTACAAGTGTAATAAAGTAAAACAATACACAATAAAAATGGCTAAAAGATTTAAAAAGTAAAAAAATTTAAATGTATTTAAATACAATTTTATAAAGTAAAAACATATACATTTAATATATATTAATTTTGTATATATTAATATATTTAATATATATCGAAAAATTACTTGTAGTGGGCAATACACGATTTAATTATTTTTTTAAATATGTAGGCTTATATATTTTATACAATTAATTTTTCAAAATAAATTAGAAAATCTTTAGTTTTTGTGTAATATTTAAACCAGCCTAATTATTCAACTACATTTTGACGGTTTCCCCATTAACGCCAACATCAAGCATTGTAAAAAACCAAGGCCAAAGCTCCTACACACACACAAAGCCAATGCCACACATGCACAGTGAAGAACCTACACACACACAGACAGCTCCCATATGTGTGGGAGTTGCACAAAATTATGCAATACACTAATCTCTTCGCTTTCTTCTAACTCTTTGGCCTCTCTTTGAAGAGAGCTCTTTGCGGTTTTGTTGATTCTCACTCAATGCCATTGTCATGGGAGCCGAAAATAGGGTTTTAAAGGGGGTGGGGGAGTTGGTAAGAGGGGTGGGCAAAAAGGGGAGTTAAAAAAAGAGTGGAGCAGAGTCGACATCATCCAACCAACCAATTCAATTAGACTCTCCTGCTTGGCCTTCGCCGCTTTCAAACCCCCTTTTTACCCCCCTTTCTTGTGGAGTTGCGCGATGGCAACCCTATATTGCAGATGGGAGAGTCGAGAGTTGCAGAGTTGATTAACCTTTGGGCGTTCTGTTTTGCAACTTCATTCGTGGAGCTGCTCCGATTTAAATGCTGCCCCAAGAGGCACTTGTATTGGTGTGCCCCGCTCGTTTGTGTGCCTTATGTGTCTCCTTCTGCAGTGTCTGTTGCTCTTCTTGTGTGCATGTGTGTGTGTGTGTGTGTTGTTCGCAGCCATGTTAGCAGCCATTTTTAATGGCCATATACGACCATGCGACGGATCCAACAGCAAGCAGAGAGAATCCGGAGAACGAAACTCCATCTGCAGTTCTGCTCAGATTATGCTTCATTCACTCTAAGCCGCCAAACTCCTTCTGGCCCACAACGTAAACATTTACACAGAGAGAAAATTGTAATGTGCAAATATTGGGAAAGTGTTATATGAATTATCATCGAAGACAATTTTTTATAAGTTTCGAAATATCATATAATCATTTTTATCATAAAAACAAATTATTAATTTTTCTTACATTTTTAAAACGAGTTTCAGTGAAATAGTTTTAAGGAATTTTTAAAATAAAAACATTTTTCAGCCATATATTATGTTGGTATACATCAGGAAGTATTTAAGATATAAGAAAAAAACTTGTGCAAAAAAAAATTTATTTATGGTTTCATAAAGTATTATAATAATATATATATATAATATATATATAAGGTTATAAGAAAAATATTTTTTTCTAAATAAAATATTTTGTACTAGTTGGCCCTAACTGAAAATATACAAATTTTAAATAAATCGAGATGCAAATATCATATAATCATTTTTATCATAAAAACAAACTATTAATTTTTCTTACATTCTTAAAAGAAATTTCAAGGAAAGGGCTTTAAAGAATTTTTAAAATAAGTACATTTTTTAGCCATATATTATGTCATCATAAAGTATCCAAGATATAAAAAAAAATACCTGTACTAAAAAAAAATAAATATAACATATTTCTTATGGTATCTTAAAGTATTGTTTATAAGGTTATAGGAAAAATATTTTTTTCTAAATAAAATATTTTGTACCATAAGACTCCACAAAGTATGCAGCACTTTTTGCACCATTTTTTGTTTTTTAAACTAGTTGGCCCTACTTGAAAACTTACAAATTTTAAATAAATCAAGTTACAAATAAAGTAGATAAACGTTTCTACACTTCCGGAAATATCTGTAAGCTAAAATAAAACACCAATTTCTTTAAGCTTTAGAATTCTTTTTTCTTGAGCCTGTGTTTTTAGCTATTTCTCCTATTTCCCAGTCATGAAAAATTCCTTCTTTTTACTAGATTTTTCCTTCCTTCTCGCTCGCGTTGGTAATTGTAATTGAAATTTGGCGTTGAAGCGAGTAAATGCACCCCCTCTCGCCGCCACTGGGTGCTGCCATCCCACTCGCACCGCGCCTGCACTTTTATTACAGTTGCCGCTTTTTGGCCAAAAGTTGTTTTGGCCTTTCGCTCCGCTCTTCCTGTTTGTTGGTGTGGGTCATGGCTGCCGCGTCATGCTACGGTTCCTCTTAACTCTGCTTTGTTTCTCCCTTTTATTTTTATGTTTCCCTTCGGCTTTTTGCAACTTTTTCCCTTTTGCAGTACATTGACTGCTCCTTTTTATGGCCGAGTCTGGGTCTGGGTCTGGCTTTTTCTGTTTCTGTTTCGGTTTCTGGGCCTGGGACAGCGGCACTTGCCGTGTTCTGTGTGTTTTGACTGGCCTTTTGTCGCTGCTCGGCTGAGATGGCCGCAGGCACAAAATTGTGCAATATTTTTGTCGCCAATTAAATCATATGGCAGGTGACGCGTGTCTCTCAGGGTTTTACGTTTCCGGATATTTTTAAATTTCTAGGTTAAGTAACAGAACAAAACCTATTCGTAAACCTACTCTAAAACTATCAAAAGTTACCATTCCTTAACAGAAAAAATTACGTAGATAATTCTACATTAATACAATTTTTTTTATAATAAACCTATCAAAAATATATTTTTATCATTGTAATAAGTGATATATCATTAATAAAAACTAACTTTTTTTAACATATATGATTTTCCAAAAGAAAAAAACAAGATCATAACTAAACATAACTTTAAATTAAAGTAATTGTGTAAGACTCAAAAAATAAGTGTTCTAAATGCGACGATCGTTTTGGGAAATCATCAAAATCTTTTGCTGCAAAAATTATAAATTATATATTTTATATTTAACCCCAATGCATCTCAAATAAAAAAAAAATTATAGCATTTCTTAACTCTATTAACATAATTAATGAAATGTAATAAGCTTGTAAACTTGTAGATAAATCGATGTAAGGAAATTAAGAATTACATGTGAAATCTATTTTTAAGCTATAGAAAATTTAAGTTCGCCTGTAAGTTTTACATAATAGCCGAACATTTTATAATAATAATACTATATGTTCATACAGTTTTTGTTAAATTATTTAAATCTATACCGTTCAGAAGTTCCTTTTATTAGGGCCTTTAAAATATTTCTTTGATTATTGCAAATCATACCACTTTTTTCCCAAACGATCGGTTATTTCCCAGGCAGAATGCATCATATAAATCTCAATTGATCGATCGATCCCAAGGGCTTCTCTGGCTGGGACCAAATCTCAACCTGTTCCCTTGACTTTTTTGCCGTTTCCTTCACCTATCTTCGCCGTCTTGGACTCTTCTTTTGGCCTGTTGTGACAGCAGCAGAAGAGTATCTTTGGCTGCGATTTGTATCTGCACAGTCGTATCTCTTATTGGCTGCTGTTTATTTGCTCGCTGCGTTCGCTTATTGAGTTTGCTTTATGTCTGGCGAAGGCGAAGGCGTTCAATGAACTCGGAAACTCGGAAACTCTGCGACTGAAAGCCCTGGGACAAGACTCTGTAGACAATCGCTGGCAAACTTTTTCCCTTCATACAACTTGCTATCGTTTTTGGAGTTTGTCGCGAATTATCCGCTGGATGGTCAATGGTTTAAGTGCAGTGGAAAGGGCGCCTTTATTGCTTTTAAGCTTTTTAATTTGTTGAGTTTTTCCTTCTTTGTATTTGTGGTATTAGAGGATCAGACCAACTTTCTAGGACCCATTAAATTGTAACAATAATGGTGTTAATTAAATAATATAATAATATTTCCGATACTATTTTGTTTCATTCATTATAATTTTGTTTTAATTATTTTCATAATCATCTTGCATCTTAATTAACTAAGATTACTTAAAAAATTTTAATATTTCTACTACATTTTTCTTTTGCGGATTATAAACATCTGTTAAGGACTGCAATTTTTTCTAAATTATTTAAGTCCAATAATTTAAAAATTTAATTTAATAATTTTTAAAATGTTTATTTATTTATGTAATATTTATTTTTTTAAGTGGAAGATTAAGCACCTAATTGAAACCGAAAGAAATCCCCAGATATTGGCCAAAAAAAGAGCATTAAAAACGGGATGGACAAAAAATCGGGGAACGAGGGACCCCCGAAGATATTGAAATAACTTTCGGGGGCAACAATGGAGGCGGAAGATAAGCGGCAAAGTATTCCTTCCTTGATATAATTTCGCACTGCGGAAGGGGAGCGAGCGAGACGGGTGGCGCGGCGCGAAAGAGAGGGCGCACGTGAGCGGCCAGACAGCAGGCTGCCTCATGTGGCAGAAACTTCAATGTGGCAGTGGCAGTGGCAGTATTCCAGTGCGAAGTAGCGTAGAATGACGTAGCCGGAGGAGAGCAGCGGCACACAAGCGAAAAGCGACGCCGGCAGCACAGCAGCAACATGCAATTCCAAAGGTCAATGACACGCAACTTGCAGCGCAGCAGCAGCAGCAGCGGCAGCAGCAGCAGCAGCAACAACAGCGCAACGCGATAAAGAGAACCCAAGAGATAACTTTATTTTCTCCGCGCTCTTCCACTCTCTTTAGCGGCAATCTCTTGCTGCATTTGCATTGCAGAATTCGCAATTTTGTATTTGCACACAAAAAATAATCATTTTTAAAGAATTCAACGCGATTAGGAAAAAAATTTTAATCAGAATTTTTTAAGGGATTTCAATTACAATTTTATGTAATTTTTATGTATTATTAAAATTATTTTAAAATTTATTGGTTTCTAAAGATATTACTTAAACATTTAGTGTTTTAATTAATAGTTAATCAATACGTTTTTCTTTGATTTGATTTTTTGTTTTTATATTTTAAAAAAGAATTATATACATTAAATGTATTATTAAAATGAATTTGAAAATCTTTGCCTTCTAAAGATATTATTTTAACATATACTGTTTCAATTAATAGTTCATTAATACGTTTTTCTTTGATTTATACATTATGTACATTAGATTTTTCAGTTTTCATATATTTTAAAAGAGAATTACTTGTTACTTGGGACAGAAAAAATATTTTAAAATGTTAAAGGCTATATATTTAAATATTACAGGTAAAAAGCTTAATATTTAATGAAGGAAAACAAATTTAAAATAGTTAAAGTACTAAAATTAGGAAAACGGAGCTCTTAGGTAATTTCACAAATTTAAAAAAGATTCAAAATTGTGTAATAAATAAATGATGATGATGAAATAAGGCCGCGGCCATAATTCATTTTAGAAAACGAATTTAGGCCGCCGATGAAAATACCACGCGGCCTTAATTCCCGCGGTAAAATTTCCATCCCCCTGTGTAACTCACAAACTAAATTTTGTTTCATTTTTCTTTTTTCAAGTGTACTTATGTTTGTGGAGCCCTCTGACGTTTTCATTCATTTTGCATATTTGCGTACAAACACACAGGCAAACAGGAAATACGCGCAGCTTACACACATTTGTTGTTGTCCTCTTTTTTGTTTGTTGCCTTTCGGTGCCTGTAATTTCTCATTGTAGTTGATTGCATTTCACGCCCCCCTTTGTGGCACCCACAACTGGCATTTATTCAGAGCCCACCCACATGTGCCACAAATTACTTTTGCCAATTTTCATATGCCTGAAAAGCGGGAGAGAGCATCCGTTGTCTTTGGCCTGAGTGAGTTATGAGCGTGAGTGCAGAAGATTTCGTTTCTGCTCGACTTTTCTGCCAGTGTGCGTGGGTGCCGGTCATAAATTATGCACAAAATTGCAATTATTTCCATTAAAACGAGATCTTCCTCATGTGGGAGCAGTCGCCTCACAGTTGACAGCCCAAAGTTTGGTCATAAAAAAGAGGCAGGAAAGTTTCCAAGACTTTCGGTGAGAGCTCAAAAGGTGGAAAAGTGTAAGAACTATAGAAAGTTTTCAACAGAAATTTAATTAGTTTCAGTGACGTTGATGATATTATACATAAGGAAAATGCATTAGTTACAATTAAACCATGTAATATGGGTTAAGCAAAAGATAATATGCTTTTAACTTGACTCGGAAGATATGTTAGATATTACAGATATTACAACTAAAAACCGAGTGTGTGTGAAAATGTATGCACATTCTAGGGCGAACCTTAAAAATCCTGGGATCATCACTTTAACCCGTATTATCCAATTAATTCAACCCATTTAGCTGCGACAAAATGTCAACAGATTCTGGGCAAATCGGGTTAATTAAACAATTAACACATGCCACCACAGATGAGAGATAACGACGAAATGCAATTTCTACAATGAAACCCCATAAAATATTGTTGATTTTTTTCAGGGTTTTTATACCTTTTACGATTGTGTGTGTGACGACAACAAACAAAACGTGCAAGACAAACACAACAAACACAAAAGCCGCAACAAAGAGCAGAGAATGGGGAGAAACAAAAAGCTTTGCGCTAAAAAGTTGGGTTAGGTTAGGGACGCCACATGCAATGGGCCATGGGCGGTGGTTGCAGGGAGTGAGAGGGGGTGAGCGAAACGGGTTCAAAATCCTATGCAACATGGCAACTAAACAAAAGCCAGAAGGTAGACGAACCAAAGTCGCAGCGCATCAGGAATCCAATAGAGCGTGGTACGCGGACGGGGGGGAACGAAAGGGGTTCAAAAAGGGGGAAAGGGGGTTCGGAGGGGAGTACCAGAAGAATGTGAATGTATGTTCAGGGGCGGGGGAACGAAGTGAAGAAGCGGCAAAAAAAAAGCGGGAAGAACAGTGGCAAAAACTCGTTTTATACCGCTTGCTAAAAAATAAATGCAACGTCACTGCGAAAAAAGGGGTCTCGAAGAGTCAAAGAGAAGGCAAGAGGTTCTGGCGAGCACCCTAGGGTCGAGGATCGTTTAAAGCCAAAACCTGAATTTCATCATCGTCATTATCAACATCAATGCAATGCCAATGTCTTTCCAGCACTGAAAGAAATCTAGCAAATAATTAAAGAATAAGCGACCATTAAAAACTCCACACCATTAGGAACTTAACGATCTCGTAAATCCAATTACAAGATCGTTAAAGAATTTTATGGAGTGATTAATATTCGATTGGCAAAGGAAAAAAGTAATAGATAAATAACTTGTACTTAAACTTAGTTTTAAGATAAAAATGTATCAACATTTTAATTTCTTCAAGGGAGTTAATGCATTTTATAGCTCCAATCATTATCATTAAATATTTTTCCCAGTGCCTTTCTATTGGATAGCGCTTTACCAACTTTTTTACGCTCCTTTTGTTAGCTTTCGAGTGCAATGTGCTAGCCAAGCTTAGTCCAATTAGCAAACGAAGCTAATGCAAACACAAAGATCTAATTACGCATACGACGTGTAGACCAAACAAACAAATTTCAACCAAGAAGCTGAGGAAAAAGTGTCTGCAAACCGGTTGCAGTTCTTTCACTTCTTGGTTACTTCTTCTGGCTCCTTGGTCTTCCTTTTGGCCTCCTCAAGGCAGCTGCCAATTAACTGAAGTTTTAACCACCATCGTTCCCCAATCTCCGCTCAACAATGTCTTTTTTATTTTCTTTTTAATCAAATAAGAGCTGTAAAAAAATAAAGTACCTATTCAAAACCGTTAACATTCCAAAGGTTAGGAAATTTCTATACTGAAGAAGTATTAATTTGTCTTTGTCTTTTTTGGTAATGCTCTATAATCCCAACTACTTTTTGTATATATTGTCAATATAATTAGAATTAACAATAGAAAGCCCTTGAATGATCTAAAAAATATAAATATTTTTGGATTCTTTAAAATGTTGCCTTTTACAATATTTTTTAATTGATACTAAAGTTTAACCATATTTTTTAAAGAGTATGTGTATAAAGTTATTTTCTTAATTATTCGATTTTTCCCTTTTACCAAAACTTTAAAGCTTCGTTCAACAACACTTGTTCTTTAACTCGAGTTGTGTGTTCCTTATTTCTTTTTGTTTTATTCAACTTTTTTGCATTCAATTGGCTTCTTTGGCGAACTTCCGCCTTCAGTCGAGTTCTGTTCAGTTTTGAGTTTATTGTCTGTTCTTCTGACTTTGTTTCGGGCCAATTCTTTAGAAGTTTCTTCTCTTGCTGGCGGCACAAATTAGTTGTACCGTTGAATTCAGCGACTTGGACAGCAACAGAAGATCAGGGGAAGGGTTAACAACAGCCACTATATAATTTTCGGCCAATTTCAGGTCGACACAAACGAACGATAGCGTTTTTACAAGGGATTTGCTGGTGTTGAATGAAGGCTATAATTTGGCCTTATGATTGTGATAAAATCTTATGAAATTGAGAGCCACAAAATATTGGTTACATATTTGGGAATGCGATCAGGGAATTGATGTAATGCAAGGAACTTTTACCAAAAAAGAGGTTGTAAAGTTATGTTTCTTTAATAGGGAAAAGAAGTGTAGAAAAATAAATTCGAAGGAAAAGTAAAAAATTAATGCAACAAAAATATTTTACGGTACAAAGGCACAATTTTTCTTATTTTTTGTTGTACTTAACGTAATTGTTTTTTCCTCTACCCGCTGTTTTCACATTAATTTCCATTTTTCTCATTTAAATAGCGGGTTGTGAGAATTTATTTATTGATGTCGGTTAGCCCATTTTTTTGAACGATTAAAATTGTTTCTATTGTGTCTGGTCGGTCTAGGAAAACATTCCGTAATTTATTGCAATTCGCTGTAATTGTTAAGTCAACTTGGATTACACAATTAACGAACGATTGTAATGTATATCTACAGCTAAATTGAAGAATATTTTACATACTATAAGTAAAGATATTTTTTCAAATTATTCTTTTTTACAAATTACATAAATAAATATTTCAAAGTAATATTTATCATTCAATGCTTTTCCGAAGCTCAGTTAAATCCATATTTGAGTTAAACAGTAATCGAAACCGCTTCGATGTCGGTTATTTGAAAGTTTATATGTAAGCTCTTGAATAACAAAAACGGAAACAAAGCCTTAATGAAACCGAAGACCAAATGGGGAAAACAGGCGAAGTAAGGGGTCATTTTCTATGGCTAATGAGAAACAGTTGGTTGGGCTATCCATGTTTATATTTATGTGATTGTACATATACGACTTTATATATATAAATGCGAGTGTGTGTGTGCATCTAAGCTGGTGGTGTTTGTAAATGTGTGTCACAGTGGATGACATAATTCAAAGTGAAACGGATGACATTCATTACGATGCATTTGAACGAAGCCAGCGACAGCAGCAGAGAAAAAAGCGTACATATGGAAATATTTTGCAAATTGCAATGTAGACAAAGCTAACCCTTTGTACGACCTGGAATGCAATCTCTTTATTATACCCCTCTGATCCCCTTTTATTTTCCTTATTCCTTTTTTTTCTTCTGATGAGGATTCCCCCTTTTTATTTTGTTTGATGGTCATGCTCTGAATACAGTCCTTATTCTTTTCGCACAAGTACAGTTATGGGACAAGTTAGGAACCTTTCTTTTTTTGCAAGAGGGTGATCCTCCTGCTCATGCGTACAGAAGTCAACCAAGCAGTTGGCCAAGGGTTAATCTGTTGTCGACCTTCCGTTACTGTCAATCTACCGTTCTGAATTCATCTCCGTTCCAATTGCTCGACCACCAAAAGGTCCTTGGTATATAGAGGGGGAAATGCCCGCCACGGGTGACCAGGATTATGGTCGTTAGTTATTGATGACACAGCAGGAGGGCGAGCTTTGAACAGGTGCATCTCCTGTGGCAGTTTGTGACAGTCAACATGGCGTATGCGCAATTCTGACCAGCAATTTGTTGGCCTCAACAAAGTCACTTAAGAGTCTGTATCTCAGGGATTAGGGGATTAAGTTGGTCTTGACAACTTGTTATAGCTTAAATAAGAAAACTATTCAAGCACATTCATAGCTCATAGAACCAAAGATTTCCTTTCTACATTAACAACATTCATATCTAATACATATTTATAGGAAATAGAAAACCTAATGGTATTATTGCTCAAAGAATTTTATCATTACTTTGCATATCTTTTGCCAAAGCATTAACGTATATATTCTACAAAGATGTTTTTAAAGAATTAATTTAATGAAATTCTTTTTCAGACAATAAATTTTAGAAGAATTTTCCAGCTATTTCGAAGCAGACTTGCCATCTACATTAACCACATCCTCTAATACCAATCTCTGAATGCAGCCACATTTTTCAAAGTTTCTTTGGTATCCCTCATGAAATTCTCGTCTGAATTTGTAGCTTTTAAGCCCCTAGCTTAATCTGCCTTAATCCTACCAACAGGCAACGTGGCGTATGCGTGATATGTTTTTGCCTCTAATTGAAATACTTTGCCAAAGACACTTTGACTTGCAAAAAAAAATGAAGAGAAGGCTTTAATTGTGCACTAAGCTGCTTATAAGCGCCTCCCCACCTTTTTTTTTCGTAGTTTTTGCAGATGCAGCGGGCCAAAGCGCTGAAGAGGAAGACAAGGCATTCTATAGATACACAAAAGAGAGCCAGGAACATGGACTTGATTCGATGCAAGATGGGCAAGTGGGCGGCGGGAGGGTTGAAGTACTAGTGCGGCTAGTTATTTTATGAATCTTTTGCCTCTATTCTTTCAGATTCTCATCTTGTTTTTTCAATTTTTCTTTAACCTTGTCCTCTTTTTTTAATCTTTTCTTATTTTTCCAACTTTGTATTATATTTTTTTTGCCTTTAAAATTGGTTTTTGTTCCTTATGATGTTTGTTTTTTATTGCTTTTTACATTTGTTTTTAAGTATTTGGTCTTCTTTTCTCGTTCCTCTTGTAAAGCTAATTTTTCCTTTCCATATAATACTTTAAAAAAAAGTTGTCTTTGCTTTCTTCAATTTTTGTCTTTTCTCGGTAATTCTCTTTCCTTTCTCCCACAACTTTGGGAAATATTTTCATTTTAATTCTTTAGCTTGATATATATTTTGTAGACATTCTTTATAAATTTAATTATTTTTTCCAAATTTTTCCTTTCCATATAATACTCTAAAATAAGTTGTCTTAGCTTTCTTCAATTTTTGTCTTTTCACGGCATTACTCTTTCCTTTCTCCCACAACGTTAGGAAATATTTTCATTTTAATTCTTTAGCTTGATACATATTTTTTATACATTCTTTGTATATTTAATTATTTTTTCCAAATTGTGTTGCATTTTTTCGGCGACTGAGAGATGGGAAATGGGAACTGGAGAGGAGGCCGCCATTGCTGACTAGGTTCGGCATCTCAACGCACGACGATGATGCGATGACGTCGTTTCCATGGCTGCCGGAGTACAGTCATAGAAAGAGAGGGCATGGTGGCGACCGAAAGAGACGGCAGCTGGGCGACCGAAAGGGAAGGCTGCGGGTAAGAAACTTAATGTAGACAACGCATCGCATGCATAAACTACAGAATTCCTTTTAAAGCGTAAAACTGCATCCGATAGATATATAGATACAAAGATGCTCACAGACACAGACACAGTCACACCGACACAGACCGTAGATACAAGTCGAGAGACTTTTCCTCAGTCTATTCATCTGTCTGTGAATGCATCTCTATACTTGTCGATGTGTCGCTCAGCGGTCTATGTACTTGTGTGCGTTTCCCTCGGTGTATTTACTTTTCACATTGCATTGCTCATATTTACTTGAAATTCAATTTGCAAACATTTTACGTAGCCCTTTGTTTGCTCAAGTTTCAATTGTACTTCTTGTTTTTCCTTTTTTCATCAACCAGCTCTCTTTTTATCTTGTAAATATTTTTGCATTTATTACGCATCAGTTTTGAATGATTTATAAGGAGGCAGAGATGCATTGTAATTCTATAGGCAAGCTGCTCTCAGATTAAATGCATTTCAATAAAGAAATTCAGAGAGACTTATCTTAAGTTTATTGGCTAACAACTTTTTTATCCCAAATACAGATAGCTCATACAGTTTTCTATTATTAATCAGAGGCAATATACTTTTAAGATCTTAGGACAACTAAAGTTTACAACTCAGATGTACCTGAAGTTCCTTCTTGTATAAATAGTATCACACCTGCAATTTTGTTTATATTAAATATATCAGAACTTGGTTTCATATTTCATTTGAATTCTTTTTAATGCCAAACAAATGTGCCTTTGAACAACAGAATCAAGGTTAAATACGATATGGCTAGTAACTCGATGCTACGCCTCGTATTCCTCTAAACCAATATCAGATATCATATTTTTCGCTCTTGCCGCTTCTATATCAAAGTGTTTGCTAAACAATCAAATTATTTGTATAAATAAACAGCCATGACATCAGCAACTG
The DNA here is from genome assembly GCF_014743375.2 of Drosophila subpulchrella. Lineage (NCBI taxonomy): Eukaryota > Metazoa > Arthropoda > Insecta > Diptera > Drosophilidae > Drosophila > Drosophila subpulchrella. Next base: position 19,248,803 of record NC_050610.1, on the reverse strand, counting down.
CTGACAGCTGAGTCGAGTCGAGTGGGAGTTGTTTGGCAGTTGGTTGCAAATGGGGAAAGGAGAGCCCTGCACAGATACAGATACATTTACAGATACAGATACAGATACCCCAATACAGCTGCAGGATGCACAAAATCAATGTCAAAGCCTGCTGGGTTCGGCGGTTTGTGGAGGGGAAGGACTTGGGGCAGTGTGAAAGAGCGGATGGCAAACAGAAAATCACCGCTTGACTGGCGACATATGCACTGGGTGCCCAAGTACCTCCTGTACAGTACCTCCAATAAACCCCCCCCCTGATATGTGTCCATCCAACTGGTTTCCAGCTGTGACGACTGCGGGTGCAAAAAAAAACAGGATGGGGACAGGAGACTGGAGATACAGGAATAGTTCGCCAGCAATGTTAGTTCAAGGGCGGAATCAAGGCTGAGCTCGGTTTTGGAGCTGCCTGCTATAAATAGCTGCTCTCTCTGTCTATCCAGACGATGTGCTGCCCTCTCTGTCGCACTGTACACCACACGGCGTATACGCAATAGCTGCAACTCACCACAGAAAAAGGAAATTGCACGGCATGTCCTTCGGCGTTCGCTCGGCGTTCCTTGTTGTTGTTGTTGGCATTGTTGCATGCGGCTTGGCATCCTCTTTGCACTTGAACCATTGTCCTTTGGCACCGCTACCCATCCCTTTCTCGCCTGCCCAACAAAAATAAGGAGTTCAAATGGTACGAAAAAAAAAAAAGGAAGTTGGAAAAAGTGCTGCCATTTTCATATATTTTCCGTTTTGTTTGCAAAGTTTTCAAGTCCTGAAAGGATTCTATAAATTCACATTTACTTTCGAGTTTGTAAACATATTGATGATGCTTTCAAGTCCTTCACAAAGTATGGCAAATATTTTAACGATATGTTTCCCCTAAATCGTATTGTATGTTCAGGATTTAATAATTGTTTTTTCGTTGTATATTTAATACCCCACTTTAGTGGCATTCTTTTTGTTGTGCGCCTTGATTTCTATGGAAATGCTGATGATGAGTAATTCCAGTTGTAGATACACAACATGAGGAAATGGCCGCCAAGTGCAATGGAATGCCTCTGGGGCTCGCAGAGAATTTAATAATTGCACTGCCCATTCTACTTTAAATACTTCAGCCAAGGTCGAAAGGAAACGCTGGACTATGAGTCAGAACTAAAATAATATTTGCATGGAAGGTAAGGGTTTTTAATGGGGCTATTTTAAATTGTTGAGACTTGAAAACTGTGAATAAGTTTTACGATTTCAGAGAAAAACAAACAATATTGCAAAATATTTAATAGAGCAGCAGAATTTAATGGCTTATGGTACTATTAATTTAAAAATTTAAGACTTTTACTATGAAAAAACGATTTATTTTATTTAATTCTAAGTTTTTCAATATTTATAAAGGTAAGGACTATCACTAACAAGTTTCGTAGAATTGGTATTACCTAAAAAGGCTTTAAAAAATTCTTTGGGCCAGAAAATCATCTGCTTGATCTATTATACATATGTATTGGAAGAAGCGATTAATCCGTACATTTTTATTATCAAACCAATGGCTTCCCCCTTCGAGAAAAAAACCAAGTGCATTCAACTGCCGTTGGCATGACGCGCATTTAAAAAATATAAAAAATGAAAACAGGGATCACAAATAAAATGAATTAATTAATTATTAATACATTGCAATGTCTTTGAATTTCTTGGATATATTCAAAGAGTCTATAGAGCAATTTTCCAATTTTAATTATATTTTTAAGTACTTTTTCCAGCTGCTTCTTCTTTCCGCAAGCGAACAAAAGCGCACGCATACCACTGCAGTTTCGCTCAGTTGGCCTATCTGTGTGGGTTAAAGTTTCCTGCATGTGTGTGTGTGCATGTGCATGCGCAGTGCAATTTTCAATTTGTTGTTGTTGGCTTTCGTAGGGCCCCCTGCTTGTTTTTTTTGTTTTTGCTCATTCGCTTTTGGCCTGCACTTTGCTTTTCGGTGCTCGTGTGTGTGTGTGTGTGTGTGTGTGTGCGATTCGTGTGTGTGTATGGGTATGACTTCATTTCCTTTGTCGTAGGTCATCATCAATTGCACAGAAAATGCGTTTTAATTGCCTTCAATTGATTTTCATAATGAAAATTGCAGCACAGAAATGTTTAATTTTAGTCTGGCTTAATTTCAGCTTGTTTAAATATGATTTTAAGGTATTTTTGGTAAGAAAAAAGCTTATAAAGTTTTAAGTAACTGAATTTTAAGAGAAACATTTTATAAACACAGAGTTATTTGTCAATTTGAGAATGATTTATTTAACAAAATTAAAAAAATGGGCATAGAAATAAATTAATTTAAGAAAAATTCCAGCACAAACAAATTTGGAACGCTTTTTTGGGCAATTTTACATAAAGAGATAAAGATATTTATTTTTTTTGGTATGTGTTGTTCTCAATTTATTTTTATGTTGAAAATATCTCCAGAATATAGTTTATAAGTTCAAACTCTAGTGAAAAAGTTTTTTATTTGAATTTTTATTTGAGTTTCTAGTTTAAACTGTGACTTTAATTATTTTTCTGCTCCTTCTTAAACCCTTTTTAAAACGCTTAAAATTTTTTTTAATGTTTAAAATAGTCAATAAATGTTTTTCCTTCACTTTTGCACGCACGCACTACATTTTATTTTACAGCCATTATTTATAGATTTGTTTATTTGTACCAGCTTTTATTTGAAGTTCAACTTTTTGTGAATATATTTATGTTTTTATGGCATTTTTCCGCTGCATTGCCACTAGCTGCAGGCATTTCAAAGTCGCGTTCCGCACTGACAAAAGGGTAGAGAACTTATTCACCAACGCATTTGGCTGCCAGGGTTGCCACCGTGCCGAAAGCCCCCACAAATAAGCAAAAAAAAAAAGAAAAAAAAGAGTGCAGAGAGGGGAAAAAAATGGTAATAAAAGCAAATGAATCGCACCAAGTGCATCCAGTGCACACATACAAAGGGGTGAATAAAGGGGGAGGGGATAAAGGGGAGAGGCAAGCCGGCCGCTTTTTGCGTGGCAATTTGTTTGTGTGTATTGCAATTTCTGGCTGCAGTCTCTCTCTCCCTCTCTCTTTCTCTCGCACACACACACACGCAAATCCCAAAGATTCAAGCTACATATATTTTTAAATATTTTTCCTCCTCTGTAATCTGTATTTCTTAAATATTTTCTCGCTTACCAGTGCTGCAAAACGTAGCTGCAACCACAAGTTCTCAGTTTTTTTTCTCTTCTTAGGCACACTCGATCGCACCTGTTAAATGCAAATCATTTCTCTTTCGCCAACCACAAGAATTCGTCACAATTTTCAGTGTAGTCACGCACACACAGACAGCCAATACGCGTACACCCACACGCACACAGTTGCAGCAAGAAGAGGAAGCGTGATTCGCGAACCGCCGTGTGCAACGAGACTTTTGCAAATGAAATGCAATTCTCAACTGGAAATTCGCGACAAAAGAAAGCGGCAGCGGCAGCGACGTCGACGTCGCCGTCTGCTGCAAAAATGACGCTCAGCGAAAGCAACAACAAAAGCAGCGGAAAGAAGTTTGCAAGTCAAAAGAGAGCCCCACAAAGCTTGCAGTTTCTCTTAATCAGGTGGATGACTTGCTGTTGTTTTTGTACGTGCATGTGTGGGTATCTCTCTTTTCGCTGCAGTTCCGCAATTCATCAATTGATGAAAATCTGATGAAAAATGTGACTGAATCGGTGATGATACACTGCTAATTATGCATTAAAAGTTAATACATTTTTCAAGTTTTGATATAACATTTTTGATAAATCCCTATTCAGAAGTTTAAGAACTATTCAATGACAGAACATTTTTTCGAATGGAAAACTTTCGCAGTATCAGCTTTCAATTGATTTTACTTGGAACCTCGAAAATTTAAAAAAAACATTTGGGGTATTCGGTACAAAATATTTATTGTAACATATTGGGAAAGAATTTTATTATTGTTATTATATTATTTGACTTTCATTTTAAAAGTATTTTGATAAAAGTTTTTTACAATTTATGCAAAAGTCTTGCATGTCTATGAAAAGTATTTATTTCTGTTAAACAATGTACAAGAGAAAACCAAATATATGTTATTGATTACTTTTATTTTAAAGGTAATAATTCCTGATCAATGTTTTCTATTTTACAAATATACAAAGATTTTAAAGAAAACAAAGATCAACTATAAAATTGGCTTTACTTGGCCCTTTATCTTCAATTTTTATGTACAAATTGGAAATAACACCAAATTACCAACTTTTTGTACAGAAATCAAATAGGTAACTTTTAAAAAGTTTTAATAATTATAAAAACCCATCCATATAATGTAAAAGGAGCATCAAAACAAATGTACATATGTATTTTGATGCCACACTTCCTATTTTGGAATGCAAACGCACTTAAGCAAACTATCAGTTCTCTAAACTATAAAGTGTAAGTCGAAAAGGGGCCTGAAGATCATTGCCCGAGCGCCAAAAGCCAAACCCTTTAACGGTCAATTTTTAAATTCGATAAGTAAAAATCGGTTTGGATCACAGCTAAATTCAAAAGCAGCTGTCACACTGGGCAGCATTCGATTCTCGACACCCATGTCATCGAATAGTCATCGATTTTAGTTCCAGCTCTACCGCACCGCACTCGTGCGACCGAATTTTAATAATAATTTGAATTTATTAATTAAAACCGAGCAATCCCGCAATGGCATCCATCCTGAGGACGGGGAAACTGCTGCGTTACTTCGCCGGCTTCACGAGGAACGTGGTGGTGAACTCGGTGCGCGAGAACGAGAGCAGCAATCTGCTGAACAATGCGCCCTGCATGTGCGGACAGTTCCAGAAGTGAGTAAAACCACAAGGAACCGGCATTACGCAATGCATTCGAGTATTTATGTAAATAGTCCGGGATTAGGCGTTTTCCATTGATTAATACCTGAAGAGAAGGGGTCATGGCACTTAAAGGCAGGGTAGTCTCGGCCATATAGGGTCTCAAATATTTACATAACCTCATCTGGTTTAGGGGACCTATGGGAGCCACCTATGTGGTCATCCCATTTTATGAACTTGGAAAGTTAAAATAAACTTAAAAATTCTGTAAATGCCATATGTATTTTATGAACCAACTATTTATATTTATTTTAATTTATAAAAATCAATATTTTATAAACCCTTCCCATTTAAACCTACCTATGTACATCCGGTATGGCTTTAAAATTCGATTCCTTGTAACACCCGAAGAAATATATTATAATATCCTTGTTTTATAATTACCTTACACTAATTATGCTCTTATTAAAATCTAAGAAAAATTTTGAACGATTTTTAAAAATATTTCTCAACTGACAAAGCTGATTTCAAGTGATATACTTATTTGAAACTTTCCCCCTTTCAGCGGTTTTGCCACAAATGCCGCAGCCAAGACTGAGCTGAGTCTGGACAAACAGATTCGCCGGCTGGACCAGGATGTTCGCCGCATTGGACGCATTTCTCGACGGGATCTGGAGGAGATACTCGATGAGATTCGCACCCACAGAACGGCCACCAGTTCGCAATCTCTGCTGGTGATTCGCTGCTGTGGAAACCTGGTGCCCGAAGAGCTGCCCGAGGTCAGGACGGCTTTGGTCCAGGAGATCTGGAAGACCCTGAACGCCCTGAATGTGCCCATGGACATCTCGCATTACAATGCCCTGCTCCGAGTTTACTTGGAGAATGAGCATGGCTTTGCGCCCACTGATTTTCTGGCGGAGATCGAGGCCAAGGGAATCGAGCCCAATAGGGTAACCTACCAGCGATTGATTGCTCGCTACTGCCAGCAGGGTGACATCGAAGGAGCCACTAGGATTTTGGAATTTATGAGGGCAAAGAGTCTTCCGGTCAATGAGAATGTCTTCAATTCTTTGATCCTGGGACATTCGCAGGTTAGTAAATTAAAAACGTCGGATATCTGTGGAGATTAAATATAGATTTTTAAGAAACACCCACAAACTAAACCTAGGAAAATCTCCATTTGTTTTTAATTACAAAGTGATAAGAACATAACATAATTTAGTAATAATTTAGTAGTAATCTTCATTAATTAATGGTTTGAATACCTTCACAGGCCAACGACTTGGAGTCCGCCAAAGGCATCCTGGGAGTGATGAAGCAGGCGGGATTGGAGCCCAGTGCGGACACATACACGACTCTACTGTGCGCCTTTGCCCGCCACGGAGATCTGGCTGCCCTGAAGGAAACCCTGGCTGAAAGCGAGAAAAAAGAGATCATTTTGCTGGATAAAGATCTGCTGGACATCGTGTACACGCTCACTGTCAATGGCCATGGAGAACAAGTGGATGAGGTTCTGACCAAGCTGCGTCTATCACCTGGATTTAATCAGGATGCGGTTAATGTGATCCTTCGCCTGGTCAACAAGGGTTACGAGGATGTGGGTCTGAAACTCCTCCGCGTGATGCCGAGGAGCAGTCGTGTAAACGGCGAACTTGTTGATGTGGGAGCCTTCTTTATCAGACAGATGGTCAAGGCTAACCGGCCCGTGGAGAAGATCCTGTCCATTTGCAAGGCGTTGCAATCGGAGGGACTTAATCCCAAGGCTTTGACAATTGCCACTGAAGCTGGCTTGACCAACGGAGTGGTAAACAATGCTCTTCCCCTGCTGCAAGAGATGAAGAATGCTGGTTTGCCCATCAGACAGCATTATTTCTGGCCTTTGATCTGTTCTGTGGAATCCAATCAGGTTTTGGAGATCGTACGTCGCATGCAGCAGGAGTTTTCGGTGTACCCTAACTCTGAAACCGTCAGGGACTATGTTATTCCCAACTTGAAGGAGAAGAACTGGGAGAGAATTGTGACCGCTTTAAGGGATGCTGGAGTTCCCAACTCCACTGCTGTGACCTCTGCTGTTTACTCCGCCCTGGTGACCCACCAAATTGCCGATGCAGCCAAGCTAATGGAGCAGAACAGAGCATACTATGTGCCTTTCTTGTTTAGACAACCCTTGATCCTGGCCCTTAGTCACACCAATGATTATGCCTCCTTTATCCGCTGTGTCCGCCAAATTCACGAGGGTTTGCAATTCAGACAAGGCAAGGAGGAGGAAGCTGAGCCGGTGGAAGGCGGAGCTGCTGCTTCTGCCGATCGCAGCACTCCTGATGTTGTCGGTGCCATTGTCCAGGAAGCGTCTATTTACTTCCGACGAGATCGCGCGGCTACGTTAGAGAAAATCCTTAAGGGATTGGTCAAGCAGGGGTTGTCAATTAGCAGTGCCAAAGCTAGCCAGTTATCAGAGCAACTGGGTTCCGAATTGACTCCAAGGATTTCAGAACTTTTGGGCAAACTAAGCTCAGGTGAACTGCAGCCGGTTGCTCTGCCAAATAACGGCAAGAGAAGTCTGGACTCGCTCTCCATTGATGGTAAGAAATTTCTTACATTTTTATTTAATATTTATTTAATGAGTTCTTTTTATTTTCCAGAACTCGAGCGATTCATCGTCAATGTAGAGGGCAAGGGCGAGAATGCCAACAACATCAAGAGACAACTTTTGACCGCCTGTTTCCGTTCACAGAACCTGGATAAAACCCTTCAGGTCATCGAGAAACTCGAGACCGAGAAATTCCAGATCCCGATTGGAGTCTATGCCCAGCTCATTGATCTCTATACGCATCACAAGAAAAGTGCCGAGGCTTTGGAGAACTATGAAAAACTGAAGGCCAAGGATGCCACCTTCAAGTTGGATAACTTAAAGACTGTGCGACTGGCTGATCTGCTCCTGCAAGAGGAACGTGTCGACGCTGCTTTTAAAGTACTCGAGGATAACAAGAAGGATGCACCTATATCCGAAGCCGAAGGAAGCTTTAACTATGTGAGCACCGTGTGGAGAATTTTAAATTCCCTCGCTGAAGCTGGTGAACCGGAAAAACTGCGCAAATTATTCGATGCCCTGGTCGCTGCCAACTATGCTGTGCCCACCAATGTGCTTCTTGGTCCCCTGATCAAGGTTCATCTGGTAAAGGATGATATTCCAAAGGCCATTGAAGCCTTTGAGGAGATTTGCCAGAAGCATAAGTCGACACCCTGGAAAAATGAGCTGGCTTGCCGCTTGATCCAAAAAGAAGATGCAGCGAATCTGCAGAAGTTGACCGATTTGAGCACCGCAATTCATGGTGAAGTTAACAGCCTTTACGATCTGGTCTTCTCCTTTGTGGAGTGCGGTCGTGTGAGGCAGGCCAGGAAGATCCTGGAGACCCCTGGATTGCGCACTCGTCCCCAGAGGATTAGCAGTGCTTGTGATCGCTACAAGAATGAGGGATTGCTCCAGCCTCTGGAAGGTCTGATTGAAGCCACAAAAGACCTGGGCCACATCGATAGAAATAAGATTTACTACACCTTGCTTTTGAGCTACGACAAAGCAGACGAGGCGGAGAAGGCACTTGGTCTGTGGACCAAAATGCAGGAGGAGTCTCTGACACCCAACGATGCTTTCCTTTTGAAACTGGCAGACATCCTCAAGAGGAAGAACATTGATGTGCCTTTTGTGGTGCCCGAAACGCAAAAGGAACAAGCCAAAGCTAGGAAAAACAAAGCTAATAATCAAGCGAAAACAGAAGCGACTACTGAAACTTCTAAAATAGCAGAGCAACCCAAGGAGAAGCCTCCAAAGAAGGAGCAAACTAAGACGGAAGCAGTAAAGACTACTCCACCTAAACCCGTTTCCCATTTGTCTGGCTTCCGCAAAGCTATCTTGGCCAACGATCCCGATGCAGCCATCTCCCATAAACAGAGATTTCTGAGTGGAGAGAAGGTTGGTGCCCTGGACACTTCCCGACTGATTGAACTTCTGGTTCGTGCCGATCGCCTAACAGAGGCCACAAAATACGTTGAGGAACTGCTGGGCGACAAGTTGCATCCACAGCCCAAGATCTTTAAGTTTTACCTGAACAAAATCGCCGCTGCTGGTGACTTGGAAACACTTGAGAAGATTGGCAAGCAGCTGACCGAGGAGCAAAAGCGTCTGGTCTCGTTCGACAACCGTTTCTGTCATGCTAATATCGTGGCCGGAAAGGCTGATCAGTTTCTTAAGCACTTAACCACGGAAATTGATGGAGCCAAAACTCCTGAGGAGGCGACCAAGCTGGCCGCAAAGTTCCCACGCGGTGGAGCTGTGGGCATTTTGGAAAAACACCCTGAATTGGTGCCACAATGTAGGTTATACAAATATTTAAGAGTAGAAGAGGGAGTAAAATAATAACACATTTATATTGCAGACCAATCCCTGGCCGAGAAGTTTGCCGCCCACAATCAACTTGGACCCATGAATGTCCTGTGGATGCACCTCATTTCCAGTGGTCAGGAGGTGGCCTCCAAGGAGATCTGGGATAAGCACCTGTCCAATGCCCCAAGGCTGATGTTCCAGCGCGTTTTGCAGACGGCACGGGAGCAGAAGGACGAGAAACTCGCCTCCACGGTCATTTCCCAGCTGAAGGGCAGCAAAATCTCGGAGGGAGCTATCGGAAATGCCTACTCCTGCCTCATCGACATCCAGACGACCAAAGGAAACTCCGACAAGGCCATGGATGTGTTGGCCAATGCCATCAAGGAAGTCTCCCTGGAGAACATCAATAGGACAGCACTGCTTCGCTTAAAACAGGCGGTTGAGGAGAAATCGCAAAAGTTCCCCTACACGATTCCCGAGAAGCGAACAAAGGCCGATGACTCCAGCTCATCGTCATCCTCGTCGTCCTCCAGCGACGACGATGTGTCGCCATCGATACCCGAAACCGTTCCACCCAAACCGGACAGCAAGGCTTAGTGGCTTTCGGATAATGTCCTTCTCTAGTTTAACCCGTCGTGATTAAAGCCTATTTTTAAAGTATTTACTATGGATAAACAATTTGTAAACTTGTAAACTAAAATAAATTTAGTTGTTTTGTTGCGAAATTGAACTGATATATGTATTGGAAATTTTAGTAGGGCAATTTGACGGTGTAAAAATTATTGTTTTTGGAGCTATGACTAAAAGTAGAGAAAATATCAAATTGTGGACCGTGCCTAGTTCAAATGCCATTGGCATTTTTCTCAAATTACTGGCAATAAACAAAGCTAAGAGCCTAGCAATAAATTTGGGAAACAGCCTAGCAATTTGCCAAGAAAAAAAACCTTGAAAGAAGCATAGAAATAAGCCTAACAAGAAGCCTAGTAATAATCCTGGCAAAAGGTCATTCAAAAAGTATAGCAATAAGCCTAGAAAAAAGCCATGCAATATGCCTATCAAAAAGCCAAGCAAAAACAAACGACATTGAATATATTTTGAATTTCCGAAATAAAATCTAATAAGTAATTAAAGATTTCCCATATCAGGAGGGTGACACCGCTAGTTGCTGACCTAGACACCAACCTGACTTTCAGCATGACCGTTTAAGATAATATTTTTGGTATATTAAATTGGTATAAGTATATTTCTCAGGGCCGGACGGTATAATTTATCGATAATTCCGCTGTATCGCCGCGTTGTGTTTTTTGCCCAAATAAATTTTCATCGTTGTTTTCCCTTACATTTTCCCGAAATAAACGCGCGATGGGGGAAAGCGATGCCGAGAGCGATTCGAGCAGCAATTCCAGCAGCAGCGGCTCCTCCAGTGGCAGCGACAGCGACGCCAGGAGCGAATCCTCCTCCTCGGCGAGCAGCGGGCGCGAGGAAGAGGAAGCAGAGCCGGAGCAATCCGCCAAAGATGCGAAAAAAACTGATGATAGGGATCGGGAGGAGGATAGCGATAAGGAAGGAGTAGCCAAGGAGGATGAGGATCCATGTGAACACAAAAAAAATCCAGCTGAAGATTCTCCCTCGCAGCCCGAGCCAATTTCCCATTCTGCTGGCGTGGAAAAGCAGCAAGAAGAAGCAGCTGCTGCTGCGACGGCGGAAAGTGAGAAATTAAATGAAGCGGAAAATGTAGAAACACCTTTCCAACGGGAAGAGGAAGCAGAAGCCACAGGTGTGACGAAAAAGCTGGAAAACCCGAAGAGTCAGGCGGAGCACGTTGAAAAAGAGGCAGAAGAGCGGGGAAACGGGGAGGAGCAGCCGGTGACCACCAATGGAAGCAGCGGAAGTAGCAAGGAGTCGCCAGAGGAAGCAGCTGCCGGTACAGTGGAGCCTCCCACAACGGACAACCACAGCGAGGAGGGCGAAATAACCGATGTAAGATCAATCTTTGGTATCATTTCATCATCACTGAAATTCAAAAATTGATTTTTAATCGTTTATTAACAAGATTATTATAATATTAGTAATAAATCAATCTTATGTTTGCATATTTTTGATTTCTAACCAATTAAATTTGCTTGGATAGTTTTTGTAATATGTTAATGGTCTTAAAATGCTAATATCTGTGATGTCCTTGTAAAAAAGTCTATTTACTCAACTCCATTTATTATATATTAATTCAAAATAATACTCTTGTTTAATTTTCCCCTATTTTAGAAAGACGATGATGACGTGCCGCCTGCCAAGGAGAGTGAGAAAACCGGCGCCGCCCAGAGCAGTCCATCCAAAGAGACCAACCGCCAACGAAGCCACAGCCAGGATGACAAGCGACGTCGGCCTAGATCCTCCAGTAGGAGTCCCTCGCCTCGCAGCCGTCGTCGTCCTCGCTCGAGGAGCGGGAACAGTAGGACCCGAAGCCGCAGTATCAGTCCCATCCGTCGTAGATCGAATTCCTTGGAGAGACGACGACTGGAGCGCCAGAGGCGTCATGAGGAGCGGGATAAACGAGATGAGGAAAGAGCCAAGGAGCGGGAAAAGCGCCATAAGAAGCGTGATAAATCCACCAGCAGGCGTAGAGATGATTCCAGGGAGAGGAAAAGGTCCACCAGCAGGCGTAGGGATGATTCCAGGGAAAGAAAGAGGTCTAAAGGTCGCAAGCGAGAACTTTCCACCTCCAGCCCAGGATCGAAATCATCCAAAACTGCTCGCCATCAAGAACCCACTAATGCTGATAATGAGACCGTAACCGAACCTGCTGCCAAGATAACAGAGCGTCAACGAAAAACGGTTGATGTCTTAACCTCTAGAACAGGAGGAGCCTATATTCCACCAGCTAAGCTGCGTTTGATGCAGTCACAGATCACGGACAAAGCATCTGCTGCCTATCAGAGAATCGCTTGGGAGGCCCTCAAGAAATCCATCCATGGTTACATCAACAAAGTGAACGTAACAAATATAGCAATTATCACCAGGGAGCTTTTGAGAGAGAATATCGTCAGGGGAAGGGGTTTACTCAGCAGGAGTATTATCCAAGCCCAGGCTGCTTCGCCCACGTTTACCCATGTCTACGCCGCTCTGGTGAGCATTATAAACTCAAAGTTTCCGAATATTGGAGAGCTCCTCCTCAAACGTCTCGTCATCCAATTTCGTAGGGCGTTTCGCCGTAATGATAAGTTGGTTTGCATGTCGGCGACTAGATTCATTGGTCACTTGGTCAACCAGCGTGTGGCCCATGAAATTCTGGCCCTAGAGATCCTCACCCTGCTGGTGGAAACACCTACGGATGATTCTGTGGAGGTGGCCATCAGTTTTCTGAAGGAGTGCGGCATGAAACTGACTGAGGTTTCGTCCAAAGGCATTGGGGCCATCTTCGAGATGCTAAGGAACATCCTGCATGAGGGAAAATTGGACAAGCGAGTACAGTACATGATCGAAGTGCTGTTCCAGGTGCGAAAGGATGGCTTTAAGGACCATCAGGCTGTTGTTCCGGAACTGGAGCTGGTGGAGGAGGACGATCAGTTCACGCATCTAATGATGTTGGACGAAGCCACTGAAACGGAGGATATACTGAGTAAGTCTATCCCATTAAAGCATTTGTATTGTATCTAATGCTATGTTTTTTCCCCATTAAAGATGTTTTTAAATTTGACGACAACTACGCTGAGAATGAGGAGAAATACAAAGGACTGAGTCGCGAGATCCTGGGCAGCGATGATGGTAGTAGTTCAGGGTCAGGTTCCGGATCGGACTCGGATAGCGATTCGGATGCAGAATCTGGATCGGATGCGGAAAAGAAAACCGAGGGTGGCGACATAATCGACAACACCGAGACCAATCTGATTGCCCTGCGACGCACAATTTACTTAACCATTAACTCTAGCTTGGATTATGAGGAGTGTGCCCACAAACTGATGAAGATGCAATTGAAACCCGGTCAAGAAATAGAACTCTGCCACATGTTCCTCGATTGCTGTGCGGAACAGAGAACATATGAAAAGTTCTATGGACTGCTGGCTCAGCGGTTCTGCAACATTAACAAGATCTATATACCCCCCTTTGAGGAGATCTTTAAGGACACCTATCAGACCACCCACAGATTAGATACGAATCGCTTGAGAAACGTCAGCAAGTTCTTCGCCCATCTGCTATTTACCGACGCCATCAGTTGGGATGTGCTGGAGTGCATCCAACTGAACGAGGATGACACCACGTCATCGAGCAGGATCTTTATTAAAATCCTATTTCAGGAGCTTGCTGAGTACATGGGCTTGGGCAAACTAAATGCTAAGCTCAAAGACGAAGTTTTGGTTGAAAGCCTAGCTGGCTTGTTCCCCAAGGATAATCCAAGAAACACCCGCTTCTCCATTAATTTCTTCACCTCCATTGGTTTGGGTGGTCTGACCGATGATTTGAGAAGATTCTTGAAAACTGCCCCCAAGGCTGTTCCCGCAATAAATGCTGAAATTCTGGCCACTACCGGAGGGAATCCTTTTAAAGATGGGTCTGCTCCCGCAGGAAATTCCAAGATAACCCCACCGTCGTCCTCCTCGTCATCATCATCTTCCTCGGACAGCAGCGATGACTCCAGTGAAGACGATTCCAGTTCCGAATCTTCTAGTGAATCTTCAGGCTCCGATTCCAGCTCAGAGCCCAAGAAGAAACGCAAACGCAAGGACAAAGACAAGAAGTCAAAGAAAGTCAGTAAGGAGAAGGCCAAAAAGGGCAAGAACAAAAAGGCAGAGAAGAAAAAGAAGTCGGATAAGGAAAGGGAGACAGAAAAAGAGAAAAATGAGAAGGGAAAGGAAAAAGAGAAGCAAAGGGAAAGGCAAAAAGAACGAGAGAAGGAACAGGAGAAGGATAAAAAGCGCGAGAAAGAGAAAGAAAAGAAGGCAGCGAAAAAGAAATCAAAACGCAAGAGGAAACGCCAGGAGAGCTCAAGTTCCAGCAGCAGCGAAGAAAGCGAGAAGTCGTCGTCTGAATCATCTTCATCGAATTCTTCCAGCGAAGAAAGCGACGCTGAGCCTCAGGCAAAGATCAAGCGCCAGGAGCAGATCCAAAAAAACAACAAATTTCGGGGGCAACCGCAAGACAGTGATGAATTCAACCTGGAAGGGCCTGAATCCAGAGAACGCAATCGCAATCAGTCGAATGGCAACGGCCAGAGACGCAGGGACAACTCCTTTGACAGGCAAAGAAACCGGGATTCTTCTTCCTATGGCAGGGATCGAAACCGAGAGAGCTCTCCATACGACAGACAGAGAAACCGGGAGAATTCATATGACAAAGAAAAGAAGGTTCAAAAGTCGATCTCTCACGATAAGCAAAGAAAACGAGATCGATCTCTTTCTTATGAGAAACCTCGCAGAAGAGAGGATTCTTCCCCTCGCGAAAGGCGTGTTGAGAAGAACAGTCGTGGTGAAAAAGACAGCCGACGTGGTGACCGTTTGTCCAGAGATGAGAGGTCAGATCGTGGTGAAAGGTCAGATCGTGGTCGTGAAAAGGAAAGTGATCGTGATCTGAAGAGACAGCGGGAACGCGAAAGAGAGCGTGACCAGGAACGCGTTCAATCTCGTGACCGTGAACGCTCGCGAGGAGAGCGCAGTTCACACCGTTCCAAGGGACGTGGCTAAAATGGAGACTGGAATGGAAACCGCGACAAAACTAAGGCATATAACAATTTGTGTTAAATACTTTACTTCTACATGTGTACAAAGAAAAACCCACTAAGCTGATAAACAAAAATAAATGTACAAAATGCAACTGTCAAATAGTTATACACGCTTTACTATAACGTATATCCACGGCTTTTAGGCATTTCTTCATATGAGGTATAGTTAACAATTGGACAAAATTTATACATTTGTACAGATAAAAAAGTTTTGCGCGATTTTCGTTTTTCTTATATTGACAGCAGCTTTGTACTTAGGATAAACGAAAATATTGTAATATTTTGTCAAACCATTTTAATAAATTTAATAGCATACATGTATACATTTTATTTGCAAATTATTTTTAATTTATATCAAGTGGGACTATTTATCTTTTAATTCATTAAGCTCTTTAGCTAATGACTGCCAATGCAATCGATCGATCGATCATGACATGTTTTTGAAATTTGTAACACTAAAATTATCAAGACATGTTCCAAAATATATAGTCTCGATCGCCAAACGCTTTTTTTTTTGTTTTTATAACTGCATTAAATCAGGGATAGAAAATATTCATTATTTTTCTTTATTTTTTTAAAGATCTAAAAATTTTTTTTTTTTTTAATATAATATTTTTGACAATACTGTATATTTTTTCCTTAACCCAACGACTTATTTTTATAGTTTGCTACGTAAAACCTAATTCATATTCACCCATGCTAGTGCTATTAAGATTGAAAAATCCACAAAATGTGAGTTCCGTAAAAATTATTTTTGAAGCTTACCACATTTTTGGCATTTTGTTAAAAAAAAACTTAGTTTTATTAAAAATTTCAATTAGCAAACTTAAACGTTTCCGATGCGAATAATAAAATGCTACTTAAATAAAAAGTACTATTATTTTTTTTTCCTGTAACAATTTTATTTTCTATCGAAGCCACTTAATATATATTATATTTATGAACATATTTATGTATTTTAATTTTATTTTTTATTTTGTACAAATATTTATAGTTGAAAAATGTATTTTTAACAAAATGTCCCGCTAAAGACAGCTATTTTTCACTGAAAAACTGGTCACTCTAATGTGCGTTGCCAACTTCTACAAGAAAAAAACTTTTTCTGACTAGAACCATAGCGGGAAAAAAGCTGAAGAAATTAGTAATTGTGTTTACTCTCCAAACTGACGAATTGTTAAAAATTTAATACGTATTTTTAAAAATAGAGGAGACAAATGGCTAAGTTTATTTGTATTTACAGACAGCTGTGATTGGTAGGACATAATAAAATTTTATTTTTTATAGTCAGAAAGTGATAGACATTATAAGTAAGCTAAAATCTTGTAATACAAGTTTTTTACATCTTTTGCTAAATAAAGCAAGCAGTGTAACTAATATAATATGTTTCCAATCCATGCAGTGAATATACATTTTATTATTTAGATAGCCCTAGTTATTAACAATTTTATTTTATATAGTTTTGTTTAGAGATAATACTTAAAACTCTTCTCTTTGTTAAAATTTTTTGAATTATAACGAAAAAAGGCAGTAGCTTTCCACCAAACAAATTTTGTGGCATTAAAAATAAAGGTTATAATGCTTAAAATAAATATAAAAAATATGCTAGCCTTTTTAATGCGATTTATATTATCTGACCAAAAAAGAGCCAGATTTGGCGGGAAAAAGTTGGTAGCCCTGGTAGCCAACCACGCCGCCAATGCCGGCTTGGTATTTTTTAGCACCTCTTTCCGAGTTTCGCGGGGTGCGTCCACACTATTTTCTTTCTTTTCGTTTCCCGAAACGTGAACACACGCGGATTTCGCTGGGCGGATTTTGAAAATCGATAAATAAGGTAATTATGGCAGCCATCCGGGCAGCAAAACCAGTGATAAATGCTAACCGACGTGCGGTCTGTTCTAATCCGTTGAAAAACAGCCGGCAAGATGACCAAGAAGCGCCGTAACGGAGGACGCAACAAGCACAACCGCGGCCATGTGAAGCCCGTGCGCTGCACCAACTGCGCCCGCTGCGTGCCCAAGGACAAGGCGATCAAGAAGTTCGTCATCCGCAACATTGTGGAGGCCGCCGCCGTCCGTGACATCACGGAGGCCAGCATCTGGGACTCGTACGTGCTGCCCAAGCTCTACGCGAAGCTCCACTACTGCGTGTCCTGCGCAATCCACTCCAAGGTGGTGCGTAACCGATCCCGCGAGGCTCGCCGCATCCGTACGCCCCCACTGCGCTCCTTCCCCAAGGACATGGCCCGCAACAACCAGAATAGGAAGTAGAGATCTTGTCCAGTCGAGGAGCACTGGGTGCAGCCACCTGACATCTCTATATGGAGTCTACCATCTAGCCGGGTTTCCTCGTCCGTACTTCCCTGTCCGGTTTGGGGCAAAGCCAAGATAAGCAGACGAAATATATGCATCCAGTACTTTTTTATTTGAAATAAACAGCGTGCTTCATTGGGAAACAGCTACTACTTACAAAAAACACCTAAAATGTAGACTTACTTATTGTGCCAACCCTTTATTATCGCATCATCGTATACAGTCTGTTTGGAGAAGATAATCACGAAGGGATTTGTAGTGTAATAAGACAAGAATGGCAAGTAGGTCTTGTCCAGAAAAGAAAACCCTTTACTATAACACCTTTGTATGTACATGTGGAGTCCGGCATTTTCGCGGGAACTGCTGATAAGAAACTGCGAAGCGTCTCTCGATGGGAGCACCTACAACATACAAAACATACCTGTGCATATTTGTTGTTCATTATTATACTATTTGCAAACCCCTTTAAAAAACAAATGTGCCAAAACTTGTAATGTAAGTAAATGTGGATATGGTCTAGCCAAAATGTCGATTTTTTGCGGTACATCAGAACCCTCGATAAAGACCTAGGTGGAGACTTCATAGAAATCTTTAAATTGTTTACTTTTTATTACACCTAATCAAGTTCTGCTGATAATAGTATTGTAAGTAAAACAATTGATGATTGATCTAAATTTGTCTTGCTTTTAAAACATATTTTATTATCTACATGGTCACATACAGTATCATCCTTTTGGATACTTTGATAAGCCGATGTTGGATTATATGTGAAATAATTTCTTAAATTTCCATTTTCTTCAGATGCTAAACTGGGTTAATATTTTGTAAAATAAGTTTATAAGGGTTAAATTAATTATGTTTTGGTATTCAATCTTATATCACTGCTTAAAAATTAAACCGGTAACTTACATGTAATCTTTCCATTAATATAACCTCATCACCAACATTGTGGTCTCACCAGGTGCTCTGACTTTAATTAATAACTTTGCTTTTGTTATTTATATAAATTCCATGGCTTTAGGGTAAAAACTACAACTCTTCCCACCTTCTTATTCATAACTATCTCCCATCATCGACGCTTCCACTTGTTTCCTGTTTGGAAGTGTACTTACTCGTGTGTGATATCTCATTTCCGGCTTTCCTCTGCTCAAAAGTCTGGAATATTAAAGAGGTGGAAGTCTTGTGGTGATGGCGTTCAGTAAGAAAATTTTAATTTAGTTTAATTAGTTTTTTAAAATAAACAATATTGTGTGTGTGCGTTACTTTAAAAAGAAATTCGACACAATGTAAAATGCCATGTAGAAAGCAACTTCAAAGCTTCCATGATTCTTCGTAGTGGCGCCACATTGCAATGTAAAATGTATAATACAAGTTCCGATGACAAAATAATTTAAATATGACATTTATTAATTCAGAAAATATATAATTTGGCTTTAGACATTTGCAAATTAATGAAATAAAATAAGAATTAATTTTTTAAGTGAAATTTAATAAAGTTTACTTTTACGTCTTTATGGTTTGCATAAAAGAACTACAAGTCGTAATTGGTTAAATATTTATTTTAACCTTGATCATGTTTATTATAATTTTCCATAATTATTTTACAATATCTAATGGGATTCCTTAATTATTTTAACCTTGCTCATATTTATTATAATTTTCCATAAGTAATTATACAATATCTATTGGAATTCCTTACAGAATAACAAGTTTTTCAAGACCATATTAGATCGAAACTTTATATTCTTATATACCCATTGTAATTGTGCGCTGCCCAGGGTAAATCCTTGCATACTGTTTTTTGGCATAAATTACACAGACGTGAGTGCAAAGGCAAATGAGTGCGTGGGTGTGGGTGAGGGGGGAGGCAAGGACCTGCCCCCAATGGGTCGCATGCGTGTGTATGTGTGTACACTTCCTTTTCCTGCTTACCCTTTTTTTTCATTTTTTTTCTTGAGCCGTAACAATTTTTTCTTCGCTTTCTGCTGTTTCAGCAGCCCGCTGAGCTGAATTATTGTTTTCGTTTTGCCGGGAAAATAAAAATAAAACGTAGACATAAGAAGCAGCCGCTGATCATTTAGCATAAATTAAATAGAGCACACACAAGTGCTAATGAAAGTTATGATGAGGATGTGCAGGGTTCACCTTTAAGGACAGTTTTGATTTCTGAAAGAGTTTACTTTTTGCAAGTAGGACCCTTTTTTAATTACGATTTTTTTATAAGTTCCCATTTATTTATTTGTATGATTTTACAGTTTAGAACTTAGAATTTTATGATTCAGTCTTAGGTTTTAAATTATACATTTTAGGCATGTTTATATGTTTCAATGAATGTTCTTTGACATTCCTTATGTGCCCTTCATAATAACCCGAATAAACGTCACTCCAGAGATGTGGTAAACTGGGTTCCTCATCGCATCTAGCTGCCTTTGTGGCTTCCTCAATCTCAATTTTCACTAGCTTATTCAGTTCCTTGATTTCATCCTGCGAAATGTTGAATTCTTTCATAATAACCTGCTTAAAACTCTTGATGGGATCTTGCTCCATTCTAACCCTTTGGATTTCCTCTCTACTTCTATAACTCGTTCCAGGATCCGACATGGAATGACCGCCATAGCGATAGGTTTTCAGTTCTAGTATTAGAGGACCCCTTTCCTTGGCATGTTGAATGGCAAATGTGGCTGCACTCCTTACGGCCAAAACATCCTGACCATCCACTTGGATGCCTGGCAGATGGTCTCCTCTTGTATAATATTCATTGTTGCTGGATGATCTTTTGGAACTTGTGCCCATGCCATAGTTGTTGTTTTCGCATACAAAAATTATGGGTAGCTTCCAAAGTTGAGCCATATTAAATGTTTCGAAAATCTGGCCCTGATTAGCAGCACCATCTCCATAGATAGCTAGAGATACTGATTCGTCTTTCAGATACTTTCCAGCTAAAGCCAGTCCGGCTCCCAAGGGTACCTGATCTCCAACTATCCCAGTTCCTCCATAGAAATTCTTTCCGTACATGTGCATGGAACCGCCTTTTCCACCCGAACAGCCTGAAAATAATCATTCAAGCGTTAAGACCTGGGGTATATAAAATGTGATAGATTGAAATTGTTCATAATATGAGTTAGGATATGTTCATATATAAGTTCTACAGATGTATAAGTTGGTTTTACTTTAAAGAGGATTCCATTTATACCATTTTTCCTTATAATAAAAATTGAAGAACCCACCTGTTAAACGCCCGGTGAGTTCAGCAAGGACACCTTGAGCAGACACGCCCATCATGTACGCCCAGCCGTGTATTCGATATCCTGAAATTACTTTATCCTGTTCGCCCATCGCGGCACGGATTCCCACGGCGCAAGCCTCTTGGCCAGTATACAAATGACAGAATCCTCGTATTAATCGCTCCTTGTAAAGATTCGAGGCTGCCATTTCCAAATGACGAAGGGCAAGCAGTTGACGATAGTACCGCAGGGCCTCGAGCTTATCAAGAGACACCATCATGCTGGGGCCTTCCGTCAACCGATGCCGTTTGAAATCCTTTTGGAGACATATAAAACGCGGTCCATCATATGTTTCGCCTTTGCCCTGTTGTTTAGTTTTGTTATGGGCTAGTACTTCGATACATTCTTTCGGGGGCTGTGGGCGTGGCAGGTCCGCGGATGAAAAGTGAGCCCCGCACCGCAGAAAACGGAGAGAAAATGCTAATCCAGCCGGGAACATCGCCCCTTTTGTTCTTCTGAAAATACGTAACTTGTTTGCTAATACAACAAAGTAAAACAAGTATCATTGTGCCTACTTGTAGTGGAAAAGTAATAAGGACTAGTTCATAGTAGATTTATTTCGACAAGTAATGTCAATATCTCTTTTAGTTTGTAAAGGAAATAATAAATACACATTTTTAATATATTTTAGAGACAATACATACATTTATATGTAAACATTTATTGGCTTTTATTTTGTTTCTCAAATAAATAATTCTATCTTTTTTGAACCTATATGCAAATATGTAAAGCTATTTTTACCGATATGTATATAAATTTCAGAGACTATGCATTTTATTCACGCATGTAAAACCACTTATTTCACTTCAATGGTCGTGTTGAATGGTCAGGTACTCAATTCTATATATTTCATAGTTGCGATAACTTTTTGCACTTACACTTTCACTGCCTCCTCCACCAGGGGTCCTACAATCTTTTTTTTTCTGTTGCTTTTCTGGGGTTTCTGTTGTTGGCGACTGGGTGTATCGTAAATAAAAACGTTAAATGTTTTTTTAACGTGCGCCACTTAACACTCGGTACAATTTAAAGGCAATTGGGCACACCAGAGAAACAGCAACAGCATCAACAACAGCGACCGAGCAACAATGGCCACAAAAAGTCAGGCAATGCACATACCATATCTCTTTGTATATAAATGTGTATGGTACATATATGTCTATGTCATGGGATTCTCCTCAAATAATGGGTGTATTTGCTGACAGAGAATCCGAGCAACAGGCAGTGAAAAACCAAATACATTTATTATTAAAATATTGTGTTGCAAAACGATTAAAAATTGTTTTGTCGCATGTTTTTAATTGATTGTGACGATTGCAGTTGAATACTATAGGTTTACTCTTATAAATATATTTAACCCAAAAAACTGATAGGATATATTAAAATATTACCATATCTCATATCATTCCAGTTTACTTTACAGGATATCCTTATTTCTTAACTTGTCAAATTTCCTTTTTTTGTCATTTTACTTTTTTATTATTATTATTTTGACATTTTGTTAGCTGGCTCGTAATTTAATATAGATTTTTTCCCCGAACCCACCCAACATCCTGCCCAAGCTCAACTTGCACTCGCTCATTTTTTATGTTTCAAACAATAAATTGTCAATTGATTTCTGGTCTCCTATTTATGAGACTGCCATATATTTGTAGACTTTTCTTTTCTTTTTGCCTCGGTGGAAATGAAAAATTGTTCTTCGTGGGAAGGAGCTTTTCCTTTGGCCCTCTACGAACATCATGTTTCTTGTGTTTCATGATTCCATGTCAAACAAATCGTAAAAAAAGGTTTTTCGTTTTATTTATATACAAATAATCAAATGCCGTTGGCTTTTACTTCAATTATGGCGAATATGTTGGCGCTGAAATGTGCTCCTCTCAAAATTAAAATTTATTTTTTATGCATTTTTGCTCTTGAACAATATCAAAGTGAAACGAGAATGACGCTTACAGCTTCCGGTGGGGCACATGTAGAACCTATAAATAAATATGATAATATAAAAAAACATATACATATTCCATTGCCAATCCCATTCCATTGTTGAGTGTTTATTTTGTGATTGATAAAAAAATTCGAACAACCGAAATTGTTTGACTGTTGTTGCTTTTGTTACTTTGCGAGCACTCGATGGGTGTTATTATTTTTATTGCCAATGACAGCTGCGGGTTTTTATTATGCCGATGCCATCACCTCTTCTCACCCCATCAGTGTTCACTGTACTTCACGTGGCCTTGGGCTCTGGCCGCTTTTCCCTTTGACCATGGGAAATGTAGCATGTGTCCTCTGTAAAGTAAGGCAGAAATGCGGAAAAAACACGAAACGCATATTTATATGCATATGAACATTTATAATCGAACGTTCGTAGGTGAGGAGGACAGAATTTTAATAATGGAAAACTGAATTTAAATTTAAGAAAAGTGTTGATATTAAAAACTAGAAAGAACGACTTCGACTACCAGATACCCGTTACTCAGGTAAACAACTTTAACCTGCTGACCAATTTTAAAATAAAATTTCATAGCATATCTTTTGGCGCACCACCTAACGGGTGGCGCCTCCTAGCGTGTGGTAACGGTACTACTGACCATTTAAATTGTTAACTAAGTAATTCATAATTTTTCAGATAATATTGCGATTGCTATAAATATAATAGTCCAATTTGTATTGGATTGTGGATAGGAACTGATCAATAAAATCAATTTTAAATAAAAAAGTCGTATTCGACAGTTGTGGGCGTTACAGTGGGCGTGGCACAAACATGCGCTGTGCAAGAATCCCAAGAATCTGCATGCTTTATCACAATATTCTAGCTCTTATAGTTTCCGAGATCTCTGCGTTCATACGGACGTGGCTAGATCGACTCGGCTAGTGATCCTGATCAAGAATATATATACTTTATGGGGTCGGAAACGCTCCTTCTGCCTGTTACATACTTTCCGACGAATCTAGTACACCCCTTTACTCTACGAGTAATATACAAGGTATAATAAATAAAGGTAATATTCTTTAAATATTCCGTAAATTCTTTTAAAGAAATTGTTATAATGTTATTATTGAACCGACATTGTGCGCAATACTATAATTAAAGATAATGCCATTAAAATGTCCTCTTAAGAAACAGTAGCTGTATCTTTAGTAATTTCCGCCACTCCTTTTGTTCTATTTATCTCTGATCAATTGCATTTATCGCTCCCAACTTCCATATTTGCTTTATTCATTCCCGACTTGGTCAGCTGTGAAAGTAAATACGAAAAAAATAAAGAAATGAACTCATTTGTTGGCCCAATTGCCAAATGGAACCAATTCATTCCCATCGATAAGGGGCGAGAAAATGGGGGAAATAGTGGGGAACAGGTGAGCCTTTCTCCCTTCGTTTCAATACAATTAAATTTCCACGCTGCTTGATTTTGAACGCTTGACGCATTTTAATTATTTTCAATGAGAATGCTTTATGAATTTCGAGAGGGGCGTCGACCCAATTGCTCAACATTGATGGCTCCTGATGCTTTTTCCTCCGCCCCATTTTTTTTCCATCCAAGTTTCATCCTGCTGGAATCCGAATCCGAATCCGAATCCTTTGGCTGCCTTCCTGTGTGTGTGGCAAACGGAAGTGCAGCAAAGACAGTGGAAGCGAATCGAAAATGAATGTCATTCATTCGAGTCCTGCATTTCGTGCATGCAATTAAGTTGCTGCCACCCACTTTTACATGCCGGTGGAAAAATGGTTGGGGGATTGGGCAGGTGGGGCCCGGTCAAGTTAATTACAATCTACATTGTTTATCGGTCTTGAAACGCCCAACCACTTCCCTTAACGAATTCCTTGGCCGCTTAAAAGGATTCTTAAACATTTAACTCAGCGCATTCTTTCCAGCGCACTGCTTAATTATACGAACTCTTTTTTTTTAACATTTCAATTTTAATTGTTTGCGGTTAATTAATAATTCAGCAAATTCACTGCAGAAGTTTTTTACCCAGCCTTTTTATCCTTTGTGTGTGCAGTTTTAATGGACCAGACTTGCTAATGGGCCAAGGCTTTTATAGGTTCGTTATATATTTCTGCTCAGCTCGCCGCTCGCCTTTGCATTGAAGTCTAGTCTGAGGTCTGGACCTGGACATCATCTGCATAATTCTTCATTAACGCGAACTTAATGCGTTTATGGTTACGGCAGACAGCGAAATGATGTTTCATAATTCAATTATCGTGGGGCATGTTGCCTGGTTGCTGGGCTGCCGGGGGGAAAAGTGAGCCGAGGGGCGATGGAAAATTGCGGTTACGGTTCGGTTTATGGTTCTTAAAGGCGAAAGTGTTCGGGATCGGCAGCTATGTGTTGTTAATTGAAAAAGTTGCAACTGATTGAGTTACAAGTGGGCAGGAGGTTTGAAGTTGATTATTTTGATACGCTGCTTTTTTATACAAGATCATAAGTATTTTAAAGGAATAATAATGTACATGTTTAATATTTAATTACAATAAGAAATACCATTTTCAGCGATCGTAGCTCGAAGTTATGTTTATAATTTAATAATTTTCTGTTTTTTTATTGTTTTCTGATTCTAAGTAAGGTGTCTCATTTAATAAATGAAATTATCCTTACATGTTAAATATTTAATTGAAATTAAAACAGATCACAGCTCAAAATTCTGATTTTAATTTGAAAATGTTGTTTTTTATGTATACTTTATTCAAAGCAAAGTGATTCCTGATCTTAAATTAGGTGTCTTGTTTAATAAATTAAATTATCTTTGCATGTTAAATATTAAATTGAAATTAAAACAGTTAGTTTCAGCGATCACAGCTCAAAATTCAGATTATAAATCGATAATGTGGCTTTTATTATGTATATTCGATTCAAAACAAAGTGTCTCATTTAATAAATTATATTTATTTTACATGTCTATTATTTAATTAGAGTTAGAATAACCAATTTCAGCGATCATAGCTCAAAGTTCTATAAATAATTTGATATTTTTGTGTTTTTTATGGATTTTTGATTAAAACCCAAGTGTCTCCCTTAATAAATTAACTTTACCATCACTTAAAAACACCCAACAACTTGCTATCTCACTTAAAAGGGGAAATCCCCAAATGGCCTGATAAGAATTTCATTTCCTATGCTATTCACACTCATCCACCGTTAGTCCCCCCATACCACGACCCATAAAAATTGATACGCACAATCAGAAACCCTTTTCCAGTTGCGACCCTTTCTTGGTGGGGTCAGCTTTAAGGCCCAACATAAACAAGTCGGTCAAATAAAACATTTTGTTTTTAATAAAAAGCCAAACAAACAGAAAAAACGAGAACCATAAATGGATCAAAGTAAAAATTGGCCGAAAATATTATGCCGCACACATATGTGTTTGTGCGTGAGCTTAACCCAAATTATCCATAGCCCGGGGCCTAAACACCGACTTTCACTTACGATTGCGTATACGCAGTGTTGTGTTAGAAAAGGCAAAACAAAAAATACCAAGAATCATGACATGTTTCGGCCTGGCCTCGAAATCATTTATTGCTGTCCACTTGCTTTTTTTTTTTTTTGATATTTTCTCTGTTATTATCTCATGAATGCTAAATGCCCTGAGCGTCTGTTGGGAAAAGTATGATGGAGGGACATTGCGAGGAAGCCTTTATGCCTGCAGTTATGATTACGCAGAAAGAAATTGGGATGGATTTTAAAATGTTAAGTTTTATAAATAATTAGTTTCTGGCAAAATAAACTAAGATATTTTAATTTCGTATAAATTAAGACAGAAAGTCTATGTAACAGAATGAAATGTAGTATATATTTCCAACAATAAAGATTTAAAATTTCTTGTTCAAGCGCCCTTTCAGCTTTTCCTTAAAGCTAAAACCAATTTTTCTGAGCTTCGAAACGCGTTTTAAAATATTTTGTCAGTGTCAAATTATAAAGTACAATGTATGTACATACGCAAAAGAGTCTGCCGTGATATCTTCTACAATTTATCATACTGCAAAGTGAGTTGTGCGTGTTCCAGGACTCGTTCGCCTGCGTGCGGGGGTTTATCCGGTACGAGACATTATCCTCCATCATTATCATCACCGACATCATCATCGTGATGGCAGCCACTTGGATATCTTGCGGCTTAGCCTGACCCATTATCCCACTTATGCACATTGAAGGCGTTCAGTCAGCCAGTCAGTCAGTCGGTCGCTTGGTCCTTGCGATTCCTTTGGCTTCATGCTGGGCTTCTCAGTCAGGGCTCGCTTTTGAATAGCGCACGAGTTGAGCGGAGATCCTGTGGGGTTCTGCGAGTACCTACAGAGAGATAAATGTTTTATAATATTGCACTAAAATTGGAAAATTAATTAATGCATTTACTCAAAATATAATCTATTATAAGATGATTATTTTGAAATATTTCCTGAATTAGAAATCTTATGATCCTAAGCGATTTACCATTGTGAAAAATACATTTTATTTTAGAATGTCATTATTTCTTATATAATTTCTAAAAACTAGATGTCATTTATATATTTTTTTTAATATTAGAGATCATATTTTTTCTCCGTGCTTGTGTGTCTATGTAGCCCTTCCGTGTCATTGTAATGGCGGCACATCCGTTGCAAGTAAATGCCATTTGTCGAAATAAATTTCCGTTTTATTTAAATCCACGCACAGTCGGATGAAGGGTGAGGAGAAGAGGGTTTAAGGGGGGATGGGGATAGGGATATGGATGGGGTTAGTGGTGGTTGGGAGGACCCCACATGTGGCCAAAATACACGCACACAGGCAGGCAGACAAAACGGGGCTTAAGTGTATATTTTATTATTATTTGGACTGCTTGATGACATTTGTCGTTGTGCGGCCAAAGACCGGATGTCCTTCTCTGCAGGCGCCACCTCGCTCTAAACTCCCACCCACTCCCACTTCCCTTCAGTTTCCTCCCTATTTTACCACCCTCGCCTCCCCTTTTTGCCCCCCCAAAAACCTCCTTTGTGCGTGTTGGCTTTTGATTGCCGCATTGCGTATGTTCATTTGTATTTTGTATCGCTCTCTATTTAACTATCTATCTATCCATCTGACTCACTCTGCGCTTTCCCCCACATCCTTTCCCATTTCTTCTCTTTAGCCCCCTTTTCTACACGGCATTTGCACTGGGAAATCCTTTTACTAGACTACTTTCATTCTGTTAACAGCTTATTATATTACCATTAAACTTACTTTGTTTACACAGTCAAATAAAATATATTAAGACATGGCTTTTTATTGGGCGATGTAACATTTTTATATTAGAATTTATAACTTTAAAGGATTTCTAAATGACTCTAAGTAAACATAATATAATATAATATAACTTATAGGGTAATTGTTTTTATTGGCTTCCAAAATCTTTTAGTCAGATTTATTTTTGTATACTTTTATACTGACTGTTTAAGATTGTTTTTTCTGTGTACGACAACTGTTGCCTGCGTCCTGTTTGACTTTTCGTCAGCTGCAAATCATTCGGCAGCGTTGAATGATTGCCCAAAGCCCAGAGACCCTTTACAGTTTAAGCCCCCTTCCAGAACCATCCAAAAAATGTAATATAAATAACCCTTTGTCATCGTTTATGAGCTATTTTGTTTCTTTCGGGTAATTTATTATAATTAAAGAAGTTAAAGGTTTATAAGAATATAATTTAAAAAGGTTCTTTCATTCTTATTAAGAATATGCAATTCAAAGTGTTTAATTTTTATTGTTTTTTTGTCTTTTAAGTTACTTTTTAAGGCCTTAAATTTCTTTTATAATACTTGATTTAGTGAAATTCCCATGCACCTTTAATATAGTTAAAAATTTGCGCACTGATGGTATAGATGCCAACTTTGTTTACGCACGCAGCGAATTTTCGCTACCAAAAATCCACGGGACCTCGTTCCCTAAACCCTTTCCTATGAGCGAAATTCGCCAACGCTAGCCCCTCTAGCCTGATTTTCCGGTTTTCAACATATTCATTTGCATATATGGAAATGACAAAAAGATGGCCGAAAAATTGAATTGAACTTGTGTCCGAGCCTGTCCCATGTCCATGACAATGTCCATGTCAGTCAGTCGGTCACTCGGCGGGTGTCCTTTTTAGCCTGTCCCTTACCCAAGCCAGCATTATGTCGGTTTTGTTTTATGGCCCTGCCTGGAGGTCATCCTCCCACATCCATAAACCCCCGATTCCCTGCATCCGACCAAACACTTTGACTTTATCGATGCTGCTGCCTGCTGATGATGATGATGATGATGATGGAAGCCCGAAAACTGAAACCTGAAACTCGAGACCCTTTCCCCACACTTAACATTAAATGCTTCGTTATTATTGTGATATGATGCATGCCCAAGAGGGTGGGGGTAAGGCCTTTTCAACCCACTAAATTGTGTGTGTCAAGCTACATTTGCCTCGAAACTTGTTCGGCCTGTCCCTTTGGAATGTTTCAAATTTTAATGAGCGGTACATTTAATTTTAATGTCTTGCCAACATGTGTTCATTAATGTCTAACGGTGACCTCAACCCAAAACCTTAATTTCTATCTAAGTTTGCCCAAAGTTTGGGGCTAAATCTTTCTATTCGACACATGTTTGTCTTGGACAAATGCATATT
The DNA here is from genome assembly GCF_014743375.2 of Drosophila subpulchrella. Lineage (NCBI taxonomy): Eukaryota > Metazoa > Arthropoda > Insecta > Diptera > Drosophilidae > Drosophila > Drosophila subpulchrella. The sequence continues at coordinate 19,219,680 of NC_050610.1, read as the reverse complement.
TAACTTTAGGGATTGACATTCATGGACCGAAGTTTGGTGCTTTTTTCAACGTTTCTTAAAGTGTTGCTGCCAAATATTTCTATTAGACAGAATTTTCTTTTGTTCCTTTTTTTTTTGGCACACACTTAAAATAATGAGCGCTTAATTTGGCAAAAATTCAGCAGCAGAAATTGAAACTTTTTTCTCGGTTGAGGCCAACGCAATCATTACGCTCGATTAGATCGCCGATTCGTTGGGCTGCCTTTTCCTCTGGCTGAGTTTGGTGATTGATTCGAAATTGGTTGGCGCTGATTTCACACAATCTATCTCAACTTTCTATGAACGTTTAGCGTTCAATGCCAAGGCCCTTTAACCCAGCGACTCACTTTGTTGGAAAATAATTACGAAAGAAGCATTGGCTTCGGCGGGATTAAAAATAGGCTATGTTTAATTGGGCGTATTTGATTTGCGGTCTGTCATAAAAGGCATCGCAACAATCAAGTGTGATGTGGGGATAAAAATTGTTGATGAGATAATGGAAAGGTTATGTGTGTGATGAAAATAAAATCACTTAAGATTGAAGAAAGATTTAGTGGAACAAATACTTAACTTAACGCCAAGGTTTAACTTAAAAAATTTTAATCGATTTCAATGCAACTCTGTCTCTTTTGAAATTGAATATCGGCAGAAGTCAAAAACTGATTGAGCAACTTAATATCGTTTAACTGATTAAGCTTCACTAAGGTTAAAGACATTAATAAATCAGCGCGTTTTAGTGCAACCAATTCTTAACTTATTTCTTTAATGTCAAGGTTTAACTTTTAAATATTTTATCGATTTGAATGCAACTCTGCCTCTTTTGAAATCGAATATCGGCAGAAGTCAATAACTGATTGAGCAACTTAATATCGTTTAAGGGTAAAGACATTGATAAATCAGCGACATTTAGTGGAACCAGTTCTTAACTAATTTTTTTAATGTCAACTTTAAAAATTTTCATAGATTTCAATGCAACTCTGCCTATCGAATATCGGCAGAAGTGAAAAACTGATTGAATAACTATATTTTTTTCTCATTTTCGAAAGTACTTAAGCTGTTGCCCAGGACGCTAGGAAAATTGCTAAATCGTTTAAAAAAGGGCTAGATAAAACCCACAAATAGTTCATTTTATAACTTCTTTCAATGGCAGTTTAAATCTCTGAGCACCGAAAGTTGACAAAGACCATAAAGTGGAAAATAATTGAATAAGTTCAGCGAAATACAATAAAAGCCAGTAGCCTTTGACGTCGTGCACAAAAACCGCAAAGCGATTAAACCCATTTGCTCCAAGACTTCTGGCCCTATCGCTGTCATCTGTCATGGCCAACAAAAGATGAAGTAAAAAGCGAGAGTCCTATGTGCAGTCACTCAAATATGCAAATTAGCTTCTTGGAACTTCGGCTCAAACCTGGCCTAGCTTTCATCGCTTTGTGTCCCCCCAAAGTATTTGGGTTAATGAATAGACAAACTTTCGACAACCTCAATGTGCCAAAGTTTTGCTCTCAGTCCTCCAGCGACAACTGCACACAGAATCTTACAGCTACACTGGGAAAAAATATTAAAATTCGGAATTTTTTATTAAATTAAATTAAATTAAATTGAGGTTACTTTTAAAATGTTAAACTAATTTATTGTAGTATTGTATTGTAGTAAGGCAATATTATTTTAAGAACTGCTTAATAATGACTTAAAAATGTTTACTAAAAAATTTAATAAAATAGTTTTCCAGAGATTAAGACAGTTAAATATGATTCTTAGATTACGAAAACTAAATTTAAATTTGAATATATGTTACAATCTAAACTGTTTTTGCTTCTGACACTTTATCTACTAAAGTCCGCAGTAAAATGAATGGAGTATTAGAGATTTTTTTCTGTGTACACATGTGGAAAGGCAAATGCAATTGGAGAGCAGGAGGATAGGTTAGGCTAAAAGGATATCTGACGGTGGACTTGGACTGCTTGTCGTGGCATTATCAAGTGAAATATGTGGAAAGCAAAGGAAACGGGGCCGAGGAAAAAGGAAAAAATCTTGGGGCAAACTTGTGTTTGACTTGCAGCTTTCTTGGCTTTTCCACTCTCTCTCTCTCTCTTACCCGCCTGCCTGCCACGAACTTTTGAATATTTCATCATTTTTCGGTTGCAAGGTAGCGTCTCTAAGCCTATTAAGGACATCAAACAAACATTTTGCAAAATTAAATGGCCATGCAAGCCAAGCACATGTGCTCCGCTGGGTCCTTTGGCTCGCCTCGTCTTTTGTGTAACTTTGCACAAAATATTTTAGATATTATGTCACACTTAAGGGAGGATGTGTGTAGGTCGTCTTCCATTTATGACCGCACACGAGAGTCCTGGCTAAAAGGATTCCATCGGCCCCACGACTCGGTTCGCAGCGCCAAAGAAAATGCAAAACATTTTCAAATATTTATGAGCTATTAACACTTGGGCAAATCTCTTAAGGAATTTTCCCAGCGAGAATGTTTTTGCCTACTCGCAGGGAAATCTTGCGGTCATTTTAAATTTATTTATTGTCCTTTCATGGCTTTTCCGGGTATTTCGGTTTTAATGGCAGCTGACTTGTTGTGGTTTGTCAGTTGGTTTGTAAAACACTGAAAGCGGTTTCCCTCCCAACCTCCAGCCAAGTTCATTAATATGCAGTAAAATCGTAAAATTATATTTTTGGCTGAGTTGAGCATGTATTATTCTGCATTTAAGCTAAGCAACTTCAATTGCGGTTAGGTTTGGCAAAATATGCAAAATATTAATGAGTTGAGTAGTATTTTTAAGCTGACAAATTAATTGCTTGTGGCTTAATGGTAAGCCCACAATACTATTAACTTAATAGATTTCGGGGCACTTAAATTATTAATTAAAAGACTGTTTGCAAGATTTATGTAGTATTAGTATCTTCAGGCGTTACAAATTGTTAATAAAATATAAAATCTGATTGAAGGCTTGGCCAAGGCACAACATTCTCTCAAAATAAAATTATTAATTTAAATCCCCAGCCAGATGATTTCAATTCAATTCTACAAACTTTGGCAAGCCTAAAACTTTCACCCATAACAGTTTATCACGACAATCTTAATGCTCTCTAGACCAAAAACAGATATCCATATAAATATTTCTAAATTCTGTATGCAGCTTCATTTAAGCAATTTCTTGGCTGGCCAAAATGTTTCCGTTTGTTCCAGAAACTCATTGAACTTTATGCGAAACCGAAATCAATGTGAAACTGCCCATTTAGATATATGCACTTTCAATGCGATTGTGGGCGGCAAAAGTGGGTGGAAAATTGAGGGAAAAACTAAAAAGCGTTGGCTGAAAATTGCGGTCAATGAACACATATGTATGTGGCACAAAACCACTGGGTAACAACAACAAAAAAAAAACAAAAGTCATTGCAGTTATCGCGACAAAAGGCAGCAGGAAAAAAAGTCCTGGACAGGACCTTTGCCTAAAATGCTGTTTATCTTGTCGGCCCATGAAAGAGACGGCGATAGGGTGTGCGAGGGAGATGGCCGGCACCTACAGCTGGTGCCAAGAATTTTCCCAACGCTGGGAAAAGCGGAGAAAGGCGAAGAAAAGCGGGGAAAGCGGGGAAAGCGCTTTCAGGTTCCCTGGCGTCGCCTGTGCTAACGATGGAAAATATAAAGCAGAAAATGAAGTAGCCAGCCAACAGGAACCCGGTTCCCCTTTCGCGGCACATGCAAACACTGGGTGACAGCAGCAGGACAGCAAGCGGGGAAAACTCGGCAGGGGAAAGTCCCCGGGGAAAGAATAGACCAAAGCCAAAAAGAAAGTTGAGCGAACATTTTTGTGGTCGAGCAAATTTTTGGGCTTCGATGATGAAATTTGGCTGCCAAATAGGTTACAAGCAATTTCTACTTGGGGGTCGACCAGTTTATGGAGTTTCGCTTCGCTTCGAATTTGTTGTTCTGGTATTTTTGGCCAGCGATTTCCTCGTTCTCTCCTACTGGGTTTTTGGTTTTTATATATACATATTTTTTGTTGGCCAGTAAATGAAACGGAAATATGTTTTGTAGGCCCAGTGCACATGGCAAACAAACAACTTCGCCGAATGGGAAACTTTGGGTGGGTAAAATTTCCGTTCTTTCAGCTTGCCAAAATTCTTCGGAAAGTCTTTAAGACTTGGTCCCTGGAAAATGCCAAAAGCCGTAGCCAAAAACTGGTTCGGTAAGCGGCTTAACGAAATCATCTCTGAACTGATGAAGGTGAATCAACGGAAATTCTAGGAAAGTATATTCTGGTCAGGTCACAACTAATAGAAGGGGTTTAAGAAAATTAAACACTTTTTTAAAATCTGAATCTTAAAAAATTGTATTTGGAGTGTTATACGTTCAAAATACTATTTTTTTATATATTATTAATATTTAATTATATAATATAATAATATAATATAATATAATAATATTTAATTAAATGGTAAAAAATCTGCCATCTTTGTGCTATTAAAGATTTTCGTAAAATTATTTAATTGAATATTTAAAAAATCTGTTCTTCGCACAATTTAGCTCAGTATTTTTATTTTTGGAACATTTTATTAAGCATTTTCTTTTTAATATTTTAGTTAGGGTATCTGGAAATGGACATTACCATTTCATTTCCTAAATATTCCCATATTTGCATATTCAGAAATTTATAATTTCTATTAGCGAAAACTTTTTTGCAGCTCGTAAAAATATCTCCGCCACTGACGTTTGGCTGACTGCACTTAGTCTAATTTAACCACTAAACAAACACAAAAAGCAGACACCGGAATATATACACAAACATGAACATAGTTATGGGCCAGGCAAACACATTCTGTCAGTCACTTGGCAACCCTGGCCAACCATTGTCACAACATTTGTACAATCTCTCTCTCGCTTTTTCCGTTTTCCCTCCTTTTTCCACCTCCTTGTTTTTTTGTCCAATTTTAGTCCATTGGTAATTTAAAGTCAGGACGGCAAAACCGAAATTACCACAAAATGTTTACATTCGTATAAAATTTCATTTGATTTCCCCCAGAACGAGGCAGAGGTGGTTATATAAAATCATTGGCCGATTATTTTGCAGGAAATTAAAAACCACAAATCTAAAATGTTTGAAATTTCCGGTGCAACAATTAATTCATTAATGAACAGAACGAATAAAAAAAAATAATTCAAAATGTACGTGCGCACGACAGATGAAAACGGAAGTGAATCAGGCAAAATGTGTAAAATATATAAATAAAATGTATCTGGTTTATAAAATGCATCATCCGATAAAGCGAGTGCGGCGGTAAAGGTACTTGAACATTTATACAAATTTTGTCGTTTTCGATCTGGTGTCGCTGTTGCATTATTAATTGAAACATTGTTGCACATGGCGAATTCATCTGGACGCATATTGATGCACTTTTAAATGCTGTTCCCATCCCGAAAACCATAATTTTTTTCCACATTTGATTAAGCCAAAATGCTACGCAATTTAGCATTTCGAACGGCTGGTGGAACACGTTTTTTTGTTGCTTCATAATTATTTGATGGCTGCTTTTTTTCGCTATATGCTTCACTCACATTGTTTATGGGGACAATTCCACATGTCTGTTGGACAATACTCTCTGCTCTGAATATCCATTGAAATGTTTACGCTTCAATTGGCATTGGTTTGACAAATAAAAAATTAATTGCCCATTAATGCACCGTACGATGGCAGAATATAAAAGCAATATGCCATGAAATGAAAGAATAAATATACAGAAAAAAGCACACACATAGCCCGATTGAGTGCGCCATAGTCATACTTATCGGTTTATCCGGATTTCTCGCAATAATCAATAGAATTGTCCCATAATCAAAGCTGTGTTAATTGCTCCATTCATTGTCAATATGTTATTAATTAATTAAATATTATTTCAAGCCTTGTTTTTCATTTGTTTACTTCAATGAATGTAAAATTATTTGCATTGATCAAAATCAATTAAACATTATTAAACAAGATAGGATGGGCAGAAGGGCGTGTATGGGAAATATAATTGCGGTTTTCAATGCACATTTAATTGACAATGTAATCAAAGTGTTGATACCGCAGCGAAGGTGTGTTTTTAAATGGAAAATAAATAATGGGCTTAAGGGAAAACGTATTGGGGAAAGAAAATAAAACAAAAGTGTTCAATTAGGCTTTAATTATTTTCTGGGGAATTAAATTGAAAGACATGGGAAATTCCAAATAAAGGAGAAGGCTTTTCAATTTTATAATGTAGCCTACTCTTAGGTGAAACATATATTAAAGTGTTTGAGATTTTGGAAGGATATTTATTGAGAGTTAATTGTTCCTATTAAAGCCGAAACATATTATTAAAAAAAATACGTGCTGCTACCTCTGCTTCACCCTATAAAATCGCCACTTCATACAGCACCTCCTTGAACCCATCCATTCTGCTACCAAATTCAATTCTCGCAAATTCAATACGGGCCAAGCAAAGCAACAAATTTCTCAACAAAAAGCCCTCATTCGTACCGAATAACCCGAGAAGTGTCCACCGGCCAGAAAGGAGATGCCAGGAATAGTAAAGCCCTGAGTTTTATACGCTGACGTTTGATTATCGACACGGTTCTGGGATTGTTGCTTACCAGTAAAAAGTGCTGCCATGTGGCCCTGGCAAAGCAACAAATGCCCAAGAAAAGGAAATCCAAAGATGCCAAACATTTTGTATTGTGCGGGCCAGGCACAAAAAAAAAAAAATGAAATCCAAAGGAGGGAGAAAAGAAAATATGTTGAGATGCCGGGAACTAGTGATTGTGTAGACCGAGCTGGTGGCCGTTTTGCTTGACAGTCATTTCCAATAACTTCATTTTTCCGTCGTTGAGCAGAGATTGTGTTGCAGATTGCAGCGCCACCAGAAAGCAGAGCAGAAAATGTTTATATTCTATGGAATATTTAATGAAAAATTAAAAACATAATTAAATTTTAACGGGGTAAATAAATATATATTAAATCAAAGGCTCTTTCCAATAAGCCAGAAGGTTGGTTTCCTTAAATCAATATATACAATGGCATAATACAATAGGTTTGTTTAAATCATGTTTGCTAAGTTGAAAGGGTCTAACCTATTTTAAAAATCGTATACCTTATTATAAAATATTCCTTTTTTTTGCAGTGTACGGGGCACACTGTCATGAGAATGCCAGAAGAGCTGAAAAAGAAACCACAAACAGCAAAAAACATTGCATTGATAAGGCCGAAATCAGGTCACAAATGTGAATCGTATACGTAATATGAAAAGTATTTCGCTCCGTTCGTGTATGTTTTCTGTTTTCTGAGTGGGTTGGAAAATGCTCATTCTTCTGCAGCTTGTTTGTCTCTGTTTGTATCTGAAGCTTGCAGCTCAAACTGTCAAAAAAGGGTTGGCCCCGACAGAGTTTTTGTGCGGAAAAAGGAACTTAGTTGGGACTTGGCCATTTGTGCCGCCTGGAAAATGGGTTGCTTTTGATTTTCTAATTAAATGCTGTGAAATTTTGGAGAATATTTTAAACACACACACTTCATGTGGTTGCCACATGTTTAAGGTCCTTTTAATTGGATTTTTCAGCCATACTTTAGGTACTTATTTTGCCAAAATATTATGCTTTTGCCCTGTGGGCTTGTACATAAATGTAAGTAAAGAAGTTTTTAGTTTATTTTTAACTATGAAAATTTGCTCTAAAAAAATTATTATTTAAACCCACTTTTTTCAGTCAATTTCCATCTGAAAAAGTCAGCCACTTTTCCATCTCCTGTCTGCAAACTTTGCAAATAAATCGAATTGTTTTTTTGTTATATTGAAAGCCCAAAGAAGTCATGACAAATGCACAAAAATGGCTAAAAGCGAAACGTGAACCGCCCACCAAAAACTGAGGGTCATAATATTTGGAAATATCCTGCCTCCCTATTTTCCGCCTTCTGTATAGTAAATTCATTTTTGGTTCATGTTTGCATATCTCACGCCAAAAATATTCTTCATTGACATGCATTTTGGCTTACACACAAAAGCTGCCTGGGATCCTGTTGTCGTTTTCCCCCCCATCTTTTCCTTCTCCTCTTTTGTGCCCTCAAAAGCCAAACAATATTCTGACATTCAATTCGACATTTGTTTTTCGGGCTGTGCAGTTGTTGCAATTCTAAGCGCAGACGCCACCGGATGTTGCATGCCAATTTCATCTGGAGTATTTGTATTTGTTGTTTATCGCATGCGTCGGCGGGATGTTTGTGGGGTGAATGTGAATGTGAATGTGAATGCGAATGTGGGTGTACATCCTACATACGTACAGCTGCTCTGAGGACGTTTCAGATAATTTATTTTGGCATCGGCGGCTGCTACTTGTATTTATGGAAAAGTCGCCCATAGCAGAATATCTGATTCTTTTAGTTTAAAACTAGCGCTAAAGACACCATTTCGAATCAGTCTTATAGTATTTGACGAAAATATTTCAATATTATGAACAAATCTACTTTTTGTTTAATTTTTTTAATTTTTATACCCTTGCAGAGGGTATATTGATTTCAGTCAGGAGTTTGCAACGCAGTGAAGGAGACGTTTCCGACCCCATAAAGTATATATATTCTTGATCAGCATGACTAGACGAGTCGATCTAGCCATGTCCGTCTGTCCGTCCGTTTCTGCGCAAACTAGTCTCTCAGTTTTAAAGCTATCGGGCTGAAACTTTCCCAAAAGTCTTATATCTTTTGCAGGTAGTATATAAGTCGGAACCAGCCGGATCGGACAACTATATCTTATAGCTCCCATAGGAATAATCGGACAAAAAAATGAAAAAAAAATTATAGCTTCGGTGTTTTTCAACATATAACCTCTAACGCTTGGAAATAACATTTTTTAATTAGTTCTGAATTTCGTATTAAATTTTATCAAAATCGGACGACTATGTCATATAGCTGCCATAGGAACGATCGGAAAATTGGTAGGAAAATAATATGAAACAAATTATAGCTTCGGTGTTTTTTAACATATAACCTCCTACGCTTGGAAATAACATTTCTTAATTAGTTCTGAATTTCGAATTTAATTTTATCAAAATCGGACGACTATATCATATAGCTGCCATAGGAACGATCGGAAAATTGGTAGGAAAATAATATGAAACAAATTATAGCTTCGGTGTTTTTTGACATATTATCTTATACTATTGGGAATATCATTTTTTGTGTTTTTAAATTTAATAATTATAGCTGCAAGGGTATATAAGCTTCGGCTTGCCGAAGCTAACTTCCTTTCTTGTTAATATAAATATTGGCTATTAACCTATTATTTTCTGATAAACCCAAGCTCCTAAAGCTTGTTGCCCAAAATATATAAAAAAAAGTTCATTACGTTTAGAATTATAGCTTTTGTTTATTTCATGAAATTATATATGGTATTTGAGAACGTGTTTTATTAAATATTATTCTTAAAAAACATTAGTTTTGTAAGTTATACTGTAAAACATAACAATACAAACACTTAAAATCGAAGAAGTCCTTTATGGCTGCATTTAAATTCGAATTTCTTCTCCATTTGCCTTTTCAAGGTTAAGCGAATTTCGTTTTATTTTATTTCGGCAATTTACAGAAAAAGCTGACTGGATTACAAAACATTTCTACCAGGACAAATCGTATTCTTTGGGGATGGTAAAAGGAGTTGAGCAAGGTGTGTTTAGAAATGATGTGAAGGGTGTGAAAAAAGTATACAAATTTAAACAGGTATGTATTGGTTGACTTTGAGGGAAACGGAAATTGATAGGGTTAAGTTCATGGCAGGTGAAGAATTTTGTAATCTAAACTAATTTTAAAAAAATTCCACAAAAGCAGCGTAATTTGATTCTAAGCTATTTCCATTTACTTATAAATTTTTGAATAACTTCACCTTTTCGGGGACTGCAAATCGATGAACTTCTCACGTTTCGGTGACCCGACATGAATCCATCTCCTAAGAATTTTCCCTCATTTCCCCTGTTGCACTGACTTTTCTTTCCCCCACTTTTCCCTTTTCCGCGCTTTTCTCATTCAATTGCAAATCACGCAACATTGTAAACATTTGTGAAACTGCTTTAAAAAGGTGGAGAGAAAAAACAAGGTAAGAAAACATGGTGATGAAGAAAACCTCTTATTTATTTTTCTTTTTTTGGCCAAAGAAAAGAATTTTCTCTTTTGGCAGTTGAATGATGAGGCATCAATCACGTGGCTGCGCGTTTGTCATTGGACCAAAAATACGCACTGTCAAATTTACTCAGTGCCACGCCCCCTTAAAGTTTAAACATTTTCCGATTTTTCTTACACCCGTGTTTTTTGTACACTCTTTTTCAAAATGTATCTCAAGTATTCATTTACCTGCAACATTTTCAAATGACAACGATGCCACCAACAACACGTGAATTTGTTTCTTGTTGCTCGTCTGCGACATTAAGATTGATTAGTTTTCTTGCCTTGGTAAAAGTTTCTCCTAAGAAGAATTCAGAAAGTTATGCTCCCGCATGATGAAAGAGTTTTGGGTGTTTGTGAAAAAATAATATTTTTACCCTATCGTTTACATAAATTTGTGTCGGTCCACGGAGCTAAAATAGTCGAATAATTTGTTTTTAATAACACAGCGAAATAGTTCCTTGAACGAAGGAGCTGGAAAAGCGTTTCATCATCATCTAATTGTTTGAGCTCGAGAGGAAAAGTTAATGACTTTCGAGTGTTGCTTTGGCCAAATGAAACATTTGTTGCTCGGGTCTGTTAAATGTGTTACAAGTATTTTCAGTCCACCGTTTGCCAGGATATTTAATAAACCGTCAGCAGTTCCCCGGTAGTAATAGCACTCACATTTGTGCCAAAGTTATTAAGTTGTCCTGAAGTTCCCCAAGTAGGTCGTCCTTTTTGGGGTAAGCATAGTATCCCCACTTTTTGAGCAAACTCACTCAAAAACACTAGAGATTCCACAATAAATTAAATTATTTCAGGACGTTGCCAGGTTAAGCAAAAACCAATACAGTATTGAAATACTAGACCTGAAAATAAGTTTATTAAAATTGAAAAATGGTTATAGAAAACTCTGAAATCAATAAAAGTACTTCCTGTTATAAAAAGAACACAATTAAAAAGCATTCAATTTTATAGCATTTAATTTACCCTTCCTGTATTATTATAATTTGCCAGATACAGGCTGGCGTACTATTTTGCAGTTATGGTAATTGAGCTTATAATAAACTCTAATTATATGACAAATTCATGTAAAACGGCTCTGGAAATAAATTATTTTAATGAACTCTTCAGTGAACTGAATGGGGGAAATTAATTTATTTACTGGCCAAACTCTCCCTAAACCATTCATCTCTACCCCAGTTTTGCCTCACGTTTATTTAGTTTTGCCAAAGTTGTTCCAAGCTGTGTTTGTGCGGACTAACAAAATTAATTAATAAATCGAATCTAATGCCCGTACAAATTGAATCACATCGATTGCATTTACAAGTGCGCCATGTGCAGCTCTTGAGGGCAAAATTTTTATCAGGACGGGGAAAAAAAAACTAAAGAAAAATGGACCAATGCTTTACGCTCAAATGAGTTACAAGCAAACAATGGAAACACCCGGGGAGAAAGGAAAATTTATGTTGATAGGGGAACACTTCCCGCTTTTCCCTATCCCTCAGTAAAATTAAAACTCGCGCGAAAACATTTTATGGTCAGTCGTAAAAAAAAAAGCAGGAGTAAAATAAAGGGAGCGCAGGGAAATTGCACTATGGAGCTGGCTAATTTGCTCATCGCTTCGCCGTCAAATCAAAGAAACATTTTCTTTGGATTTCTGGCGTGTTTTTATTGCAACACTTCCAAAGAATACGACTCTGGGGGTTTTCGCAGGGGCTGGCCGAATACGTGATGGTTCTTCGGCATACCAAATCAATTTCCTGCTGATGCTATATAGCTCCTGCCACCGTTACCAAATCGATTTGAGTTTGGTTAACCTGGCAAAGTTTTTGTTTTGCTGCCACGAAAAAAAAGACGGAGGGGTGAAAACTTTTCACGATTTGAAACAAACAAATTTTAACAGGATTATCGTAGGTGTGTCGGGAATAAAACGTGGGGACACGGCCAACAATTGAACCCAATACCATAAAAAAGAGGAAAAAACACAAGAGCCTGGCAGAACCATGCCGCGAAAATAGGACTACACAATACTTAATACAGTGGATCGAAAAAATAAAGAAAGATTGAAAACAGAATATCTAAAAATATTTTAAAATGAAAAAGGTTTTAACAGAAGTATGTACCTATTGTAATATAATATATATTCTAAACAATCATTTTGTATTAATTGTTAAATGAGGAGTGAGTCATGTTGAGAAAATGTTTATCTTACTGATGAGATTAAAATGAAATTTAATTAGCAAATTAAATCAAGTACCTCTCAACTTGTTCCAATTATCTTCTGATATGCCCCATCATCAAATGTTTCAAGGATACCGAATAATAAAAGATACAAACTTTTCGGCGCTTCTGTTGTTTGCCCTCACTTCCTGTGTCCCTTTTACACGCTCAAATAAATCAAAAATATATTTATATATATTGTTTATCCATTGTTGTTGCATTTGGGGGTAACCACTTGTGCGGCTTATTTGTTACATAATCAAATCGAGAGCTCGAGGGATGGAGATGAGACCGCAAGTACAAACAATATTACGCATACGCCACGTTGCTCTCGTTGCTGTTGACCGAACTCATTTGTTTGGCTTTTGCAAAAGGGTTTTACTTTTGTTTGCATTTACCCGGCATTTGTTGCCGCTCCAATTGTTGTCGTTGTTTTTGTGGCATAGTTGTTGTTCTTGGGGTATCTGTGTCAGGGCTGGTCAACAATTAGGCAGGCTCTACTGTCGGCCGATGGCTGATGGCTGGGAAAATATCAACATGAATACAAAACGAGCAAATTAGTAGCGTTTTCTTGGTCTGTCATCGTCGTCATCATCATTGTTTTCATTTGCCTTTTGGGGTTAGCTTGTACAACTTAATTTTCCGTTCACTGAGTGCAGAATAGAAAAAAAATGGAAAAAAACAAGCCGTAAAAGAAAAGAAACCAAACCAGGACACACTAATAATAGATGGTGAGGTTTTTCCTTTGGCATACTTTTCTTTTCGGGCATTTTTATTTTGGCCAGTAGCTTGCAAGTTCTTAGAAATTTTACTGATTTTCGTATTTGTTTCAAAACAATTTTTAAAATATTAAAAACTGCTTTAATGTTTAAATAAAATTTATTTTTGAATATATGCTACTTACATTCTTAAAATATCTTCATTGAATAGTGTACTTTATAATTCTGCTCTCTTAAAACCATATATTTTCCTTATATTTTCGTCATTGTTTGTTTGTTATTGTGTCAATCATGATTGTGAATGCATTCAACTATAATCGACCTACTTGTTGGATTAAGAATGAAAGAAGGAACTAGCTTAGAAAGTCACAAAGGAGAGCAAGGCCAAAGGCTTTTGCTGTGAAGTCATAGAAACAGCTTGGGAAAAAACACACTTTTTAAATAGTCCAATCAAAAGACTTCTCTATTTAGCAAACTTTTCAGTTTAAGCCTTATCGCATCGAATGTTTTATGGGGCATAAACAGTTTAATCAAGCCAGGGCCACATGCCCTTTTGTTGGCCATTTATGAATGTCCAGGCCAGATTCCGTTTTGCAGTTTGCCGTTATGGCTCATGAATATTAAGATATGTCTTTGACCTTTTGTCCCTTCAACCAGACAGACACAGACTACATATAATATTTTGTGTGCATCTGAAGAGTTTGGCAGCAGGAAAATAAACTTGTATTTCAGAATGCAATTAAAATGTTCGCCCTCGCTTTTCGGAGGAGCCAATGAACTTGGCACTTCTTTTTTGCCAAAAAAAAACAGAAAACCAGAAACCAAAACTCTTAAGGATGAGGGATGTTGTTTTCCGCCTGTTGTTGATTTATGAGAGTTTTCCCTTAGCTTTGGAAAATTAAGTAATATAGACACACACAAGCACACAGGGAAATATGCAGCGTAAAAATTCCATAAACACATAAAACTGACAGGGCTAAAAGGGGATTCGAGTGGTAAATGGTGGGTGGCAACTGCACTTTGCACGTCTTATAAACGGAAAATTATGAAAAGCCGCTTTTCGGCGAGGGGGCGGCATGAGTTTTGCTCGGCTGTTTCTGAAAAATGACGAAGCACAGACAGTGACTGCAAAATGTGTATATGTATAGCAGCATTTTCTTCCTGAATATCGGATGGTCAGTGGGTGGGGATCGGGGGAAGGGATTCGGGGAAGGGGCGTGAGGCTAAAGGACAGTTGTGGAAGGCTTAAGTTGCCGCGCCAACTGAAATGAGCTGTGGAAGAATGAAAAAGGTTGCGCAAAATATACACGCAAAAATATATAGATTTATACATATATAAAAAAGGAATTTATAAATTAAAATCAAAATTTTACGAAGAAAAACTAAACGAATTATGTACAAACAAACTAACTTGACCTCTTAAGTTGCTTAAAATACATTGGCCAAAATAATTAAAAATTTTTGAATGCTATTAAAATATTTAATGATTGTATAGAAACTTACTTTTTAAAAAGATTTAAAATATGTCTTAAGAATGTTAAGTTAAAGTGCCTTAATTGTGTTAAATATTTTATATTTATTATTATTCGAGTGCTTGGAAAAAATATTTTGTCCGAGGCTATAAAAAGAAGGCATACAAATCTTTAACAAACAATAAACCTTGATAATTCCAATTTATTGCCAACTTATATTTATTTTTCCCTGTGCATAATTCCACGATTCAAGTCCGCCGGCTGATGGCAAGGAAATGAGGGGTAGTCTCCTCCAGCCGGAGTCTGGAGGCCATGCGGTCGGCATAATAAATAATGACCGGCATTCCTTTGTTGTAATTGAAAATGTTGGTCATTCCGAGATGGGGCAGCAATGGAGATGGAGCCATGGACCCAAAGTCCGTAGTCCTGAGCCCAGGAGCTCAGCGCGAGCCTTAAAGCAAAAATGATTGCCATACTTTGGTGCAGTTTGGTCCTGGGCAATGCAGTCACTGATGGAGGAGGGCTGTTTGATAAGGAGGAGTCGGTGGGCGGAGGGAGTCCTTCACGTACTTTTTGAAAATTCAAAACAGGCGCCAGCCGTGTTGGCATTAGCCGAGCAACTGAAGCGACTGGGCGCTGCTGCCAATGACGCTGATTGGTGGCTTAAATGGTTGCGGGGGAAAATAGTAGTGAACTGGAATTTCACTTGGAACAAAATTATCTTGAAAATTATGAAACCGCTGGGAATAAGTTAATAAATTTTATTATCTAACAACATAGTTAATGTTGCCTAAGAAAAATATTATTTATAACAGAAAAAGTGTGATAAAATATTTTATAATCTATTTTTTACTATTTAAATTTGTTTAATTTCTATATGAAATTAAATAAATATTCAATAATATAAATATTTTCGTTAAAAGCTTTTTCTGTACATTTTTTAAGACCACAAGTTTGATTTTGACTTAATGACCTTTGATTTGATTTTGTCACATTTCAATTAACTAATAGATTTTGTTACTCTCTTAACTTATTTTGTCCCTATATTTTTATAGCTTCTATTTGCTGGATTTATAATGAATGGATTACATTCAATACATATTTTAAACAGCTACTAATTCTCTAAGTTTTTTTGTTATATTTTTCTAAGTGTATGATGGGTAAGGGGCGTGGCATTGCCGGACTCGCCTCAGGATCATGCATAATTATGCAAGCGCGCTGTCGTCGCGCATTAAAAATGAGCCTGTCGGGCAACACTTGTTTGAAGCCTGAAATTGATATTGGTTTCGTTGTCCGGCGTGGGAATGGAGTTCCGGATTACTAACTTTGACAGGGGGCTCTGATAGATGAGGGAACGGGAACTGATGAAAGGGAGAATATCCGCCATGGGCTCTTCACATCGCACTGATAGATTGCGAAGCTGCAAAGTCCTGTCTGTTTATTGACTACCCATTGCAGTCTGATGAATAGATTTAGATTAAAAATATCCTTAAATAATTCTGCCCCTTAAAAAAGTTAGCATGTAAAATGCAAAAAAATACTTTATTATTAAATTTCCTTTTTTATAAGTAAGTAAGAAAAAATAGCAACAAGAGTGAAATCAAATTAAAGAAATTTTGTTGGCAATCAATTTAAAAATCAAATCACCAAAAAATTCGTAGAAAATAAAATGTTTACATCTTTAAAAAATACATAAAATACCTACCAATAAAATGCGACTTAACTTTTGTGTTTATTTCGCTGTCAATTAAATACATTCCTTAATATATTAAATATTCATTCGTTTAAATGGACATTTCTTCTGTTGATTTGCACCTGTCACCGGCAAATGTTTCTCGAAAATGCTGCCGCGATGATTGATCGATATTTGTTGGCAGCAGACGCGTTGATATTTGCCCAGCTTCGAGAGTCCTCCTTTGTCCACTCCAGACTCTCGCCTCAATGAGCAATTCAATCTTAGACATTCTTTGCATAGCTCCTTGAAAATCAAATAAACCTTTGGCTAATTGTGTTTGTAATCAACTAAATGACAGACATTTGGCTTTTACGAGCCAAGTGAGCTTGAGCTCCAGACTCCGGAGCAAATAGCGTTTCGAAGGTACATAACCTTCTTCTCAACTGATGGCTGCCACGCCCCCAGCTTCACCTTGCCTCCCAACCTTCCAAAGCGTGTAATTAATGACGTTGAGGAACAAAAAAAAAGCTGAAAAAAGAAAATTTACATCCCACAGCAAAGTCAACAAAACAAAGGAGAAATTTTTTGGTTCCCCTATTTACCACCTAGCCATTTTCCTCCCGATTTTCCTTGGTCGCTTTGTCATCATTTCATTACCGTGCAGAAAGTTGTCGCTGGCCTCTTCCTACTTTTTTGATAATTTGTCTTCCAGGTGCGCCTTGAAATTTGTCAACAATTTGGCCAACGAAACTTGTGATTCTTTTTCCTTTTGACCATCTCCACCAACAAAGTGGCATCTATTAGTGATAAAAATAGTCAACAGACCTGGGAGGAGACTAGAACTTCTGCCGGACAAATGAGCCAGAGTGAGCAGATGTCTTGTGACTCAGCAGCTGCTCTAATGGGAAAATCGCCACAGCACGGAAAAAAACTATCATTAATATCGCGATTTTGGGACGGACACAGGTTAAAATTAAAATTGATAGCATCTAAAACCTTATATCACATCAAATATAGTTTTTCCTATAGTAGTAGTTTAAATAGTGATTAAAAGGGCTTTAACTTCCACAAAATAGTATCACAGTTAAACATTTAATTTATTTGTTAGTTAATATTGGAATACAGAAATTGGTAACCATTAGATATTAAATTATATAATACAAATTATTAAGCTGCTCCTTAACAAGTTTCTCTCTCTGTGTGTTTGATATTGCCTAAAAGCTGTCACCTGAAAAATTATTGGCATTTTAAATCAGAGTTTTGCAAGGAGTAAATTTCATTTGATTGCGGGGGGCCTTGGTGTCTCCAATTGCCCGTCTGAGACACTTGAAAAAGCTGTTGGCCACCTCTATAATACCGTCAATTTATGGCTCAGACGTAAAGACAAGGACACCAGGCCGTCGGGCACGTTGCTTTTCCCTCCTGGCCAACATTAAATTATAACTGAAATCATTTTGGTGGCCATAAATAGGAATGGGTTTTGTATGGCCAGTAAAGGATTTTCCACTAATAAACCAAGTTGAAAGATGTGACCCCAAGGTAGGGAATTAATAGGGGGAGCAATAAAGGCTTTCACAGATGGTTGCTTAGCTTGGAATGTATTTTGGTTGATACTTTGTTTTGGTTTTTACTAAAGAGGTAAGAGGCACGTTTTCAAACAAAGTAAAATTAATAAAACACTAATATACAAAGTACATATTTTACAGTATTTAACATTATAAAACAATTCAGACTTTAAATATTTTGTTATTAATTTGCATGTGTACGTTTGATAACCGCAATTTGCATGTGTCATTACACCGAGCTCTGTAGCTTGTATCCATAAAGTGTAATTTTTAGTTTGGCCACCAAAAATGCAACTTTTTTGTGGCCTATTGAATTTGCAAATTGTTTTTTTAGACTAATATCAAAATGTTGAGTCGATTTAATTAAATGCACATTTAATATAATGTTTATTACTGGCCAACGATTTGTTTTTGGCCTAGCTCTTCGGTTTGTGTTAAATGCAGCACGAAATGTGTTTGGACATTGACATTTGTGTTTGTAAATAATGAACTGTATAATATAGATCCTGAAACTGGCCTTTTTTTGTTATGAATGTGTAAGCTGGTCACTAAAGCAATGTTAAATAAATGGTTTCTCAAAGAAATAATAGAATAGAACAGAATATTTTTCCGAATCTGATGGGTTTCATTATCTGCGTTCATCATCATTTCACTTATTTCCTTTGCTTTCATTTAAACAATCGATTTTCTCGTCGACAGCCAGTAGGACTTGTTGAATCTGCATCCTTGATTCATCTACCTTTTCCATCTTTTTGGGAGACAGAAAAAATTGTGTCAATTTCCTGTCTGCGAGATAAACATATTTGGGAAAATGCTCTACCTTTCCACTGCTCACAATTCGCCTAATTGAAGTCTTTTCACGCAGCCCACACACACGTGAAAAAAGGTGGGTTGTGGGTGGAAAATGGGCGGATTCTTCATCATTATCTGCAATGAGGAAAGGAAACGACTGGGGCAAAAAAAGTAATATTTGCAGCTGATGTAGATAAATGCGTAGACTTCGTGTTTCAATTAAAGTGATTGAAGTGAGCCAACGTGTGTGCCGTCTCTTTTCCGCACTCTATCGCCATTTCCCTCTATCTACCTGTCTGTATCTTTCATCTGCCCCTCAAAATGTTTTAGCTGACAAAAAGTTAGTCCGCCATTTCAATGCCATTTAAACTTTACCCAGCAGCTGCTGCTCCTCCAGCTTTTCTAGCTGATGCAAATTAATAAGCCAAGTTCTTAGCCAGATCAATCTAAATTTGCCTGTAGTAGTAGTGCCATGCAAAACTTGTGTCAAGCTAAGCGAACTCGAGCATAACAATCCATCAATGGTCTAAAACTGAATCGTAATATCTTTTCTATAAACTTTTGTCGTCTGGGCCATCTGAGTGTGTTTGAAAAAGTTTTCCTTCTATAGAGTTTGCTTCATCTTATCGCAATTGTTAAGCGGAACATTTGCGCTTAGCAAAAGTTTGCTTTGTGTCTCATTGATTGTCATTGGGGTCAATGCGGGTTCGGCTAATGGAACACCAAAAAAAATGGCTTAATGTACATGGGTTTTAAATCATAGAAACACAAAAATGTCAAGAATGTTGGTTGATATATGGACAAGTGAAAGTCAAATGCACTTCATTAAATTATAACTTAACTAGCCTTAAATTTTGTGTTGATCTATGTGTTCTGAAAAATATCATTTATACATTTAATATACTTTATTCTCAAGAAATAATTCATTTAAAATTTACGATTGAGATGGGAAACCCCAAATAAGGTATAATTTATAATTAAATCAATTAATATAGCTTTACATTTTTATAGAATTGTGTGTTAGACCTGAAAAAAGTCAATGAAGTAAATAATATTCTTAATAATCTTGTTTTGACTCTGGAAAGCCCCAAAAGTCTTTAAAAATGTATCATCCTTTCGTAGTAGTTTAATCACGTTAAATGTTTGCAATTAAATTTGCTGCGCTGTGTTGTACACATTTTTTCCAAGTTTTTTTAATCACCACTCACATTAAAAGTGAAGTTTTTCTCAGTGAAATAGTTTGCGGAATACCTGCAATTCTGTCGCCCAACTTTTCAGCTCCGCCCTCGCTCATTTGCGCCGGGAAAGTCATTTTTATCTGGCATTGCAAACATTTGCATGCGAAATGCATCTAAAATTTTCCACCTACCTGCCGCGCGCACTCCATCTTCGGCCGGCTTTCAACTTTCAACTATCAACCTTGTGCCCGGGTCTTTGGGTCTTGGAGCGTTGTCTGCTCCATTGCAGTCGTCGTCGTTGTCATTATTACCCTGCTGCTGTCATCATGCATCAAGTGTCGTTGTCACTCTCTCGCTCGCACTGCCCCAGCCATCTCCCTTCCTCCGGTTATAAATGAGCCAACGCTTTTCCTCTCGTATTTTCAGTTTTCACAGAATTTGTGTTTTTTTTTTATTTTTATTTTTATTTATTTTTTCACAGGAGCGTTGCGCTTGAAAAACTTTGCACATAATAATAAAATGGATGTTGGCTGTTTCAGAGTCACTCGCGCCTTGGCTTATGCAATAGAAAATGTAACACAGTAAAGTCCATGCGTGGGTATAGCTTTTCATAAGATCTTAAAGCTTAACATTTTTTTAAAGTTCTTGGTAAGATATGAAGATCACTATTCCAGCAACGTAATAGCTATTTTTTTTTAATTGTGCAATTGTGTTTAAAAAATATCTTTTATTCTATATTTTTTTTATAAAGTCACTACTTAGCTTTGGAGATTCTTACTTAAATCACTAATAAGCTTTTAAGAATCTAACTAAAATCCCAACAGGAGAAATTCGTTGTTTTTTGAATTTAAATATTTATTTATCACATTTTTATGTGATTTTAAAAATTCATTCTGGTATATCTTGCATGATGTGCATGCCGAATTGAAAAATTTAAACAGGTTCATTTGATATTGTACTGAAATAGATCAGAAAAGATTCTTACTTACATCCCAACAAGGGAAAAGCATTTTTAATTTTAATATTAACCTAGCACATTTGTATATGATTTTAAAAACCCACATTCATTTATCTTGATTATTTTGATATTATAGTGAAAAAGATTAGAAAAAATATACCCAATAGTAGGACCAACAAAAAAAGTTAGAGAAATATGAAATATATGAGCAGTTGAAATAATTTTCTGTATCTATTAAAGGCACAAATTATTTTTTGTTGGGATAGTTTGACATTGGAGATGTTGGGCCATAGATGTTCGACTGTATCTGTGTTTTGGTCGCAGCTGTTGTTGCTCTGATAAGCAAGCCGCGTGTTGAGGTCGCTGCTGCTACTTTTGCTGCTTCGCTCCTGTTTAGTTGCCATTTCAATGTTGTTGTCGCCTGTCAGTGTTTTAGGGCTTTAAAACTGTTTTTGGCCAAAGCAGCCGGAGGACGGCAAAAGTGGCAGGTGAAGTACGTGAGTTGTGTTGGCAAGGAGCAGCGCCAAAGCTGATGAAATGTTGGCCAAATGGATTATAAATTCAGACGAAAGAGATTGCCTCGTATCTTAATATTTTTTTTGTCGCCAAAAGAAAACACATTTTCCTTGGACGTTTTAGTAAAATAAAATGTGAAAGCCTGAGTGAGATTTGACTCTTATTTATCAGTTCACGCTTTCTATTCGTCTAATTTAAATATATATTTAACCAATACACTTACCTAAATATTTGATATTTGTACTAGTCTTTGGGTATCTTTTCAAAAAAAAATCTTCTAGATTTCTTATATCCTAAAAGGTTCCTGACTTGAATTAAAATGTTCCCATCTTAAATGTATCCCGTAAAGCATCTCAAAGATGCACGATGCTCATTGTGATGAGATGCAATTTCAATTCAAAGCAAACATGCAAATTGCAAACTTGCTGAAATATCTCAAAGCAGCTAACTGAAATCTAAAACTGCATCTACGTATCTCGGTTGGGGAAAGTGGAAAGATTCTGTTTTGTCTTGGCTTTTGCGAGAGTTAAATTGTGCAAAGCGATTTAATTTCTCTAACTGACGGGCAGCTAAACAATTTGCACAGCACTCAAAGGCTGATCCCGATGTCTGCTAATACCTCTTTTTCCCATCCACCATTTAACCCCCCTTTTATGCGAACCTACCTCCGCTTTTGGCTGGTATTTGCTGAAGGCCTCTGCTTTTCACACAAACATTTGCTTTGTGTCACATTTTTTTACCCCTTTTCCACACTTTTACCACTCTTTTTCATCGTCTCCCACCTGCTGCAAAATTGCTGGCAACAATTTTTGTGTTCAAATAGTTTGCCTTGGGGCAATTGCTCGTCGGCTGGCCCATGAAACCACCCAAGGACCGCCCACTTAACCACCATCCACTCAACCAACCATCCATCCATCTCCTATTTTCCAACCTCTTTTCTGTCTGCTGCTTGGCACATTTACCTTTTTAAATTGAAAATAAATTAGAATCTGGCTACGTATTTCGCACCGATTTGTGTTGTTAAGTGATAACAGCTAACACACACACACAGGCGGATGTGTGTTTGAGTGTGTGCGTCTGTCTACACGTGGCACGCAGCATGAGGAGAAAGCCCTGGGAAATGGAGAAATGTGCCTGCGGGACAGCAACATGTGTTGTGTCACATTTCTATTTATGACATGCGAAGGATGCACCGTGCAGAACCTAAAAAATACATCAATTGCAAACATTTTAGGATTATGTTATATATTTTTTGTAATATTATTTGCAGCTTTATAATTAGGGTATTCCCTAAACTGTTGAAATTTGGTCAGCTGTTTATCACCTCCTCCATACAAACTCCATTTTTAAAAATTCCAGCAATTCAACACCCTAAATTCTAGTAAATTTTAGCATCACGAGTTAGTATTAATTACTTTAAGATCAATTAAGAAAGTATATTTTAAAATTTTCTAAACTTATTAATAATTTAAGACATTAAGGTATGACGAAAAATTAAATATTACATGTTCTTACTCCCGGAAAATTTGACAACTGCTCGCAGCTGTTCAAGAAATTCAACAGGGGGTTGTTCTCACAATTGCTAAAACTTGCAGTTAAATTTTCAGCAACTCAGAAATTTACCAGATAAGGGAGTACCCAGAATATTTAAACAGATACTAGACTGTAATTCGTTTGAAGTTATTAATATACCCATACCCATAATTAGTTAATAATTCATTTATTACAAGCAAAGTTCTTTGTTATCTACGTGTATATATTTTATTACCTTAAGTTATCCTTTAACAAATGTATTATTGAATAAATGGGTATAAATTTATTTAATAATACATTTTTTACAAGTCAAGACATCTAAAAAAATATTATTAATAATTTTTAAAAAGTTTTCTTGTCTACTTTCATCTATTATTTAACTATTTAACTACGGTTATATACTATTTTTTTCCTAATGAGATGCAACGTTATTTTTTTGCAGTGCAAGACAGGAGTGTCAGTGAGCAGGGTGAGAACCTTTTCGCTCATTGAGTTCTGGACTCTGAACACAATTTTTGCATGTGAAAAGAAAATGGGCTATGAAAAGCAGGCAGGAAAAACATTGATGATGGAGTTGCTGAAGAATTC
The DNA here is from genome assembly GCF_014743375.2 of Drosophila subpulchrella. Classification (NCBI taxonomy): domain Eukaryota; kingdom Metazoa; phylum Arthropoda; class Insecta; order Diptera; family Drosophilidae; genus Drosophila; species Drosophila subpulchrella. The sequence goes on along the minus strand of NC_050610.1, from coordinate 19,196,301 downwards.
TAAAAGCGAACGACTGAAATGCGAGTTGAAGCGAAGGGGTGAAATCAGGGGGCGAAATATGAAATGTTCATTACAGTTGACAAATATTTGCGCTGGCTGTTTGTTGGTTTTTGATTTTTCTGCATTTTATGCCCAGATCGCATTCTATTTTCTCCTCTTCTATTGCTCGGGGCACTATGTAGGTTGACTTGCATACGAAATCCCCTCCCGGCTTTGATTCACTCCCGTTCTATATAGGGGGATATTCTTCTGTTCTGTTTTTGAGCTCTTGCATGTTTGATTAAACGCATTTGTTGCTTTTCGACGCGCATTTGTTGCCGTTTGTTTGTGGAGGGACGGAATAGCCCTGCTTTATTTTAATTGAAAGTGCTGAATGGGTCGTGCTCTAGTTGCACGTTAGTTGCTATATATTTTGTTGTATAAATATCAAATATTTATTTACCCTAGGTGTACGAATCATGCGCCGTACGTAGCTTTGTGCTAAAATATTTTCAGGAATTGTCCCACTAACCGAGCAGTTTTGAGCAATTTGTGAGTTGGTTTCTAAAAATTTCTTGTTAATTAAATAAAATTGTCTATTTCTTGTTATTTAAAAACCTGCAAGTTTGGGTAATACGTACACAGAGAAAGCTATCTAAGAACATTGTTCTTGAATTAAGAACATTCGTTCTTAAAAACCGTGTAAGTACATTTTGGTATCAATATAAGAACAAAATGGTGAGAAGAGAAAAGTTAAAATGAGTTTATTTAACAACTAAGGACTGAACTAATAGATTATTTGTACATACAATGTACTTAAATACAGCCAATTCAACTTGATTCAAGCAAAATAAGAACATTTCCAACTTAAAAATGTCGTTCTATTTTTAGGAACATTTTCAACTCAGATAAGAACGTCAGAATTTTCTCTGTGTATAATCTTTAAAAAGTATAAGCAAAAATCTTAAAAAATTAAGATATTAGATTTTCCCCCTCCCAAATTTAATCTTTCAAACTTCAATTAACTCGTAAAACTTTTGTGACTGTCAAGCTTGGCCTCACAAAAAACAAAAGCAACTGTTGAACCCAAAACTATTAAATCCAGCCATCCAGAAACGCCTCTAAAACTCCACCGGAAAATGGCTCAAACATTAAATTGCAGAGTGACTTGGGGAAAACTTTGCTGTTTATTCTCGTGCCGTCAAATTGCCGGGACAGCTTTAACCCATGGTGGCGATTGTATATTGTGGAAATTGTACAAGTAATTTTTAATAGACTTGCAACGCTTGGACGCATAATGCAGGCAACTTTTTCGAGCACACGAGAGGTACGAGTTTGAACTTTTTAATACAACTTCAAAGTTGCATTTGCATGACTTAGGCAAAAGTTTTGTTAGACCCCCAAAAGCCCCCAAAAAACCCCCTTTAACCCCCTACTGCCCCGCGGCGCTGACGATCTCTGGCAGTTGTTCGACTCGGGCAAATAAACAATTTTTCAATGAAGAAAATTCTCTCTCTGCCAAAAATGCAAAAATCTTTATAAATATTCAAATTCCTGTGCAGCAGGAGTCATCTCGAATTTCCTTTTTATAAACTTTATATATACACAGTGGTGAAGAACGAAATGGTTTTGGTGATAAAAAAATAGATTTAAATAATGAACTATTCTAATCTTTGTTTGGTACTATTTTACATTATTATTTTTAATACAACTTAAATCGTGGTTTTTGTGTTTATACTTAGTTTTTAAATAAAAGATGGATAGGTTTATTAGGGAGGACTCATTAAAGAAGTTTTTTATAATATTTGTTGTAAACACTTTTTTGAGATCAAGCCATTAATCTTCTTCTTATTGTGACCTCAACTGTTTATATGCATTTCACAGGACTTGCGATGTTTATTTTAATTCTCGCTCTCTTTCTTCGGTCTGCTTGAAGTAAGAATTATTATATAAAAATAGCCAACGGAGGGAAAGGAGTGAACTTCTGGCAAAAGTTTTTCTTGGCAATTGAAAAGCCAACTTCAATGGCATTCCCATACGATTGTGTGTGTTTGCATGTGTTATTTTTGTGCTAGCTGCAAGTGCTGGGCAAATATCTTTTTGTGTCACGTCTGGAAAACCAGTTAAGAGGTTGAGGTCAATGGGAAGTCGAAAGCGATGACAGGTGCAACTGCGGCAGGTGAAATTCCTTGCGAAAATTCCATCTTTGCATTCTGCTGCCAATAATCTTGCACATTATCTAAGAAATTCGATTCATTTGTGCCAAATTGTTGGCTTTTGCCAGTGATTTATTTGATATTTGCCATTTCGGATGAGTTTATTTGGAATTCGGGTTCTTTTGTGGCTTCTATGTATATTTGGTGAAATATTAAAAAGGAATAATAACCTCTGATCATATTTTGGGGTGTGCTAATATCTCAATTTTCGTTTCACATTTTCAATTGTTTAAATTCCCCTAATTCCCATAAGACCCACCTTCCGGACTTCTTCGCCTTCCCTCGCCGTGGTTGCCCCACCGAAATCTGAGGCTCCATTATCAGCACCACCCCACCACAGCCAGCACTTACAACATGTGGCCGTGTGAAGTAAATTGGTGGGGCAACCACCTGTCGCGAGCGGAACCCCAATAAAAAAGGCCCAGACAGTTGGCAAGAGTGAATGAGATGGGGAGATGGACTGGGGGACTCAAGGCTGGCACATTTTAATAACTTTTTGACGCCCTCTTCTAACACACACGCCCCCCTCCCCCTCCCCCGGCCACGCCCACCGCCCACCTCCGTAGGCGCGTTTCATGTTATTGAAGTCGTAAATAAAAAGGTTGCCGCCCGGGCGAGCTCAAATGTATGCTACATTAAATTGCGGTTGGCGTGTAAATAAGATTTCGTGTTAAGTTGCACGAAAGATGCCGCTCGAATTTAATTAAAAACCGTGTGAAGTCGCAGACGTGATGGGTGAATTATATACATGTATTCAAAATATATCCCAAAAATGATTGCGCTTATTTTATGGCAAAATATATATTATAGTTAAGGGAAATATATTTTAAAATATTTTAGGTTTCTTCAAAACCATAAATATGTATGCTTTCATAAATCTTATTTCATTAAAGATATGGGCTAACATAATTTTTTTTTAATAAGTATAGGTTAATATGATTTAAAAAAGAATATATAACAAAGTATTTGGTTGAAATTTTTGAGAAACCATAAATCTGCACCTACAATTTCATTTATAAATTTCTTAGAAATGATTTTAAAGAAATATTTTATTAATTTAACTATAATTAATTGACGGCACTAATAGTTCCTATCACTTTTAAATGAATTTAAGCCAAGTAAATTGTACTCTGCTCGCTTTCAACTTCTTTTATTGATTTCATTTGGCTGGCCAATCCCTTTAAGTTATTTATTTAATTTAGAGCCGGGCTACAAGTTCTGTCGACTTTCTCCAGTTTCTGTGACTGCAGTAAACCGTTTTCCCAAATTAATTTATAAGGCCTGTGTGCAAGGACACTTTGCGACTACGAGCTGCACAATTGGCTTAAATTGTTCATGAAATGCAATGAAATGAAGTAAGAAAAAGTCATTTTAATATTGCGGCAATGCGGCGCGGCGGCAAAGAGGGTGCAAAACGGGTCAAGGATGCGCCGAGAAAGGCCAACGCCGGTTGACAAGGCTCAGCTTTGGTTTTCCCCAACCATTTTCCGCTTACCACTTGCCATTTCCCATTTTCCATTTCCCAACCAAACACCCACTCGCTATGTGGCCTCTGTGGATTTGCAATTAATGTTGCCTTCAACTTTAGCCACGCCTCATCGACCTCAGCGCCTCCTTTTTGCACTGGCCACGCCCACATTGTAAATTTGCTTAAATGAAAGTGCGAGCGCGAATTTAATTAGAATCTGCTCCTTGGTTTTGCCCTGGCTATCTTGTGGATCTGTTTCACTCGGCCCGTTCCGATCCGTTGAGACCTTATTTTTCCCTCTTTTTTTTCAATTACTTGAATTTTCCACTTTCTACTGGTACACGTGATGCTAATTGTTGTTGTTGCCGCCGCTGCAAGTGAAGTTAATGTAAACTTAACCAAATTAGTTGAATCAACTTAATGGAGGAAGCGGAAACATTTAAGGCGGTTTAAGCCAAGAGGTTTCGCTTTTGCATTTCACATTTAATAAGCCCGGGAAAGTTGCAAGGTTTTCTAGAATCAATTTATTAAATGGCGGAAACATATACTAGTTTTTATACTCTATTTTAATTTATTTAACTTTACTAATGATGTGACAATTAAAATGTATTGTATGTAATAAAATTTAAAGATATTTATATTTTAGTTAAAATGGCTTACAAACTATGAAAGTTTAAAGAACAATCTTTATTGTATACATGTATTCTTTATTTAACTCACAACACATTTAACATGATACTACTTTATGGCAATTAAAATCAACTTTATCTCATAGCATGGGATAAAATGTATTATTTATGTGTTCATCTAAAAAACACATTTTATCGAAATGCGTGTTGTCATATATTATCTTTTGCCTTTATAAACCTGAAAAGCACTCGCCCTGATTGATTTAAATGTTACATGTAATCCCTTCCTGTTTTTGATAAATTTTGTCAATATTCTTTGATTTTCCTTTTCTGTGGCCAATGTACAACAATATTTCCGCAACCAGGGCAAACACAGAGTTTTTTTCAAATGTTCCTGGTCGACAATTGAATAATATATGCTATAATAATAAAAACTAACACTAGCAGAACGATAAACGACAACCGAAGGCAGAAAACACTGAAGACGGAATAACATGAAACATAAATAAAATAGGAAAAACGCAGGCAAAAAAAAAACAAGCAGGGAATGTGGGGAAAAAAAATATTTAAAATGTTTATTGTTGTGCTTCGTAGAGCGCAAATACATTTTCCATGCAAATATCCAATGCGATTCCATATGCAGCTCCGTAAATGCGAGAGTGTGTCACATGCATTGAAAACAGGAGTGAAAGTGGGAATGCAACATGATTTACATGGTCACTTGCAGGGAATTTAAAACACACATTCTAGCCAAAATCGAAATGGGGAATTATGGGCAGGAGCACTGGGGATGGTAAGACCGTTCCTCCAGTTCCTTTGACAATTTTGCGTGTGGCTGGTTTCGGTTGTGGCTAATTGCTGCCATTCAGCTGGCCTGGTTCGACAAACATCCCGGGCCAGGATCCTCTGCCTGCCTTGAGGCTTCTCACTTTCTAACCCACTCAGTGTTAGTTCAGTGCACGTGTTGAACTCATCCCATGCACTCGAGAAAATAAGGAAAGCCCAGACTAGGCACTTCAAGATCCTTAAAAATGTTAAATACTGAATACTGCATTTAAAAGTGATGGAAATTGTAAATTATATTAAAATTAATAGAAATTTAAGAAACAAGAATTGGGATTTATGAGATGGGTATTGTAAACCATTAAAGAGCTGATCTAGTTTTTAAGGAATAAATACAAAATGATGAAATATTTTCTAGAATGTAAAGAATCCTTGAATAATAATATAAATGTTATTTCACTTGAAAAACCTTTTAGACAAATAAAACACCTTCGTAAAATTTTAAAAGATTCGGCACTTCAAGATCCATAGAAATGTTAAATACTGAATACTGCATTTAAAAGTGATGGAAATTGTAAAGTATATTAAAATTAATAGAAATTTAAGAAACAAGAAGTGGGATTTATGAGATGGGTATTGTAAACCATTAAAGAGCTGATCTAGTTTTTAAGGAATAAATACAAAATGATGAAATATTTTCTAGAATGTAAAGAATCCTTGAATAATAATATAAATGTTATTTCACTTGAAAAACCTTTTAAACAAATAAAACACCTTCGTAAAATTTTAAAAATATTTTTATAAGTATGGTGACCTTAAATCCAATGAAAAAACCATTATTTATAGTTATATTCACAAGTTTTTGGTATAATCTTTTCTCCAAGTGGTTCTGGCAAGTGCTACCCATAACCAGAACTAGATCTGGATCCCGAACGAGACCCTTCACCGCCTTTTTCAACCCTGTTCCCCCGCTTCCAGTCACAAGTTGTTAAAAACTAATCAATCTTTCAAACTTGACTAAAGGTTTTGCCTCCGCTTTGACTGACTTTGACACGCCACGCCCACTAGCTCTACCGCCCAAACGCCCCCTTTGACTACGTATGCGTATCTGCAAACTGTGGGTGTGTGAATTTCTGTTTGAGTTGTTTCAGTTTTTCACGCCAGCCGCGTTTTCCTTTCTGGTCTCTATTTTACTTTTTTTTTCGATCTGAAAAATCCAGTAGTAGTTGGCCTTAAATCAAATTCAGTTGGGGTGCAAAAAACAAAAAAAAAAACAGTCGGGACTTTCCCCCTCAGAGAGCCAGTTGAGCTTTATGGAATGTTGCCATTGACACTTCAGCGATGCCATCGCATTCGAGCACTTGCCACATCCGTGGACTTGCCTCGATTAGCCATCGATTGCCACAACCAATTTGTTGTTGATTTCTCTGAAGGTTGCCACTCGATTGTTGTTGGGTTCCCTTTCGGTTTGTGGGTTGATTGATGTGGTGTGCGTGTTTTATGAACAGGTGCGACTTCACCTGTCGATCCCAAGTGGTTGAAAATAGTTGGGGCTGAAATCTAATTGCTGAATAATTTACCAAGTTTCTCTTGAGAGGTGTCAACCGTATGGTTTCTTATTTATAAATCATGTTATATAATAAAATCGATTTAAAATCACTTAAACATACTTCAAAGAGGTTTATTTTTATTATCCATGTTTTCTTGTCCATTGAAAACACCTATTAAAATCAAAGTACACCCACTCCTCAATGTTCACTCTATACATTATGCCTTTGCAAAAATCACTTACCTCCCGAAGTGAAAATGCCAAACTGCACTTTGTTTCCAGCTGCGTTGCACTTCCAGGCACATAAAATATTATTTTTGTCATAAACATGAAATTTTATGAACGTAAGATGCACTTGAAAACAATGGATTAGGCAAAAAACGAAGGAAATCAAACGTGCAGCTTAACGAACTTTATCCGTTCAACGAGCATAATATTTAATATTTCCACATAAATACTTAAGTGCCTCCAGTTGATCCTTCGGCTCGGATCAAGCGTATTTTTTTGGCGAGTCTCACATTGCAATTGGCAACTGCTTTGGCTTTGGTCTGGCATTGCAAATTGTTCAGTGAGCTGCTAAACATGCCAAACAATGCTGAGAGTTGCAAATTGAATAGATATGATACGAAGCTGTTGGTAAACATGTGTATACGTACAGCTTGGGAAAAAATCAATAAAATAAGCTAATATTGCTTAAGAAAGTCTTACAAAAGGAAGTACACTTTTATTTTTAAGATTAGCATACTAAATGTTGAAAAAAAAATAGTAGGTCACTTAAATTTAGTAATCATTCTTTATTTTTATTTAGAAAAGGAAAATATTTCTTAAAGTACCATATTTGTTTGCTGGTTTATTTTTGTAATCCCACTATTATTTTGACCCCAATCGTATATGTAGTTCATTCTTGTTCGATGCTTATGTGCAGATAAGGAAATCTGGCAACAACACAGCGAAATTGTTGCCAAAGCCGCGATTGTCAGATTTTTTGGGACTGAGCTCCTGTCTGTTTCTCGGTTTGCAACCAGAGCGCTCTGCATATCCTTGAAATAACAAGTTTAAAGGCATGCGCCATTCACAATGCCAGGATAACTGGATTCCCACTTTGGCGCCAGGAACTGGTTGATCGCGGAGGGGGGATATGGGTTTTGGGGTGTGAAGGTGGTCTACTGATTGAGGGATTGAGCGTAAAAATCGAAAACAGCGGCGGCAATTTTCACGTTTTTCACGCATGCCACTTTTGCTTTCCCCACCCAAATACGCTTAAATATGGCACTAACACTTCAGTGAAAAAGTATCTTGCGTTTCAGATTTGATAATCGACAAGGATTCATTTATATTCTGATCGCTGATTTGAAGAACGGATTACATTATAAATTAATTTTTGAAAGTGGAACCATTTTCTTTAAGTATTCCCCCATTTTTAGAATACTACTATACCCCAAACAAATGTTTTTTTTTTTTAAATTTTTAGTTGATTTTAATAATATGACGAAGGACATGTAAATCAGCTTTTTGGCTAGATCCAAACAAGTTGTAATACATTTTGAATAATACCATAGTCTTGTTATATTATTAAAGTGAAGTTTAAGGGTATTTAATACTTTTATGTATACTACATATATTTTTAAGAAAATATCTTTTACAGAATAAGTGCTGTATGTTTTTCTTTATTTTTGAATAATTCAAGTTTCCAATCAATTGATTTGACCAGAGCAAACACAGTTCGTAGTTTTTTTTGGTCTATATTCTAAAATTTTAGTCCTTTCCTTTTCTTTATTTTGCTTCAATAATTATTATTGAATAATAAAATAGTCTTGTTATATTATTAAAGTGAAGTTTAAGGGTATTTAATACTTTTATGTATACTACATATATTTTTAAGAAAATATCTTTTACAGAATAAGTGCTATATGTTTTTCTTTATTTTTGTATAATTCAAGTTTCCAATCAATTGATTTGACCAGAGCAAACACAGTTCGTAGTTTTTTTTTGGTCTATATTCTGAAATTTTAGTCCTTGCTTTCCTTTATTTTGCTTCATCGCTTTTCGGTTGGGTGATTGGGAGGCGGGTGGTAAAACAAAAATTACATTTCGTTACCGTTCGCTCCTCAATGGTTTTTGGGTGGTTTGCGCTACGTTTTTGGGCCTGGGTGGTGGTGGTGTGGATTGCGATGTGCGGTATTCGAATATTGACAGACAATATTTATGTGCGACTCGGAAGAGCGTGGCATATTTTTTTTGGGGGCTGCCACTATCTGCGCCAGTGAGGATGATGCACGTTGTAAAACTACAGTCAGCGTTGGAGGAGCATGAAATCAATTTGATGCACGCTGCTTGGTTAAGCGTTTTCAATGCAATTTTTATTGGCAACTGTTTCGCCGGTTGGCTCTTCATCTCTTCCTCTGTTGCCTGCATTTTATACTCAGCGCCCCCCTTTGGGGCTTGCGAGCCCCCACATTTTCCGACCCCTGACACCCATGGCATACCCTCAGATGTTCCCGGCAAATGAAATAAAATCAAAGTATCGCTGCAATTGCGTCAATTGTGCGAATGTGTGGTCCTGCACCGAAACTAAAAGTATAAGGCCGTTTCGATTTTTAATAATAACTTTTTACTGCCACCATTTTTATCACATGTTGTATAATAATTTTTATTAAGTTTTGGGTAATTAAAAGCATCAATCTTAAAGGCGTAAAAAAATTGTATATCTGGCAGTTAAGATATCAGCTATTATATAATTCAATTTGGGGATTATGGATTATTATAAAGATAATAAATATTTAGTTAAGTCTATCACAAAAAAGCAACTTTTAGCATATTTCTACCAAAAACTATATGAATTTAAAAAAGTAAAATTGTTATTAATCTCTTTCTAGTAATTAAAAGTGGGCTAGAATTTCAGATCTGTTTTTTCCATTATTTTTATTATATCCTTGTATGGTTTAAAAGCATTTTTATTTTGAAAATTTCAATGAAACTAACGATGTTATCATACCGAAATGATGGCCAATTTCGGTCATATATTTTCTCCGTGTGGCTTGAGCTTGCTCTCAGCCTCATTCCGTCTTGCTGGGAATGTCCTGTCCCCTGGTCCTGAAATCGTTACCCCTTCCCCCGAACCCCCTACCCCTAACTATAGCCGACTTGCAGCGACTTAATTTCAAAAGCTGTTACGGCAATCAACGCAGCTGCCTGGAGTAATAGGGGGGATGAGGAGGTTGAGTTGCCAGGGGGTACGACTGCCAGTAAGAGCCAGATAGATGGGCTTTCAATAAGCGTAAAGCTTTAAGTTGCCAGCGACTGTGTCCTTTATTGATCGCATTCGGTTTAATTGGAACATTTTATTGGTCCTTTTACAGTCCATCGATTTCCGGAATGGAAGGCGTACAAAGAACTAGGGAACTTGAGGCGGTCTAATAAATATTGTGGTTTAATGAACTCAATTGCAAAGTAGTTATATTATCAACTCCCATTGTAAAGTCTACAACAACGTATGAACGAATTTATCTATTTAATAGTTGAGGTTGAAAGGCATCCATCACCGGAAATGCCAAGTCAGACCACCTTCGACGACATGTATCTATACAAATGTCTCTCTCAGTCTCATTGTCACCTTCTCGATTCCACTTTGTCAGTTGGAAATTGTCAAATCAAGCAATTGCGCTTTTGAGTAAAATATATACCATGACACTATATAACACCCAGAAGAGTTCGGATCCGTAGCACATTCAGCCAACCGCAACCGCAACAAAGATTACCTGCCCACCCACTGGCAACCCACCCTTTGCCCACCCCCTTTGTACCCCGCCCACTGTGCACCCCCATTTTACCCAGAATCCAAAGTCTGGTTAAGGTCAAATGACAGTTGTAGTTGGTTGAGGTTGTTGGCTGCTACTGCCGTTCGCTTTTCGCCAGGTGTAAATTATAACGCGCATTGTGAGGCTGCCAGTAACAGATCCAATTCTCCGCCAATCTACACTGAAGAAAAATATTTTTATATTCGATTTTGATATTAATCGATTGATTATAATTGCATGTTTTTAAAACTAGAAATTTGAAAAGGGTTCTTGTCTAATGTTATGGATATTAATTTTATCATTTTTATAAACTTCTTAGAAGAAGTAAGAGGTAAAAAAGCTAAAAGCATTATGAAAACGAAATAAATACCTTCTTGTTAGCACTAAAATTGTACTACAAATAAAATGTAAATAGACAATAAGTCCTTAAGAAATGCACTATTACCATTGGCATTATTCTGTGTTTTTTTCAGTGTATGGCTCCCCTCAATGCGACTTTGCCACGCCCCGTCGCATTGAAACCGCCCCTGTTGTTTGGCCAGGTAAAAAGCCATCCGAACGTCACAAAAAATGACACTTAGCGCGCCATGATGCTGATTTATGGCTTAGGCAATGAGAATTTATTGACTTGGCAGCGGGTCAACGTCGACATTTGCCCTTTTGCCCCCTGAATTTTCCACCTCACCTCACCCCACCACCTTCTCATGTAAAGGAAATGCGTTATAATGCAGACAAATCCTTAAATCATCAGCAGCTTTAAGGGCTTAAGCAGTCCCAAAAATTGATTTGAATGCCAGAGAAAAACAGTTTCGTAGCCAAAAAAAAAGAAGAAATAAAGAAAAACCAATTGCCCAACGAAAAACTTTCGTTGAAAACTTTCGAAAGTCGCTGCACAAAATGGCAAATTTTGCTATTTATATTTATTCGAAGAGGCAAAAGAAGAGGAAACTGGAATGGAAATGATTTGCAAGAACCTTTTACTGGCCTGTCTGTCTGCCCTTTTCCCCAGATGTTTTCCATTTCTCCTTTCTCTGGCGGCACTTTCGCCGCTCGAAACGTGACAAAATGAAACCAATAAAATGGATGAGGCGAGGGAACTAAGCGACAATATATGAAGCTGAAATGCAGAATGAAATAGTGAAGAACGGAGCTACCCAAAAAATATTCCTATCTGTTAGTAAAGTAAACTGAAATCCTTTTATGAATACCAAGCAACAGGTAAAATTTTCAAATAGTAGTAGGAATTCTATATTTAAAAACCCATATATTTGATATTTATATCCGTAGGCGGACGAACACTATCGATTATTCACAGATATTAGGGAAAATTGCAATTTACATTTAAATTGTTTCTTAGACCTTTGGCTGTTAGTTGTTCGACATTAGAAAACGCGTTAAATAGATAAAACACCTATAAGAATATGAAACTAGTTTATATTGCTTGCCTTCTGATTCACATGATTGATTATGTCATGGGAAATTGTAAGTATTAGAATCAATCACCTGGAATGTTCAGCTAATTAAAGTGCTTTTTCTTAAGCAACTAAAATCTGCAGTCTTCCTATAAATCCGGGGCATTGCAAAGACCTGGTCCCAAGATTTGGTTACAGACCTAGTAAAAAAGAATGTATCAGTTTTATGTTCGGTGGCTGTAAGGGCAACGCAAATAATTTCGAATCAATTATGGACTGCGAATCCGAATGCAAGGGAAAAAAGATGCAATAAATTTGTATTCTGCGCAAACATAGCTTCCTTGTTAAAATATAATGAAATAAACTTGCAAATAAAGATGACTTAAAAGATTTATAAAAAATAAATATTTTTTAATAATATTTACAAATCGATAAAAGACTTATTTTTACCAAGAAGTAGTACCTAGTAGAAGTAATTATTCACATATATACCGAACAAATATTAATTATTCACAGATACTAGAGAAATTAAGTATGTGTGTTTCCTTCTGAGGTCCTAAGCATTTAGTTGTTCCACGTCAGTCGAAAGCGATAAACATGAAGTTAATTTTCTTTGTCTACCTTCTGATTTCAATTATGAGTTCGGCCATGGGAAAATGTAAGTATAAAAAATTAAAATCATATTGAAGGTATCGTTCAAATCAAACATTTCCAGCGGTGGATATCTGCAGACTTCCAAAAGTTACAGGGTTTTGCATGGCACAAATCCATAGATTCGCTTACAGTCCATTCACCAAAAGGTGCTTTCCATTTGTATATGGTGGCTGTGGTGGTAACGCAAATAATTTTGTATCTATGCAAGCCTGTGAATCCGCATGCAAAGGAAAATAAGTTTACTTAGGTAAACTGAAGTGTGACAAAACAATATTTATTTTTTGATTTCATCATGCATTATCACATTCAAATATAAAATCAAAGAAAAATAATTGTTGTGTTTTAAGTTACTGAGAAGACAAACGTAATTATAAAGTTGTAAATTACATATTTAACACACTAAGAAGCCATTAAATGTTCTATAAGTATATTCTGGGCATTGCACTATGGGGAATTTGACCACTTCTTTTGTCCAAAAAGTAAAATGGAAAATAAAAAACGCAAGCACTTTTTTTTTTAAATTCTTAAAAAAAAAGTGGGTTCACGCCCATCTATTTTATATGAATTCCCTTAAATTTTATATAACTAATTCAATAACAGAACTTTTAAATGTTTCTTCGTTTTTAAGCTTTTCATTAATGCCACAAAAAGTGGTCAGATTCCCCATTGGTACCGAGTACACATTTTTAAATAAAATTTATAAATATAAAGCGACTAATTTTTACAAAGTCAGTACTAAAATCATTTATTCACCCATGTACCACACCATATATGTACAAAAATCAATTATTTACGAATATAACGGAAATAAAGTACGGGTGCTACCATTTCAAGTTTTAAGCATTTAGTTATCTCGCTGGAGTCTAAGCCGATAAACATGAAATTTATTTTCTACGCCTTTATTATGATTCCTATTTTTACTTCGGTTATGGGGATATGTAAGTATGAAATTTAATATCAAAATGAATGTTTTTATAAGTCCCAAATTTTCAGCGGAGGATAAATGCCGTCTTCCAAGAGCATCGGGGCTTTGCGCGAGACTGAACCAATTTTTCGCTTACAATCCAGTTACCAAGAAGTGCATTCCATTTGCACTTGGTGGCTGTCTTGCCATCGGAGGAGATAGTTTTGATTCTATGCAAGCCTGTGAATCCGCATGCAAGGGAAAATAAGTTTACCTGGTTGAACTAAAATTTACGCAAAAATATTTTATTTGGTTTTAATTATATATTATCAGATCCAAATATAAAATCAAAGAAAAATCATTGTTGTGTTTTTAGTTATAAAAAGAAAACAACATTATTTAGGTGTTAATTATTATATGTTTTTATAAGTTAATTTTGGGAGTTGCTACCGAATATACATTTTGTAAATAATATGTATAAATATAGATCGACTAACAACTCGGTGACAAAGTCAATTACTTACACATAGTCCACACCAAATTTGCACAAAAATCAATTTCTTACGGATGTTACGAAAATGAGGTACGTGTGTTTCCATTTCGGGTCCTTAGCACTTAGTTGACTCACTTCAGTCGAAAGCGATAAACATGAAATTCATTTTTTTTGTCTACCTTCTGATTCCTACTTTTAGTTCGGTCATGGGGAAATGTAAGTATGAAAATTAAAATAAAAATGAATGTTTTTATAAGTCGCAAGTTTTCAGCGGAGTATAAATGCAGGCTTCCAAGAGGAACGGGGCTTTGCTTGAAACTGAATCATACTTTCGCTTACAATCCAGTTACCAAAAAGTGCATTAAATTTGCATATGGTGGCTGTGGTGGCATCGGAGATCATTTTGATTCTATACAAGCCTGTGAATCCGCATGCAAAGGAAAATAAGTGTACCTGGTTGAACTAAAATTTACGCAAAAATATTTTATTTGATTTTAATTATACATTATCAGATCCAAATATAAAATCAAAGAAAAATCATTGTTGTATTTTTAGTTAATAAAAAGAAAACTATATTATAAAGGAGTCAATTCTTAAATGTTTTTATAAGTTAATTTTGGGAGTTGCTACCGAATATACATTTTGTAAATAATATGTATAAATATAAATCGACTTACAACTCGGTAACAATGTCAATTACTTACATATAGGCCACACCACATTTACACAAAAATCAATTTTTTACGGATGTTACGAAAATGAGGTACGTGTGTTTCCATTTCGGGTCCTTAGCAATTAGTTGTCTCACTTCAGTCGAAAGCGATAAACATGAAATTAATTTTCATTGTCTACCTTCTGATTCTCATTTTTAGTTTGGTCATGGGGAAATGTAAGTATGAAAATTAAAATCAAAATGAATGTTTTTATAAGTCGCAAGTTTTCAGCGGAGTATAAATGCAGTCTTCCAAGAGGAACGGGGCTTTGCGCGAAACTGAACCATACTTTCGCTTACAATCCAGTTACCAAAACGTGCATTAAATTTGCATATGGTGGCTGTGGTGGCATCGGAGATCATTTTGATTCTATACAAGCCTGTGAATCCGCATGCAAAGGAAAATAAGTGTACCTGGTTGAACTAAAATTTACGCAAAAATATTTTATTTGATTTTAATTATACATTATCAGATCCAAATATAAAATCAAAGAAAAATCATTGTTGTATTTTTAGTTAATAAAAAGAAAACTATATTATAAAGGAGTCAATTCTTAAATGTTTTTATAAGTTAATTTTGGGAGTTGCTAACGAATATACAAATAAGTTTACCTGGTTGAACTAAAATTTACGCAAAAATATTTTATTTGGTTTTAATTATACATTATCAGATTCAAATATAAAATCAAAGAAAAAGCATTGTTGTTTTTAGTTAATAATAACAAAGGAAGTTAACTTCGGCAAGCCGAAGTTTGTATACCCTTGCGGTTATAATTTTTAAATATACAATTTTTAAATATAAAAATACAAAAAATGATAATTTCAATTGTATAAGATAATATGTGAAAAAACACCGAAGCTATAATTTGTTTCATAATATTTTCCCACCCACAGCTATATGATATAGTCGTCCGATTTTGATAAAATTTAATTCGAAATTCAAAACTAATTAAAAAATTTTATTTCTAAGCTTAGGAGGTTATATGTTAAAAAACACCAAAGATATAATTTTTTAAAATTTTGTTTTCCAATTATTCCTATGGGAGCTATAAGATATAGTTGTAGAATAGTTATATACTACCTGCAAAAGATATACGATTTTGGGAAAGTTTCAGCCCGATAGCTTTAAAACTGAGAGACTAGTTTCCGTAGAAACGGACGGACAGACAGACATTGCTAGATCGACTCGTCTATTCATGCTGATCAAGAATATATATACTTTATGGGGTCGGAAACATCTCCTTCACTGCGTTGCAAACTTCTGACTAAAATCAATATACCCTCTACAAGGGTATAAAAAGAAAACTATATTATAAAGGTGTTAATTCTCAAATGTTTTTATAAGTTAATTTTGGGAGTTGCTACCGAATATACATTTTGTAAATAATATGTATAAATATAAATCGACTAACAACTCGGTAACAATGTCAATTACTTACACATAGTCCACACCACATTTGCACAAAAATCAATTTTTTACGAATATTACGAAAATGAGGTACGTGTGTTTCCATTTCGGGTCCTTAGCATTTAGTTGTCTCACTTCAGTCGAAAGCGATAAACATGAAATTAAGTTTCATTGTCAACCTTCTGATTCCTATTTTTAGTTTGGTCATGGGGAAATGTAAGTATGAAAATTAAAATCAAAAGGAATGTTTTTAAAAGTCGCAAATTTTCAGCGGTGGATAAATGTAGTCTTCCAAGAGAAACGGGGATTTGCCTTGCATTATTCCATAAATTTGGTTACAATCCAGTTAGCAAAGAGTGCATTCCGTTTGTATATGGTGGCTGTGGTGGCAACGCAAATCGTTTTGGTTCTATACAAGCCTGCGAATCCGCATGCAAAGGAAAATAAGTTTACCTGAATAAACTGAAATTTACAAAAAAATATTTTATTTGGTCTTAATTATACAGTATCAGATCCAGCTATAAAAGTTAAAAAAAAAAAACTAAGTCACAAAGTTGTTAGCTTTATTTATAAATATATATTTATCGCACTTAGAAACCATCACATGTTATATGAGTTGATCCTTTGCATTGCAGAGACTTGATACCAAGCCTTGGTAGCATTCATCCATTTATAAACTCAACCTATAGCCATAGGATATTCTTTTTTAAACAATATGTACTTTGTCCGAATCTACAAAGACTAATTTTTGAAAGGTGAAAGTACCAATGTTAATTATTCACACATATTCCAAACAAACATCAATTATTCACGGATATTAGGGAAGTGAGGTAGGTGGATTTCCTTCTGAGGTCCTAGGCATTTAGTTGTCTCACTTCAGTCGAAAGCGATAAACATGAAATTAATTTTCTTTGTCTACATTCTGGTTCCTATTTTTAGTTCGGTCATGGGGATATGTAAGTATGAAATTTAAAATCAATATTAATGTTTTTATAAGTCGCAAATTTTCAGCGGTGGATAAATGTAGTCTTCCAAGAGTAAAGGGGGTTTGCCGTGCAATGTTCCATAAATTTGGTTACAATCCAGTTTCCAAAGAGTGCATTCCGTTTGTATATGGTGGCTGTGGTGGCAACGGAAATCGTTTTGATTCTATACAAGCCTGTGAATCCGCATGCAAAGGAAAATAAGTTTACCTGAATAAACTGAAATTTACGAAAAAATATTTTATTTGGTTTTAATTATACATTATCAGATCCAGATATAAAAGGTTATAAAAAGAGAAACTAAGTCACAAAGTTGTTAGTTTTATTTATAAATATATATTTATCGCACTTAGAATCCATCACATGTTATACGAGTTGATCCTTTGCATTGCAGAGACTTGATACCAAGCCTTGGTAGCATTCATCCATCTATAAACTCAATCTATAGCCATAGAATATTCTTTTTTAAACAATATGTACATTGTCCGAATCTACAAAGGTGAAAGTACCAATGTTAATTATTCACACATATTCCAAACAAACATCAATTATTCACGGATATTAGGGAAGTGAGGTAGGTGGATTTCCTTCTGAGGTCCTAGGCATTTAGTTGTCTCACTTCAGTCGAAAGCGATAAACATGAAATTCATTTTCTTTGTCTACCTTCTGATTCCTATTTTTAGTTCAGCCATTATTTTCCCATGGAAGCCTGCAGGGTCAAGTAAGTATAAAAACTGAAATCAAATTGAAGGTAATGTCTAAATCAAATATTTTCAGCGGAGGGCATCTGCCGTCTTCCAATAGATTCTGGGCCTTGCAAGGCAAAATACCAAAAAATCGCTTACAATCGTAGTAATAAAATATGCGTTCCATTTGTATACGGTGGATGTCGTGGAAACGCAAACAATTTCGTTTCTATAGAAGCCTGTGAATCCATATGTAAAGGAAAATAAGTCTGCCTGGATAAGCTAATGATTTCTCAAAAACAATTTAGCTGCTTTTAATATCCATTTCGGTGTTCATATATTAAATCAAAGAAAAATATTTGTTTTGTGTTTTATGAATTAATATTTATCACACAAAATAACCATTAAAAATTCGATAGGTTGATAATATAACTCTTAAAGATAATAACTCCTTCACAGGTTTCATAGTTTAATTTTTAATAATTACCAGAACAAATATAATTAGGAAAATGTCTTACAACGGTTAAATCACATTATGTGGTAAGTTAAAAGTTGGCCGATACACAGTCGACATAGAGGTTTTCAGAAGAAGCTGAATATGAAAATGCTTGTCATTTATATATTGTTTTTATTATATTCGTGTCTGGAAGGGCAAAGGAGTCGTGAGTTTTATAGATTTATTAACGTTGTTGATGGTTACAAAATATTTTAAAAGCGCTCAGCGTTTGTATTCTAATAATCTAAGCCATATTAAATATAAAGAACAACTTTCATTGCTTTCTAGGAGTCTGCTTAGAGCCGATTGTTAAGGGTTCTTGTATTGGCCGTGAAACAAGATATGGTTACAATTACAAAGACAACAAGTGCTACCGCTTTACTTACAGTGGATGTGGTCAAAACGGAAATAATTTTAAGCTATACAATGATTGCCTAAAAAAATGCAAGAAAAAATAATCATTCTATTTAAACTAATTAAGCACAATAAGAAAAACAACGTAGTCAATCACAATATTATATTTATTGTGAAACTAACTCCTGTTTAAGAAAATTATGAGCTTATGAAATTCTCTTATGATTTTAATTATTCAATGTGTCTAATTTTGTATTACGAAGTATAATTAAAATAATGTCAAATGGTATTTCTTTTATTTTATTAGAACTTTTTAAAGAAATGTCTAAATAAAAACGGGTATTTCCTTTTTAACACAAACTGAAATAGTGAAAACAGGTTACTGGTTACAATACTGTGCTAAAATTAGTTATTACCCAAGAAAAATCAAGAGAAGAACAAAAAAAGATTGGCAGAGATTTTTGCGTGGCTACTTTTGCTTACCTTTCGCTATCCCCTTAAGTTCCAAAATTGTATCCTTTCCAAATACACTTAACAAAATCAGTGGCTTGTCAATAATACCCTATGCCATAAAATTAATTATTTGGGGGACCAAAATGTGTTAAAGCTCTTTTAAATTCTCCAGTTGTACACTTTTCAGTGAACAAATAATTGTGTTAGATTTTTAATAATTATAAGAGCACCAAATTCTCAAGAAACTGTATTCTTTAAGTCGTTTAAAGGAAATTTTCCTGTAGGCAATATTTTTTTTGGGCAGTGCTCATCTTCAGCTGAGCTGAATAGACTATCAGCCGACAGCCTTCGCCTTGGCACACATTTTAGGTTTTCGCCCCTCATTGTTTGCCTGGGCGGCCGTGTGTATGATGTGGAAATTAAATACTTTGCTTGAAATGCTACACTGACGACTGCCGAGCGGTGGGCGTTCGATGGGGGCGTGGCAGGAGAAAGCAGGCGGTGGGCGGTGGGCGGTGGGCTGTGGGCGTTTGCGAGTGACAGTGGGACAGCAGGCATGACAAGGCAGCCAGGCAGCAACTTGTTAGCGATGCTCCCTCCGTGCCATTTTGCTTTTCCTTTTCGCTTTCACTCTCGCTTAAATTGTGCAACATTTCCGAGATGCCTTTCTTCCTCTCGAGCTGTTGTTGAGTAATTAAAATGCAAAGCAAAGTGCAGCAATTTGAGCCTAATTATAATGGCAGCATAAAAGTTGCGGGGCGAACGGGTGGCCGGGTAGCAGGAAATCAGCAAACAGAATTGTTTAACCGACATGCCCCGACAATGTCTTGCCGCATTTCAGTTTTGTGTGTGAGACAGCAAAACATTTTCAATTTCCGCGCTCAAAGCCGCAGCGTTGGGAGCATTTTCCAAATTGAATGTCACTGAATATGGCCACAGAGAAGAAGGGGAAAAAGCATTTGACCCACTCGGAACCCTCGATTCAGCTGCTCTAGATTTGTGGCCCGCTTTCCCTGGAGTTGCCGAGTTCATTATAAATATTTTCTCTATCAACCTCAAAAATGTTAAAAATATACCATGCACTTGACTAACACTCCGTATTTGCATAAATGTAATGAAAAAACATACATAATATTTGAGAAAAAAATCATCCAAAAACCACAAATGTGCGGTTGCCCTATGAGGGTCAAACATTTTTGGGTATAAATATTTAATGTGCCATGAAATGAGTAGGCGACAAACACACACAGAGTGAAAAAGGGAAAGGGTTTTTCCAAATGGCTAACTAAAGTGTCAGCCGAGTTGAACGATGCCCTTGGATTATGCGATATAAAGTGGATTCGGTTTTATCTTAAAGTTAGCAGATCAGAGTGGAAACTAAAGTGGAAAAGTCAAAATTTGGAAGAAAAACAAAAATATGGGGATAAGGATTTTCAGACATGTCACAACTTTAATTATTATTAAGAATGATTCCTTGTGAAATGTATCAAGGTTTTATTTATAAATATTTAAAAAATGTACAGAAGAAAGTCAAATATCAATAAAAAAATGTATTTTTCATTTAAAATTTGAAGGGAGAAAAATAATAATAAACCAATTGTTGTTGTTATACCTAGTTTTTATTAAGTTTGTGCTTATGGATTTAATTTTGTAAAATATAATTGGTTGGATATTTAAGTCTTTCGGTTCCTATTTTGGTATTTCAGTAAAAACCAAAATGACAGAACTCACTAAAATTATTTTTTCATTACTCCTGAAAAATGGAATTTTTATACCCGTTACTCGTAGAGTAAAAGGGTATACTAGATTCGTCGGAAAGTATGTAACAGGCAGAAGGAAGCGTTTCCGACCCCATAAAGTATATATATTCTTGATCAGGATCACTAGCCGAGTCGATCTAGCCATGTCCGTCTGTCCGTCTGTCCGTCTGTCTGTCCGGATGAACGCTGAGATTTTGGAAACTATGAAAGCTGGGCTTTTGAGATTTGGCGAGCAGATTCCTGAGCTTCTTACGCAGCGCAAGTTTGTTTCGGTAGAGTGCCACGCCCACTCTAACGCCCACAAACCGCCCAAAACTGTGGCTCCTACAGTTTTGATGCTAGAGTAAAAATTTAAACTGAAATAAATTGTTCTCATCAATACCTATCGATTGATCCAAAAAAAAGTTTGCCACGCCCACTTTAACGCCCACAAACCGCCCACAAGCTTCAAAAAATCGTAAATATGAACGCGGATATCTCGGAAACTATCAAAGATAGAGTATTGGGATTTAAGATTTAGATTCCGTAGCCTTGTACACAGCGCAAGTTTGTTATGCGAATATGCCACGCCCACTCTAACGCCCACAAACCGCCCAAGCCTGTGGCGCCCACAATTTTTATGCTAGATTAAAAATTTTAACTGAAAAGTATTGGTCTCGTCCATGCCTATCGATTGATCCAAAAAAAATTTGCCACGCCTACCCTAACGCCCACAATGCTTAAATCTGTCTTCCGCCGATAGGTGGCGCATTTCAATCTCGCTTTGCTGCTTGCATATCTCCATTTCCCTTTGGTCCCTTTAGATGAGTAACGGGTATCTGATAGTCGAGGTACTCGACTATAGCGTTCTTCCTTGTTTAATAATAAATTCAAGGATATATTTTTATATATAAATATATACTTTCACCCTCCTTAACATAATATACAATAAAAATACCCCCAAAATTCGAGGCCCACTCAAATTCGCACCTTTGGCAGGCGGCAAGTTGCTCAATCAAATTCATCACTCTCAGTCTCACCTGGCCAAAAAGGCCAAAGTTTATTTGATACTTTCCCAACAATCCTGTTGTTTTCCTTTTTATTCGCTAGTAAATACGTATATATTCATGTAATACATTCGACTGACCAAACTTGCCTGAAAAGTTAAACTTGTTGCGCAGTTGGTGGATGACTGTTTCTTGACTTTTCTCTGGTATTTTTTCTGCCAAACCGTAATTAATTGTGTCCCTTTTGCAAGGCACTTTCTCTTCTTTTTTTTATTTTGCTTATATTGAAACCACAATTTTGTAGAAATGGGAGTGAGTGGGTGGGCAGCGAAATATAAACAGCACGAAATATAATTAAGTATGCGCCCTGTTGCCTTTGAGGGGTAGAAGAAGAACAAAACTTTGTTGACTTAACATTTTTTTCGCAGCAGAATAATACTCCTGTATTTCAAGTATTTTATTTTACGCATTTTTATGGTAATTGCAGGAGGAGTGCAAAAAAAAATGACCTAAAAGTTTTGATAATTTGCATTGGTTTGTGGTAAAGGGTGTTTTGGTTGCAAAAGTTTAAGATATTTTATCTGCATCTTTGGGAGGGGGATTTTGGAAATCAGACCTGTTGCTGGCGAATAAATGGCAACCAGTGCAAATTATGAAGGACACTGCCAAAAGCTTGTTGACTACTCAAGTGGCACGAATCCTCTTTCGCCTTTCTCCAGCCTGACATCTCTTTAATTTGGCACTGGTATTGGTGCATTTGTGACTTGCTCTTAGCAAAGCTGTGCGGAACTTTAAGAGCTTATCCAATTTGGTGTGCCTGCCACAGTAATTGTCTCAATTGTCCAAATGGTTGGGATTCTTTTTTTTAGTTCTATTTACCCACTTTAAGCCTTCAAGAGCCTCGGCTCTCTTAAAAGCTTGGCTGGCAAGAGAAACTGCTGAGCGAAGCTTAGCATCCACAACTGCTCTTAGAATTTGCTCTTAAGCTCTCTCTTTATTCAGCCAAGAGAAAGCTGCTGTGGATTGTAAGCTTCTGATAAGGATTTACAAGAACAGCTGTTTTGAAAAGCTCGGCGTGTTTGTGTGAATTGTTTCTATGTGTTGGTGGAATCGAATTGAATTGAAAGGAAATAAAATGGAACAAAAAAGGTTGTTACAAAAATGTGATAATCATAAATTGGGTCAACTACTTTCTTTATTTTTTCTTTTTGCTGCCACAATTTTTTTTTGCTTAGGTAAATAAATGTTATTAAAAAATATTTTTTTTTTACATTTCGGTTTTCCCTGTATTAATTTTGATTATCCTTCACAAATTGTATTAAACGAAACAAAATAATTTTAAATTTTAAGCTGAAATATATTTTTTTATAAATTATTTATTACCAATTAAATCAGAAAAGGTTATAGAAATAGGATTTTAAATTTTGCTTATAGCCTACCACTTTTTAAAAGAATACTGCTTTTTATCATTATATACTTGTATATTATATTATATATTTTTATAATTTATTTTTTACTTATTTATTATTATTGCTTTAAAATAAAAACCAATTAAATCAGAAATGGTTATAGGATTAGGATTAGGTGTATCCGCACCGTTGCCTACTAACTGGCAGGACAAAATATAATCCTAGAAAAACTGCAAATGCTGGAGTAACCACTTTTAAGCTCTGTATTTTTGGGACTTTGTTGACTCCTCTGCTGTCCTCTGAGTTCTTAGAACTCTTGATTTTAGATTTTTCTTTGCTTTCTGTTTGACTTTGCCCGTCTTCTATATTTTCTTTTGCCCCTTGACTTTTGTGTACTTGCCTAATGACTGTTGCTGTTGTCTTATTGTTTCCGAATGCGAAAACTTTGCACTAGTTGTTGTGCCCAAATTGCATGCAGATTGAGGGGAACTGCAATCTGTAACGCCCGAGTCCTCGGCTGAAGGAGTTATTCGCATTTGATTAGTTAGTGGACAATAAACTGGCGTTGCATGCATATTTATGGGGGGGTTGCAGGTTCGCTGGTAGTTGAATCAATGCCTGGAACATTGTTTATTAATATGCAATTAGAGCTGGGGCACGTGGAATGAAATTCAAATCTGGTCACTAGTCAGCCGCTTCCAAATGGCAAACTAATTAAGCGAAATTAATGCGTCGCGGATTCCTAAGCCTGATTACATAATTAACAAATATGCCTTGTGGCAGGGACACAGATTACAGGTTTTCGGATAGCCAAGAGGTAAAGGGATCTAAAATTGAATTGAAAAGGTAATTTGAACATAGATGGTTAGATGGATATTAAATCAGTCATCAGTCTTATTAAGTGTATTAAACTATAGTAAAAATAATAAAAAAAATATTATGAAAAAGTAACGTGTGCCAGATTTTCAAAATCTAAGGCATTACATTTTATTGCATTAGGAAATGACGAATTTAAAATTTACCACGACTTTTTTTTTACATTATATGCAAATTACAAAATTCAATGCCCCTTGAAACCTTTTTTTTCTTAGTAGTAATTTGAACATAGCTGGTTGGGTATTAATTAATTAATAATAATTAATAATAATAATAATTAATTCTTATTAAGGGTTATTAATTGTCGTATTTGAGTGACAAACTTTTAAAAATATTAGAAAAAAGGATACAAATGTGTGAATATGGATATTTGTGTTTCTTTTTTGGTTTGTTTGTTGGACATTAAAAATTATCTAGACTTTATTTCATCTTTTTAGTAATCTAAAAAATTGTTTTGCTTCTTGAAACTTATTTTTTGTTGCCTAGAACCTATTTACGCCCCTCTGAAAAGTTGTATTTAAATTGTAAACCTTGTTTTCTCCGTTTAAAAAATGTGTTCCCAATGGATTTTTATTACAAGATCATATGCACGACTAAAGAAATATTCAGTCTATTTATTTCTCCTTTCCCAACCAAATATATATTATAGTGCCTCATCATCATGCCATTTCGTTGGGAGTGCATTGCACTAGCCTTGAAAGTTTCATTTTATTCGCTCCCCCCGAAGTCAATTTCAATGTACCGCCTTCGGCATGAAACACAGGAGAAAAACTGCAAAATTGTATTTTACTTTTAAGCTGTCGCGTTGGACCCTGCAAAAAAAGAGGAAAATAAGAACAGCCCCATAGAACTGGCGAAATAAAATATACGAGATTCGCTCTGTTTTTGTCTAATGTAAAATGCGACGCTTCGGGTAACGCGCAGATTTTGAGCTTTATAAATTGAAATGTCAGAAAAAGTTGAGGGAGCCGCAGTAGCGAGCAGTTGACTGACTGACTGACTGACAAGCAGCCACAGCCAGATACCGAAATCTGCCGGCAGACAAAGCCAAGTCAACTGCAAAACTTTGCCATATTTTATTATTATTATTTCTCCCTTTTTTCGGCATTAGCCAAAATATATAAATGGCAATGCGGCTATGAATAATGCGACATGATTATCAATCCTGCTGCTGCAGATCGGATCAGAAGTGCGCTATTATTTAGTGTAATTGACGTTGTCGTGTTGAGAAACCAAACTAAGATGCCACATGGAAATTCCGCCAACAGTCTCAACTGCAATTTCAGTTTCAGTTTTCTTGTTGTTAATTTGACATTTCATTTAACAAGCTAAATGTTAACTCAGCCCTTTGAACTTGGCTGTGGGCAAATTAATTTGATCTAGTTCATTAGGCAATTCATTCAAAAATTAATTGCTATAGGAAAATACTTACTTTAATACTAACTCCTTGTGTTTATTTGATTTGCTATTTAAATTGTTGCTGTAAAAAATACACCCACTTTATATGGTAAAGAATTTTATTCAAAAAGTTTCTTGTTCAGCTTAACTTTATACAAATTATAACTTACAAAGTATAAAAATCAATCATCATCATGAAAGTACATTGTAATTAATGTATGCACTTAACTTAGTCAATTATCAATTAATTCGTAATCGAGTAAATAGTTTTAAATAATAACATTAATTGCCAGTTGTATGGAAAATGGATGGATATCGTTAAGAGACAAGAAAAACGAAATTAATTATGATAAAATACTTTCAGTTGCAAGAGATGTTCGGTGAATTTTTTCCTATTCAATTTTTTTTTATTATGTTGCTTAAATGCTTTTTTCTGGCTGCCGAAATGGTCACAGTCCCTAATTTTGCTTATTCAAAACGGCGATGTGTACAAAAATGTTTGCGTAAAAATAATTTAAGGTTCATCTAAATAAGTTTACTTAAACTTTGCATAATTATTTATATTTTTTCGCTTCTTGTCTTAAATTTACATTTAGCTTAAATGCGAGACATTTATGTAAATAATTGAGATTTTCAAATGCTTTTTTTTCTCTTGCCTATGTTTATGTAAATTTTATTTATATATAGTTTTGTTTTGCAAATATTATTTTAGCTTTTTTAAGATTCTCTTTCGTTTTTTTTTATCTTGTTGTAAATTTGATTTAATGTGTGGACTGGAGGAGGAGGGGTACACATTGAGGGGCGTGTCATGCGTCAAGAGTTCTGTGCGGAGAATTAAGTTTATTTTGTAAAAGTTATGTTTTCGCTTTTATGTTCTTAGTTTCACGTTTCTTTAGATTTTAGTACACACATTCAAGAAGTTTTTGAAAAACCACTTAAGACATTTTATTTTTTTTTTTTCGTTTTGCATTCTTAATATCATTATAAAGTTTATGTTTATGCTGCACTGGGTTTCTCGCGTACATTGCTGTTTCGTAATTTTGTGCAATCATTTTTATGTTTTATTTGTGTCAGCCTCCCAGGGTTTTGTTTTGATGGGCTAGATTATTTCTTGTCCGTCTGCACATAGACTATTTCGGCGTATTCTATTGAACGGTCAGATGCAACTCCAGAGCCCTCAGGTATTGGTACTGTTGCTGCTGTTGTTTTCCTTGGTGTTGCTGCTGTTCTCTTCTCATTAGTTGGATTTAGTACAAGTTCAGCATAGACGAGTTGTTTGTCTTGCTGATAATAGATAATAAGAGTTTTCATTAGTATTTGCTCAAATTAAGTAAATTTGTCATAGAGAAATTGAACTTGTAGGCTTTTTAAGGGGAGTTTTCAATACCTTTTTCATTGGTTTTTTGCTTTTCTTTACTTAAATGTCCACACTGGTGAGGTGCTCTGCCAAACTATAACCTTTATTTGCGTATATATACAAAAGTTATACAACAACGGATTTTATTTGCATGCGTTTGGTTTTGTTTTTTTAACGGAAAGAGCAGAAAATGGCAAAGAAAATTATGTAGAATAATTTGTGATAATAGCAAAACGGAAATTATAAATGAAATATTTTTGTTTTATGCTGGAAGCTTGCGTCTAAGGATAAAGTTACTATGCTAAGCTTAAAGGTAATTACAGCTCGCACTCGAACACACGCACACAGGTTATATTCAGGGTGAAAAAAATGTGTCATCTAAATGAATCCCATATTTATCATATCAAACAGTTTTATTCATATCGAAATTAAAAATCTTAAATATTATTTTGGTTTTTATAATATTTAATATATTAGAAAACAGAAAAACATCCTGATAATTAATAACCCTGCATTTTAAAATAAGTTCTGATCGAGACTGCCCTTGTAAGTATGCAATGGTAAAGTTTATTATGTGTTTTTAAAGTTAAGGATTTTTAAAAATATTTGTACTGTAAAAAATTGTCCTATACTATAATAATATTTTTAATTTGAATAAATACGGATTGGGGACTTCAATCTTTTCATAGGAATTAACCTCATTTAAATTAAAGAAATATCAATGAATATTTGTAAAGACTTCGGTCATTTCATGGGAAGTACACATTACTTAAAGTGGAAAAAATATCAATTGTCTGTATATTTGTAATGATATTTTTCCGTGTGCTCGGACAAAAAACAGAGAAGTTGGAAAGAGAAAGAGGTACGGAGTCTGGGACGGTTTTTAATACCTTTGGTTCATTGTCATTGCCATCGATGGCATTTATGGCAGCTGGATTCTCCTGTTCGCTTCCCTCCACAATATTCACTGACTCCTGGTTATCCTTGTACTTCTTCGAATCCTTTTCGTTGAAACGCTTTAAAATTGCCACGGCAAAAGCCGGCAATCTCTTGGCCTTCTTCTGCTGCTGCTGTTGCTGTTGCTGTTGTTGCTGTTGATTCTCCTGTTCGTTAACGGATTCCTCCTCCTCGGCCGACACGCCCACTCCGCCCATCGTCGTTGTGGCCGTGGCCGTTGAAGTGGCCTTTATATCGGCGCTTTCGGTGTCGCTGCTGCTTGTCGGTTGGGAAA
Source organism: Drosophila subpulchrella (assembly GCF_014743375.2). NCBI lineage: Eukaryota > Metazoa > Arthropoda > Insecta > Diptera > Drosophilidae > Drosophila > Drosophila subpulchrella. The sequence goes on along the minus strand of NC_050610.1, from coordinate 19,168,308 downwards.
TTGTTGGGAGGTTTTTTGATGGGTTCATGATTTTGATTTTGTATGAAAATTGTTTGCTGTTTGCTATTTTTTGTTGTATTTTTTCTACATAATACTGTGTCAAAATAATTGCTGCTGTGCGAACTTAACCCCCAAAAAATAGGTTAACAAAAGAGGGCCATAATAGTGTTCGGGGTTAGTCGTGTGGTTAGAAGTCTTTTTTTTGGCATCTTTCTGCCCTCTTTAAGGAGTCCTAAATGGCGGTTGTTAGTGGGCTCAAGAGCTTGTGTTTTGGTAATTGCATAATTGTTATTATTGTTCGTGTGTGGCACCATTTAAACCCAAATTGTGTTAGGAGAAGCAAATATTCGAGAGGAAACTAATGTAATCTATTTTTATTGAGAATTGTTTTTAGAAAATATTTTTTTATTATGAATTAAGTTATTTTGTATTGGTCTTAAACCATTTTAGTTATTAACTCTTTGTTTACTATTACAGATTGTATCTGTATTTTTGTTTAAAAGTTTATTCTACATTTTTTAACATTAGTAAATATTAAAAAAAAAACGTTTTCTGTGCAATTCTTATAAAACCAACTAGAATTTATAAAAAAAGGTCTGCTACAAAGGCTTTAATTTAAATTCCATGCTAGGTTCCCCAATCTAATGTCCAATACTTTATGCCATATGGAATATTTAATTCTCATTTGACCCTAATGGACCCTTAACCCAGTTCCACCCCCCATTTTAACCTTCGTTTGACGTGGGCTGACCAAGTAAATTGCTTTCGCTTGGCTGAAATGAGTTTCATCTATATTCTATAAATATTTTTGGCTCATTTGAATGTCTGCCTGCTGTCTGGACTGGCTCAACAAGTATCTGCTGGATACGTTTTCCTAACGGTTTGTGCCGTGTCTATGTGTTCGTGCTTGTATTTGTATTAGTTGCTGGAGTGGCGTGTTAGTCTCTGATATATATGAAATGTTTATTGCATGAAACGTTGCTTTCACAATTTAATGATATTGCTTTTGTTATGGAAAATGGAAAATTGTACGTGGAATTTCCTCTTTCATACACTGTATTGTTAGAAATTTCCTTTCAGCCTTCCATTCTATTCAAAAATCGGCTTTCACACACGCACACATGTTCAGGCACTCGCAAAATAAATAAGTCCAAAAAAGGAAACTCATCGCAGTTTTAACAATATTTATTGTTGTTAATTAAATATTAAACATACGTTTTGTAAAAAATAATGAAGGAAGGTATCAAAAGGTCCTAACTACATTTCATCGTTTTCGTTTCTAATTACTAGATATTAATTTATATTTTATTATTACTCCAACTTAAACGAGCTCGAACATAATAATAATCGAAAATATAAGGATGTTGCTTTTCGCTCTTAAAGAACAGTGTGCGCTGCTTAAGTTGAACACTTTGTTGATGCGCATATGTCTATATGTATCTCACTTGATGACTTTGTTCTACAGTGACTACAATTAATATTTTTGTGTATCAATGATATATTTTCCTCATGCTTGCCATGCAAACTATGTATTCGATAAAAACTTAATTGCATGCCAGCTTTAATAACTATGAAATAAATAAGTTGGATTATCTATTTATAGGTTTTGATGTTTCGTTTGTTTTTTGTTGTGTAGACGAAGAAACTTTCGTGAGTGAATAAAAAGCTTTGAGCCTAATTTGGAGTCAGCTTTCCATCGGGTTAGTCTAATTTTCAAGGAGTCCCTATCTTGAGAATTATCTGGTGATTTAAAATCTTTTCAGAAGTGTCGAATTTAAGGAAGATCTGTTTTCACTGTCTCAAAAAATTGCTAAAATGTTGCTTTAAATAATAAAATTATATACATTTTCTGCCAAGTAGAAGGTATATTTATGGTTTTGTTGTTAGGGAGCGTTAAATCTCACAAGAAAATAGTTCAAGTTCAAAAATCGAAGCAAACATTTTATAGCATACTTTTGGGTGCTTTTCAAGTGAAAGTTTAGTGAAATTTAAATCATGTTTTAACTTTTATCAAAGTCAATAGTTGGCAGACTTCTCTAGAGAAAGGCACTCGAATGTATGTTAAAGCTTAAGGCGGAGCTGACAGAGTTCATTCATCCACTATAATTCTTGACATTAATGGTAAAGCTCCCTAAAAGTTCTCGATTCCAAAAAAAATGCTCCATCCCTAGTCCTGCTGCGCGTTTCCTGTACCCAAAAAGAAGAAATAAATAAATATGAATGCCACACGCGCACACACACACGTGCACACTCTTAGATTTCCGTTTCCTGTGGCAACTTTGGCGTTGTCGGTGTAGTTGTCGTCGCATTTGTATTGGTAGTACTTGTGGTATTTGCCTCTCCATTTTGGGGTCTCTGGGGCTTAGGGGGCGTGGCAGGGGCCTGGGCCTTGGACTTGCCCCTTCCCGAAAGTAACATTGCCTGCTTTTCGATCAGCTCGCGTTGATCCTTGGGCAGCCATCGCGAGAAACGCGATTCGGGGATTCCCAGCTGATTGCCCTTCTGCAGTAGATCGGCATTCTCATGGCCATCTTCCTTGTCACTCGTAGAGCTGCGGGAGTTACGACCTGCCGCCTGACTCATTAGGATACTTTTCAGGGGTCTTGTGGTGGGATTGTAGACACTGCTCTCGCGATCCGTGCCATATTCAAAGCTGTCATCCTCATCGTGATGGCGTCTCTCGACCGACATGCGATCCTGACCATTTCCATTGGACTCGCGCACTTTAGTGGCGCCCAACAAAGTAATGCCATTGGGGGTCTCCAAAAGAGCCACGTTTTGACCATGGTTTTGCTGGGTTCCCAACTCCAGTTGCTTGTCTATCAGACTGTTTATAATTTTAAATAGTTTTTAGGTAATTTTAAATATTTCAGATATTTAAAAAGTGTTAGAAAGGGTTTTCAAATCGTTTAATTTTTAAAGATTTTGGTTAAAATATTTGGGATTTCGATTTTTTTTTCCATTTTTGAGATTTTTTAAAGTTTTTGTTTCATTTGTGGGTTCATTGCACATTTTATTCAGTGGTTTTCGTTGGTTTGTTGTTGTGGTTGGTTGTCCATATGAAAGTAGTAGAAGAAGAAGACAAAACATAGCAAGAAGTTTGTTTTCGTTTCTTTTTGTGGTTGAGGTTTGGTTTTTTTTTTTTTGTATTATTATATTACTTTTGTGATGCATTAGCAAAGTGGCTCTAACACTATAGAGTTGGATTTTTTATGTTCTATGCATTTGTTTGCTTATAGTTCTGGAATTTTGTTGAATGACTGGGACAGCGACATTTTTGACATTTTTAGTAAATGCGTGAGACAGAGCAAGAGAGCTGTATGATGTTCAGAGGGTAAGAGAGAGACAGAGCGAGACAGACACTTCTTCATTTTTTTTTATCTGGTGGGCGGGCGAGCGAGCAAAGTGGGCGTGACAGAGCGACTAGCGAGCGTTTTAAGGTGAAAGTTCAAGTGTGTAAATAATGTATGGGTATAGTGTGTATAAGTGTGTGTGTGACAGCGTGACAACTATTTTAAACTGATTTTGCTTTTATTGAATTAAATTTAGAATTTCAGTTTTTCAGACTCTTCAAATACAAGACGAAACACGAGACTTTAGCAATGTTTTGGTGTGGTTTTGTGTATGCGTGTGCTTAAGTTAGGGTTTGTTTTTCTATAAATGAACTATGAACTAACCTAGGATGATAATGAGCTGCTTCTATATCTAGAGATGATTGCCTTTGGGCATACGGTTAATGTAAGTACGAAAATTAAAGCCACTCAAGAGACACATGCAAGTAGACAAACAAACACACATCCGAACTACGCAATAATTAATGAATGGATAACAGATTAATGGATTTGAAAATTAAACAAGTTTAAGCAAACCAGATACCGTCGACGGGTTAGTTGTGGATCCATGGAAACAAGCTATGTATATATGGCCTGGCCCCGTATTTATTTGCACTTTTCTGATCTTATTTTGACATTTGTTAGCCTGATGGGAGAGTTCACTGTACTTACGTTTCATTTGTGGGCGTCTTAATGGATTTGCCTGTGTGGAGAAAATTAAAAAAAATATAGCTTTTAACATATTTACATTAGTTGCGGAGTAGTTTGCATACTGAATAATAATAATGTATATGATTCATGATATAAGATAAAAGGTTGCCCACCTAACATCACCATCATCAGCTTTATTTCTGCCACATCAAACACAACCATCTTGTAACTTTACAAATTTATGTTTTTCATGTTTTGTTTATTTTTCGCTTTACTAAAATTACAAGAGAACAGAAAAAAACACAAGAAGCGGATAACTAATTAAAATAAATCATAGGCATGTTTAATTTTCTAATTTGTTATGCTTGCCAAGTTTGAATTGATTGATTGGCCAATCGACACAAAATAGTAATTAGAAAATGCAAAATGCTGGCAGCTCTTATAGCTTAAATAAATACATGGATGAAAATCAATATTGCTGGACAAAGTATAATACATAAAATTGGACATTGTTGATTTATTACTTTTAGTTTATATATATACTTAGGTTTTGTTTTTTATGAATTCGAGTGGATAAAAGGACATTTAAGGTTTGCGAGATTCGCGATTTACGAAAATTGGTCACTTAAAATTACTTGGCCTAAGGTAAGGTGTTGCTTTTGTTTTTTTTTTATAGTAAAAATATATATAATTGCTTTTTTTTGTGGTGCGCATTTTGAGATTTTTTCATTCAATTACATTTATAAGAGAGCAAATATATTTGAGAGCAAAAGAACGGTAAGGAGATATATATTATTCGTTATTTTTGTTTCTTATCCCTGGTGCTCTTAGCAAAAGGGGGCACACAGCTAACTGGCCAAGAGCCACGCCCACTTTATGGGAATCGTGGCCAAGGGGGTGGCTTAAACGGAAGTATTTGGCGGCTTGGGAGCCTCGAGGCCATTCAAATTGTGCTGGCTGCCATTGCCAGCGGCTATAACCGCTGCCGCTGTGGCCGCCGCACTCTTCTTCAGATCCGCCTTCTTTTGCGCCTCCAATTTATCGGTCACGGGGGGCGTGGCCTCCTCCGATTGCTGGGTGGTATCGATATGCTCATCGCCATTATCGCGACCATCCAGCTCCTCATCGTCATTGAATTCCGGATGGATCTGGGCCTCCGAATCGGGACCAATGTCCGTGTTTAGAGTGGCGCCTGTAAAAACGACAACAACAAGAACTAACATTTAGCTTTATGGGCAGAGACACAGAGAGAAAGATAGAGGAGTAGACAGAGAGAAACGATTTCGATCTCGAAGATACCAAAATTCCATATTAAAGTTGAGGTTAGTCCGTTTACCAAAAAGCTTATCAAGCAGAAAGTACAGAAAGCATAGAGAAACAGAGAATTACAATTTGTCTTTAGTTCCATAATATTTTACATTTAAAGTAAATAGCACGCTTATAGAAATATTTTTGGAATTTTTCTTTGCAAGCTTTTAGTGACCAATTTTTGTTTTCAATGTTAGCTCTTCTTGTTGTTGTCATTTGTAGACAATTTCACTCAGAGAGTTTTACAATTGTGTTGTTAATCTTAGGTATCTAATTAAGTTATTATTTTTTGTTGGGCTGAATTTATTTAAACTTTTTTTACAAATGTTTTTTCCATTTATGGCAGTTTTTAGTTTTTGGGGCTTGTATTTTAAAAAGTATTTTGAAAGTACAGCTAATAATTTTTGCCTAACCAATTTGGTTTTTTTTAATTTTTTTTTGCCACTTCCTGAAATTGTTATCCATTACATAATTATTCATGTCATTAATGGCATCCAATTTACGATTAGAAGTATAGCCATTTTAAGTCAAATATTAATATCAGAAATAAAAAATCAAATACTTTTTTTTTATTTTTTTTTGCTCTATTTATAGTAAAAAAAACTCTTCAATTTTCCATTTTACTTATGTATGTTAAATTCAACGTATTCAATTTAAAATTTCACACTCTCACATTTGTATATTTTAAAAAAGACCGAGGTGTTCTTTAATTTTTTCGTTTACACATATGTTCTATATTTTCATTTTTCGCCCATACCCACGTACTTTCCGAAGAATATTTTTCCGCAAAAACTCTGCCGGCAAAGTCAAGTGAGTTTTTTTTAATTAGATGAGTTTTCTAGGGCTGCAGCGTTCATCCGCTCGTTTTGGATGCTCCTTCTGCTAGGTTAACGCTAATTAAAATTTAAAGGCCGCACAATGTGTCGAAAGTTAACAACTGCTTGTGGCAGAAGGGTGAGCCCCACCCGCAGGACTCCCGAAAACCCGGAGTACATATATGTATGCTTATGATTTGCAGGATGAGTTGTGGAGTTTTGGGAAAAATGGGTGCTGAAGTTGCGTGGTTTTGGGTGGATGGAGAACCTAAAGCCAGAATTTATTGTTAGCTTAGCTGATGATGAGACAATAGTGGCAGTGGATGATCATAATGATGATGTTGTTGTTGATGTGGCTGAGAGGCTAATGACGATGTTTCACCCACAAAATAAGCAAAAATGTGTGTATGGAAAATCCAAAAAAAAAAAAAGAGAAAAAAGAGTGATTTTCAACTTACCGCCAAAACACCATCGGCCAGTGGCCCGTGCAAACACAATTAGTAGAACGACCAGGACCAAAACGGCAACGGCCACCACAATGCCAACAATTGCGGCCACATCCAGGCTGCTGCTGGGCGGTTTGCTCGACGAACTGATTCGCACCTGGTAGTCCGTCAGTCCCAGCTCATTGCTGGCCCTCAAATTGTAGGTTTTCGTGGTATCTTCCAGAGTCAGGCCGGCAATGGCCAAAGTCACGTTGTACTCATCGTTGCCCATGTACTGGGGCTCATAGGCCGAGTAGCGTCCATCGGTGCGGCCCTGTCCCACAATCGCTCCATCGATGGTCCATTCGATCTTGGGCTGCGGACTGGCTCGGATGGTGATGTTCACGATGGCAGTGTGCTCGAGGTAAAGTCCGTACACCGCGGCATCTGGCTGGTGGACGGGGGCATCTATAAGGATATATTAAATATATTAAATTAACTATTAAATCTATGGTACATGATATCATATATGATATCTTCATTAAATCAAAGTCTAGATAAGTAGTCATTTGACCTCCAACAATGAAACTTTAGATAAATGTACTTAACTTTAACTTTAAACAAATTGCTCTAAAGTCACACAGAAGATAAGTGGTATTAGCTAATCTTGGAAAAATGACTTTAGGTTAACTAAAAATTAAATACCATATATTATCTGGTTATGAATTGTACATATGATTCAAAACAAAATTATTAAAGGTTAATCAAGTTATATAAAAATGTAATGGCCTGGTACTTCAACTTATTTTAGCACCCTACTGTGCGGCCTATTTCAATTAAATGTTCGTAGAGTTTCCCCAACTAAGATGGTAATTACTGTGCAGCACTTACATCGCACGTTGATGATGTAGGCAGCTTCCTGAGGGGGAATGCTTTCGCGATCGGTTTGGTGATGTGAGCGGCAGACCAGTTTCCGGTTGCTGTCCTCGGGCGACAGGTGCCATTGGATTTCCTGCACCGAGGTCGAGAGCTCCACGTTGTCGTTGGTCGAGGACATGACCTCCAGGGGAGTGGTGCGCTTGTTGGCCGGCATGTTGTCGATGTACCACGAGATGTTCGCCGGCGGACGACCATCGCGAACGCTGCAGCGGGCCCTGAACTCAGTGCCCTCGCTGAAGTAGCCCTCGCGATTTGGCCTCGACAACAGCTCGATGATCGGCTGCTGGGGACGCACTGAAAGATGGAAAAATAAACCATTTAATTTGGTGAACTAGGTTAGTTCTAGGAACCTAGGACTCTATTTTTTAATAAGCCGAGAGAAATATTTAAGTGCATTGTTCTTGAATTGAGAACATTCGTTCTTAAAAACCGTGTTTGGTATTTTTGGAATATATGTTCTTAATATTAGAACGAAATAGTGAGAAGGGAAAAGTTAAATTGAGATTATTTATTTATCTTTTTAATAATTACACAAAAATGTGTATCTATTTTAAGGAATATTTTAAGCTCAGATAGGGACGTCAAAATTCTCTCTGAACTCAATAAAAACATTAAGAGCAGGTAAAAAAATACCAGAACTATTATTTATCAATTTAATTTAAAAAAAAATATTAAATAATAAATAATAATAAATAATAAATAATGTATAAATATTTAAAAATATTTAATAATATTTAAAAAATCAACTACTAATAATTTTTAAGCTTCAGCTAGTGGAAAATCCGTAATCTTATAGAACTGAGTGACTTTCAATCCTTGGACACTTACTTGCCACCACCAGGTCGATGGTGCCCGTCAGCTCCTCTCCCTCGACGCCCAGACTGCACTTGACCTGGCCGTTGTTGCTGGCCTTGACCCTTTCGATGCTGACACCACACTGTCCGGCCGTAAGACCCGCTCCGTAGTACGTGAATCCGGGGGTCTTGTTCCACTCCGGCGACAGGTTGAGGACCTTCTGCTCCCCGGGTATCTCGATCCGGCAGTAGTTGATGGATTTGCCATAGCGACAGAGCAGATCGGTGCGATCATTTTGGTTGAGGAGCGCTGTGTTGGGTTCCACATTCACCTGGGCCCAGGTGAGCGCATCTGAAAGATAAATGCAAACAAAAGAGGCGATTATGTTGGGGCTGTTGTGCAATTTGTTTAAGTATCTGGTATCTAGTATCTGGTATCGCATAACCCGAGCCATTGTCTTTTGCCAGAGAAACAAGCAAAATATAAACGGCACGTTCCATGCCACGACACTCGACACGCTGTCCTAATGTCTTGGCAATCAGGCAAATGACTGTTGCATTTAGCGACAGACACCTGCACTTTTGCATCTTTAAGATACGCATCGCATACCCAGAGATCTCAGTTTGGTTTTTCTTGTTTTTGCAAACAATGCGGCTGCATTTTCTCATTAAGTTTCAATTAAGTTATTCGTTCGCCTTTTTCTCGGTTTTGTGTGGAAATGTTTTCCCACTCCCATCGCCAGCAGTTGAAAAAGTTTTTGCGAAAAGTTCTCTCAACTGCAGTTGCTTGCCATTCTATTTTTTTTTTTTAGCATTTTCTATTTGCCAATTAAGACATTTGAGTAATTTTCTAAGTTGGGCATTTAACGTTTGAGCAAAAGAGGAGCGCTTCGACTTGCTTGCTTGTTTGTTTGCCTGACTTTGGTTTTGTCGGTTAGGCGAGGCAAATATGTCGGAGAAGACTAATTTCTAATGAAATTTCGACTCTGCATTATCTGAATTCTGGCAAATGATTTCGGTTTAATTTTGGTTAAATTGTATGCTGGTGCTAGCCATTTCAAAGGGCGTAAATGGGTATCACGGAATTACAATAAGGGCTTATTTCAAACTAACAATGAAGAAGTATCTGATTTCTTCAATTCAAATTCCAATTTGTTAAAAATAGAACGTATTAAAATGCATTTTTCAAAATTCAACAGCAATATTTAATCGTAATACTCTATAAAGGACTTTGTAGCTAATATGATAGCTGATAACTTGATTTGTACTCTTAGCTTATGGCCAGACAACGATTTTCAAAATTGCCGACTAATTTCTGTAAATGAAAGCCGCAAATTGTGGCAAAAATATGAGAGGCGGGAGCACCGAAAACAGCTGCAATCTTAAATTCGATGGGAATACAAGGTGAAAAAGAGGGGAAGCTGCAGTGGAACCTCAATGTGCAGCTGGCCAAAAGTGAATTGATTTCTCCGCTCGACTCCGTTGCGCCTTTTGGCTTTCGGATGACTGACGACTGGCCTGAGTAAAGTTTTGTTTGGTCAGCCGGAAACGTGCGGAAAATCAACAGCATTTGCATTCGACTTTAAAAATCGGGTCAGCCAGCTGGCCAAGTAATGTGAAACTTTTCGACCGCCCCATGAGATGTCGTTTAACTTTTGACAATTGAATTGAGAGTGATTCCATTTTTTTTTTCTGCTTTGTAAGCAGACTTCTCTTTGCTGCTTGTGATATTTTTTAGTTTTTTTTCAGTTTTTTATTCACACTGGAATTTTGTAGACCCTATAAAACCACTTAGGGTTCTGAAAAGGGCCACATGAAATCCCGCCGAGAAGTTTTGCTGCAGCTTGGATTTCCAGCGTCCAGAGTCAGCAAAAATCGTTTCACACTTTCGCCCACAAATAAAAACGGGGATTGCAACAAACTGTGGCTCGAGTTCCGAATAAAAAAATGGAACGAAAAAGTGGTGGGGGAAACGTGGAAGTTGAAGTTGGACAATGTCACATTCACAGCTATGAAAACAAACGCCAGCATTCGAGACGTTGCATCGACTAGAGATGGGCACGTGAATAAACAGGGATAGTAAATTCTATTACAAATTAAGTCCAGAAGATTGGGCTTAGTTTATAAATTAATTTTTAAGTTATCATCATTAATGTTTGTATTTACAAAATAAATCTCCCTATAACCTCTTATTAGTTTACAATACAAAATGCTGTTAATAGGACCTTTGTTTATAAGGAAAATATAATTTATATACATTTTCCCATTCGTAAGGTGAATAAAGATTTTTTATTTAGTGACCGCCTCACGCGTTCATCTCAATCCTCGACATACGCTCCATATCCATGTGTTTATTCACAGCACAAATCTATTTTTTATCCATTCCCCCAGCTGGTGATATTTATTTATTTAGCTTTTTTTCGCCGGCTACATTTTCGGTGGACCATCGTTGTCCTCTGGGTTGGATTTACAGATCCCAACTGGAAGCTCCTACTCCGTTGTTCCCCATGTTTTATTTGATGCCATGTCTGCAGTTTTCAGAGCAACGTTTGTCCAGTTCACTGGTCTTGCCTCAACGGAAACGTTGCCCCAACTTTAAGTGATTTTTTTTCTGTTGCTGCCCCATGTGTGAGGCCATAGAAATCATTTCACTTCACTTTACCCCTCTATAAATTGTACAAATAGATTTAATTTAATGCCCTCACTCTTCCCAATAAAAATCAACTTTGGTCTGTGAGTCCAAATCGATGCACCGCCTCAACCCCCCTGTTGTGGCTATTGTTTCCTATATTTTGGCCACGTTAGCGTCTTTTGGTTGGAACGTGATTTTACTTGAATTTAGTGCCTTGGCAGCTTTGATTTTTCAACTACAGTTTCAGTTGGGTGTAGTGCAAAGTTGCACAAGGCACAGTGATCAAAATATGGCAAACCACATATGAGTAAAAAATTTTAACATTTAAAAAAATATAATAAATATTTTTGAATTTAATCTGAAAATGTTATCAGAGTGTTTGCCATTTTTTTAAGCTCAGATAAGAGACTAGAAATATTTTTTATCTTACTTAAAATTGTGCAATAAATTACATCACTATTAAATTAAATATTAAAGCTCCTTTTTATTTATTTCCCTTAATTTATTTATTTTTCTTTAGAAATATTCAAATTTATCCCACTATTCCAATCAACATCTTGTTGATTTAAAAGGAGAAAGAAAAAATGGAAATCTAGCACAAATGTCTGGGCTGCTGTCTACCACAAATTGGTATGCAATTTAAGCACTATAAAAGGAAAATCAAATGCTGTGCGCTCGATTACATGTACATTTGTGTATGCAATCGGTGAGCTTATCATCCAGGCCATTATATATCGCTTGGCTGGTAATTTTCAATTTATCAGCATCGATTTATCAGCTTTTGTGATACCAGCTACCTGCATTCGGGCAATTGCAGAGCAACAAAAAAGATAATTATTACTGATTTATGGCTGGCTTTCCATCCGACGACTGACAGCGGGTCTTGAACTCAAAGTCAATGGGAGTTAAGCAACAAGAGTTGGGCGAAAAACTTGTTATTGGTAACTTCTGGCTTTTCTTTTTCGGCCAACATTATCGCGTGTGTGCGCAATTTCTTTTTACCTTTACGGGTCGGTTTTTATACGGCGCTTCGTGGCTATTAATAATGATTGGTTGTTACATCAAATTGCCGTGTCGCGGCCTTTTACTTTTTTCTTGACCAATTTTCTATTTATTATTGAGATTATTTATGGCCTTTATCAATCATGTTTTATGTACAAATTTATTAAGCTTTTTTCGGCAGTTTCTTTTTCTCTTTGATTAATGCAAAAGTGCAAAAGAGTTTGGCAACAACCGAAAATATTGTTGTTAGAGTTGAATGGAAAGTCAGTGCGGTTTTTTCTGTTTTCTGGGGGAAAAGTGAACGTGACATTTGCCACACGTGGCACACAGGTGCATTACAGGCGAAAGTTTCCAAGGGTTTTCCTCAATTTTCCATTAATTGCGAGGGGAAGCTTAGCGGCTGGCAATTTTTCCTTTTTCGAGAGATTTAGATATCCACTTGCTGCCGCAGGTGAAAGTTGCCCAAAATACAGGTGAGGAAAGCGAAGGCAAATATCCATTTATGATGTGGCTGCAGCTCCACTCCCTGAGATATCATTTTCTTCATCCAGCTGCTGTAGAAAGACACGTCACTGAAGAAAACCGGATCCGCGCTAGAGCAATTAACTGTGCCCAGAGCAATTCCATAGAGCTGACCATCGCAGAAAAGTGGACCCCCAAAATCGGTGGTACAAACAAGGTGTTCCAAGGACTTAACACAAATGAGATCGGCATTGTCCTCCACAGTCTCCCCCAGATCTTTTTTGGCACTTAAACAATCCGCAAATGGTCGCAGTTCGACATTAACGAACAACATGTTGTGAAATGATCCAAATCTTTGTCTCTAAGGGGATATTTTCTTTTCTAAGTTCTTAATTTCCTAACTATTTGAAAGATACCCACTCGTATGCCAAAGTTTCCTCCAACAGTCTTGCAATCATTGCCCACATCCAGTGATGCATTTCCTATGACAGCTTTTGCCAAATGATAGCCATCAAATTTGATAGTTCTCTTTAGCTTGATGACAGCTATATCATCTTGTTTGTTTCTATTATAATAGGGATAGATAACCATACTGTCAATTTCAACAAGAAATTCTTCTGGCTCAGGGCTTTTGAAGACAGCCGCGCACAGGGCCACCACAATTCGCCTAGGGTTCATCATCATACCTTTTTTACTAATCATAAATATAGAAATTAGATTATAATGTGTATATTTATTGACTCTACCCACTCCGTGATGCAATGTGCTGAGGTAAGCACATGTCGACTGGTTAGGATTACTCCAGTACAGAAGTGATTGTCTCCAGGTGTGTGTATATATCTGCGAGTCCGCAACGAAACTAGATACGCACTTAGATGACTATAAGTTGGTTCCGGAAACTGATCACTTGTGCTGATATTTTCAGGCAAAACCAATGGAACTTGCAACAGCAAAAAGAAGAAGAACCACATTTATAGAAATTTGTTTGAAGCTCTAACTTAGAACAGAAGTGATTAACAACTCGGCGATTCCTAGTCATAAGTGATATTCAATTTGAGCTGTAGAATATTTTCTAAATAATTTACTCAGCAGTTTGCTAAAAGCATAGTTATAAGTTATTAATTAAAATATGCATAACATATTATTTGGTATTGCTTAGGAAATTACATTACAAATAATAACCAATTCTGGATTTCTGCTCACATTGCCCTTCAATCAATAAAATAGCTGCATAAATTTCAAATTTAATTATTTCGGTGGAAGCTGCTACATTTACACTTTCATCATCATCAGCACGGCATTTGCATTATTTATGCCCCAATTTAAGTTTCCCTTTACAATGCAAACATTTCACATTTGCTCTCTCGATTATAGACGTTGGGGCATTTAAACGGCAGAGATTTATTTGAGACCTGCCACAGAGGACAACAAAGTGAGACAACTTCCCCAGCAGACATTCCCATCTGTCAGTTAATTAATGCGAACGGGACAATGAGGTTCCCTGGTCCTCGGTCCTCAGCCATTTGCATCTTGCAGTTGGCACTCCACTTTTCGATGAGCTTATGAGGGTCTTATTGTAATTACCCGACAATGAAGTCAAGTGGCGTTGCCAGGACAGGGCAAAATGTTAGCATACTTGGGGGGACCTCCTGAATTAAAGTCCAAGAAATATTATCATAATTAATGTCCCGACCAGAAGTGCAAAACGGACCGCAAAACGTTGTCCACCTCTCCAGCTGCAAATTTATGCTAAGTTCTGGATTATTATGCAATGGAATACAGTACAGATTTTGTATATGCGATTGAACCGAACACACATCTATAGAGAGAGAGGGAAAGCGTTAAAGTTGGCACTGGACATGTGATAAATATTGCGGTCCATATTTCTCATAAATTCAACAATACCATTACAAAATTGCAGCCAGCAATTTATATAATTCCCCATCGTTGTGCAACATGTTACTGGCCAAATTAATCTGCGGCCGTCTGCTTGTGCAACTCGCTTTCTGGCCCTAACCCTTTAAGAAGCTTATACAAATTGTGACGATGACAGCGTCTGCCAAACTGTAGAAGACAGAAATAACATATTCCAGACCAGACGAAGGTTGCCTAATTTAATGCATAAAAACGCACACGCAAGCAACAGACGTGGCTGAAAAAGCTTAGAGGGGAGTTGGAAAATGGTTATTACCCTGTAAGTTAAGTTTAAATAGGTTCTTATAATTTTCTAAATTTCGATTTTAAATTATAAACTCAATTCCAAAGAATCTTCTTCATAAGATAATGTAACATACATTTTAAAAAGTATATCATTTAAGTAACTTGAAGTGTATTGAACTTTTCTGTGTCTTTAAATAATGAATATTGATCTGTTTTGTGAATCAAAAATCAGCCCCTTAGGACTGACATACCCAGAAGCGGAAAATATCATAGTAATTCTCTTTAAGTCTAGTTAGTCTATTCATTTCCATCATCATTTTTAAAATTGTGATTTTTATAATATTCAAATTTAAATAAAAATCGCCATTACTCCTGGTTGAAAAATACTACTTTTTTATTTTTAATATAAAAGTTTATATCTTTAGTATTCAATATTCGAAATAATAGAAAATTTCGATTTTCTATGGCAAAGTGAACCAAAATTCGATCACACTTATAAACACCCCCTAGAACATTATGTTAACCCACACAGACGTCCCACAGGGAAGCCGCCTTCGAACCATCTAGAGAACGAGGGAAACAGCAGGATCCCCCGCCAAGCGAAGTATAAATTAACATAATTTTCATATACACGCGCCAAAAGTTGCAACCACACCTAAACCTAGCCAAAGGATCCAGGATCCACGCCCCGTTGAATTATGGAAAAAAGTGATGGGCAAAAAAAAAAATGAGGAAAGGGAAACCTTAAGAGACATATGAATTTCATAAGTAAAGTGAAAAAATATCAAAGAAATTGTGTGTGTGTTTTGGGGGGATGAGACAATGACAGCGACCCACCCAAATGACAGTTATTAATATATACGCAAAAAAACTGTCTCGAAATTGTTGCTGCCTACTTTTTTTAGGGATAAATACTGGAAGGCCGCCAAGTGTCGCCAGTGATTTGCGAGACATTTATCAAACCGCAGAGAAATTATGCAGACAGCCTGAATTTCGCTTAGCCAAATCAGCACCCGGGCCAAAGGTAAATAAAGTCAACTGAAATGGTATATACATATATATATACAGGCTAGACGTCGCCGGTGCTCATAAAAAGTGTCTGCGAGTGGGTTTTAATTGTTTTTCCTTTTTCGCTGACATTTTCACAGGATGTTAGGGCAGGGCGAACCTGTCTCGAGCCACAAAATAAATTGATCTGTGGTTTTGGCCTCATAATTTATGGGCTTTCCTTGGGCGGAAGGAGAGTAAAATGGTGAATGCGAAATTTGACAAATGGCTGGAAATCAGAAAATGGCAGCCCTCGCCCCCAAAAAATAGAGAAGTTCTTCTTGTAAATGCTAACGAAACTGACATTAATTTTATGTTACTGGCAAGCAAAATCAATTAATTATTCTTGTTGTCAATTGTGTTGCGAAGGAATACCTACAGACATATAATATTGATTTGTATTGGTGTTGACATTTCCTTGGGGGAATGTCGGGCTGTTATCGTTTGTTGTTAATGGGCAACTTTAGTTTTGGGGAAATGGAAGGCAATTTTGTGATGGCTTTAAGTTAAGGAAAATAAAATATCTAGTTAGTTAATAAAGGTAAAGAGTTAAATAAAGTATATTTTAAGGTAATTTAATGCAAACATTGATTTTAAAAAGAGAAATAGTAGTGGTTAAACTTTTTTTTTTTATATTTGATACTTTTTGATTGAGTTTAATTGCATGCAAAATAATTGTAAAGCAAATATAAGTAAGTTCGAATTTTACTTGATTAACAAATGTAAATAAATGCACAAAGAGAAAATTTCTTTTAGATGATTACTGGTTCAATACCAATTGCAACGTACAATGTTGAAATTTAAACTTCAATTTTAAAGCAAAGGCAATTCTATTGATTGTTTTTGTGTGGTAAAAATATACGAGTACAAATCCATCAATCTGTTTCATAATATTTTGCCACATCCATAACCCTTTGCCCACCTCACGCTTGATTGCCCATACAATTAACGCGTTCAAATTTAATGTTACACTTTTTTCTGTTTGAATTTCAACTTTTTCTTCTTTTTCTGCATGCTTGTCACACTTTAATTGCATAATGAATATGCAAAACTAATTTGTATGCTAAATATGTTATTATTTATATTTGCAATTTCTGTTTTTTATTTATTTGCGGAAAGGCAGATAAAAGAAATTGCTTGGCCATGAGTAATAGCTTAACGGTTATGTTTTAACGGTTGGCTGGCCCATATGTGTCTTTGAACCCTCTTCGAGCTTTAAGTTTTTTCAAAGTTTATGGCCAAAACATAGGTGTTTCTCTTTCTGTTTACTTTTCGCACTGATCTGCTGAACGGATGTGGCGATAAAGTATGAGTCACTCCCTCTTGGCTGACCCAAAATTCTGGATAAAGAATTGTTTTTCTTTTTTTTTTGCTAATTGCTTGTCAACGTTTTGGGCACGTTTGAAATGCTTTGCTAATTAAAGCATAAAATATTATGCTGACAATGGCAGAGTGCTGAACTTTCCAGCTAAAATAAAACTTTGTCTAAACTTTGACAAGATCAACTTTTTGCCCAGCCTTCTGTTTGCCTTTCGTCTTTAATTTAATTGCCCTGTGTGCATTTGTTGGCCACTTGAAGAGACTTTGAAAACAGTTTGGCAACTAAGCGCTTTTCACAAAATACAAAATCAACAACTCCGGTCGAATGCAACATTTGTCGGCGTCCCTGACTCGGTTTTCATTCAGATGCAAATGTGTGAGAGATAAGTGGGAAACATGTTTTCCCAGACCAACAAAACTCATGCCCCAAGGCTGAGAGTTGTCCAATGCATCGGCACTGCAGTGTTAGAAGACGTGGCTTGTCTTTATCCAAGGTTAGCCACTTTGGCTCCCATGCTTTTGTATCGACTTTTTAACTTTAACAGTCGATTAACTTGCCTTTAATTTTTCACACACAGTCGAACGGCTTGTTATTCAACTCGGGGAAAACTCATTTATTAAATACTTTTTATCTCCCGCTTACCGTATAAATTTTAAATGACAGTTGCACAAAAAACTGGCACCTTCTGGTAATTAAAGTTTATTAATAATATTTTCATATTAACTCGGCAAATATTGTAACAAAAAATAATATATATTTAATGCAGGCCTGCTATGTTATTAATATGCACTGACAGACTGGCTGGACCTGCGGTAGAAATTAAATGCCACTTACATTTATAATTCATAAACTGTGTTGACATAATCTAACCAAATAAAATTCTCTCGTACCTACATGTTCCGCAGAGCATGAAAGATGTTCTGAGAAGGGAAATGGGAAATGTTAATCTTAAAAAATATATAAATATATATAAATAAGATATGTAGTCGCTCTAATATTTTTTAACTTTATATTTTGTGCTTAAAATATTAAATAAATATTTTTTTAATTTTCAAAAATGTTGTTTTAATTTCATATCAAAAGAGTTTTCTAAGTAGCTACTCAAAATTATTTTTAGAAATTTTTTACACCCAAAGACCAATTTGGGAACAAGCTTTGTTCAAAAACTGTAAAGTCCTTTGGGAAAACCTTCAAGTTATTTAACTTGGATAATTTATCATAGGAATATTCAAGGAGGTGGACCTTTCGTTAGAGTGGTAATTAAAATGTTATCTCACTGCCGTCCTCCAGAGGGGGTCACCCGTTCGCCAGAAAACTGAGGTGACGACAAATGTGTGCTATGCCCAGGGGCCAACAGGGGGTTAAAGTGTGATACCTTGAGCCGGGGTTAAGTTTTGCCTCGCTGCGCCCATTTAACCTCTGGGCCTGTGTGTGTGTGTGGCCACGGGCAAACATAATTGAAGTCATAAATAACGAATTATGTTGTGAAAGTTGAGCCGGGGATATCAGCAGCAAAAGCAGCAACAGAATGAGCCAAGGTTTGTTTTTAGTCAACATTTTCTCCTACAGCTTCAGTTTCACACTTTTTGCATAATTATGACATGCCCCGGGAACCGTCTACAGAGGTGGGAGTTTAAGTTGTCCGAGTTGCCGGCTAATTATGCAAACCCAGCGCAAGCCAAAAGATTTATTATGATGGAATAACTTTTTAATCCAACAGGTAAGGGGGAAGAAGATGGGCGCACAGGATTTTCCAGGTGGATCTCTAATTAAAAGCTTCACCGTTTTAATAAATTTTATGATTTTGTTTGACATGCCTCAAGGCCATTTTCCTTTCCCCCTGTGTGTGTGTGTGTGTGTGTATATATGTAGACGCTCTTCCTGTTTTAGTCAAGCGGCAGAGTGATAAATGCGGTCGAGAATAAAGTTTATTTTTTAACACCGCCTGCGAGGCAAAGTGTTTTTAATTAATGACGTTGATGCTTCCTCCGTTTGCAGCCCATTGAATCCAATAAAAGTGCATTAAACTGCAATTATGCTGCTGCTTTTGCTGACAACACTGCCGAGTAGTATTGAAAATTGAGCATTCAACAGTCTGATAAATGGCTGTGAATATTTCGTCAGCCGGCATACAGGGCGTATGCTTGTTATTTGCTCTTACAAAACCTTTTTGCTGGCTTCCTTTTCTGTTTACCACGTTCTTTTTTTAATTAAAGCAAAGTCAAATTTCAGTTGTCTGATGGAGGGTCAACCACAAAGTGCAAAAGTGCATTAAAAATGCATTTTAATATTGGCTCCATGTGTTGGCCAAGTGGTTAATATGCCAGCTTGAATTGAGCACTTTTTATGCGTGTTGGACTCCAAGTTAAATGCCGGTCTGTAAACTTTATTTAATGTTTTCTCTTTTAAATTGGTTGGAAAAATGATTGCTTGAAATAACTTTTGTAGGTTTAACGGAACGTTCAGTGAAAGGTTATAAAACAAATAAATATTTTATTCGTATACTTTCCATACTTTTGTGAAAGTTTTATACTTAAATCTATATATATGCTTTGACTTATCTTAAAAAACTCATTTATAAAATCGGAAACTCTTGTAAGATTGTAAGATTGAGAAAATCTGGTCTTGGCACCTTTAGCATTTAACCATTTCTTCTATTTCCCAGCTTCTCCCCATTAAATATTCATCTTTTCTTCGCCAACATCTAGAAGATAATTAATTTCAGGACATTTGTTGATGTTCGCTCTGCCAAAAACTTGTTGTCATGTCTTTCAGCCCGTTTCCGTTTCCGATTCCCAGAACTTACTGGAGATTTCCTTTGCCAACACGCTGAACACGTTTGCGATGCGAGAATGAAAAGTGGCTGGCAGTTGTGAAGTAAACCGAATTACATATCTCAACTGGGTATAATGGATTGCCGGCAATGAATACCTGAGAGAACCCGCAGATTCCCGAGACCGAAATTGCACTGAAGTCCTGCTCATTTACGTTGATTTCGAGCGGAAAACGTTTGTCGCCAAATTTCATTTCAGCTCGCTTCAATTCGATTCGATTGACATTAATTAATGATTGTTTCGACTCGCCTTCGCTTACAGCTAGAGCATTGATTTACGTTGTCATCGGTTCCCCTGGTCGCCTTATTATTATGCTGGCACAGCGACAATTCTCCGACCGACAACCAGCAGAATGGGTGGAGATCTCCAGCGCATCACCAAGGACGACGAGAATTGCCGGACGGGTGTTAATGATGATGAGCTATCCCCGGTTCCTGTCAATAGGACACTCCAAAAAAATGCTACTTTCCTATGCAACATTATGAAAATAAATAATACAAAAAAATATCTGAGCTCTAAGATATAAAATAAAGGACCTATAAACCTTTTTTTGAAATATATTAAATTCGAAATTAATATAACATCATTTATGAATTGATGGATTTAAGTATTTTTATTTATCTAACTGGAAATCACTTCGGTTTTATTAAGATTTAAACGCTTGGATCGAAAATCATGTAATTAGAATTAACTATTGATTTGAAAGAATTTTTTCCGAGTGCATATCTCTGCTCATGTTGCCCTAATCCCCCATCCTGGCAAATCTCAATTGTGGTACGGCTTCGTGCCAAGTTTCGGTAATTATAGCCCAACCGGTTTGGACTTTGCATCCCGACAGAGGAGCAATATTTAATTATGGTTTCGGTCTGGAGTTGAGGTCGAGGCTATGGAAACGCCATGGACGATACGTCTTTTGTGGCTTTTCCTTTCGATTGTGAGGCTGTGAGTGGGTGTCTAGCAGCATATCAATCAAATGGCAATTTGGTGATTAGCATTTACCTATAGCTACTTCCATTACCCAAAACAGCAGACAATTGAAAAGTCAGCACTGGCAATTCGACTAAAAGCCTGCGAACTATTAATCTACTAATAGCCAGGGACCTTCGATGGCATTAAGAATTGAAAGCAGGTCAGCCGAGATTTTTATATAGAGTTTATCGCTTCGATTAGCTAATCGGAACGGAACAGATCGGATCGGAAACAAACAGTGTGCTGGTATATTGTTTGCATATTTCATGACCTTTGACAACAATCAACCAGGAGTGGAAATCCCCGAATGGGAGATTTGCTTACCAATTTGGGGGAGGGGAAAAAGCTTTCAGCTATCACCGAGCAAATCCTTGTGGATTTTCCAGGACTTTACTGACTTGCATTTCTATGCAGGGCACGACACTCTTCGAAAGGGAAATGGAGCCGTAATAAATGTCAGTTCTTCCCAGGGAATACCACGACTTTATTGCGGTTGAGGTGAGGGTAAATCTTGGAGCATAATGTGATACTTTGTTCAAGAACTTATGCTTCAACTCTCACAGTGTTTTATATACCTTATGTTATTAGCAAGAGAATATATTAAAACTGATGTTATAAAATAAGAAATTTATAAATTTAATTTAAAATTATTTGTAATATATTTCAATGAAATGGCGGCTGCTCACCCTTATTATAACCACTTCACACTGCGTTCAATTGTGCGATTCTGCTGCATTTTTATCCGACTTTCCCCCTCATCGGATGCAAGCAAATGCTCTAGAAAATTTGCATAATTTTATATTAAACAGTTCACAAAAAAAAAAAATGAAGTTTTCATTTAGCAATTGCAGAGCAGGGCATTTGATTTTTAAATGAAGACAGCCAGCTGCGCACACAAGTGTTCAGGGGTGTGTCCATTCAGTTTTAAGAGGGTTCACGGATAGGGGATTTGGAAAGGCCAGTGGCTGGGGGTAGTTCACCCTAATTATGTCAGAGTGTGTAAAGTCAGGCGGTAGAAATTCGAGCGCTCCGAATTATGTCATCAGGGAAAAGCGGAAAAGGAACAAGGCAAAAAAAAAAACGAGCATAAATCCATTCTCTCGGTCTTTTGTGATTAGCTTGGTCATTTGGAAATTGAGACGTCAAGAGGGCCTCGGGGCTTCTAGCCTGGATTAGATCGGGGGTTTTTCGGCTACTTACGGGTTGGATTTAACAGCCACAACAAAGGCAGGGCAAAAGTTTTCCTTTTCGCCGTTACCTGAGGCGAAATAGCTGGAAAAGTGTCAGCTGTTGTGGCGGGCGAAGGAAAAAAAATAGAGAAAATCCAAACAGGTGCTGTCTGCATCCAACTTTGAAACAATCTGCCTTCTTTTACCACTCTCCACTGTTGAAATTGCATTTTGGCTAATGTTTGTCTGGGCCTGCACTTTGTGCTCAGTTTGAGTTTCAATTACATTTCCACAATGACAGCTAATGACTTTAAATGGTTTGTTAGCGGCGCAGTGCAAAATTTGAACATTTGCGCGGCCTCTTTTGGCATTTGTTGAAAATTTGGAAATTCGATTAAAGGCTTGGGCCGAAATGTGGGCGGCATTAAAATAAGCCAACAATAGAGGATAAATTAAGTGAAGTGTTAATGAGATTAGTTTCTTGCGCATTTGGGTTGCGACTTAATTTTCTGTCTCTTTGTTCGTAGCTTAATTATGTAGGTGCATTATGCAATAAATTGTTTTGATGCTTGACTGAGCCATCAAATTACGAAATTCAAATGAATTATGGGTTATCAGTTACGTGTCTGATAAGGGGGGATTTTTCGAAAAATTAATAAAATTTTATTCAATAGATGAAATGGGCTTTAGTAGTATGGGTTATTCAACTCCAGTACCAACTATTTGATGATTATGTACAATATTTATCAATAAAATTCATTATATTAGAGTTGGGTTTTGGGAAGTTGAATTAGCAAAGGCTGTTCCATTTTTTGCCACTCCATGAACAGAGATAAGCCCTCGAGTGACCCTTAAGTGACCTCATAAGCCCAGACCCACCCCGCCAATTGAGCTGTCAATTATCGCCTCGAACAACCCAATTGCGATTCATTGAACAGTGAATAAAAAAAAATAACAATAATAACAGTCAAGCTGAGTTTGCTAATCCCACCTAACGAGAGGATCGGAGGGTTGCAAATACCACTTGGAATCTGGCCGAAAAAGAGGATTATACATGGGTTTTACTACCTGAATTTCGAAATTGCCCGAAAAAAAAACCATCGCAAGCCAAATTCGAGATCATTGTCTGGGGTTTTTCCAGAAATCCCCGAACGCTTGTGAATAAAATGCGTAGAGCACCACAATGGGACATATGTAACTGCCAGTTTGGAAAGCATTGTGCAATACTTTTGATAAATGTCCATATAGCGAGTGTGAGCTATAATTCCGGCTAATGGCTATTGTTATATGCAAGCTACTGTTCGTGCGTTCATTTGTCTATTTGAAATGCGGATTTAGAATGTGCCATGAGTCCCTCCTTCCGCTTCCTGCTTCACATAAATGCCCCACTCTCTCCCTCTCGTCCTTGATTTATTATTAAATCCGTACATGGTTATTAGTTTTTCTTTTCCTTCTTGCAGAGGTAATAATTTTCCAAATTCTATATATGCACCCCTGTGGACCTTTTTTGGCATAGGAAATAAAAAGGAACCCCCGGTTCTCAACGCCATTTCGGAGCTAAATTTGATTTATATACATTTGATTGTATATATTTGTTGCTGCCTCCTGGCTACCCTTAACATCCTTCCTATCCCTCCCAAAGTTACCCCCTTTCGGGTGTTTTGCGCTAATGAATTCAAATGTGTGCGTAATTGAGTTATTAAAATTTCAGTGAACAGACTGTAAGACCCGTTGGTTTGGAGTTTCAAAAAAAATATACATACACGCATTTAAGGAATTTCAATTTGGAAATACTTTAGAGGCGTTCAACTGAGGATTTTCGCTAGATGTACAATAGCATAAAATTTGGTAGTTTAATTTATGACCGAACCCAATGCAATTTATCTTTTTAGTAAAGGTTTTCGGTACTGAAAAGGAAAAGAAGAGAAAAGGTAGAGAAATATTTTAATCGGGAAACATAGGGTTCTCAGTAAAAAACATTTTAAATAAATAAAATTAGTGGATTTTTCACAGTAACTGTTGCAATTTTAAACCTCATTTTATAATGCAGAACTGTATTTTCGAAAACTAGTCCCTCAACTATTTAATTTTAGAAACTGTTCTGTAGTTTCCATAAATTATCGTTTTTCGCGCCGCATATATAAAGTGCAATTTGATTGAAATCAAT
The DNA here is from genome assembly GCF_014743375.2 of Drosophila subpulchrella. Classification (NCBI taxonomy): domain Eukaryota; kingdom Metazoa; phylum Arthropoda; class Insecta; order Diptera; family Drosophilidae; genus Drosophila; species Drosophila subpulchrella. The sequence goes on along the minus strand of NC_050610.1, from coordinate 19,144,281 downwards.
TTATGTAGAACTGCAATTTGGCCGTATTCAAACCGAATGTACGCCAATTGTCGCAACAATCATTCACCTTTTTACCTCTCGATGCCCCTTTGAATAATTCGCAGCCAATAATTCCCCTTAAATACGGTCGCTTAAATAATTTATCAGTCGATGAGCTCTGCCGGAAAAAATAAATGTACCCATGGGGAACAAAAACCAAACCAAACTAGCCGAAAGTGAAAAATGTTTCGTTAGCTCCACAAATATGTGAGAATGACTTTTCATTTTTTTCCCGCCTACATTTCCGCATTTGCAGTATATTTGGGGTAAAATGTTCGAGTTTTTCCTTTATGACTCCTGTTGTTGTGCATCAATTGGCGCCACAAATTTTGTACTGTTTTTTCCACTCCGTTTTTTACCCACATTTTTTTTTGTTTTTTTTTGGGCCATTTAAAGAGCGCCATGGGAATTCTCGGGGGTTTCGAGATCCAATCGGATTATTCACTGTGCGAACGTGGGCAGGCAAACAAATATTAACCTCTTTTTTATGCACACATGCACATGTATTATTTGGTCCCATTCCCGGAGATGTGCAAATATTATATTTGAGAATTGAGCGGGGTTAAATCTATATAATAATTTGGCGCGCTCTTGATTTTCACGGCACTTCTAATTCTCAAGTGCGGCATAAAAAAAGGGGTTGCCGCCGGCGTAAAGTAAAACCCATAATTTGGCTTAATAGTTTTTGCAATTACCCGAAAGGGTTCCGGAAAATAACCCTCTAAGGGCTTGCCGGAAGTGCCGCTGGAGAGGCGTAGAAGTGGAGTGGCTAAACAGGATGAGGAAGTGAAGGAAGTGGCAGTGGAAACAGCCTGTTTATGCGTGAAATTCGCCAGGCGTCAGGACATTTGTCAAACAGGGGGGTTCCAAAGGGGGCAACTACTCCGAAGGGCGGGAATCCGTTGAGCCCCTGTCAATTATGAATTTATTATGGTTCGCGATTGCTTCTGTCTGTGTTGTCTGGGTAATTACCGTCAGGAGTGCAATACTTTCATTTTACAGAACAGGAAAGTCAGCAAGCAGCTGGACAAATAAAATGATTGAACGTTTTAGGAAATGTGAATTTGGAAAGTGATCAAGGTATGGGTAAAACGCAAACAAATCTGTTTCGCAAACAATTAGGAAGAATATAAGAATCTGTATTCATAAAGAACATATAGATTTATCGATGTATTCATGAATAAAATCTTCAAATAAAAGTGAATTTATCAAAATTCTACAATTTTAAAGGAAATATTTATAAAATAAATATTTATTTATATATATTGAAAGTGGAGGATGGTAAAGCGTTTTCATTTTGTGTTAATAATTTGATACCTAAATTGATTGCACCACCAAAGACAAAAATCCCAACGAAATATACGTGTGCAATATGGCCAGTAACTATTTTCTAAGCTTTTGTTGAGTGTCTTATTCCTGTTGAACAACCTTTCCCTTGGTTTCATATTTTTTGTTTCACAACTACCTTTTAGCCACACAGTTTTTCTCCCAGCTGAAGTGATTTTCCAGCCACACTTTCATTTTGCACAAGAACCAAAAAATGGTACTCATATTTAGTAAACGTTTATCTTGTCCATTGATTTTCCTTTCCGCATAGAACACCCTTGAAACTGGAGTTTTTCCCCACTCTTTGCTCTGGTTTATTGTGAACTGTTTGAAGGGCCTCTCCAATGCCTCTTTGCCCCGCTTTTCCTTACCCTTTCCACACTTCAATTTATGTAGATTTAAAGTGGCAAACTGTGTTTGCATTTTAACTTTTTTGTATGAAAAACCAGAGACCACAAGAGTCCCTTTGTGAATGTGTATGTGTGTGTGTTGCAGTCACGACGGCTTCAGAGGGTTAAGACAGAGGGGCCAGGGCACTTGCTGATTGCTTATTAATTGAACAAATTCATTATGGTCTGCCCTTCTCCGGCATTTATGCTTTGGCCCTTTGAAAGGCTTTTTAATGCTTGAAATGCAACTTTGTACTCACGACACTTCCTTGAATTTTTACTACCCCCACCAAAGACTTTAACTGGCCTGTAATATTACCTGAAAGTAAACAAGAGAGAAAGGGGAATTAGTTTGATACTTTAGATTAATGAAAAAGTGAATTGCAATGAGATTAAATAAATACAAAGCTTGCAGGCAAAAACGTGGCTAGACTTGAACTGAAAACATAAGGATAAATTCGGAATACCATATAGCCACATATGTGCACAGGCACACCGATGGGTCATACATCTCGGCTTATTACACTAATTACTGTGGGGCCGAAACATTTTTGCCCACCTCCTACCAACGCAAACTTTTGCGGCTTAAGGGAGATATAGAGATACAGCTACCATATCTCCTCCTTTTTTCGGGTTTGTTTTGGGTTAATGGCTTTCAGGGGAATAGCGTGCAGTAATACAATTTCATACAGTTACAGAAACAGAAACAAAAAGCGAGATCTCAGGGCTAGTGCATAAACAGTCGGGTAAATAGCGCAAAAAATATTCTATGCTTTTAATTTTATTTTATGGCAAAGCAAACTAAATAAAATAAAATAAAATAAAATAAAATAAAATAAAGGGAATGGGCGACAGTTTTGGCGGCTTTTGTATGGGTACGTATGCAAAGCTAACGCCATTGCGGAATTTTTATTGCCCTTCCGTCGCCATGGCGAGCACACCTTATATACACAAAGCTTTAAAGTGCCATCATGAAATATTTCATATGCAAAAAAAAGATAAGGGAAAATAAGGGAAATATCTGAAACAAAGGGAGGAGCTGGGAAATGGGAATGCCAACAATGCCACAAACCGTGGCCCAAATGGAGCGCCACAGTCAAACTACTCATGTCTGCTTTTCCTGCCAGCGTTTTCGGGTTGATTTTCATTACAAATTACGTTTATTTACAATTGAAGCCAAAAACTGGGCAAACGAAGACCGCAAATATTTTCACAAAATATGAGAGCATTTTCCCAGGTATTTATTTTACATATTTGGCACTACCAAATGAGTGAAGTTGCCGTTAGATGAAATTTTTGCGACTAGTCATAGGTTTCTAGCTCGAAATTTTAAACTCGCACAGGTGAGTTGTTGGAACGCATATTCAAATCAATTCGGATAGTTTGATTGCCGGCTAAAGGGAATGGAATTTTAAACTGCTATGGGGAGTCAGTTGACAGGATGCCCAGCGGGGGGTTAAGCGAGCGCAAAGGGGTTAAAGCGTGCGGTGGTATTTAGTGTCCCGGGGTGCTATTGTTTTTGATTGAAGAGTTGAGCACGAACAATTGGTTTACTAATGTTAACAGCCTCTCAACCGCATAAAGTAATTTACGAGAATTTGTTTGTAACCTAATAATCCATTTCAGTTATGATTTTACAAATATTTGTGTAACTAATTTGTCATTTTTAATATATGTTGCACATGCTTTTTTATGGATTTAAATGGAAAGGGCTTAAATACCATGGCCATTATATGCCACACCGGGCCAACATCGATATCTGAGCTATTCATTATCCTCAGCTTACTCTAAGCTTTCGTGTTCCTAACCCACATCATTGGTGTTCTAAGCCACCCCGTCTAAACCACCATTTTGAAAATCCACAAAGTAAAGCTTGGTTTTTTTTTTTTTGGTTCTGGTTTACCTTTTTTGCGGAAAATGGTGCTGTGCAACCAATAAATTTCCATTTTGTGTTTGTGTGTCGGGGCGCGTCGAATAAATCAAAAATGGTCGCCGCCCCGCCGTGTGAGAGAAATGTGTGACCTATGACCTCAATGCAAATGGAACGCAAAAATATGCCAAGCATTTACCCGAAACATGCAGTAGCATGAACAATTTTAGAGATATGTATTTTGTATTCCCCATTTTGAGACCGACTATCTCAACCCCTATGTGGGAAAAAATTTAATTTCCACTGCTGAACGCTTTTTCTTCCATTTCCCTTCTTTTTTTTTTATTTGGCAAGTTTCTAACCCCGGGGTTGATGTTCACCTCAAGCTGATGTTTACTGTGCTGCCATTTTTTGCCCCATCGCACGATGTCGCTATGGGTTTATTAAATTTCGCCAGCTCTAATGAAATTTTCGCTTACCAAATTGCGTTCACTTTTGCCGTGGAGGGCCACAGAAACCTGTGATGGTCATTGAGTTTCCTGCGGCTTTTCGGGGTGAACAATCTGCCGCTATCTACCCCACTTTCTCATCAGAACCATCAACATCATCATCGCAGAAAGGTAAACATCATACGAATAAGAGATCACAATAGCTTGGGTTGCCATTGGTTGCAGTTCGCAAAAAGTTGGTCAACATTTTAAGGGGTGATTTCCACCCCCAACAAATGTTTCTAAGCCGCATGTTGCAGCGACATCAATGTTGCAGCAACTTTGACGCAATAGTTTTAGTTGGGGGATGGGATTTTTCTAAAATATTACTGTACCTAATCAAGGTCTTATATTTGTTATTAAATTTCAAATCTAATTTGCATTAATTATTTTTAAATTTATTCTTTATAAAATATTATTAAATTTTAAATCCAATAATAAAAATGGTAAAATAAAGTTTAAAGGATATTTAAGAAAACGTTCCTTAATTTTCTGCACTAGAGGCACATAAATCTCTTCTTTTTTTTGGTAAGACAACTTTAGTAATTATTCAAGTAAAACGAGTGCCCAGAGTCTAGGCGAAAACAGGTGATGAAAGAGTCCTTAAGTGGGGCCAGAAATTTTCAGGAGATTCCACTAAAGGAAGTGAGGTCAGAGGAGGCTGCCACAGGTGTTGCAAAACTTTTCTAGTTGGCCTCTTGCTTAATTTAATTAGAGACGCAAAACTTTAAAATTTTCTGTCACCCCGAAATTGGCCGCACATGCGTGTGTGTGTGTGTGAGTGCTGCACATGCAGCATTCACCTTTGCCCCCTCTGCAAAGGATTTTCCCACTCAACTAAAATTAGTTTACATTTTGTTGCTGTCTTGGCATTTTCAGGGAGAAATATTTTTACAAGTTTCTTAGTCTAAGTGAATTAAGTGAATTAAGGTGGCAGCAACTTGGACGAAATTGTCTTTCAAAATGTCTTAAGGCACCGCCTAAGCTGTGTTTCTCTCTAGTTTCTCTATTTATTTATGATGAAACTTGACAGAAAATTAGTTAAAATTACAAAGGAGCTCTGAAAATGTAAGCAAAGACCATTTTGCTTTATTGATGTTTCTAAAAAAAATATAGGTTTAAGTTTGGTTTGCTTTCGAGGTAAAAGCTTTTACTATCTATTTTTACTTTGAAACGATTTTACAACCAAATCAATGTTAATGGTTTCATGCAACTATAGTTTACTACTAATTGTAGCCCACAAAAGTCTCCTAGTAATTAACAATCTTTAGAGAAAATTGCTTCTCTCCTTATTAAGTTATCTAATGGATAATCAAAATGTCAACAAACACGCACCGACAGTTATTAAAATTGAATTTTCAATTGTCTGCCTTTAATGGAAACTCATTTGTAAGAACAACACGTGCATATCATTCTTAACACAAAGCCCGTCCAAACTCATTTTCCTTGAGGCCATCATATGTGCCCCCCCGACCACACTTAAAGTTTTGGCAATTTATGCTTTGATTTAATTAAATCGAAATTTAAATTCACATGGTACATTTGCCGAATGTTGATTACATTTTTGGGGCCTCTCCATAAGTCATAAAGGGTTGTAGTTGTGCGTATGCAAATTTTATGGCCAACATGTGTGACGAAAGTTCTGCGTGTAGGCATTTTGCATTTGAATTAGACCCATAAACCAGTAAACTAATTTCATTTACTTTTGCCCACAATTTGCTTTATAATTGTCATTTTCTGTTATTGTCAGAAAACTTTGTGGTCATATTTGTCAAAATTTGTTTCGACTATTTTGCGGAATGCGAAAACATACAGAGGGATTTTGCGTTAAATAATTTAAAGGATTTTTCACGAGCCCTTCTGTGGGTTGCCTAATATCAATTTGTAGCAAATATTGGGAAAATAAGCCAAATCTGATTTCGATTTGAGGTTAAAATGTGTTAAATTTTTTTTATTGTAACGTAAGTACTTACAACATTAAGTTCAATTTTATTTACTTATTTCCTAGGCCTGCCATCTAAATACAAATACAAATTTTCCCCTTAATTGAATAGTAAATTTGTTAAATCAAAAACCAATTATGAAAGGCTTTTCCATATCAAGAGACCGCAAACAAATGATTTAAGGGGACAAAGAAAGGAATTATATTCGTCTTCGCTTAATACTGCCATGTAATTTTCACAAGCAGCCCACATTTTCGTTTTTCATTTATTTTTCGGTGCTCGATGGCGAATGCATTTAATAAAATATTTTCCATGCTGTCCAAGGCCTTGTAGCCCTCATGTCATTCAGAGCTTTTCCCCCGGTAGTGGAAAGCCCTTTTCCCGCCGCCTTTTGTTGTGCGAAAATTTATTGATATGAGTGCGCCGAGTGTGTGTGTAAGCGAAATTCATTTTGGTAGTGAAAATGTTAAGCGTCGTTGAATGCAATTGAAATGAGGAGGCAGAAGGGTCCAGAATCCCCAATAAAAAGCGCATTTTCTACTCGTTTGCATTGCGAGTGGGTACTTGCATGTGTAAGACCGAAGTTAACATTATTTTTACCCAGTAATTCTTAAATAACAAGGCCGTCGAACGACTTTAAGCCGCTTTCCCAGAGCCAAGTGCGTGCGCGGGTACCCTAAATAAAAAAAAAAATAAAAAGTAGTAAAAAAGAGTTGGTTCGCATCGAGTGCAAATTTGCATATTTGCAAAGGAGCATTGAACTCGTGTCAGAGTCGTTGGATCGTTGGGCGGGTGGTTGGTTCGCTTTTTTAGTTTCAGTACTTTCAGTAGTTTCCCCGGACTGAGCCCGCCATGTAATCGTCATCGCTGTCGTTTTGGGTGGAGCGAACACGTCTCAAATGACGCCCCCACTCGTTTTGTTTGCCCAACTGATGGACAAGTGTCATGAACATCGAGAATGAGGGATTGGCCATCGCCATCGCACCACCGTCCTACACATGAATTACTTTTTCTACATTTTCCTTTTAGGTGCGTCGTCGTGGCTCTAAATTTGATTAATTCAAGAGGCATTCCACTGGGTTGTTCGAACTTGTAATGTGAGACTTTGAAAATTTCCAAAGTATGGTTAGGAACAACATTCTTGCGGTGAAGGGAATATTCGTTTAAAAAGTTTACAACAAAAAGAAGGGATTTTTAATTAACTTCGATTATAAAAACATAATTTTCACTTAGTAATATTTATTTATAATGGCAAAGGCAATGCGTTAAATGCAGTAAAACTTAAAATATAGGTAATTAATTCATCGGATAAATACAATATCTATTGATGGTATAAATACCATTTCTATTGAAGGGCTTAATCAATAGAAACAGTATTTATCCCATGAATTAATTACCTTTATTTTAATTTTCACTGCATTTTAACGCATTGCCTTTTTTCTTTCACGTAATGCGAAACTTTGGAAATGTTTTATAAGCCAGAGGCGGTAAAGGGAAATTTGCTGAAAAATTCTGCCGGCTAATGAAAACCTCAAGCTGTGCGCTCGGACCGTAGAAAATCAGACATTGGCGCAACGGGAGATGAATTGATTTTAAATCAATATTGACAGATGACACTGGCAACAGCAAATGCAGCAGCAGCAGCATCATTTGAGGCACAAAATGGTTAGCAAAACCCGGAAGTCGAGAGGGCGATGGAGGAAAATGGGTAGGAAAATTCCTAAGGGGGAGTGTGTATATAAGTGTGCAATGTTGCAACATGTTATATCGCTTCACTTCAAGTGGAAGCAGCGTCAGGAAAAATTTTGCTGCTGGCTCAGCTGGAGACCGGCGATTAGAGAGCGGCGACAGTCCTGGAGATAAACTGTCAACACGACTATTTAGCAGAGCCATCTATATATTCATGTACATATATATATGGAGTTGGAACCCAGATGGATATATGTTCTACTACTATATGTATATCTTAAGTGGCATCAATAGTGCGCCAGAAGGTAATTGCTGGTGTGCAACTTAACATCTCACCAGCTCTTTAGGTAATTTGAAATACGATAATCTAGATAAATATAGCAGGTTTTCTAGTTTATTTCTTTAGAAAAATCTTATATTTACTTAAGAAAAATATATTTTATTTAGCCAGAAACTCAAAGTCCCTGATATTAGTGTATTTGCTGATCAAAATCTGAACTTATCTGATCGATTCATTTCACTTTCAAAAACATTTGATTAGGCCACGGGGTGCTTATCTGTACAATTATAATTGCAAATTAGAGATAACTGCCTTTTGTCAATAATCTCATTAGGACAATCGATCGAAATGCTCAGCAGTAGTCCAACCTCCCTTTTCTTAGCCAGCAAACCATTCCAAATTTTCTTGTGTCAACCCCCTGGTGGCTTACCAACCGGAATTTTCACTCATTTTCCGAGCAGAACCGACAACAATCGGCTGCGAAACCACAAGACCCGCATGACAACCTAACCCATAACCATAAACCTTGTGCCTGGCTACCTACAAAGGACTCTCATAGAAATACTATAGAAGTCAAATGCAATGGGACTCTGTAAAGGAACTGTCACCAACAATTGCAAGTTAATAAATGTCAGAAGTGACAGTCTCTTGAATGTCTTAATTGAATGCTCTGCCACAATCTAGATCTAGCCGCAACTAACTCCCTATTATTATCCCACCCTGTCAACAGTATTTTGTTTTAGATGGGACTGTTGATAGGGGCTGATTAGCAGCTGGTGGAGCTAACTCCATTATATGGGTACTTTTGCTCAATTAAATGAAACTATGTCAAGGTTCACAGACGGGAAAAAGGAGAGAAAATCCGCACTAAGTGTGAGAATTGCATAATGTTGCGGGAAACCCAGACAGTTTTCCCCACTTAAACTTTGCTGAAAACTGTTGCATAATTTCAATTGCCACCTGCCGAGTTTCAAACCGAAAACAGTCCTCTGTTTTTTCCTACGGATTGTTTTGCTTTTCTTTCACCGTGAGAGAGTAACTCAGCAATTTGGAAAATTGTATCTGCCAGATAAGATGGAGATGAAGGCAAAAGTAAAGAGACTTTTGCTATTTGCACTTTTTCTTTCTCTTAGTATCTCACTATCTGGTTTTTCATTTTGCTGTGGTCTCTTTTGGGAAACGCCTCCTTCCTGGCCAGACTTTTGTAATGAAGCGTTGAGGTTGCTGTTGTCTATGGTGTTGCTTTTGTTGCTGTTGCAAGTTGTAAGTTGCTGGCGTAGTTGTTGCCAGTTGCTTCCGTGTGGCTGACTTGACTGCAGATTGCCCCTTGGGTTTGATGTCAGTACGAAATGCCATCGCATAATCACAATAGACTAACGCCCCGCAGGCAATCTCCTTAAGTCTCTGCAAAAAACTGACTTTTGTCATCGCCAAAATAGTTTTCCCTCAACCCATGCCACCTAAAAACAATCAGGCTGAAAACTTTGCTTTTCTCACATTAAGCAAACAGTTTCGGAAAATATATATTGAGTCAGCCATTTGAAGAGACCGCGTTTCATTTTCAGCCGAGAGTTCATATATTTCATGCTTCACATTTATTTCTTTCATCCCTTTTATTAATCAATATATGTTTTTTTCATGCAGTTTACCCCATTCATGTTGCAAAATGTTGTAAAGTTGTTGCATCGTTGAATGCTTTCAATTTAATTAAGTTTTTTTCAACAAGTTCAGGCCCGTTTTTACATTTTATTTCATTTCATACTTTTTTCAAGATGCACTCTGGGCGTGATGGTTAATGGGCTTGGCGGTGTTTTAAATGGGAATTGAGTTACTGGCAACTCTATCAAATTTTCTGAAATAAAACTCTTATGTAAGCGAACCCATTTAGCCCCTTTAACAGAGTAAATTAAACGGTTTATCCATAAGAAAAGTAATAGTTCTGGTTTCGATTTAGCTTTTTACCTTGTAATCCATTTAATGTATTTTTTGCCATAACATTCCAAAAAAAAATCAAGGTTTTAAGGTCTACTTATAACCTTTTGTGATGTAAGTCATACTAATATGTTTATCTTCGGTTAGAAAATCCACTTTAAGTACGGATTATTTTATTTCACGGTGTTACAGTACGAGGCTCTATAAAAGGCAAATTTTCGGTTTGGCGTTAGCTTTCTTGAAAGAGCCCAGCTTCAAGATGTGGATCCCGACGTATCAACAGCTCATGGCACTTCTCCTCCTTGGCTCCCTAGTGGACAGCCAATCGATTCTCTGCAAAACTTGCCTGAAGGAAAAACTATTGGGTTTACGCGAACGGATAAGGAACGCTTTAGATCGAAGACCAATAATTCAGCCTGTATACCAAAATCCTCAACCCGTCTACATTCCAGTAATTCAACCTGTTCCTTTGGTTCAACCGAGCAACCCAGAAATCAAGCAGCAACAGTCACAGGTTCAAAATAATAATTATCATTTAAATTTTGATGTAGCCAAATTGATCGAAAAGTTACAAAGGAATCCTCTTTCGCAAGATTTGGCGTTGCAATTGAAGAAGTTACAATCCAATTCACAATCTCAATCACAGTCGCAGTCGCAGTCGTCGCTGTTGCAGTCACAATCACAGTCGCAGTCACAGACGCAAGGACAGTCGCAGGGGCAATCGCAGGGGCAGTCGCAGGGGCAGTCGCAGGGGCAGTCGCAGTCGCAGGGGCAGTCGCAGTCACAGGGGCAGTCGCAGTCACAGAGGCAGTCACAGACGCAGTCGCAGTCACAATCGGACCAACTGCAACAACAGCAACAAATAGAGTTGCAGCTTAAACTCCTTCGACAGTTGCAACAGAAACAGTTAGCAGAGCAGGCAACCCTGCAATCTCAGTCACAATCACAGACTCAATCACAGACACAATCAGGGTCACAGTCCCAGTCCCAGTCCCAGTCGCAGTCACAGTCGCTGTCGCAGTCACAAGTTGATTTCCAATCACAATCGCTGCAAAAGCAATTGCAACATGTAATGCTTCAGTTAAAGATCCTGCGACACTTGCAACAGAAACAGTTAGAAAAACTCCGGCTATCCCAGTCAGAATCACTGTCACAGTCAGAGTCACTGTCCCAATATAATTCTCAATCACAATCGCTGCAAAGGCAACTGCAACAAATAGAGTTTCAGTTGAAGCTCCTGCGTCAGTTGGAACAGAAACAGTTGCAGCAAACTTCTAACGCCCAATCGACGTTACAATCAGAGTCACAAGCCAAGCAACTACTGTTGCAGTGGCAAATTCTTCAACACTTGCAAATTCTTCGAAAGTTGCAGCAGAAAAAGTTAGAAGAGCAGAAATTGTCAAAGGAACAGATATACAAGCCGCTGCGTTTTCATGAACTGGGCTTAGACGGCCAACTACGGCCACTGGGACCAGGACCATTTGTTAACCTGCCGATGCCTCTTCCTGCTCCTTCTGGCCAAAGCGAATTTGAGAAGCAGCTAAAAATATTGCAAGAATTGCAGCTGAAACAAAGGCAAGAAGAACAGGCTGTAGAGATCCTAAGGAAAAAGCACCAACAGGGTACAAACCGGCGGATAGAACAACTTTGGAAATTGCACCTGCTGAAGCAACAACGGGAACAAAATGAAATTCAAAAACAAATTGTCCGGCAGTATAGGCGAGTCCAAAAACTGTTATTAACTGGTATAAACTTGAAGGCAAAGCAACAGTGGGCGGAATATCAACAACAGAAGCGTTTGAATGATCTTAAAAATTGGAAGAATCAGTTAGAGCAACTTGAAAAAATTGGCAGCTCAAGCTCAATATCGAATTCACAACAAATTGAAGAAAGTTCTTTATTGACAAGTTCTAAAAACCAAACGCGGCAACTTAGCTTAGAAAAAATTGCCCAGCTTGTTGGCTCAGAGAGCGCATCGCATAAAATTTTAGAAAGTTCTGGATCTGAAAGTTCTGGTCTTCAAGAATCTAAGCAACAAGAAATCTCCCAAAGCAATGCACAGCAAATTGTTCAAGGTTCTCAAAGTTCTAGTCTTCACGAATTGGCGAAGCAGCTTCAGTCAGAAAAAATTGCCCAACTTGGTAGTTCAAGCTCACAAATCAATTCACAGCAAATTGTTCAAGGTTCTGGATCTCAAACATCTAATCTTCAACAATCGCAGGTGCAAAAGCAATTGCAGCAGCTTGACTCAAGCCAAGCTTCTGCATCTCACAGTGTCAATCTTGAAAAGCAGTCTCAGCATCAGTCACAAAAAATTGTCTCAAGCTCACAGGACAGTTTAAAAGAAAGTGTGCTAGATAATCTACAAAAGGCTGCCTCACAGGTTGGAGCTCAACAGGTGCAGTCACAGAACCTGGTACACAGTGTTGGTCAAGGCTCTGCTTCACTGGGACAATCAAGTCTATCGCACTCGCACTCGCAGTCACAATCACAGAAATCGGTCCACTCATCATCATCTAATTCAGAGACGATCTCTCAGTCCCAATCGCAATTGGTCAAACATGACGATACCCTCGCTCCATCCGACCATGATGTATTGACCTATTTATTATAAAGTGCCCACAAAACTGTAACATTCACTTAAGTTCTCCCCAGGAGTGGACAAAAATGTTAGGATATGAATTTTCTTAATTAACAATTAAAACACATTATTTTAGTTTTAATTAATAAAAATGTATATCTTAACAGAAACTGTAAATAAAAGTGAATCGTGTAAGAACAAAGTCCTTTCGATGGGTGCCATTTGTTTATTGATTTTATCCTCCAGGAGAACTTATCAATTCGCAGGGATCAACTCCTTGTCAAATAAAATCCAAAATTAAACGGAAAATCATTGGGAGATTAAAAATGCATTGTAATATTTGTATGATGATGATCGATGGGCCAAATATTAAATACCTTAGATAACTTTTGTTGGTTCTACACAGGGAAACAGTTTCAAGTACATTGTTCTTGAATTGAGAACATTCGTTCTTAAAAACCGTGTAAGTACATTTTGGTATCAATGTTCTCAATACTTAAACGAAATGGTGAGAAGATAAAAGGTAATTTGAGCTTATTTTACAACTTTTTGATATGTATAACTACTGACTGGACTAATAGTTTATTTGTTGAGATATACAATGTAAATACCGAAAATTCAACCTCAAAAATGTGGTTCTATTTTTAAGAACATTTTCAACTCAGATGAGAACGTCAGAATTCTCTCTGAGTACTATTAACCGGAAGTAAAAATGTTATTGGTATTTCCACTGTACCAAGTCAAACAAAGATTGAAACCTAAATTACAAGGTTGTCTTTTGATAATTTTATTAACTTGTAGCCTAATCCTAACCCTCTTTACTGCAACCCTTACAGATTATCCTTCAATTTCATCCCTATACAACCCTCAACGCAAGGCAGCTGGCGGGACTTGTTAACTCGCAAATGCCCATTAAATGTTGATTTAGTCACGGTTTTCTCACTCAAGCGTAGATAATGCTGCGAACAAATATATATAGGTGATTTAACAGGCAACGAGAGATGGCTTTATCCAGTCGAAAGGGGAGATACAAAGTATCATCCTGTCCGAAGGCAGGCAGAAATTAACATATGTCTAAGCTGGGACACGCGATTCTGGAGAGCTGCAAAAACTGGTTTCCCACATTCGCTTCGCTTCACATTTGTGAAATGTTTGTGCAAAGTATTTAGTGCAGCAATTGAGATGGAAATAAAGAGTAACAAAAGGAAAACACAAGACAGCTTGTGCCTTAATTTTACGCCAGAGTGGGCAGGAATAAATTTCCCTACCCGAACTTTGGAGTTCGAATCGTCGTGGGTCCAGGGCCAATTAAAATTGGGTGCAGAAAGTAATGCGTATTTGATATTGTCTCTTTTAAGCAGTTGTTTTGTATTTTAGGGATTGCGAGTCAATTAAAATTGGTTGACAGTTTTCCCCAGTTGCCGGCGGCGTAAATCTCCAGAGCTTTGTGAAAAAAGGGTTCTCTAAATTAAACTTTTCCCATTCACTCCTTTTTTTTTCTCCTCAGATATTTTTCCTCTTTTTGTGTTTTTTGGTATTTGGCAAATAAATAAAATGTTGCGAAAGTTTTGCTATTTGAGTTGTGTTGTCATGGGAGATGCTGGGGGGTGACTGACCGTGGCAAAAGTTTTTCCAGCATTAAGCCGGGCATAATTAAAATTTTCGTACTGTAAGCCCCCGGGCAGATTATAGCCAAGTTTTTCCTGGGCCCGAACTTGTTATTGGCTTTGTTTGCCCCGCTGATTGATGGTAAATAAGTCGGGGAGTCCGCCAACCCTTTTTGGGTAAATAATTTTGAAATTCAATTGAAGGAGCAGCTTTAAAGATTACATTGTTGCTAAGTCGAATCCAAATGGCGGCTAATCGAATTTACGAGTCGCTCTTCTCGGACTTTTATTAGCCCATTGAGCAATTCTCTTTTTTCACGATTTTCCCTTTGTTTCGTCTTTTTAGCTTCGTTTTTACGGCAAATTTCATTTCAATAAAAGTCGCATTAATTTCATTTATTTGCTCCAATTTTTTTGCCATCGCCCTCACAAGTTTTATACCCTCTCGCTTTCGTGCTGCCCTTTTTGTGCACCTGTCTCACCTGATCCAGCTGTCCATCAAATGGACCGCCCACTTTGGCCCTCTTTATCACTCTGCCGCCTCGTCCATTTCAATTAACTCTCAAGGATTATTTTATTATGTCAATCAATTTCCGTAACTAAAAAGTCACCAATAAACGAGTGACTGGGCCACCGATTCCCTTGGCCAGAGTTCATCCACGTTTAGTGTTTAATTTGCACTACACCACTTCTTTATTATTTTTTTGTACAGTGCGCTCTGGCTATTTCCCCGTTTTTTACTAGCCACCTTTTAATTATGGGATCCTGCTGTTGAAGTGGTATTTAATTAAAAATTGAATTTAATGGATGCAACTTTATTGGATCATGTTTAGCAGTGAAAGGAAGTTCTATTAGTCTGGCTCTAACTTCGTTGATTATTCCCTTCATTGGGAATGCTTTTGAGCAGTCGGAAAATTTAATCAAGAAGAGGTAAAAGGTCAATATAGATTATTTTACAGGTACATTTAAGATTTATGAAACAAGGAAAGCAGAAAAATCTTGTAATAAACATAACCAAAGAAAGGAATACGTGTACTCCCTAAGCTGTAAGGTCAAACATATATTGTTCCTCTTAGTTTATTAATATTTAACCCCAATCCCTGCTCAACTTTTACTTTAGAAGCATTCCCCAGTAAGTTGTCTGAAAAATACACACAACATGTTTCATTCTTGTAAGCCAGAGAAAGTAATTGCCAGTTGAGCCTACCCCTTTCAACTTTTCACGCATTAGAAAATCAAAACGTTTTCCATCCTGGAAAACAAATTCAAATCTTCGGTGCTCATGAATCATTGAACACACTGAAAGAGAAGAGGGGATAGCACTCAACCAATTATAAATTTTGTGGGCGGTTGTGTAGGCGTATTTTCCTGTCAATTTGATTGTGCACATGGCTGTAGTGCCTGTATGTCTGTAACTTGATCTATAGCTATGGGCATATGTTAAACACACAGTGAAAACAACATCCAGAAGAAATTGTTACGACCAACAATAAGATGACTCAAAAGCCAATTAAAGATAACAAGAGGCAACAAAAACTTTGCCCAACAAAAAAATGCATTAGCATAACCAAACAAAGTTGAGAAAAGAGAAAAGCTCGGAAAATGGGGGACAGGGATTTGGTCTAAGACCTGTGACTAACCGCATAACGGGAAATAAATGTTGCATAAAGAACAAACAATCGCTGACTGCAATCAATCAACAGAGTTAAACGGTTCCGAGAACAGCCCAACTTGGTTCTTGAGTGACGAATAAACTGCAGAAAACTCTGACATCGGTTCCCATTCCTTTCACTCGGGGCCCGGAATCAACCAGGAAGGAAGTACTACGAGCTGCAGGAGTTAAAACCTACAAGGCCTACATGACTGCCATAGCTCGCAAGACACGAAACGGTTTGAGCAAGCACTGAACTTGTAGGATGGGTTATCAAATCTAAAGTATTAGAAAATATTTTTTAGAAAAATGTTTTTTTAAAAGGGACGAGAATCTTTTTTATTATATATATAATTCTTTTAATATTTATTTATTTATTATATTTTGTGTAGGTCTAATATTTTTCTTTAAGATATTAAAAAGAAAAAAATTCTTAAAGACAGGCGAGAATATTTATTTATATATAATATTTTAAGTATGTCTAATAATTTTCTTTTAAATAATAATAAGAAAGTCTTACCTAAGAACAGTCTTATTAAGTATTTATAAACTAAAAATTATTATTTTTTTTTTTAATTTTAGTATGTTTATCGCATTTTCTCCCAGTGTAAGAAGTGAGGGCGCGCACATAAGAAGGCAGGAAAAGCATTCGAAATGAAGAGCATGTATGTGGCCATTGTGCGGAGTGGAACGGAATGAATTGGAGTGGGCCAGAACCGAATCAAGAAGGGCTGAACTGAATCAGGGGGCCATGATTGTTCCATGGTTGTTCCATGGGTGTGCAAACAGGGGGGGGCTGGCTAAAAGAGTGCGGCCTAAGCCGACAAGTCTGACTGCAGGCATTCGAAAGTTGCCGGAATGCAAAGGAGGCAGCTTTGGCATTGAAAGAGCATTTGAATGCGGTCGACAAAAAATAGGGCTTGGGTTCGGGAACGGGAAGCAAACAAAGCAGGGCGATGAAGTTGAAAAAAGAAATGCCAAGTGCATGAAAATGAAAATGAAAGATGAATAGAAAGGGGGGATATTTTCAGCTTTAATCGAGCGTGCTGGTAGATGTGGGTGCCCAAAGGAAGCTACGATTTCTTTTGAAGAATTATTGACTCTCGGCCAACACTAGCCATCCAGAGTGTTGTAAAAATCAACCAGCATCGATGGGAGAAAAGAAAAATAAAAAAAAAATTTAAAAACTCCTGCAGCGGCTTAGAATGAAATTCATGTCTGTCAGACCTGAGATAGAAAGATCACCAGATAAACTGAGAATGTTCGAATGACAAAGGCAATAGTAGGTAGGCTGCAAAAGAAAAAACTTTGTACTATTGTACGGGGCCAACTATTGTTAGAAATCTCTTGGAAATCTTTCGACATATGCTTTGCCTCCAGCTGGAGTGCTTCATTTGAATTTATGCGGCTTGAGTTATTCAAAGCTGGCCACTTGAAAATCAAATAAAAAACCGGCAAACCAAGGAAAACAGAACTCAAAATATAAGATTTCCAGAAGCTGATTGCCAGCAAAGGGTGGAATGAAAATAAAGGGTTTCTTAAAGAGGTTCGCTATAGGAGCTGGAACCCTACGAGAGGCCCCATAAACAGATCGTTAAACGTTCGGGGCAAATTGCTGGCACACGCAAACTGGCACGCCCAAACCGGTTGCGAGGAGGCAGATACATCAAGATGACAACCAAGCCGAGGAGAAGCTAATGCTGCAACTTGCAACAGCGACAACGAATGCCTCACAAAACAATGCGATGGACCCCCTAACCCCTCTCCAACCCCTTTTGACCACGCCTCCTAATGGCCTGGCCATAAAAAGCTCATCAACGTCATCTTCTCCATTGTCCCCATCTCCATTCCTGAAAAACCCCACAAATGTTGCACAATGTGCAGCAGCAGCAACAACAGCATCTAAAATTTGATAAAAATTACACAGCAAAAGGTAAAGAAAGAAAAAGTAAAATACAAGCGAGACACAAAACAATTTTGAAGAGCCAACGATTATTTAAAGTGAAGCCAGGCAACAAATGATAATGGTAACCACCGAACAACGTCCAACAAATAGCCGTAAGATACGCCCGGCAAAAAGTCATGAAGTCAAAGGAAAATTTAATAATAGTAGGTAGAGGTACAAGCACACAAATGCCACTTTGTAAATATATTTTCTATAGAAAAACCTTGAACAATCGCTTGGTGTTGCTGCCGTGGCTGTCGATGTTGCATGTTGGTGGTAGCAAATGCTTCCTGCAACAGCAGCAGTGCAATAGACGTGTGGAATGTGTGTTACTCTATTTCATTGAAGGTATTTTTGTTAGGATCGTACGTTTATAGGTTGAATAAAAAGTTGAAGTTATGCAATGAATAAAATGTCCCTGTTATCTAAGTCTTAACATTTCAAAACGGAATATGGCTGAAATAAATATTTATGAATACTTATTATTTATTCAAATTTCTTAAATACATACTGGTTGGTATTATTACCTTTAATTGCAGCTCGAAATACATGTATATTTTTACCAGCCCAATGTTTATATTTCATTTTATTCCTCTCATTTCAAAAATTAAGCGTATTATTTATCTTTTTTAAAGTAATTAATCTACAATTTTATCACACAGGTATCGAAAGTTCGATAAAACTGACCTCTCTTAGAGTACATTTGTTTTTAATTAACCAACATCGTAAAAAATTCCCATTAAATTTTATAACAACACTTTGAAATGTATCCCGTTTTCTATGACATTTTAAGAGTGCTCCAAGCTTTTTCCCAATTTCCCTTGACTATCACTTGTAGTGTTATCGTTTTTATCGCTAGCTATTTCAACAACATGCAATTAACACCATTTTCTGGTGCTATCAACATCATATTTTTGTGAAAATATCTATAGCTTAACATTTAAGAGAAAGGCGCCTCTCTCAACATGTGTTCAATAAATCAAATAAGGCCAGAACAGGGATTGGGGATTGCATGTTGTGGAGCCACAAAACAAAAAGAGAAAAATATTTAACTAATTAGAGTCATAAATCTGGACGAAATATGGCCTACCCACAAACCAGTGTCGGTTGAAAATGAGCACTAATAACTCAATCGGAGGGCTTAACCACTGTTATGAATAGGCCAAATCAAAGCCCCGAACTTGCATTGTCCAAGTGTCAATTTTTGGCAGAAGGGGGCAGAAGTCAGAAGTCAGTGGCAGACAAAAAGAAGGCGCGTCCCGAATGTCGGATGGATATTTGTATGGGGAGACTGTGACCCAAATTGCACAAACTGATGGACAAGACATTTATGACACTGCGCCTGCCTTTGGGGTTATCGTTATGGTTATGGTTATGGCCCCGGCACACGGAACCCCTCGGAAACTCCGACAGACAAATGGCAAACTCATGGCAGACACTCTGGGCGAAACATTTGCATGTTTAACTTGGCACACAATGGCGACTCCGATTGCAAGCCCAAACCCAATAGCAAACCCGAACCCGAACTCGAACCTCTCCTCCATTGAAAGTCATGGTCTGCATTCGGAAAAAGAAAACCAGAAAACCGGCCAAGTCAACAAAAGGGGTACAGAAAACTGCAGTCGATGCACGTGCATAACATATATTTAAATTTGAAAGTTTTTCTCTTTCGGGCGAAAAAGCATAAATAAATTATTACTGACAGTCAATGCATTTTTTTCTCTGTTGGCCTTTCCTCTTTTATCTTATTTTATTTTTCATATTAATTTACGGGTTTATTGCTAAAGACATCATTAAAGTGAAAGTCAATTTGGCAGCGATTGTTGTTTCCTTCATTACTTTTTAGCTTCTAATATTTCCGAAGCGCTCTAAGCTGATTTTTATTTATGACCGCATATTTTTCTTTCAGATTTTTTCCTTTTATTATTCGGTTGCCGTTTTATTAAAGTGCGTGTCTAGCCGAAAGTTAGCAACGCTAATTAATGACTTGGGCGCCGCTTCTTCATTAAAGTGAGGGAGTTAAATTAATTTAATTTTTCTTCGGGTTTTTATGGTGCATTTTTTTGGCACTTTACTTGGCTGAGGTAATTTATCATTGCATAACTGGCAGTTTGGATGGGTTTTGTTTAATAAAAAACCATTGGAAGCTCCTTTTTTGTTGGCAAAATAATTGCTATCTCTCAGAATTTAAGCATCAAAGAAGTTTAGAGTTTAAGGACTTATAATGCCTTATATATTATTAACTAAATGAAAAAACAAAATCCTTTGCATCTCTACCACTTACTTTCAGTCTAAGCGTTTTAAAATGGGGCAATTCACATTTCATTAATTCCCCCAACAAACACCAAAACTAGAAAAGGAAAATGTTCATTTGCTTTCGCCCGGGGAACCCCAAAACTTTAATTACGCTAAGCGAGTGTTTGCTGTGGGGGAAAACTGTCTGTCGGTGAGTTTCGAAAAAAAGGAAAATGCAAACAAAGAGTGTTTGACCGCGAACCGCCGAGCTGAACACTTCCACTAAACTTGTTTCAAACAAGAGCGTTAAACGTTTTAGCGCGGATATTGGGACAGATACGAGCAAATGGAATGTAAAAATGTTTAGAAAATACAAAAAATTAAACCAACGACAGGCGACAGTTGGAAAACTCGCCCTGGAATCCAATAAACTGCAATTGTGTGTGTGGGTGGTTGGGGGTTGAAAAGTTTTAGGAGGTTGGGTGAAAGAAGAGAAAGGTTACCGGGAAAGTGGCCTGAGTGCTAACGCAGGCTCAGTTTAAGTGGTCGGGCTAGAACAGACAATGCACTTGTAAAAATAAATCCAAAAAAAAAAAAATATATATAAATTGGAAATGTTGAAAAAAAGAAAACATAAACCATAGAACTAAATTTGTAGGCATACACTTATAAAAACTTAGTCTCTTAATTACTTTAAAATTTGTAAAGCACAAATTTTATTTTAAATTATAAAACTATAATATCATATATGCCATTATTAACCACCAAATTTGGTTCTAAAAATTGTGAAGCCCATTTTGGAATCCCCCTATTTTTCACAGTGAAGACCTGTTCAGTGAGGAAAAATTCTGTCAGCGGATGGCAGTTAACTTGGTCAAGTGAAGAGCATCGCAGCCGCTGGAATGTGAAAGCCATCGCCGTCATCATTGCCACAATCATAGTCACAGTCGCTGGGGTTTTGAGTTTGGAGTATGGAGTTTGGAGAGCGGAATCGGAGTTCGGGGCTCGTGAAGAGTCTAGAATGCGTGTTGGACCAGTTGGCACGTTTCTGTGTCAGGAACGCTACTTTTACGGTCAAGCATGACCGAAGAAAGAGACAGAAACAGATACACTCACATGCGGAGAAAGAGAGGGGGCGAAGCAATAGTTTGCTTTTTTCTCTAATTTCATTTGGACGTCGCACAGACCTAAAAACTTACTTTCTGGTTACCATTTTTATGGCTCCCATTCTTGGCCTCATTTTAATTGCAAACACCAGACAGAGGTGGAAAGAAAAGCGAGGAAAAACTAGAGGGGGGATGGAAATCTATGGACAGAGACTGCACTTTGTATGCAATCCTCGGCGTCTGAGAATGGTTTTCTATTTTTATGCCACTTTGGCTCGGGCACCTCTTCTTGTTTTGCTTGTAATTCGCTTAACGCCGCTAGGTGGCGCTGCTGATGGCCCCTGTTGACCCAATTGGCCAGAAATGGCCTGCAGCTGAGTGGGAATCCCCTCGATTTTTTCCCACTTCATCCCGCACTTTTCCTTTGCTCGCCGCTTTAATTGTTGGCGCGAAGATTTTTCTTTGTTTTTCGCTTTTCACTTTTATGCTGCCCGGCAGCAGAGTGCTGCTCCACCTCACTATCCCCCTCACTTTTCTTCTTTTGCATTTTTGATTTTTGCTTCCGCAGATCCTACAATTTTCCGTTCCGACTCACCGGAGTTGAAGTTTAAGTTGCAATTGAGCAAATGTTTGAGTTAAATGTGCAAATTTGTTCACTTTTCATTGAATCATTTAACATTTTGGCTTTTGTTGGAGCTAACGTACCTGTAACGAAAGGAAATTGATATTGGATATTAATAAAATGGATTTAAGGGCTTAAAATGTATTTATTTTAATATGAATTTCAATATGAAAATAACTTTACTTTTGTTATTGAATTTAATTAAGGTTCGGCACACAATATTATATTACTTTTATAAATGTTGTATTGACCAAAGTTAAAGATTTGAAGCTTTAACAGGGCCAGTAATTATTTTCTTAAAACATCTCGAATATCTTTTCTCCGTTTTTAGGAAAAATTTTCCGCAAAATGCTCCGTCTTGCGCTGTCCATACACTTAAAGTAATTTCTTTAGATCATGTCTTATTCATTTCATGTCAGAGTACACATACCCCTACTGTGAATAAGATGAAGAAGCCATCGCTCCTTGGGCTAAAAGCAAAAAGAATAGAAACTTCTCATGTCAAAGCAAGTTATTTTTCTATGCAAAGATGCCGCAGGCTCCTCGGAGAACATTTACTTACTTAATATTGTGTGCATTACACATACGCCCCATTAGACAGCTAGCAGGAGACAAAAACAACCACATCAACGGCAGACACATAATAAGCAGAGTTTGTTATTGTTTCCCTCTAGTTAGATTTTTTGTTTTGTTTTATTATTGTTTTCGCCAAGGAAAGGGCGAAAAAGCAGCCACAGGTGGTTAATATGGTAACTTTCACACTTAGCGTTTTCCTGCATTTTCCAACCCATACCACCCCACAATTTCTGCTTCGCGCTGCCGTTTGTTATGCTATAATTTACATACATTATGCATGTTCTGGCTGCTCGCATCTGTATCTCAGGTACATTGAACCTGCAACGATTGCAGGCAGGAAAAAAAAAATGGGGAGCAAAGTGGTGATATACCAGAAACCAAAAGCTGCAAAAGGTGCCGGGGGATGTGTTGGTTCTCGGGTTTTACAGGCAAAAACAAACAAAAGTTCTTCGGCAGCAGCAGATACGGCAACTGTTGCTAGTTTCCGGCTTCCGTTGCCGATGACAAATTTTTGCCAGCCATTCAAACATTTTTTTTCGCACTACCCTTTTTTTTTGTTGTTTTATACCCCCATTTTTTATGCACTGAGTGCGCGGGTTTTGAGATTGGCGGTTGAACTTTGGCTTCGACTGTTGCCAAAGTTTGTTTTTTTAGCTGGAAACTTTTGCATTTTCGAGGGGGAAATGCTGGTATTTTTTTAAGGTCTAATGAACGTTTTTGCTGTGGCAGATATTTATTAATTATTAATTTTTTTGGTTGCGGCAAGCAGAGAGAGAGAGAGTTACTTTTTTCTGGAAATGATTTATTAAAAATGTTGTAATCCCCAGGAATGTGAGATATTAATAAATTAATATTTAAAGTTAAATATCGTCTACCCTTCATATGCATCTACAATTTAAATTAAGTGAACTTAAACTTTCAAGGGACTATCAACTATTTCCCATCAAATTCGAATTACGAAAAATTTCCCACTTTTCCATGGCACAAAGATATCTACCCAACTGCCAACTTCGCCACTCACTTAACCCGTTTTTCCTCTTTCTTTTCGTGGTCTTCTCTGCACTTTGGCCAACTCCCACGCACATGTTCAGAGTCTCCCAAAAGCATACAAATTATTTAGGCAATTTACAGGGCCCCACACACAGTCCGTCCCCGAAGCACAGCTCAATTGCGAAGTTATTCACATCTCCGGCAGTCAGCACTGGGGATCTACTTTAAATAATGAAGCTATTTTCGCGTTCAATTCCCATACGCAGCCAATCACTTCGCCGGGCGAACAAAAGGGCCAAAGTCGAACAATGCCAATGGCACAAGTGCACAAAACTTTAGACTAAATCAATAAAAAAAATGTGAATGGAAGGGCGGCCAAGAGTCCTGGGAAGGTTAAGAAATCCCCAGTGCAGCAGCATCTTTATCTTTATCTTCAACCCCAATCCTCTAACCTCTATCTCCATCTTCATAATCGCCATCATCGTTGCCATGGACATACCTTGGTATTCTCCACCCTTCCCATAACGCGTTCCGAACACGTTTCGCTTATCACCAGAAGGGTATGGTGGCGGGAAAATAAAGGGGAAAATCTTATCGGCATGCTCCGCATTCATGAGATCTCTGAATCGAAAGCTATAGCCGCCAAATCGCAGAGCTACTTACGTGAGGCCGTTTGCATTGCGTGAGTATGTATGTTTCAGAGAGGCAACAATGGACCCCCAGCCCAATATGCTCGACATGGGTATTACCTGTCTTTTGTATAACATCGCGATTGGCCGGGGAAGTTGTTCGGGGGGGAAGGAAATGCTTTTGGCACGACAGACTTTTCAATAAACTCCCTCAAGCGTGTGCATTAAATGCAGCCAGAGAAGCAGAAGCCAGCCAAGTCAATGTTGCACAGTGGGACTGTGTTTCAAGTGCTGGACAGTGGTTACCAATTAACAAATAATTAAAAAATATATTTATTGTATGGTACTAATTAGCTTTATCTTAAATGTTAAAAGAACTATTAAAATGTGAGAGTACTCAAAATGTCCAAAAGCTTTTCTAGTCAATAAAATATTTTTTCATCACTGCTTGCATTAAAAATATAAATTGAATAATAATTAAATTAATGTATTATTTTATTTAATAAGACAAATCTTTTTCACTTTTCTCCTAAACACTTGCGTAGTAAACAAAAATTTATTGGTTTTCCCTTCACTTTTCCCACGCTTTGTACCCACTGTGCATGCATCATTGGCAGCATTGTGGTAGCCACAAATTCTTATTTGTTTCCTTCATTTCTAGCCCAACTTGCCTTTGTCCCACCCCTCTTTCTCTGGGCCCCCTACCTTTCCCTGTCTATTTCTCTAAGGGTTTTTCCCCTACGCCGCTCGGCAATTTGCATGGCTTGAAATTCGAATTTGAAATGGAAAAGTAAATCGTGTAATGTGTCTGCAAGAAATTGCCTAATGCCCCAACGTTTGGCGTGAAATAGAAAGAGATGGCTAGCGGTGTAGGGAAAGAGACGGGCATAACTGAGAAGCAGCGGTAGAAAGAGGTAGAACGGTTGACTGCCTGACAGGCAATTCCAGGCCGCAAAAGTGCGGAGAGTGGCTCCGTGCTAAAAACCTTTAACCAGAAGCAACGACTTTGAGGCATATGGGACCACTGGTAAAGGGAAAACCAAGCTTGGAAAAACCAAACGAAAAAAAAAACACACAAAACCAAAGAAAAACCAAGGAAAACTGAGAAGCAAAATGCAGACCCGCGTAACGAGGAGAACGTGAGCTTTGTGCATCGGCCATTTATGATGACGGTGATGAAGGCACTCCCACTTGTTGTTTTTGTTGATGCACAGCAAATAAAAAAGTGTAAAATGATTTTTTAAGGTTTTTAGAGTTTAGAAAATACCTAACTGACTTATAGATTTTTAAGCAAATATGCAATAGAGCTCTAAGCTATAGGAAATACCTAGTTCTTTATAAAATAGCTCACTTGCCTGGGCTTTTTAATGTTACTGGTTATCACACTCTTGATCTTACAATATCAATATCAAAGCGACCTCATTTTTTCTGCGTGCAGTTGGTATTGCTGTCGTGCATGCAACACTAATACCAGCAACATCAGCAGCAGCAGCAACAGCAGCAGGTGGTGCATGATTGCATGTTGCAAAGGGGGAAGGCAACACGGGTTGGACTTTCTCAAGGGGTTGCCTGCGTGTTGATCTTAAACTTAGATAAATAAACTTCAACTTCAAGGAAAGGCAGCCATAAAAATAAAAAGCAAAAAGTTTAAAAAACAAGAGGAAAATATTTAAAGGTTTTCCAATGAACATTTTTGTGCAGCAGCATTAACACGTTGTGGCCCGAACAAAAGACCGGCGAAAAACTCCAGGAAAAAAGTGGAAAACGGACTCTTCAGCACGGCCATTGTCCACTCACGGACGAGAAAAGCGAAGCCGCCTGAAAAATGGGGCATTGAAGCGTGGAAAAGCTGCCCCCACTTCACTGAAAGACTCCCACACTTTCCCGGCTTCGATGCTGTGCCCAGCCATGTGACAATTGTCAATGTGAGACCATAATTTAAGCTTTAAAGTGACGAAGGAATTTCCCAACGTTTTTCGGCAAAATGTAATCGAAAAAAAATAAACCAAAACAAAGTACGATTTTTGCATGAAAAGTAAAAGATAAAGAAAAAGAAATACCCCACTGGAATGCTTTTACACTTTTGCAATTTCGGTTCAATATTTTTTTGGCATTCTCCTGCTCTGCCTGTGGTTGCTGCTGTTGTTTTGTCACATTGCGCATACGTCACGTTGGCTCCCAGTTTTTGGCTTTACTTCAGACATTCGACTTTTTCCACTGATAGAGTGAGGCAAGGGAAAAAGAGTGGTATTGTGGGGGGTGCTGGCCTTATTGTTTCGTACTCGGCGACAGCCCCAAGCAAAATTATACGCATGAGCGCCACGGAAATGGCAAACTCGACTACAACAACCGATGCCAAAAAAGGAAACTACAGAGGCCAAAACACAACACAACAAAAAAAAAAAAAAAAGAATAATAAAAACGGCAACAAAACAAACAGAATTGAAAGCAACACCGAAAAGTGTTGCCGGAGTGAAGGAGACAAAAAAGTGCAGCATTGCATGTTTAAATGGAAAAACAAAGGCTGCCATTTCCACCTGATGCCACGCCCCAAAACCTAGCACTTGCTGCGGGGAAAATGGGTGGGGAAAAGCTGAGGAAAATCGGTGTATGAGTGAGTTCCGTTGTAAAAGTTGCTAGGAAATCAAAAGAGTTTTTGTCATCATGATCACAGCATGGTAAGCTGAGTGAATGGCAAGCGTCTACGGGGTATGAAAGGGAGGTTCTCTGCAAGGGTATTATGGCCAGGTAAGTTTGGCTAAAATGTAAGAAAAAGGAAATGTGTTTTGGGATAAGCATTTAACAAAGAGTTGGTTAACTGAATTTAAAATGGTAATTTAGTTACATTCAAGGAATACATTTCAGTTATAAAATGGTTTAGCGAGAAATTAGTTTGTCAATATATATAGACCTCATTTTTAGACCTCTCCATGACCTATAACAATTGTATTGGTAAAGCTCTTCAAAATTTTTAAAACTAGTGTTATAAGATTTGCTAATACTTTTCTGTTTTTAAAATGATATTTGAGAAATGAGATTGTTTATATTTATATTTTTAGTATTATAGGATATTTTTAAATACTAGGCGACTAGTAAGTTCCATCTCCACAACCTAAAACTTTTTGAAACGGTTATATTTTTGTCCAACTTGGCCCAAAAATGTCATCGGATTAGTTAGCAACTGGCAAGCATTGAGCTAAATATCCGTTCGAGGAAAATGGCGCACAATGAAGGTCGGCAGGGGATGTAAAATGTTGGGAAACTGCAGTATTATAGGAAAAGCAAACACACGAATGCAAAGTGACCCCGAAAATGGCAACACAACCAAGTGTTCCGTTTCGCTTCGAATTGTTTGTTTGCCTGTGTGGCCGATGGCCAACTGCGGTTCGGTTCGGCTTTGGGCCAAAACCCTTTCACTTTGAAACGGCAACTCTCGGGTCACTGCTGCCAAACTGCTGGACAGGATTAGAGCCACTTACAGCCGGAGTGGCTGTTGCCAGCAAATATCCAGCATGGCGGTGGCCATATCATAAAAAGCAACAGCTAAATGCCATAAAGCTGACGCGAGATCCAAGTGTAGGCCAGGCCATGGATTATACCGACTTTTTGGCCAGGCTCTTATCTATTTGCCCCGAGTGATGTGAAAGCTAAGCCAATGCTCACTGAGCTCGTAAATTAATTGCCTCTGCTCGAGAGTCCCAGAGTGGAAAACTGGACAGACCAGCCAGAGTAGCCAAAGTCGCCTGCATAATGGATGTTAGCTTTCCATTTTCAGTTGACAGCATTTTCCAGTTTAATTCGGTGCATTGCACTTCGTCTGCCGACAAACACAAAATGGTTAATTAAAGTGTAAGTGCCGCTGGATTTCTCGCAGTGTGTCGCTCGAAAATTGACAGTAATTAGATTGATTGCCTTGTGCTTTATGCAAATAGCTTGCTCATACTTTGGCAGTGATTAATTCACCGCAGCGAAAGTAATTTTCCCTTTTAGTTGTCGTTATTGCAAATTATTTAATTCATATTTTATTATACCTTTTTCGGGGGCGTCAAGTGGGCGTGGCTGTTTGCAGGTGAAAGTTTGCCACAAGTAGCTGTCGTCACTGCCTTTGCCGGCTGTTTTAATTGGCTTTTAATTATTTATTAATAATTTTTTTCACTCGCGGCAATGAAAATATTTGCTATTTGCGGCATTTACAGTTATAATTCGAAACTCAATTAATTAGAAAGAAATGTTGATGGACTTGAACTATTTTCAGCTCCAAGCTTAAATGTGCGTTGATAAATGTAAACTATTTCATGGGGAAAAAAGTAAAGGAATTTGTATGACGATAAAAAAGTATTCTTTATTAATAATACAAACGTACTTGGTGGTTTTTACTTTTACTATGCAGGTTTTTCAGGTTTTTCATAGTTAAATTACTGAATTAATATGTATATTTTTCTTATCTACCATGGTATGTGTCAAGCTTCCCACTTTACTTTCATTTCGACAACTACATACAGCAGCTATTCACACTAATTTCAATGACTTCCCATTGTCTAACAGTCCCAATTATATTCAATTGCCCACAATTTTTATTCCAAATTCACGACCGGATATTGCTTAAAATTCATAAATTCGACCCAAAGTCATTATCTGCCAAATAAATCAACCAGAGACCAGCAATAAACCGCAGATCAGACCAAAAAGTTAGGGGCTAGCCACATCAAAAGAAGGGGAAGGCACTAATTACATAGATTTCAAGTTAGCCAAAGTCCGAGCCATTCTTGGCCAGTTTCCAGTTAGCTTGCCAATTTGGCCACAAACAAAAAATTAATTGTAGTGCCAAATGGGGTGGGTGGGAAAAAAGGGGCTACAGGGGGCGTGGATCAGACTTGGTTAAATTTGTGTGGTAAATTTTCATGTAAATCGCAGCTCAGCAAATAAATCGACCGAAGTCAACATCAAGTCATCAACGTTCAGCCAACAGCAAACAGCATTCCAAGTCGGTTTTAACTGCCAAATGTGGAGCAGGCGCCGTCTGCAATTCAACTCATGCTCCAAAGGCACTGAGAGAAATTGTGGTAGACAATTAAATTGTCTTTAAGACAACTAAATGTCTCCACTAATAATACCCTTTGCTAGCTTGTTGTTTTCACTATAAATTAGTATTAAATAATAATATATTTAACTGAAAGCATATTTTAATATATTATTTGTGAAACGATCTACTTTTGAAATTTGAGACAGTATTTTTAGGATTCTTGGGTTATGTTTTTTATAAACTGTAAGGTTTTATATTACAAGAAAATCGATACAAATCCTCTTTATTTTAAAGTAATTAGTTTTATTGATATTCCAAGTCAAATGTTATGGCTTAATAAAGAAATAACATATATAAATAATTAAGTTTGGAATGCTATAATCTTATCAAAAATATTTAACTAATTTTTCTCAGTGTGTAGTAAGCCGAAGTTGAAGTCAACATGCATAAGCATAAGATAGTCATCATCATGGCGGGCGCATTAATGACTGCCTAAAGGGGTGAGCCAGGGGCTCTGGGGGGGTTCATTGAGTTGGTGGGCCAGCGGGGTAATGGGCTGGTGGTGCGGTGGTGAGGGGGTAGTGCTGCAACGTACGGGGGCAGCAATTGTTGTGGCTTTGCATTTGCGGCGCAATTTATATGCAAGCGATTGCAATGCGTGCACAAAACGCATACAAATGTAATTTGCAACGCGCGCGCTCTTGCCCCAAATGCAAACAGTTCGGATAAGAAGGGCCTAAAGGGGGGTTCGGATAAGGGTGCATTCTAGGGTTAAGGAGAGGGGCGGGTGGTGGGTGGCTTTGGTGGCAAGCAAATTCAGCAGACAAGGCGCATATGAAATCAGTAGCAAACACACAAATGCAGCTGGATGGCGGCTCATTTTGGTGAATAATTGAGACAATTACGCATATGGCATATAGTATGCGGTGGATGGAGGGTTCATAGGGTCGAGGGGATCAGAACCCTCCACAGAAACGCAGTCCTACAGCCCCGAACGTGTGCCATTCCGACAGAGATCTAGGCAATTTGTATTTTAAGTGGCATTAAAAAATATATGCATTAACATATACACACAAGAAAGAGCAGCTTGTATGGAAATGGGGCGCACATAGGAAATAGGCATAATTATATCCACGCGGGCAAGGCAGCCATAATACGTTATGCAAGACGCGTGGCAAAAAGGGAGTGTATATGGCAAACTGTCGCAAAGAAGTCGGCCAAAGAACCCACAAATTAACTTTAATAATACGTCTGAGCAATATATTTAAAAAGCAGGTTTACCTATTTAAAAAAATGTGCAAATGCTCTTATAACTTGTTATTTTTCTGGGTTTACCTATTTAAGAAAAATGTGCAACTGCTCTTACAACTTGCTATGTTTCTGAATAATTAATTTAAACATAAGCACTTAAATACACAAAGACAAGATAAATAATTGTTTAAGTTAATAATTCAAAACAAGATTAGGCGTCTGGCCGTAACAAACTCTTCTTGTATACATTTTATTTTATATTAAAACATGCCCGATTCATATTTCAACATTTTAAGCTTGGATTATTTGGAATTTTGGCAACAAATCTTTGGCATATTATTTGTTTTCAATTGCACGCAACAGTCTGACACATTTATAAAGCATTTAAGACCTCAACAAATATATTTGAGTTTGAGTTTGGTCGCAATGTTTGCCTGTGGTCTTCCAATCAACATTTTGACTTGCCCTAATTTATATGTATATTTCCAATTTCGGACCACAAGTTCTGCCCAAAGCTGTGCATAAGTGAATCAGCTTACTCCCCAGCTGAGTCACTTGAAAAATATAAATTTTTTGTTGTTTGCCCTCTGGCATATTCATTTAAATGTTGCTCTCCTACTCCCCTCAAAAAAGTTCAAGTGGCAAGTTCCCTTTTGAGGCAGCCGGTTTTTTTTTTGCTCTTCGGGGGCATGAACTTTATCAATTGAGCATGGAAATAGTTTTCTTTTTTACGAGGGGCCTCAATTTGTACGGGGCGGCGGCCAATAATTGACTTTGATGGGCCATACCATATTAATTTTATTAATTCCTGTTTTGGCAATCAAAGCAAAGCCAGCAGTCAATTGGTTTTTGTTGCCATACAGAAAAATGCCAAGAGTAGGGGGGGCGAAGCAAAAAAAAAAAAAAATACAAAATTAATCATTAAATGCAACTCTAGGGCAAAAGTATTTTAAGTGAGTTAATTGTCGAGGCAGCCGTTGCAAAAGAAAAATAAAAAGCAAAAACAGTACGCAAACGAGGCCATAAGTTATGCCATTTTGCGTTGGCAGTCCCCCAACAGATTTTTCCCACTCCAGCGAATTGAAAAGTTGAAAAAAATTACCGTAAAATGTTGTTAATTACGTTTTCATACACAACAACATCAATTCGCAGCCCTTTACACAGTCTGTGCAAAAAGCTTGCGCACACTCGGCCACTAAAAATGTGAAAAATGCCACTGGAAAATAAAAATAGTGGACTAAGACCGTGAACCGTGTTGCATTTATTGTTGCCGTTGTGCCGCTGCCTCTGTGCAAAACACAAAACACGAATTTCCATTTAACTGGTATTTTTTATTTACGACCCCGGGTATCTGTATATAGTTAGCGTATCCATGCCCGCGGGCCTCTAGAGAGTGAAAGATACAAATGCAGAGGCTTGTTTTTCCGGACATGTAAGCTCGGCATATGAGGCCCACTAAATATGTAACTAATTAAGGATTATCTGTCGGATGCCGAGGGGGCAGATGGGCAAGTGGTCCAAAACAGCACAACAAAATATTTCCAATTTTAAGTCTACTTAACATCCGATTTTTTCGGATGGTTTTACCTTATAGCCGGAAAGCATAAATACAGTTTTTTTTAATGGTGTTAAAAAAGTTGTTTTGCAAGTATTTTTTTGATGGTGTAATTTTTATTTTGTTGTGATTTATTTACAGTTTATATTGAATTTAAAATAAATAGACTTGATTTTTGTAATATTTTTTGCAACTCGATTAATCAGTGTCCATTGTAACAATATTTAAGCTTTTTTTATGAACTTGTTATATAGACTTTGTGTACTGATAATCTGAATACTCTTTTGATAAGTTTAATAAATTTATAAAATGTTTTAATCATGCCTTTAGTTACTTGATGCTTTATTATAGGTTTTCAAAAACAGATTTTTATTTTCTTCTTCAATCTTCAAAAGAATTCTACTAAGCACTTTATTTCCTGTTGTTAGTACCCCATTTGCGAATATTCTTATTTTTTCTTAAGCAATTCGTTTCTAATTGGTGGTAATTGTCTTTTCTTTCCCGTCTACCCCGGTTTTCTCTTTCTCCATGAGCAATTCGCAACAGCTGCGAGACCCAGAGACCCACAAAACTGAGGCAGCAACAAAAAGTAGCATGTAATAGCAAATTATGTTGCAATTACAAAAGCAACGCAAAAGCAAAGCGAAAACAACATGAACAACGGGTAAACTGAGAAAAAGTTTAACAACAGCACATGTAGAGGATCCCCGGAACCCCCATTGTAACCCCCTCTAAAACAGAGTTCTCTATGTGTTTTCGCAACAACCTAATTGTTTTTATATTTTTTGTTTCTTTGTTTCTGTTGGTTTGCACAAAACTTCATTCAGGCAACAGATACGTAAACACGAAAACGAAGAATTACAAACAAAAAAAGAGGTAGAAATAAACCAACAGCCAAATTGCAGGAAATTGTCAAGTGACTCTCTAAGCATTTTGGTTCCACCTTGAATACGGCTTTAATCGATTCGAAACTGAAAGAAATAAACGCCTACACAGCAACAAACTAAGGCAAACAATTTAATTAAAGTCAATTAAAAGAGACGGCTAAGAGCGCTTATAATTGACCTTCTGGGCGAAAAGCACTTGTCAACTTGATCAATGACATTGACAAGAATAACAGCAAAGTTAAAAAAACCATAAGCCCCGAGAATAACCAGTACAACTTTCGCCACAAAAAAAAACTCAGGCGGAAACAATTCATAATTGTAAGTTTTGAGTTTTCCGCAGGGAACCTTCTTTTCGTTGGCAGCTCCACTCACGTTTTTGTATATTTTCCTGATAATTAATTCACCTTTTTTGTGTTTTCTCATAATTATTATGCAGAAATATGAGTTCCAACCAAACAATTAACAATTAACTTTTGTTTTGCCTGAGCTTCGCAAAAGTTAAGTTAAAAGAAAACACCCGTTTACATGAAAACTTGTTAAGGTTAAAGAAAATATTTAAATCATTGACCAAGAATGAAGGTAAATGAAATCATGAAGATGGGCCTGAGAAAGAAGCTGAGATTTTTGGCTTGTCGGTTTCTTTTTTCATGCTTGTGGTGATGAGGAAGCTAAAAATTGTATTATATAGGGCATTGACTGCGATTCATACAATTAGCCCGTAAATTGGCTTAGTCATGTTTTTTTATTTGAGGATTACTCCACACATCCTAACGGTCAGTATAGAACCACATATCACTATTATTATAAGCCCATTTCCGTTCATTTTCGGGATTTTCTCTTTTCTCCTGGGAGTTTTCCAGGTTTCAATTAATGGGCAAGATGTAAAAAACTCTTCTGTATTTTAAATTAAATTTTTTTATTACAGTGTTCTAAATTTTTTTTTCACCTTTTACCATCGAGAATCACTCAACTCCGCATTTAATAGCTATTCTTCAGTGCGCAATCGAATTGTTCATTGATTGAACCACACATAAATCAATTGCCTTAAAATCGAATTCTCAAGATGGCTAATGAATGCTTTCACCCATTTCAATCAACGCCTTGTCAAATCAGAACGGAAATATTTTATAAACATTTTCATAAAAACCCAGTGGAGAATAAATCGAATAAACAATGACAGCCGCAAAGGAGACAACCGCAGATGCCATAGGAATTAAAGGAAATTAAATTGAGCAGGCAACAAAAACATAAATCGACAGTGGAGCAACCATTGTTTATACCTATTCGTTGTAGTTTTTATGGCTGTCGATGGTGGTGTTGCATGTTTCTTGTCAGTCGTCATTGATGGATAAACAAAGCGAAATGCAAAACTAAGCCACAGAAAAAGGGACACTGAACGACAAAGATGCATAAACAAAAAGAACAAACAATCCGCAGCCCACTTGAGAGAAAGGCACTTGTGTGTATGCCACACATGCCAAATGAAACATGCCACTGGATGACTGAGATGCAGATACAGATACAATGCTACGACGATACAAATATACCGATGCAGATACAGCTAGAGAAAGGGGAGCGAAATGGAGAACGATTGGAGAATGTCGAGCTGCATCCGAGGAGTGATTCCGGCTGTCTGCCAAGCGGAACTTCTGGGGATGTCGAGAATGATAAGGGGCTGTGGCATGGGGCGTGGATATGCTAGATTCAATTGTCACTAGTTCCATTTAGCCTCCCCATTTTTCAGAGATTTATGATACGCCCCCTAAAAACTAGAAGAGTACCGAGTCAAGAGAAAACAACAAGTCGAGTCCCTACATCATGACTAATTAGGGTGTAATTCATTTTGATTGCCAATCCACACACAGTCAACCCTTGGTAAAGTTGAAGTCCTCAAAATAGGTTCTCATTATTAGTATTTCCTAAAGCAAATCATTATTGATAGCCCTGATTGATATGGATTTAATGAGTAGCTGCCTGAATTTTTATCATATGGAATAATCTTTTTCCTTTACAAACTCACTACAAGTTCCAAAAGTTTCACTGTATCAGCGAATCTGACAGTTGCAAGCCCCACTTGGCATGCAAAGCTCGGCACTTGTCTGGCACTCAAGTGGTACCTCTCCGAACTCCCCTTTTTTCCGGTTTTCCCCATTCCACCCACATACCCATCACAATTGGCATTCTTCAAAAATTCCACAACCTCCCGCGCCGAAGCTCTCCTTTCACATTTGTACGTTCCATTTCCTGGGAGTGCAATCAATAAATATTTTTCCTTGAAATTAAACAGGGTTTACATTGTGGGCGAGAGGCGGGCGCATCAGAAAAACAATCAAAATACAAATAATGGAGAATAATGAGCACAAAAGGGCTGCATGGTAAACAGAAGTCAGAAAAACCTGGAAGATGCAAGATGGGTACTGTCTGTGTGAAGTGTTTACAGAACGGAGAGCTTCAGATCTATCGATAGCATTGCTTTTCTGGGGAAAAAAAGGGGAGGCCCTTTAAAATTCATCAATGTGTTTTCGTGTCTATTTATAGTAACGAAAATGTGTTCAGAGATTATCAGAAGAGTGTTGGCTCAATCATGACATATGATTACAAATGAGGAGATATTAGAAATTGTGACTTCTAACGGGGTAAAATAAATTTGAAAAATGTTGGGGATTTTTATAATGACAAGGCTTTTTATAAAATAATTATAGAAATGTTTAATTTGGTTCCCCATCGCTACAACATTCACCAGACTCAATTTATGCCTCTCACTCAACCGAAAGGCCAACACGAAGCAAATTAAATTTGAAAATAATAAACCCTGTATGTAAAACCAGCTACGTAACCTCGACTAACCACTAACCCAATAAAAAATTAAAGGGATCAACCTCAGACCCTCTAGCTGGCCACAAATCCCAAACCAATTTCGTTAGTCTGAAATTTATATATGGCAAATAAATATTTTTTAGACATCCTACTATTTATTTCTGTGTTTGTCCGCGCGGGCCATTGTTATTTGCGTTTGATTTTTATGTGTTTTTAATGGGAAATAAAAATGAAATCATGTGTGCAACAGATTGTGGTTCAACCCACTGTCCGACCCACCATTCTAAATCTCTATATTGAGAATATTTTGTGGATTTGTTTGCCCCGTTTGCATTTTGTGTCACATTCGAAGCGACAGATTAAAAAAAAACACCCGCACAACATTGAAAACAGTTGCGGATTTTGGTTTTTGGGCCACAGAACATTTGATTTCATTCGGTTGCAAGTCAATTGATTTGTCATGAGCCACCCGAAAAACCCCAATTTCTATAACCGCAATTGTTTGAAATTCAATTAGAGTTGACTTCAGTTTGTTACGATATTTTTTTGGGGCTCCAAAACTTTAATTGAATTGGCTTGGTTTTGTTTTCTTTGCATTTTTCCCCGAAATGAAATTGCATAAAAATGATGTTAAAGTTTTTGGGTACGGCCACGCCCCCAGAGCGAATGTACTTAAACGATATCACAAGGCAAAAATCACGAAAAACCGCAGAATTGGTGGAAAAAATTGGCAGCTAAGGGAGCGAACGAAAACAAAAGCCGGAAAACAATTTGATAAAAGCGTACCGGGAAACTCTGGCTGAATAAAGGGGGGGAGTTGGAAAATCGCAGGGGGAAAATAGAAAGGTAACACTCACAGCGAGCCGAGTGAAGTTCAAATGGGGCCAATGACATTTGCAGTTGCCGCACTTGATTGCAGTTGATTCGTAATCGTAATCGGATTGCAATTGCCTGCACTTGTTACAAACACGTGCTGAAACTAATTGAGGTATGCACTGAGAGAATTCTTAAATAACTTTTAAATAAAAGAAATCGATGGACAACATTTTTAAAAATTGGTATTAAGATCTGCGACAGAATTAATAAATTATTATATAATAAAAAAAATAATAAAAGTAATTTACTGTTTTTAAAATAAAATATTTTTCCTTTTCATCTCGACCATGACAAAAACTTTTTAAGGATTAAAACTCTTAATTAAAAATATATTTTCTCTTAGTGTAAGCAACCAATCATTAACAGTTACCAATTTCAATTGCTATTTGTGGATACGGATTTGAAGTTCTTGAAAACTCCCAGCGGGACGTGTTAATGGCCGCAACCTTCCTGTTAATGAAAATCCCCATGTGGCAGTGAACAAAAAGATTTTCCGACTTTGGTTAAAAGATATTTATGACCTGCCCTCATGTGCGTGTGCCTCACGCCTTTTGTTTTGCTTTAATTATGGGCGTGTCGTTTGTTTTCCCTCACATTTTGTTTACATTTCCCGCTCTTGGGTCGAACTTCTCCTTAGCGAAAACGTAAACATTTCGGCATTTTCAACCCGAACCGAAGAGCCTTCCACTTTCACGCGTTTCGGCCCAGTGGAACAGCTGTCAGCAGCCGAGCATTTAAAAATTTAACTCCAAAATTTCTAAAACAAAAAAAAAACATAAAGAAAAAGTATTGAAGAAGCAAACGTTTTGTCGGCTTTTGTTTACATTTCGCTTCCGCTTTTGAGGCGGTTTGCTGTTTACCAATTGTGACAGCAACTTTCTTTTTCTCCTCGTATATTTTTCCTTTTTCACGGTTCGTGTCTCGTGTTGATGACATTTTCGAGAAGGTGATAATTCTTTTTTAATAGTTTTTCCGGCAGCCAGCCGCCAGCAAGTGACATTTATTTTGAACGTGTTCGGCTTCCGAAATTTCCTCTCAGAAATTTCGCTTCAGATACATAAATTTGGGATCGACTTACGTGAGATCACTGAGGTTGGGTGAAATAAATAAGAGCTCTGTGCTTACCTGGAAAAAGAATGAAAATTGTAGGAATTATTTAAGGAAGTTCACGGAATTCGAGTTGTAAATTAAAATGATAAAATTAAATTAACACCATTCCGAATTACTTTTCCTTTCTTCTTGAAACAAGATTTTAATCAAGATGCCCCTGTATTCAAAATGAGTATCTTTCACATGCCAAGTTTACTTAAAGCCAAATGAAAGTTTGAATTTAAAAATCTATCACCGGTTGCAAGGTAAAGAAAAACAGTTACCATTTCAAACTCGTGCTTTTCTATTCAATTGATATTTCGTTTTTTTGCAAATTGTTCTGCTCCCCGAAATTCACTAAAAATATCTGTCACTCATCTATCAGTTGGTCAGCATTTGGTAAACTCCATTGCATTTCCTTTGCGTTCCTGGCACCGACAAAATTTCATTTCATTTCGCCCCAGCTCGGTCGCATGCCCAATTTATAGACATTTCCCCCAAAAATGCAATACAGAAATTTTCTGGGCGAAATCCATCGTCACACACAAAAAGGCCCGGCCCGGTCCGGATTTCGGCCGATGGCTAAGAACACGTTTCACAGCCACAATTGCAGTCCTGGTCGGGCTGAAATCTCGGCTAAAACCCGACCCATGTAGACTGCAGCTGCGATTTTCCGCAAGGGGAAAATTGCGAAAACCGAAAACGGGGCTAGCAGCAGTTTGATTAGAGCGACTCACACTCACGAACACTACGTGAATCATTTTCAATTAGTGCGATTGAGGCGGCGTCGACTGGGGTGAGTCACTCATTCTCCATTCATAAAAATGTTCAATGTCAGCGAAATAAATGGGAAAAAATTTTACGAACACTACGTTTCGCAGAATGGCAATTATTTCTCACTTAGGAACGTCACAGGGTCTTATGTCATTCACCATTTTCCCTTTGTTTTGCTTTTGGATTTTTGCATAACAACCCAAAACAGTGGCAATAATTACAACAAAAACCGCTAATTTGGAGGAAGCCCAAAAAAAAAAATGTTTCATTGCTAACGACCGCATTTATTTATGTTTTTTTTTATGGCTGGCAAAGAAAAAAAGAATAGGCAGAAATAGCCCAAAACTAGAACCATTTGGCCATAAGTTGTTGGCTTTTGTTGGGCTGCTGTCAAGCCAGTCGCTCAGTTTATGGGCGACCGTTAAATTGGTCTTGGTTGCAGCCGCTGTTTATCGCTGACAAAAAGGTTTTACTTGACCCAGTCAAGTGCTGCGGCTTGGGCCTCCCAAACTGGGTCGATTTGCTTTGGCTTTGGGTTCGGCCGAAGCAAGTTGTCGGAGTAGTAGCTCTCTCTACAGCGGAGAACGGAGATTTGTTGGTGCCAGCCATAGCTTATGGTGCTG
This sequence comes from Drosophila subpulchrella, assembly GCF_014743375.2. Classification (NCBI taxonomy): domain Eukaryota; kingdom Metazoa; phylum Arthropoda; class Insecta; order Diptera; family Drosophilidae; genus Drosophila; species Drosophila subpulchrella. Next base: position 19,105,488 of record NC_050610.1, on the reverse strand, counting down.
CTGCACAGGGAAAAATAATAAGTAAATACAAGAAAAGAGAAAAATATAAACACACATTATATAAAAGTACGAATTACCAAACCATATTAGTGCCAAATATAATTTTTAAGAAAGTTTCTTAGTAAGAAATCAATATAAAAATAATCTATAAAGATTTTTAAAAGGTATTACAAATTTTTGAATTTTAAATATTGAAGAAAAGTATTTTTAAATATTTTTACTTTAATATTGAAAATATTAATGAGTATATCATATAATTTTTAAGTACATATTTAATTTTGCAGGAAGGTATCTGTACATATTTGTACTTAAATATAAAAAATATTTATGGGTAATCCATCAAGTTTTTTTCCTGTGTGGCTTTGTTAGCACTGCAGCTGATGGTGTTGCTGCTGTTTTGTAGTCGATGTTGCTGCTGTTGGCAGCCATGTTGCTGGTGCTTTAACAACCGATGTTGCTGCTGTTCCATAAGCAATTTTTTTATATAGCTATACTTGCTAGTGTTGCTGCCGTTGCTATTGCTGATTTTCAAGTTGCTGCTTAAAGGTTCAACTGCTGTTGGCCTTGACTTGCCCGTTGCCTGCTACTGGTCTTACTCTAATGCTCTCCGGTTTTTGTCCCAACTTCTAAGCCTTCTTCTGCAGGGCCACTACTGCAATCGCTTAAGTGCAAGCAAATTGAATTTGGGCACTTAATGACGTTTTACTGCCGGGTCAGCTGCAATCCCTTGGCCTTTCACTTTAGCCGGCTTTCAGTTAGTTGGGCGACAAAGTTGTAAACCATTTACGAGCCATCCGTTGTCTGGCAAAAAGAAAATCCAGACAACTTGTGGAGTGCGCCGATTGGAGAGCTAGTTAGGCCAAACTAGATTTCAAGAGATGCAAAAACTCGTTCTAAATGCCGCTGATCAGCCTTGAAATTGCCGCGAACAAGTTGGTTTAATAAAGTTGAATGTTTTTAACTATTTATTTTCCGCTCAAGTGGTATATGAAATATATCTCTTGATTAAACAAAAATATTTGAAATTAAGCTTTAACCCCCGCGGCTCTTTAAAATAAAGTGATAGTTTTAGTTGGCCATGCAGCGCTGATTTTATTGAAATTTAAATTAAGCGAAAAATCTCAATTTTTCATAATCATATTGCCATGATTAAGCAAACAAAAACAAAACATAAGCAAACAAATTATCGAGGTAAATTAGAAATGATTTTAGTGAAATTTGCGCCGAACAATGCACAGAGGCTGTGGCATAAAATAATTGCCATAATTCGATTATAAAAATAATTTTTCACTTAAACACGCTTATGCATATATTGAACATACGCATAAAGTGGGTTCCAGGGGAATTTATATTTCCATCATATTACAAGCATAATTACAGCAATCAAATGAAACCAGACATTACCAGTTAATAGAACAAATAAAATATATAATCAATTCAGCTTAAATGCGTGAAATTAGTACATTTTTTTTCTCACATTCCACATAACTTCCCATCACATTTATTTAGTTAGCAAACATTTTAATTACTCTTAGTTGGTAGGAGTTAAATGCGATTTTGGCCTGTTGAATGGCTCCCGTTTCGGAAAGTTAGGCTATGGCTTTAATTCCGTATTTTTTTCGCAAAGAGCGTTATGATTGGTACAAACTTTTCGTCGGCACTGTAAATGCCAGTGACTATTTCTACTGCCTGATTGCAAGGTGAAAGTCTTTTATGCTTCTTGGTTGGAAAAGAGTTTTCGGTGCCGTGTGTGATGCCGCTTTTAATTACTGAATAAAGGCAGAAATTAAGAAATGGAGAGCCAAATGTTTGTCTAATTTAAATATGAGAACATTTCGTTTTAGGTGATTTATTACAAACACGATTCTGTTGGAGAAAGTTTTTGAAGGGCGTTGAAAATGAAATTGGAAACGCTTGAAAGAAGTTATGGGAACTTAAAAAAAAGGGGTATCTTATCAGGTCATAGGAGTTTTATTTAAAAGCTATGAAACGTAATGCATTTCGTAATACACTTATCTTTAAAAATAATTGCCTGTTATCACTTCCGCACTCATGAATTCCCTTATCAAAAGAGCAAGAAAATACCCTTAGTAAATTAATTTCTAAACATTTTGTTCCATAACATTGCATTAATATTTAATTGACACTACTTGCCCTGAAGACACTTCCCCCACCCATTTTAGCTCATCCATCATCCAAACTTTTTTCATAGTTTCCTACATAATCCACCTCGACAAACTTGAACTTTTTCTTGCCGTTCTGCCTTTTGTTTATCAAGAAGTTTTCATTTAGTTGGTTGCCGGGGCCAAAAGTGGCAAATAAAAAATAGAATTTATATAAAGCCAAGTCGCTGACTGATAAATCCCGCAAATACTACGCGTACACACACAGAGTAAACACTATCAAGTTGGCTAGACTCAAACAAAAAAAAAAAGGGGAATTAATGGGAATATTCATTCCGAGCGATAAGTTAACAGGCGTGACTAAGCCCAAAGATAGTTAAGAAAAAAAAGACAGGGAAACTTTCAGCTGGCATTTTGCTCTCTCCACTATACATTTCTTTCTTTATAGTTATTCTGTCTTGGCAAGCCCTTTTCCGCAAGTTTTATAAATTAAATGCCATAAAGTGAAAAACTTTCCTGCCTTGATGCCTGACTCACGCACTCACACGCTCACTTAGAAAGTAATTACCTAAAAAATATGGCTAAAAACCAAAAAAAAAAAGGTAAGGTAGCGGGGGGTTATACCCATAAGAAGTGCGTGAGTTGTGAAATTTATTTAAATTTAATTCTATGTGTTTTTCGGTTGAAATTGCAGCCGTTTTTATGGTTAAAGCTTTTCACTTTTATACGGCACAGTCACGCACGCCATTAGGCCGTAATGAAAACTTAATATAGACATGAATGAATGTCCTGAAAACCCTTTACCAGCTCATCAAACAAAATCGAATTGAGAGTTTGTAGAGGTAATTTCCCCAACCGTTTGAATTGACATGTTAATATGCTAACATCAATCCTAATCTCGGCCAAGTCAGTCTGTCAATCTTTGTGTTCAGTGGAGGCTATTGTCTGGCCAATAAATGAGTAAATGACAGGCACACTCCCCCACGCTTGTATACGGCAGTAAAGACACCAGTTAATCTGTATATCCAGTAGCAGTTCACAGGGAGAAAATTGTAAAAGGACTTCTTTTTCAAAAATAGGGGAAAATATAACTCGATCTTACACACAACAAAATTATATGAGTAAAATTGGCATGAAATTAAAAAGGTAACAACTATTTAAAATACAAGTAGAAACGACTATTCTATAGAATGACCTACAATTTTCTTCTGTGGTTAGGAAAATTATGCTCCATACCAGAAGTTGCACATCCCATTTTATAGTTTTTAATATCCACTATACCAATTTTTGTCAGTGTACCAGTTACTGTGGCCAGTGACAACTGTTTTGTTGCACGAACGTCGGACATTTATCAAATTAAACCGAGTTTTGAGGGAGATGGCTGAGATTGCCAGCACACAGGAGCGAGTACTGGGAACACTTGTTTGTGTGGCCAAGGTGTGGACTCCACCCTCTTAGCCCACAATCCCCCCTGTGAAATGAGAGTTAAGCCAAACAATGGACGTATAACGAGCCTTTGGCATGTCATCTCATCTCTACTCTTCAAATTGGCACTGCCCAACCGCTTTAATTGCTATCCATACAAATTCAGACATTTATGGTTAGTTCTGTCCGCACCAGGAATTATCATTAGCACAAGAAAAATCGTATGATACAAAGTGCTCTAAATTATATGTGTGGTGTGTGTAAATATTAATTAAAGCCTGTTGAAACGCAGACATTAATCAGGGGTAATAGAAATAAATAACAACAAGGATTTAAGAAAAATAAATTTATTGGTCAACAAATAATGGAATATATTAAACGCACATAAAATATTAAATTCCAAAAGGCAAGGAGTTGTTTTCAAAATGGATTAAAATAAAGATACAAAATCTATATATGAATAAAAAATTAAAAAATTGAAAATTGTTATATATTCAAAAATATCTTTAAGATACTTTATATTTTTCCCTGTGCACAATAGGTTATGCTTGTTCAAGATCTCTTCTTTGAATATTCGACTTCAAACGTTAATTACCAAATAACAGGCCCCACTTCCTTTTAAATATTTGTTTCTGTGCACAATAAGCTTGACTTGTTCAAGATCTGGGTTCAGGAACCACGCCCAAGTCGGACCCGAAAAAAAGTAAATAAAATGAAATGGGTCAAAACTGAAACCTGAAACGAAACTGTCAAATCGGTGGCTCCCATGGAGGGGCCTTGACGAGGGGGTGGTGCCAATGAGGGGGGTACTCACAGACCTTTTACGAAGCTTATTCCGTCTTTTTGTATATCTTCTACTTTTTTTTGGAAAAAGTCAAACAGCAAGCGTACAAAAAAGTTAAGCAAATACAACGTGCAGGCAATACAAATATAAAATAATTAACTTTAACAATTCTCTCACACACGCCCTCTCTTTTTTACTCTCTTTGACTGCCAACACCCATTGAGTAAACAAAAAAAAAAAAAAAGTAAAAACCAGAAGTGAGCAACAACAGAGCCAAATAAAAGGCAATAATGTAGAACGGGGAAAAAAAACCAGCAATAATAACAGTTAAAAATATTAACACACACAGATACGGCAATCATTGCGCATGTGTGCGTGCTTTGGTTTTTACGCTCGAAAGAGAAAAGACTGTGGCAAATTAAAAACACAACACAAAAAAGCGCGCTGGAAATACTTGTAGAAAAGGTTGGGAAATAAAAACACCAAGTAATAATGAACGAAAATGGAAACTAGTTGGAACAGCTAGCCAACAACATGAAAAGTCAAATAAAATAAAGTAAAGTAAAATAAAATAAAACCGAGAAACAGCACTAAAACCGGTTCGTGAGCTACTAGAGCTGTGTATCCGTGAGATACTGAAATTCGAAATTAAAAACCCAAACGCAAAGAGCCAGAGAGGAGAGTACGAAAAAAAAACCTTAGCATTTTCTGAGATGTATGGCAAAAGATTGCGTTTTGTTCGAAGCTTTTGTTCCGAGCCAACTGATGAATGAGGAGTGGAGTGCGGGGAGCTAATACCAAGAAGCGTTTATAAGGCCAATGAATGGCTCCGTTGAGGCAAGTCTCTGAACTTTGAGATGAAGATTTCGGGGCATAGAGCTCCGACCTGTTGCTAGGCTCCAGAATTAAGTGGGGGCCAACATGCTACAGTCAGGTTATTTCCCATTCGGGTATCATAATGGATTACATCACTTAACAGTATTAAAACTGAGTAATATTGAATCTTGTTATAGCAAAGCAGCTTTTTAATATTAAAGAAGATTTCTTATAGAACATATTCTATAAAAATAGCCACCCTTCTCCATATTATATTTCCTCTTATTTTAATCGACTTCAAAACAGGTTTTACTACACACTTGCAACCAATTAATGCTCATTGTGAGTCTTAAATGAATCCAATTATCGTATCCATCGAAACATGTTTTTATTCACAACAATCTGTTCCATTACTTCTTATAAATGGTTTTTTATCGCTTATTATTTCTGTTTTAATTTCTTTTCCCACCATTTTCTTTGTTTAATTTCCATGCAAATCTGCAAAAACTTTTCATTTCTTTTCGCCGCTCTCTCATTTAATTTGATTGACTGTTTATCCATATGTGAATACAGCTTGATTACTGCATTTAGGGTGTGGGTTTCGTGTTGTTTAACCCGTTTTTTTTGCACCAAGCCTAAATATGTTTAATTAACGGCCGTCATTTTCCGCCGTCAGTAGTTTTTTCCGCACGTCTGTTTTTGGACGGTTATTTGCGTATCTGTGTTGTGCTGTTCGGTGAACAAATGTATTATGATTTGGTGTAATTAATAATTACAATGCCCAGCGCAACATTATTTTCAATTATTTTGCACTTTTGGGGTCATCACGAAACCCCAAACCAACGAAAACCGAAGCCCGAATCACGTAAAACCCTTAAAACCGAGCCAAAAAGTGAGTCAATCTGACGCACCAGTCCATTCGATTTAGACAATCATGTAAATTTAATTAGACCTGCACATTTAATTTGCAAATAGAAATCCCAAAGCCACACCCACGCCTCTTATTACAGATTATATTTTAATACAGCAATTATATAGCATTTCGGATGTTCCTTCAATCGGTCATTTGATGGCGAGACATAATAGAACCGAAACATCATTTTCAGATATTGATTTAATTTTCCAGTGAAATGAATGGAAAGCGATATAAGTGCATCAGTTTATACATTTCGATACTGATTAAATTTTAATTGAATTTATGGCCAAAAATGTGGATATACATATATGTGTATGGCCGTAAGCCCAAATTATGGGCCAGAATGCGTGTGGCCAAATAATTTTACATTTCCAATTAGCTAATGCTCACCGAGGAAATAGAAGTGTTGCACCAAGAAGAAAGTTAGCATTATTGTAAGAAATATAATAGTTATAAATATTTTAAGCTCCTAAACTGATTTAAACTCATAAATTTAAATTTAAACGTATTTATAATAAATTTATCTCATGATTTCTCTTGTTGCAGAGACTTGTGCGATTCGCATTCGCCACGTTTCTGATTTAGTTTACAATAATTTAGTGACCCAATAAGACCCTGTGTTTGATTATCAACATTTAGCAGAGCCCTCGTGTGTGTGTGTTTGTCAGTTGATAAGGGACACCTTACACATACACCTTCCCTCAGCACCTGTAGTTCAAATCAACCCACATAAACCTTATCTAATCGTCCACATTTTCCCCATGCGACCCAAACAAAAACACAACCAGAACACAGAGCAACTTCTGGATGTATATCATGCAACTGAAATTGCAGGTGGAACTGTTGTAGGTGATGTACACTGTGATAAAATGCGATATATGTCAGGCTAATTTCCATATTAAAAGTAATGTTTTAGTATGTCTACACTACTGTTTTAAGTGATGTTAGTAATATATTTTATAAATAAATTTGATATTAACATTTTTAACAGTTATGCTCAGCTACCGTTACTATCATTTTAGAATATTATAACAGAATATTATTTCTATTTTAAAAGTCCTATTATTATCTCAAATATTTCGTGCCATATTTTTGCCTTGTGTACATCTTATCAGTAGCCCGAATCGTGACCCAAATCAAAGCCAACTGCATTGAGCGCAAATAAAAGGAGCAATGAAATGTGTAATAGCCAAACAAACCTGACACAATTCTCCGAGACTGACTAACATCGAGAGATATAGAAAGAGAGTACGGGGATTTAGGCCAGTTGAGTCAATCAAGCGAGGTTCTATTCACGTCGAATCAGTCGATTACTGTCTTTGTACGCCAGCTGCATGAGTAACCTGCGAGACTTATGAATCACCAACGGACACAGAATACATAATATTCGTTTGAAATCGAAGAAAATATTAATTGTAATTATCATCGCAGTTGTACGCTGGCATATAATGAGCTTTAAGATTAAAAATAAATTGTGTGTGATCTGTGGTTTTTGAAAAAGGGGAAGTCAGTGCTGAAAAGGGAATTACAGTGGGACGTGCTGATAGCTATAAAAGTTGGGGGCATGTGTGGTGTAGTAACCTAAGCGAAGTTCCCTTAGGTCACTGAGTCAACAGAATTATTTTGCCTTTATCTATGTACTGAGAAAAAATTAAAGAGAAAAACTGAAAAAAATTAAAACGCTTTCAATTAAAAAAATTTTAATTATATTATGCTTTACAAATTATTAATTGTTGCGAGTAAGGTAAAGTTTAAGCCCGCCACAAAATTGTCTCTGTGCTAACAAAGCACCCTAAAAACGACCTTTTTACAAGCCCTTTCTTTAACCATTTAAGAATTCTTGGGTTCCCTTTTTGGCCACGTTTTCACGCTCTTGCTACGTGCCCATAAAAACAATTCAGTGCCTCCAAATCGATCAAAAGTTCGCTTCATTGTGCTCGAAACTCACACACTTGTTTGCAGTTGCAGCCCGAAAAACAGCGCAGGAAAACGGGAAACTTTTCCATAAGCTGTGCAACTTTTTCCCGGCTTTCCCGCTTTTCCGCTTTACTTTCTTTATTGTCTTTTCAACTGTTTTGTCGTGCGGCAGAGGAGCAGAATAAATAGGGTAGATCCCCATTATATTTAATTTGCCTGGCATACGCTTTGTCAATATCGCACTTCTCCCCATCTCGTTTTGGCCCAAAATTTCCAGCATGGCCCAAAGCGTTGCCAACTTCCTGGGCACGCACACACGCTCACAAAAAGAGAGGCAAACACAGCGAGACACATATACATGCACAAAGGATGCATGCAAAGAGTTGTTGTTGACATTGTTCAGTCATTTTTCAGCAAATTAGTCATGAAATTGTGCATTTCTATTTGTCTCTCGCCCCCAATTGCCAAATTTGTAAATAAAAACGGCTCGCCAGCGATTATTCAGCGATATATATAAGTGTGAGTTCGGAAAGTGGCGAAAATCGAATTGAAAATTGATACAGTGAATTTCGGGAAAACAAATCAATTCATTTGAAAATGGATCAATTCTGACAGTTTCTGTCGGACAATTGAGTTTAAAACTTGGGTTCAAACGTTAAGTTTTTGATAATAGTGGGTATTAAATACGGGTTAATATGGGTATCTCTTTTATCAGGCTTAAGAATATATTTGTTTAATATCTATACATATTAACGGAATTGAGTTATTTGTGAATGGCAATGAATTGCATATTTGTTAGCAAAGAAAGAATAAATATAGCAATGAAAGCAGTTCAACGAAACTGTTATTACGTTAATGCAACAAAAGATCAATAGTATTTCCCAAAATTTAAAAAATTCAATTTTGTAATGCTCATCCATAATTCATAGATTGATTAGAGACTTACAGTCCAAGCAAACAATTAAAAAGCGGAAGAAAGGCATTCGATTGAGGGCCGTTAGCAATTCACCGCCCTTTCCTTCCTCAACTTGAAACGGAGGAAAGCTCCCGCTTTTCATTAAGGGAATACCTTTCGAAAAACTAAGGCCCCCAGCGCGATAAAGCTTTTGTGTCCTTTGGCCAGCTATATTTTCGTTTTTTTTTTTTGCAACGTTTCAGTTACTGCAAAATTTTCAGTTGGTCGCTCGGACGCTTTTTTGTTGACCAGGTAGCAAAGCAAAAAGCCAAAATGAAACGATGTTATGAATATGAATGAGAGACCGAGGAGCTTGCCCTTCTCTGCGATTCCCATTGCAATTACCATAGGTAGAAAAAGAGTTGAAAATTATGTATGTCAGGGGTGCGGGGGTGGTTTGGATTGGATTGCCAAAAAAAGGAGATGCGAGTATAGATGCAGTCACAGTTTGCAGTAACAGTCACTGGCCCAGTCGCATTTAGAGCCAGCAAACTAGGCAAACTGGGCAAACGCTGCACGTATTTAATTCAATGCCCGGATCTTTTTTGTTACCATACCAGCTGGCATATATATACACAAATATAGCATAGAACATGCCTCAATTGGTGACCATTAAAATGCATAAATGCTGAACCGCTTTTTGTTCGCCCCTAGATGAGGCAGTCATAACTAAATACGTCACGACTGGAGTTCCTTTTGGCCATTTGAATTACTGTGAATGGTTTTTGGATGCAATGCCTTATTTACATGCTGCACATGCTGCAGCTCATGTCGCCTTCGTCCTTTTTATGCTTCTGCACAAAGAGTATCCATAAAATTGAATGGGAAGTTTGCAACGGAAATTGTGGGTGATTTTTATGTGCATTTTGCTTGGAGAAAATATGCACAACCATTTTGGTGAAAGTATAGAGCGCCAAATAAAGTTTATTTGTAGTTAAAAAGGGAGTTATTTTTATTAGGGAAATGGAGCGGAAAATTTAAGTAGCATTTTTGATAAAAAATGTGTTTAAATATTTAAATATGGATCAAGTAAAAACGTAATTAAGAAATTTTAGTAGTAATATGTATTACTTGCCTAAGAAATTTTAATTTAAGGTTGACTTTCCTGTAAAAGTTTTCTTATCAAAAATTAACAAAAAATGTGTAAGCTCGGTTTTCCTTTCCTGATTTTTTTTATACATTTTCAAGCGTATCCCTTGGATCGGATAGTTGAATTTCCGGCCCATACCCATTTGAAAAAAGGGTCCGGGATCCCATGGCCGGGGCTGCATTAAACATTTATAATTGCAAGACAACAGCCAGCCGACAGTCAACTGATGCGATGTCTGCGATGCGTCAGTCCTATAAAAATGTAAAAGTATTCAGTGTGAAGTGCCAAAGCCCTGCTAGAAAAAGACGGCAACTGGCCGGCGAAGAGAGACGGGGCGAAGAGCTGAACCTGCAGTGGAATCCCTGCTTTATTTTTGGTTTTTTGTGTGCAGTTCCTGCATTTACATTTTCGTAAACCTTTGAAAGGTTGCAGCAGGGCGGGCTTAGCGACTGAATAAAATGCTGCTGTCTTAAAGTCACTTCATGTGGGTGCTTCCAAGGGGTCTGGGGACGGGGATGGGTTATCTATGGGTTCTATGGGGAGGTTCCAGAACGAGGGGCTGTTAAAACTGCCAAGGGGCTGTGGCAGTAATGAGACAGCTGCAAAAGCAACAGCTTCATGTGCCGTGTGTTGTGTTAATGTTGTTAGGCTTTAGCATAAACCAGCATCTTCTTTTCAGCTAATGAGAAATCTGTCTCAGTTTCCCCATCTAGCTCTACATATAACGTTCTCCCTCTTCACGGACGTAATAAGAGGGTACAATATAATAAGAGCGGGCTGAAACATTGAAGGATTTTAATTAAATAGAACCGACAGCGTTTTTTGGGCCTCGGTGATGATAGCATAGAATTTATATCCGCATTCGTACGTGGCACAAAGAGATGAAAGTAAATGCTCAAGTGGATGTTGATGTTGTCTCTTAACTTCAAGGATGCATGCCAAGTAGCTTTGTTGAGAATATATATATTAAAAAAGGGGGCCTTACAGTCAAGGGAATTAGAAAACATTTCGCATTTTAAGGCATCTGATACAAAATTAAAAAATGCATAAAATATTTCAAAATTAAAGAGAATGGTTAATCGAAATTATATTTAATAAAACCAACACATTAAATGAACAAAAGCCAGACATAAAACAGACTAATACACTCATAAAATCAATCATCGTTTTAATGACACACAATACTATTAAGTCCCCCATATATAAAAACAGATGGCAATAAAAATTCCATTAAAGCAGCTACCCAAACCAGTAACACCTGTGAATCATCTGCTGTCCAAGATCTTGGATTCGAGCCCAACTCCATTGAAATCACTCGAGTAGAAGCTGAGTTACAAAAGTGTGGTTGACCTTTTCGACCGATGTTTGCGCATGGCAAATGCCAGCCGTATCTTAAACCAGAAAGGTCACACTTGCCGCGGACACAGATTCAACACAGCTTCGGTCACACTCTGAGCATGCGCAGTTGAAGTTATGGGCCAATCGGGGTCAACCGCCAAAAAGAGGAATAACTATCAATTTCATAACTATCTTTTCACTTAATCATCACTTTCTTATATCAAACACTTTCCACCGCCCCGCGGGTAAATGTCGTGTCTCATCAATCAAGTTTAGCCCTCAACTATTATATTATCATTCCAGCTTGGAGGTGAGAACACGTTTTAGGGGCATCTTTTTATTTATATAGATATATATTTGCGTCTTTGTATCCGAGAGTAAGCTAAACTTTTTCACACATTTGCGCGGTTCTTAAACGAGCGCGTGATATCATCTCGAGAGCGGGTCTTTGGCTTAACTTTTTCCCTTAGCTGCTGTTTATTCTTACCTGTTAAGATGGCTGCGAGACATATAAAAACGATCCGTGACATGATTTCGCTGCTGACTTCCTTTGGCTTCCTTAGTATTTTTTTCTTTGTATCTATACTTCTGTGTGTAAGCGGTAATCCCGGGTTTATTTTTTTGGAGTTTCCTTATTTGTGTAAATTTTTTTTTGTTGATGTCACTCCGGCGCTAGGTTGCACTTGCCTTAGCTTTTCATGCATAAAATATACAGCCAAGTACTTTTCGGTGGCACTTTACAGCCGCGGTGGCTCTGGTTTTTACTTTTATGAGATGTGAGTGTGGGTGTGTTTGTTTGTTTTGGGGGGTGTGCAGTGTGTGTTTTGGTTTTTATTCTAACCCGGATGGTATTATCTATTATTTTCAGTGGATATATCCGATCGGTAGGCTATGCCACAGTAATAAGAACACACACGGTCGCGTTGTGGGGCAAATGCCTTTGGCTGTGATAGTGATAGTGCTCAATGGCCGGCTGACGCACCCGATTCCGACCCGAATCGTAATACGAAATACCGAAACACCGAAATCCCGAAATGGCGAACCCAAAGAAGCCGAACGAACGATGTACTACCCACGCAATCCAAGAGCGACCGACTGATAGGAGCAACAGTTACCAAACGACTGAATCGACGCCAGCAGAAAACAAACTGAAAGATACAGATACACAGGCAAGCGGCTGGAAACGAGCGAACACGAACCGCTCCGTGTTTATAAAGTTGCCAACCGCCCGTGGAACATGGGCAGCGCTGCGACAGCGACGCCGCCGCAGGCAGCGCAGCGACAGCGGCTGTGGGCAGCGACTCATGCGAACACCCGGCGTATGCGTTTTTACATATGCAGTCGCCGTCGACAGCGCTGCCCGGGCGTTGCATGTTGCCGCCGTGTGTTGCTGCTGCTGCTGGCGTATGTTGCTGCTGCATGTTGCTGCCGTCGCTGGCCTCATGCGCGACGAGCTAGCAGCATTGCATGTTGCTGGGGGAGATTTGGTGTTGCTCGTTCCATTTTTTCCCTTCCTATGACTTCTTATGCGGGGTAATCATAAATTGCAGGGGTATATTGGCTGGCAAAATTGTTGAAAGAGACAGCGAGGGCCTATAGGTGCCCCTGAGGGTTGCTAGATCTGAGTTCATAAGGTTTTGGGTAACCTACAGTATAGGAAGATTCGGGTTCGTGCACTTCTAGCATTGCTCGGTGCTAAGCTCGTCGGATTATTGTGGGATCTTCCTAGTCTTCTCTATAACACGCACCGTACTACGCGAAAAAAAAAATTTATAGTGCATTAAACGGTAATCTAGAGGGCTCAAAAAAATGGATATAAGCGGATTCAAGATATACGGTCTGAAGTTGTAGGCAAAAGCATCATGATATTACCCCTTTTTTGTACCCTCCCTACCATGATAACTCGTTAGAAATTGTTGGCGGTTATCCCTTACTCAATTTTTTTTCATTACTCACATTTTTAATTCTTATAGCAGCGGCTTATTATGGTCAATCACAATCTCAAGTTATAAATATTATCAATCATGGTTGAATTCAACAAACTCATTCATCAAAAAAAAATCAGAAAACGTAATCATGATTCTAGTACAAGATAAATTCTTTCTTTTCAATAGCAAACTCAATTTAAAATACCAACAATATTCAAGCTAACCGCATAACCATCCGTTTGATAGGCACACACAATCATAATATCAATAATATATGGGGGACAAATGTCAGAAATTCAATATAGTGGTAACAATATTTCACTTACGCAAAACTCCGGCGATGCTGGTTCGGTGTGCCCATCAAAGACGCTGACATATTAATTTCTGACGGAATTATTTGTCGGGTCTGCTGCGCTACGAATCGCCTTCCAAGATATTTCTTACTGGCCTAGCCAGAGCTGAGAATTGAGTGTTGGTGGGGGGATGTGGCAGTGTTAACAAAATTCACATCCAGTGTCCGTTCACTTCCCCATTCAATCACTTCCAGGGTTACGATCGATGGTCCAACCAGAGCTGTAGTCCCAGTACAATAACCCTTAACTTTTAGGCTTATGGGAATTCACATGCCATATGACTTCACTTAGATTTCTGAAAATAAGTATATTTTTGTTTACGACTGGTCCCCACATATGTAGAATAGTACACTACAAAAAAATACATTCAATTTGTATAAAAATTTTAGTTTTCAATTTATTTTCGTCATTAATTTGTTAAGCCTGAATTACATAAATATTCTTATTTCGTTTATTAATAATAACTTCATTCATGTGCAATTATTTTTATTTAAAAATATATCTTATGAATCGGCTGTGGTGTGGTTACTCATTTAATTTAGATGGAAAGTTTTAAATGACTCTCGTGTATTTCTATTTAAACATCAGCACTTGTGAATTTTTCCTAACAGTGTGTTAATTAATTTGTATTGAGTCTAGCATAACTAATAATCACTTTATTGTTATTTTAAATATGTGAAAAAATGTATAAGTATCAAAATAATATTTTATCATTAATGTAAACCAATGTATTAGTAAAGAAAACCTATTAAAAATATATTAAACCATGATTGCTCCTTTTTAATTATTTTAATTTCAACAATTGTAATTTATTTTAATGTCTTTGCCTAAAATATCAAAAGCTTAAAATAATTTCAATGAATAAATCAAAATGCTTAGCAAATAAATCCATTGCTTGTTTACCCTAATATATTGTGAGAGCCTAATTAGTGCAAATTAGGTAGGTCAATAAATATGAATAAAATGAGCACAGAAAAACAATTGCATTGCAAACAAAAACAATTGGACAAAGAAATAACATAAATACTAATAAAATAGGTCATGGCAGCATTGGGTATCATCTAGTTCTAACCATTTATGCTCTTGGCCATCGCAGTTATTGTTGTTTAGTTTGATTTGAATTTGTTTGGCTCTTGTGTATTGCAGTTGTAGTTTTCGCTCTTGTTGTGTTGCTGCTGCTGTTGATTTGGCCAAGTTTGCTTTCAGGCTGTCGCCGATGCTGCTGCAACTGCCGGATTTCTGTCTATTTGTCGTTTGATAATCTACCTCCCTGCCCCCAGCCAGCCGCCCCTGGACCGCCCTTTCCCCAGCCTTTCTCCTTTCCCGGCTTTTGTTTGCCCGTCGTGTTGTCGAATGGCACACATACAAATTCCGACCGAGAGCGAATCTTCGGCACAGTGGCTCCTCGTTCTGGTCGCTGGTTTTGCAGATTCCCGGTCTCTGCCGCAAATATTGAAGGCTGCCCGCCATGTTTGCCATTGTCCCAGATCTCCAGAATCGCTCGAAATGGTTCCCTGACCCGAAACACTGGATTAGATTAGAATGATGTCATTGAGAGGTTCGATTTATGGCGAAAGCAGTAAGCAGGCGGAATGTTTAGGTCATTTAAGTGGGCCAGATAATAGTAAATCTATGTGACACTAAAATTTATATTGATGTACATTGTTGGAATTCTGCGTGAAATCAGCGTACACGATTTCAGTAACAACCCAGATAGTCATTTTAATTATTCCATTGAATATAAACTATAAAAGATTACATTTTTGCATTAAAATAAATTAATATAAGACAATATATACATACATACAATATGTTAGTATTAAACAAAGCCATTAAAACTTGTGTAAAATATAAAAAGAATTATATCTTCAAAAATATTCAATCACAGCTCTTAACATTAATTCCATAACTGTTACCTGGTCTTATCAAATAACTTAATAATTTTCTGTGTCTTTACTGTACCACCGGAATCCTCGAAACGTAACGTTTCCGAATAACTATCAACTGGGGAATATTTAAAGTGGCCCGTATGTATTTCCACACCCTCTCATCCTGTTCCATCTTTCGATTCATTGCCCCGTAATGCATTTACTTCTGCATTATTACACTTGCCATCCTGCAGTCCATCTGCCCCCCGAAAACCATGCAGCAAACAGTATTATCAAATATTTTAAATTTAATCAAAGCGCACACATACAATAAGCCTTGGGCCAAATTTTGGTTATGAAAGGGTAGACCATATAAAATGGCCAGAAATGGAATACTCTCTTTTATGCAATGAATTCCCGTGATCTTGGTGAGGATTATATTGTTACTACTTAAAACGATGATGACTAAAATAGTTATGATATTTTGAGAAAGGATAGTGTTTGATTTTATAGCAAAAATAAATTTACAAAATGAAAATTTGTATTAGTTTTTGAACTGATGATTAAAAAAAAAAGAATTATATTTTGCTCTGAGAATTTTCAAATTTGTGTTTCAGATACTACCCCATATTTTGGTTCCATGATTTCTTCCAAATTTGTTATTTTTGATTTGCACTTTTGCATGCAATAAAAATATCGCATGTAATAAAGTATGTGTGTTCAGGGTGCAGGGGACTGGAAATTGTAAATTCCTGTTATGTGCTCGTGTCCATGGGCGGGTTTACAGGGGGGATTGAAAGAGATGATAACCGGGGGAGGAGGCCAAGCTGCTGAGAGCAGACAGCATGTGTTTATTGCCAGCACAAAATGATGATTATACGTAATGTGTAATGGTCAGAAGGGCGAAAGAGGGACGATGGCGGGGGCGGGGCAGTAGCTTTTCCGTAGCTCTGAGTGCGGCGTGTAAGCCCCGGAAAAGCAGCCGGAATAGCATCAAGCAGACGGCAAAAACAAACAGGCGTTGGCGTCCCTCAGCCTGCCGGTGGCGTCTCCTTGGTGTTGCCATTTTCCTGCTGCTCCAGAAACACATCCCCCACCGCCTCGTAATACTAGTACTACCTCTACCTTCCCCCACTTTTCCCATTTTCCGCTCCTCAGTTTTTCCTCCATCGCTCTGGAAACTCTATTTTCCATATGTGTTGGCTGCATCAGCAACAGCAATGGCCCACAGCAGACAGCAACATACTTAGACCATTTTTGAGGCTTGCTTTCAATTTTTGTTTTGCATGCCATTTTACTCTGTCGGGATCCTCAATTTTCAGCACAGTTTGAAAACCAATTTAGGGATGATTTTTACGCTGTCATCTAAAAAAAATTGGTAATGATTATATTATTCAATATACCTTATTAAATTCATGCTTCCATTTAAACGTCTAAAAGTTGGTCATTAGAAGCAAAAGGCTTAAAATGAAAAGGGTTTTTTAAAATAATATTTTTGATGATGTAATTTCTAGTTAAAATGTAATTATTTAAACCTAAACGAACTAAAAAGTACTTTAGTGCAGAAGTCATAATTTCCTGAAACTAAAAATTGAAAGTTTCGCTGCGTGACTTGAAATATTATATTAAAAAGTTCCACTTTAATGATATCTTCACACAAAAATACCTGAGTGAATTGGAACCCCCTTTTTTTCTTAAATCTCCCACGCTGTCAAACTGCAGGTGAAACTCATTATGTTATCATTGCAAGTCATTTCCATGACATTTTCCACCCAAAGCGAAAAGCCAACAAAAACCGAACCAAAAACAATAAGCGGGCAATTTAATGAAATGAGAAGCGCCTAGAAGTCCGAACGTGGAAAATGAGGGGGGGTCGAGAGGAGTGGGTGTTATGGAAAACATGTAAAGCCCAAGAGCCAAGGGAGCTTTTCTATATGAAGTTACCCGAAAACATGTAAATTAAGGATCCAGGGGCGGAGGGGCAGAAGTGTTGGTAGGTGCGGATGAGCGAGTAAGACCTTGCATTACAATTGAGTTACGTTTCGGTTATGTTGCCTTTATTGCCATGGCTAGTGCGAAAAGGGGGGTTCTTTAAAACGGGGCGAACAGTTCGGAGTTGTTTGCAGGGGAACCATGTTCATTTTGTGCGAAACAATGAATTTATATTCGTAGTCCTCGTTGCCCAGTTTTTTTTTTTTTTGTGTTGTGTTGAGTTATGTTTCTGCTTTTACATAAACATCGAGCAAAAAGAAAAATAGGGGCAAAAAAAGGGTTTTGGTCTGAAAAATATAGGAAAAGTGGGTGGAAAACTACAGTTCGGGCCGCAAAGAATGAAGTACTGGAGTTGGGTCACTCACAGCCAGCTTAACACATTTGACTCGTGTCGACTCGTCCCCCAGAACGAGTTTCGCAATGGATCGCTTGGATCCACCCGCACCACCCACCGTGCCACACACCATCCCCCCCCCCCCCCCCCCCATTAACCCCTAGGCTACAGATTAAACTGTGCTTGTAATGAGAATTTCTGTTCTCCACCTCGCTGATGATGACGCTGCTGATGAGGAGGCTGCTCACTGTGGGTGGCCCTTTGGGTGGTGGTGGTGCAGCATGTGTGGGTGGTGCAGTGGGTAAAAACATCGCATTGAGCCTCTGGCAATTTGCATTAAAGTCAGCTCTTTTTCCTGCCACCGCGTTTCCACCTCAACGTCTTTTGTTGTGCGAAATGAGTGTGTGCAAAGGTATCGGGTCAGAGCTTGGATTTTATGTCACTCTCAAAAGAAGAAAAAAAAAAGTAATATAGAGTGCTTTTTATACCCTTCTCAGGACTACATGTGCACGGAGAAAAAACTGATGGTAGTTCAAAGAGCAGTAATCCTCTACAAAAAAGAAACACTCGAAAAAATTGCAATATAATGAATAGCAATTTTATTTACAAAATGTTCATAAAGTACACATAAAAAGAATCAGGAGGGTAATACGTGTTCTCCACTTTTTGATTGTAAACAAAATAGTAGGTCTGCTTTTATAATGAAAAATATAAGGTATATTGCTATTCGAAAGCTAAGAACGAAATCAACTTTATGAATGAAAAGAAAATACTAGGTCTAAAAAAATTAAAAGTATATGGTGTTTATTTTTAAGATTAAAAAACGAAATCCAAAATTCTTTAACATTAATTTTATACCAAGCTTCTATCCTTTTAAAAAATGGTATAAGATATTTTAGTTTTTTTAACTGATATTTAAAATGTATTACGCAGTTTTGAATTACACTTTTTTAGCAAATGGAAGAATATAAAATATATGCAAGAGAATAAAATTTATAGCTCCCATTATTTTATACCTAGTTATTAAATTGATTAAGTAATAAGAGTTAATTTTTCTCTCAGTGCAGCCCATTTGAAACAAAACTTTGCTGATGCAGTGCAACATGTTGCGGTCGGCTGCGTGCAATTGGGATTCGAGTGAGCATAAATTAAAAAGAGACGTCGTCCTCCGCCGAAGAGAGCTTATGAGTTGTCCTTGCCGGTGCACCCTTAACACCGCCCACTTTACCGCTCGGCATCGGCCGCCCCTTAACCCCCTGAAGCCCCCTGTCCCGCCCGCGGCAAACGGCAACCGGCAAACTGCAAACTATTCGCACTCTCAGTGTTGCTACAAATTGAGATTTATGTGTGCGAAACTTGCACAACCTCAGCCAATTGTGTTTCTGTGAGTGTCTCCAATTCCCTGCCCCTTTCTACCCCTTTCTGGCCACCGTTTTCTCTCAGTGAGTGTGGCCTGGTGACCGTCTGGGAAAATGGGAAATGGCAACTGGCAATGGGTTAACAGTTTCCAGCTGTGGTTAAAAAACTTTGCCAACTTGTCGCCTTTTGGCACTGCCACATTAGCCCGAAGGGGCGTGGCAAAGGGGGGTTAGGGGGCCAGGCGTGCTATGATCAGCACGATGGCAAAGTTCTTGGCCAAGGGCTAAGGGAGTTCTGGCTGTGCACAAGTACTTGCCTGGCAGTCTCTTCATCTACGCACTCAAGGATATAATTGCATATTTAACCAAGGACTCAAACTATATAAACAATGACTGGAGCGGTTCTATAATTTAATTATTGTGTGTTCAGCAACATTTCTAAACTGAATTTAAATATCTTTAAAAGTACTTGTTGAAAATGAACCTCAAACAGCTAACTTGGTTAAAATTGTTTCAATGTTTCTCGTCAAATTTTAAGGCATAAGGATAAGTTCCTTAATGTATTAAAGTTATTAGCCCGAATGGACCGCACCAAAATAAATACTAACTAAAACAAGAAGTTAGCTTCGGCAAGCCGATGTTTGTATACTCTTGCAGTTATAATTGTTAAATTTAATTCGAAATTCTTAAAAATACAAAAATGGTATCCCCAATAATATATGACAATATTTCAAAAAACACCGAAGCTATAATTTGTTTCATATTATTTTCCCACCAATTTTCCGATCGTTCCTATGGCAGCAATATGATATAGTCGTCCGATTTTGATAAAATTAAATTCGAAACTCAGAACTTATAAAAAAATGTTATTTCCAAGCGTAGGAGGTTATATGTTAAAAAACATCAAAGATATAATTTTAAAAAAAATTTTCTTCCGATTATTCCTATGGGAGCTTTAAGATATAGTTGTCCGATCCGGGAAAGTTTCAGCCCGATAGCTTTTAAACTGGGAGACTAGTTTACGTAGAAACGGACGGACAGACGGACATGGCTAGATCGACTCCTCTAGTTAAGCTGATCAAGAATATATATACGGATCCCCAATCAGGCAGGACCTTAGGAACTAAAGAAGGCGTTCCGAATCCTCATACAATCCCCATACGTGACGACCAAGCGTCTAAAGAGGATATAGTCTGGGCAATGGCGGTAATCCCAGACTTCGACATCGCGAGAGAGGTCGATGGAAATAGCGCAACCAGCGAGTAAGAAGGCCAAGACAACCAACCGCGGCACATGGTCCAGAAAAGACCGAACTAGTTCTATTCACAAGGAAGTATAAGATACCAAGTCAAACTCTCCCATAACTACACCAAACGCAGCTCCATTCTTCTCTACGGAAACATCTTGTGGTGGCCTTCCCTAGAAAATATTTGTAACCTTAGGATCCTTTACAGGATCCAAAGAAGCGCAGTGAATTTCGCGAAAACCAATAACCCTTGAGCTAGGGAAAATGATTTGCATGGAGATTACGTGGTTTCACAGGAGGCCCAGTGTGGCCTAAGTGGGGGGATTAGTAATCTAATCTCCAACCACACCCACCTACCTAACTACCTAAGCAAGGAAATATATAATGTTGATGTCTGATGTTTAGCAACCTTAAAGCTGCAGCTGATCTCTTGCAACATGTTGCTAGTATGTTCCACTACCAAATTGTTCCATTTGGCTTTTTCTTTAGTGTACATTTTAACATTATTTTTTAAACCTGTTAATCGATTAGTTTTTTTGTAATTCTCAGTTTTATATTTGTTTATGCATGAATTCATATGTTAAAATATTATAATTTTGTTTGTCGATTTTTAAGTATCAAATAATTACAAAATAATACATATGATTTTTATATCAATATCAATGTGTTATATTTATACATTTTAATTACAGTTTTTGTACTCCCTCACTGTCGAATGTTAACCGAATGTTAAGCACCTCTGCCTGCGTCGACAGCGCTGCCGGCGTCAACCGTCGACGTCATTTGTGACTGTACCTTTTGTACCTGTTGTTGGTTTGGATTTGTTGTTATTGTTATTTCCCTGCCTTTTTTCGAATGCTCTTTACGCGCGCTTTTGCTCCGTCATCTGTATGTGTGTGTGTGTGTGTGTGTTGTATCTGTGTTAGCTGTATCTTTGCAGCAGTATCTTTTGTTTGTTTGTTTGCCCTGGCTGCTACCATTTGCCTCACGTTTCTTTATTTTTTTTTTGATCCAGACCACATTTTCTTTTTAACCAAAAACCAGCAAACGGTCAAACTTTAAAAGGAGAAAGAGCTCCATAGGAGGGCGAGAAAGGGACGGGTAGACAGCTGAAACCAAATTGTGACTCGGTCTTTTATTTATTCACTGTTTGCCAGCAAGTTTACTCTCCTTTTCAGCAGCTACGTGCAACGTTTTTCGAGCTTTGTCTCTCTCTTCTGGTCGCCACGCTAGATTAGATACAGATGCATATACAAAAGATACGGATACATAGATACGGATTCGTCGAGCTGCCTTTCGAAGGGGCAGCAACTGAGAAATAGAGGCTGCATATATGTTTGTTTGCTCTGGAAAAGGTCAAACCCTTCGGCTATTACGCGCCCAAGCATACAGCATTAAAATGCAATCTAATAATTACACATAAAACATAAAAGCAACAGCCAGATCTTGAGCCAACTGCTGGCCAAAAGAGCCTGCAGTGTTGATTCAAGGCTAAGCAAAATACACTCACATGAACATAAGAAAATGAAAGGCAAATCGATTGTAACTTAATGAAAATAAAAAGAAATCAAACTCTCCAACAGATTTTTAACTGCCTTTTAAAGTTTTAGAAAGCAATTTAACTTAATATAAAGGTTAACATTATTAATTAAAAATAAAATAAATATAATAATCTAGTAATATACTAATATATATTATAGATATAATAATAATGTTAATTTTAATGTTAATGTTTCAGTTTCAAAATTATTATTTTAACTCTTAGGGCAAACACTGCTTTATTTTAATTTTGAAATTTATTTTTAAGCCATATTTGGTGCCTAACCAAAAATTTTTTTTTTTTTATATTATTATGTTTATTATTTATATTATTATTATTTATATATAGTTAGAGATACTAAGGCTAACATAGGAAATTATAGTTTTATCTGACCACACATATAAATATTTTAATATCTTTTAATAATGTAATAAATATTTTTTTAACATTTCTTAAAGGCTTCTTAACTTTTTCTCCTTAGTACATATACATTTCAATTTTCATCCGTGTACAAGTAAAGAGTTAAACAAGGCAGGGGGATAGAGTTGACGGCGTCGTCTGTCCCAACTACTTAACCTTTCGAGCCAGCCAAACTGCACGAGATGGCTGGCAGATAGGAGTCAGGAACCTGAACCCAAAACCCGACACTGACATTAACCCGCCAACGCCAGACTCCGATTCAGCGCTGGATTCAGGCTCAAGCTCAACAATTGCCCAGGGAACACGCCCACGCCCACTGCGGGGTGCAAAGGAAAATGGGGGGGGCGGGGACGGAGGAGCCGGGGCTGGGCACACATCACATGTAAAATGTTTTATATATGCTGCACCCACTACAATCCTGACATCGTTGCATCCAACCAGTTGCAGCGGCCTCGGGGAAACTTCAGCCTCATCAGTACGAGAATTATCATCGCACTGCGCCGCCTTCCCACCTTCCTCATCATGCCCGCAGTCATCACCATCGCCATCGCCATCATCATCATCATCCCCATCATCATCGCCTCCTTGGGCGTCATCATTTTCATCCAACTCATGTGGCTCATGGGCTCGTTTTTATCATGCATTTTAATGCGGCCTTTGAAAAGTGAAGTGGAGAGCAGCAAGAAGTGGAAAATAACTAAAGTGTCGCCTCAGAGACTCGGACTTCAACGACTTTGCACTGCGATAAAATCGCTTTTTAATCGAGGATGTTCTCCGGAAATTAAGGAAAGTGTATTTCAAGGGTTTTCAAGTAACCCCGAATTTTTATATAACGAAGGATCACTCAAGATGATCAAGATACACACTGATTTTAAAGTTATCAGAAGAGTGACGTTGAATATATTTTTTATAGATTTTTGTTATAGTTTTAAATGTGCTATGAACAATTCCCAATAAATTTCTATATTAATTGGATGACCGACCAAGTTTTCCTAGTTATCCGTAATTTCCCTCAGTGCAACCACTGCAACTCCTTAACCAAAACTCCCAAAGTCTGCGTCTCTGTCTTTTGTCTCTAAAATATTATAAAACATAACAATAAGAAGGCGAAGGCAGTGTGAAGTTTACTTTAGAGCCCCATATCTGCCCCTCCGAAAAGCCAAACTCGTTTGTGTCGTCACTAAAAAGTCTTGTGCTCCCCTCGAGGGACCCGCCTGTGTATTTGTGGAACAGGTTTCCCCCACTGCCGTGCACCATATAGTATACCACAGGCGTCTACTGTTGCAAGTCGCACCCAGTTCTCTACTTCGAACTCCATCTTCGAGTCATCTTTCTCTACCATCTCCCGCTGGTTCTTAAAGCTTCGCTTTCAATGCGTTTCGAGTCGACTTCTTTTTTTTTTCTGTATTTTTTTTTGTATTTTTGGCCTGGCCTTAACTAAACAAACCCGGTCCGCAGTATACAGGGTTCCCCCTTTTCTTTTCTCCCTGTAATTGCTTCGCTGCCGCACCGTAGGTGTCTCGTTTTTGGTGTTGCCCGTGGCGTTTATTGCCGCATTTACAAAATGTTACAAAAATTAAGAAACGAAAAGAAAAGAAAAGACCACCGCCACCCACTCTCGCTGAATGTTGCCGGTGGGTACGCACATGTTGCTGGCGGAGGTTGCGTGTTGCTGGCGTAAATGGTGCTAACATAAAATATGCTTTCCAGCCAAGATAACGAACTCTCTTTTGGGAAAGATTATTCAAGATCAGAGAATTTTCTTTTTAGGTAGAATGAGCAGCTTATGTTATAATAGACACGATTTTCCCGAGTTGTAAAGGGAAATTACTTTATTTCGTTGACTTATATAATACTTAGTTTAATAACAAAACACATGTTGCAAGATTTTTTATTGATATCGTTTAATATTCATGGCTAATCAGAAGAAAAATAAATTTTAGGTGTAATTTTGGCTGTCTTAAGTATTTTTCCGGAACCCCCATATTACCAGAAGAAGTTTAAGAAGTAATATACAACAAAATATTTAATAATTATTAAGCTAGTTTTATCATATTTTACCTTTTTGGACCTAGGAAAAGGTAATATATTATGTTTATAATCTAGTTTCAAATTCCTTTGGCCTCATCAATGATAATATATTGCCAAAATTTCTTATTCGGCTCTTTAACAAAATCGTTTCGCGGAAAATTTTGTGACGCCCCCAATTGACACACTTCGATGAAGCAGTTTTGGCCACAACGTTGCTGTTGCGCCCGTTGCTGGCCATATTTCATTTTGTCATACGCCCGGCTTTAAATATGGCTTCTTGTTCGATTCGCAGCGGATAATTGAAACGGCCGGCAGTTGCAGAAAGCCGGCCAAAAGCAGGTAAGTTGTCAGTTGTCAGTTGCCATGGCCATCTACATTAACCATTCTCCATTCGCACGGGGTTCCGACTTTTGTTCTTGGTTCTGGTCTACGTACGTGATGCGATTTGATGTGTCGCAGTTGCAGCGGTGCTGGTGTTGCTGCTGCTGCTGCTGTTGCTGCTGCCTGTTGACAACGTCATTACTGCTCTCAATTTCACATATCGCATGGCCAACTAGCAAAAGCGTCTCTCAGCCACGCAAAAGCCCTCCGAAACTCCCGCTTTCCTGCGGGCCAAAATCCAAGGCGACGCTGTTCTACCTGCCATATGCGTCATACGCTATAAGCTATACGCCATATGAGGTATATACAGTTGTCTTTGCCTCTGGCTCTGACTCGATTTCGACCCTGTCCTCCTGCCAGAGTCTGTTAATGTGTCGAAAATGTTACGAGCAGAAACATGTGGCCAACTCAACGGCAGCCCCAACAAAATAGCAACAGAAATAGCACTGCAAAAAATTCAAAAACCCCGAAACAAACTAGGAAATATTGTAAAATATGTATTTAATACTTCACATTATTTTACAATATTTATTTTCTCGCAGTGCATCGTCAACCGCAACTTTTGCCGGCTAGTAGCAGCAACATGGCGCACTTTTCCCGGGCAACTTTTGATGTTCGCTAGACATAATTCTAAGAAATTTTGACACTTTTGACATTTAGTAGTTTTGTCTACGCGCAGTCGAAGTTAGGGTTGAAGTTGCGCCGAGGGCCTCAGCTTTATTCATTGTCTTTTCCAGAATTCTGCCAGTAAATCCATGAGCGCAATTAAAACTTGCAACTACTTGGGGGCAGAGAGTGTGGTGAATTTTGGGTTTTGGCCAATATCCAATGGTCAGCTTCGGGGGTCCTGTGATCCGGAGGCAATACATTAGCCAACTGTGTTTGCTTTTGGCCGCAATTTTATGCTAAGCGAAAGTTGCCAGAGTAGCTGAAGTTTTCAAGGGAAGGATCTGGCAGAAAGTTTTCCTGGACAATATGATATGTATTAAGGGCGTAAACTTTTCGTCTGCATAAGCTGCACATTATTTTTCCGGCTGGAATATTTGAAAAGATTGCTGTTGTGGAAGTGGGGTAAAAGATTTTGGTTTGCTTTTGATGGTTTAATGGCTTTTTAAGTTGTAATAATGGTTTTTGTGTTTGATAATATACATATGCATTTTTACATTTGATAATCAAAATACTTAAAAATACAGATGTTGTTTATTTGATATAATATCTTTTCAGAACAATTCCCTCGATCGCAAGGGACATAAATCATATTTATAACCTTTCCTATGCTCCTATCAGGAAATATAATCACATGTGGTTTTCTCCAAACATATCAACCACCAATACTTCATATCGAAATGCCTGCTCGCCTTGATTTCTCACGAAAAATCAATAGAAACTTGGTTTGTTTTGGGTTTGGGGTTTATTCAATTATGGGGTTTCCAGCGCCCTGGAAACAATTAGCAAAGCCATACAAAATCTATATCCATTCGATGGCCTCTCATGGACGATTGGCTTGCCTTAAGTGGCACCATTGCCCGCCTATCGACGATTTACATCTGTTTCAATATACAGTTTAAGTTCGGCTTGTGCATGCAACGCAGAGATTACACCCACATAAGAAGTGTGACAAATGCGAGGGTAGCTCCTGCAATCTTGCTGACAATAATCTTTGGCAATTTATTGTGCCCGGTTGGCGGGATGTCTGGGCTCTGGGATGGTGGCTAATGTCTTGGGGCAACACGGATTAGATGGTGACAAACCGCCCGGACAAGTAGCGCTAGTAAGTAACGCCCCCCCAAAAAAAAATAGCACATCATTGGGGGAAAAAGTTCCGATCTATCTGGCAACTGTTGCTGATTATTTATTTGCGCTTTTAGCTCGCCACACACTGAGATAAATTTTCCACACACGCTGTTTTTTCCTTTTCCTTTTTGGGAAACTGCGATTTTTGTGACAGCCAGTGCGGTTTGTAGGGGTAGTAAGAAGTGTAAGGAGGAAAAGTTGGAAGTCCTGGTCCTTTTTGACAAGGGTGGACAATGGCGATTAGCGCTTGGCACTAATGGGGGAAACCCAGAGACATGGGGCGAGAGTCATCTGTTTGCTCAAAGGCTTTGGCCACACGAGGGGTTTGGGGAAAAGCTGAGAGCAGGCGGGGGAAAACTGGTGAAAGTAGGGGGAAAGTAAGGGGCTAGGGAAGCTGCTGTCTGGGGAGCTATGTGTCCTGTTGCTGGTGCTGACTTGCCACTTGTCTTTATTAGTTTTTCGTATGAGTTTTGCTTCTGTCTCCTAGTGCACTGGTCAAAAAAAATAATGTTATATAATATATAACATAACAAAAATATTACAACGATTGATATTATCTCAAATATGTTCTTATTTAAAATAAATTAAATACTTAAGTTCTAAAACTTTAATATATCATCTTACAACTCTTGTATGTGTGTAGTTAATGATTATTTACTTAAAAAGTAGTGAGTGAAAATCTCTTAAATAAATTTTTAAAATATCTATAAATTTCTTAAATGCCAATTTGAAACAAAAAATATATTTTACAGTTTTCTTTACACTTAAAAAGGGTAGTAGCTTCTAACATTTCGGAGATATTTTCTTAGTAAGTAAATGGCAATCTTTTTTTTAATTACTTTGAAAAATATTTAATCTATGTATATACTAATCTTAAAGTCCAAAAAATAAATAGATTTCTCATAGTGTACCTGCCTTCTCTCTTGTCAGCAACAGGATCAGGATAAAGTGCATTGGACATACTTTGGGTTTTGGTTAGTTGGTTGAGGGATACATGGGGCGGGAGGAGATTTAGCAATAAGGGTAAGGACAAACGACTTTTGCCACTTGTTTACTTGCTGCTTAGGTTATTAGCCAATGCCACATGTTTGCTCAGCCGGCCAGAAGAGTGTGAAAATTGAATTTTCCTCCGCCCTGCATATAGCATCTCTGATTTGTAAATTTACATAATTACCAGACAAATGAAAAGAAATATAATTTCTTATCGCAGCCCTTCGAAAGGGCTGACCCTCAGTATCAATAAATTTTCGTATCTATTCCAATCTCAGATTTTGTGGGGGAATGAACTCTGAGGTAACTATTGCACCGCGGGAGACAGAATGTCAATAATCTATCCAGATTCACTCAGGTAGAGGTTGAATCGGTTTTTTCCGAGAGTCTGGGTGTCCCGTGTCCAATGGAAAATCTTCTTCGTTGTCATTTGATGTCACGCTTCAAGAGCTGGAATTGGTTTTTGTTACCGCAGCATGCGAGGGAAAATCTGGCCCAGGTTATTGACTTTTTCGTTGATTTGTCTCTCTCTCGCTGGGACAATAAATACTCGATGCGTTTGGTGTGTTTTTGTCGAACGCCGGACACTTGAAGAGGCATAAATTAAAATTCAATAAAAATGTCACAGCAAAACACACACTTGAGCCGCAGAACCTTTTTTGAGGGTTTTTGTAAGGTCCCGGCAAAGTTACTTTGATTTTGATGGGATGATGTCCAGGCTCCTCAGGTGGCAAGGTAATAATTTGTTTAAAAAGGGTTCGAAAGCGTACCATGTAAATTAGAAGTAATCACAAATTATGAAAAGGTCCTTTAACTTTTTTAAATGCTAGTTTAATGCATGGTTTTTGTATTGATTTAGAATTTATACCATGTAAATCAAAATGTGTAAGGATCTTTCATCATTTTTAACTTTAATTATATCCTTTTTAAATCCCTTGCGGGTACGAATTTCCAGCTAAGTTGTGCAATACTTCATTTAATTTAATTCCATTTGAAACTAACTTGCACATAAACAAACTTTGATTGCTATTCAAATCTGGTAAATGGCTAGATCACTTTGAAATTCATGTGTCGGCGAGTGGGGAGGCGAAGGACTTATAAAATGGGGCAATAAAATGGGAATAGAAGCAGCAGAAATCCTGGCCAGTACGCAACAATTTATGTGCATTTATAATTCAAAGGGACAGAGCAACAGGAAAAAAGGGAAAATAGATAAAAACGCCATAGAGGCTGGAGGAAATGGGAGGGGCCGACAGACAGGCGACAGGCGACAACACAACACAAATTGAATTGGCTAAAAAGTTTTAATTAATTTATTGTTACTTCAGCCTGGCAGTAGCAGCAGCTTTTGATTTCCCCCAGACACTTCAACCCACCCGAAAGTCAGCTCATTTAAATTGTTCTCCTTGTGTTAATGCATGGCTGCAAAAGTTATCTAATTGTTTAGTGCCAAGGGTACAAAAACAGAACAATTGGGGTGTTAAGGGGGTTAAATCGAGGAGTTAAGGTCCAATTTGGGGACTGGGTAATGGCCAGCAATGAGTCAGCCCTTTAAACGGTCAAAGGACTTCTCCAATTTTATTGTCTTCTCCCAAATGTTGTTAGTTAGTTACAACTGGAGCTCTCTGAAGTCAGTAACCCAACAATTTTAGAGCCACTTGTAAAGTCATTTTATTTTATCCACTTTTAAAAGTTGCCTACAAACTATTTTTTTAAACACCTTCTTTTTATTAAATACCATAAAATTTGTTTTTCAAAAACATTTACAATATATAAAACTCATCAAAAGTTGAATCTCAAAATAAAAATTTTATAACAAACTTCATTATTCCACCAGTAATAATATTCTGTAGAAAGTTAAAATTTAATTCCAAAAACCCAGCTTACTAAGCAGAACCCAAGAGGTCACTGAAATAATCCACCGTGAAGCAAACCCAGATACATTTCAAAATGCATTAGAACCGAAGCCGGAAAACTCCCTAAGAAGCCAAACCACAATACGAGTCTTCAAGACAGGGCCAATTATTTGGCTAGCAACCGAATCGGGTAATAAATACACATCACCCTCGATTAAGATGTAGGCCAGAGAGGAAAACCCTCAAGAAACCGTGTGAAGGGAACGACACCTGTAACTGAATGGAGCAACCCCCGGAAAACCCTAGTTTCGAAGAGCTACTTAGCCAGGATATTCCATTGTCTGCCGAGTGAGTCAATTGCACAATGAAGTTGTTTTGATGATGATCCCGGGAAAAGCCACCGACAGCTGCCCCTAAAGTGCATTCCAGCGAATGTAAAACTATATTATTAATCAATATTTATGGCAGTGAGCGGGGGCTTGAGACTAGCCGACCATCTATCAAGTGAGCAGTTCAAAAAAACGAGGGGAAGAGAAGAAAACCCAAATGAAAACCGGGAAACCTGTTATGCGAGAGCTGGGCAAACAGACGGCGAGACATCTAGGGTCGAGTTGCAAAGGAAAACATTTCCAGGTAGACCTCTCTCGATTCATGCTTGTGTGCACTTTGACCACAAAAAGGTCAAGACGACGCTCCTAAAGATACAGATACTCGAGAGGGAAGACTCTTGGGAAAACACTTGGAAAAACACTGGGCAAATATGATATATGGAGTTTGCAGCGTTTCTAAAGTAAGGAAAAAAAATTATAAATAAAAGGTAATGAGCAAAGATTGAAGAATGATTTTTAAAGTAAAAGTTATAATTATTACAGTTCCTGATAATTGTTGTTAAATAATTAAGATTGAGAGTACTTAATTTGTTATAAAAAATTTTTTCTGAAACATTAAGATTCAAAGTTCTTATAAATAATTTAACCTTAAGACGAGGCATATTTTAGAATCGGAATAAACCCAACCATAAATCAAAATTTATCCCATAAGCTTTTCTTAATGTCTTCTCTAATTTTTCCCAGTGCAGCTGCAACATTATAAATTGCAGAGGGATTTCAGGGTCTGCCCTGCGCCGGGCTGTCTTCTCTCGAGGTAGTCAAATAAATATTTTTTTCACAGACTCAACTCGTTCAGGTCAACCCCTCCGTATCGCACCCCTGTTCCCCCATCCTAACTACATATATCTCTCTGGATTTCACTGTCCAACAGTCCGTAACCAAACAGATGAGCAAACGGACAACCGTAAAAGTGTTGCCGTTGCCATGGAATGTAAAGTCATCTTCATGCATAAATAAGCTCGGCAGCAAAGCAAAGTAAGGGAAATGAAAAGCAGAACGCAAAGTGTTCCCCTCATATCAATTTCCATATTAAAATAGTCCAAGAATCGTATGAAAAACGCTGGCCTTTCGTCTTTGATTTGTTTGTAAAACATACGAATATACTTTCCCACATCATTTTGACATCCGAAGTATTTCTAATTGAATGCACACCCAATAGAGCCGGTTCTGTCCAAATAAAGTTTCTTTTAGTTCTATCTGGTGTAACTGAAGTTAGATATAAATTCATTAAATTTCATGAGTTGGTTCTTTTACATTTTCTGTTGTTTTGCCTGGAATTATTGGTATAACATTATTTTGTAGTTTGTCTGGTAATTGATTGTTGTTGGCTTAACGCTTCGATGGCGTAGTACAAATTTCCCAGATTTTCAGTTCAAATAAAGACTTCTGAAGTCAAGTGTTTTCTCACCTTTGACAATACAAGTCGCCTATATTTCTGCTGAAGTCGCACCTTAAGTCACTCCTTGAATTCGGATCTGGTTCTGATGAAATATTCAAATTTTGGCTTTACAGGGAAAATAATTGTAGTTACATTTTGTAAATTTGTTGATATAGCTATTGTAATTACCATTTTAAAAAATTCTAGTATTAAGAAGAAAAATAGATAGTATATTTTTAACCATATTGGATATTCTAATAAATAATTTTTTCGTTTCAGCATAAATAATTACCAAGAAACCTTAAAAACAACCCATTAATTATTAACTTTTAACCAAAAATATTGAAATGTTAAATATCCATCAGCAATTTTAGCAAGCTATTTATAGAAGCATGATTCAACTGTATTCCCTGCCCTACGTTTTAGAACCTATTTACCAACATTTTCCCCTACCATTTTCACTCCACTTTGGCTACTATGCAATGCAAATTTTTTCCCAAACAATAAACCATTGGTGGCCATGTAATTAGAGCCAAAAACCAGGCCGGCACAATTGACAAATGAGCCTGTTCCGAGGACGTTGGGTGCGTTGGTCCGCTTTATTAACGGCTTAACTTGCTGTTGGTCAACTGAATCAAACGGGGCCGAAATCCATGGCCAGAAAAAGAAAACACACGGGGAAAACTGCTGGTTGGAGGGACGGTCTGTGGAAAATAGGGAGTTTCGAGTGCCACATGCAACTCAATTAAGTTTGGCGGCATCGACGGCAACAGTGTGGCTTAAATATTCGCTGTTGCATAATTTTCCCCGCGGCCAGGAGTCGACGTTTTATAAAATATATTACGTTGGGCATAATAATTCACGCATTGAACGGGAACGGGAACAGGAACTGGGAACAGGGAACAGTAACGGCGAACAGGAGCAGGCTTCAAGCGTTGCAAAAACTAATTAAAACCGACCGGCCACTGCCAATTAAGGTGGCCAAGAGGGTCGGGACACACCCACTCGACATGCATGAAATTCTCATAATAAATAGTTGGCTCGTTGGCGAGGCGTGGCAACTGAACTCCCTCTAATTTACATGTGCTCCCCCCTTGCACTGCAAAAAAAATATTAACATAGTTGGCTTTTGAAATATAAATATGTTATTAAGGTCTGCTAGCACTTTTGTAGATATTATGCAGCGCTCTCCGAAATCATTTAAAATATTTCATAACTCAATTTAACTGAAATTTATAATTTTATAATAATAATTTTATAAGACCAAGAGACATCTCATCTTATTTGCCTATTTAAATTAAAATGCATATATATTTGAAGCAAAGAACAAAGTTCCTATTAGCGAATTTACCATATAGTTTTTATTCAAAAAAAAGAAATGCTTTTTTATCTGTGGAGTTTTTTTGACGTTAGTTACCTAAACATATATCAGGTTATAATTTTTATGCTTACTTGATAATATCTTATAAAATTATAAACAGTTCTCCCAGTGCAGTCTCTCATAATTAAAGTCAACCCAAAAGAAGCTTTATGAGTTTGGCGGCGCCCAAAAAACGCGGTTTTATATTTCAATAGGCCCAACTGTCCACTCATCCCAACTGCAGTTCAGTAATTAATTGTCACTCCACGCACGAACACAAACGCAAACACAAGGAGATCCTGAGAGGGAGATGGGAATAAGTTGAGGGAGATAGAGATACCCATATAGAGGTTGAGGTAACGCGTAACGGGAGAGACACACTGACCCTAATTACGTGTAACGAGTTCATAAATGCTACACGCACCTGCAGCGGCACTTACTCTATGGCAAACTCATGTGGCAACAAATGCGGGGACAATTTCACCCCAGATACCCTGGAATGGGTATTATTCTGGTGGATTTCGGTGGGGTTTTGGCTCTAAATATTATACATTTATACTTATTAATATTTATTTGCTCGTTTTTAGTAGGTTAAATATTCCTTATGAGACCACATTATAAAGTGATCAAATCTAAAATGCATTAATAATATTTCTGTAGAAACTGCAATACTTTTCGGCTGTTATTGCCATTTTTTAAAAATTCATCTACTAATATTTTGTATACTCAAAATATTTCAAATTAAACATGACAAGATAACTTTAAAGGAGAGGGAGCCTTAAAAGCTATCTTGTCATGTTTAATTTGGAATATTTTAATTTAAAAGACAAAATAAATAATTTTGTAATTGTCAACATTTTATAGTTGAAATACAATTAGTATTGTAATAAGCTTTATATATAAAAAAACATTTTTGGATTAATATAACTTATTAATCAAATTTGTAAATAAATATTAAAATCAATTAACTACAAGTATCAATAAAAAAGCCATATCTACTTCAGCGTTTACTTATAATCTCACCAATGAGTATCAAATACTAGATCCTAAATACGAAACGCTTTTCCCAACTTGTTGTGGTCTCCTGTTGCGGCTAATTAAAATTAGGAAAACGAAACCTGGCGGCGGCAACTTTTGCCATTGTCATTTAGGCGCAGGGATTGTCTGACTCCGGATCCGGATCCGGTTGAAAGTTGTGTGTTGTGTATTGTGTGTGGCATTCCTCGTGCCACAATCCCCTGACATGTGACGTGGCAACTGCGTCCTGTGAATCCTTGGACAGTTTTGTGATTTCACAACTGTTTCATGGCCATGTTCAGTTATGTTTCATTGTCCTGTTGTCCTCGTTTCATTTCGTTTCGTTTTTTTTGCCTCTTATTTTTTTTGTCTGTCGCAGCCAGTTAATTAATCTTGTCAGTTGTCACCTGAAAGTTTCTGGCTTAGCGCGGCTTGCTGCTGTTTCTGCTGCCATTAATGCCACCTGACGTCATGTCAGCTCACACCTTTTCAGATGAGCCGTTCTGAGGATTGAGTTGGGTGTGGCTGAGCACAGTTATTTAATATATGAGCGTACTCCGAGGGGGTTAGGTGGGTTAATAGTTAATAATGGTTGGGAAATTAACTCGCAAGTGACCTTAATTATGTGATCAATTTGGGAAAACTGTAATCATGAAATGACAGTTAACAAGGACAATGCATTATTATATGATTTTGGAACATGTAACAATATCTCAAGCAATTTAATGGGTCCTGTTTTACCCACTACCTATGTTTAATAATGTCAAGGAACAGTAAACTCGATGATAAATAATATTCGCTTGAAGTTGGCATTTTTCCCACTATCCAATATGGCATTCACCTTAACCGCTGCAATTAAACAGAAAGACTCTTGAAACTGTCATAACTACATCTGAGGGACTTTAAGGACCAGCTACACCCACAGGTTATTATTTCTCATTATCCGTAAAAATCTTCCTGTCTTTCGCTCTGCTTCCTCTACGGATATACTATCCCTCTGACCGGCTGCGGGTATTATTGATGACGTTTCCCTTAACGAACTCCCAGCCAGCTCAGCTGAGCTCCTTCACATGCTCGTTCTTATCGGGCACATATAAAAGTCAGGAGAAATCGCCAGCGTTTTCAGTTGATTGCAGGTGTTGTTGCTGGTGTCTCCCTATATGCCACACCCTCCCCGCCATTTTTTTAACACCCAAAGCCCCCTCCCATTGGTGTATGTGGTATATGTATTGCAGGTGGCAAAGCATAAAACTTCATTATTGTGCCGTGTCGTCTACGTGCGATGATGGCAATAGAATGCCGTTAACATCTGGCAGTCGCATCAGCGGCAATGATACCGCAAAACAGCAGCAGCAACGTGCAACACAGCGAGGGGCAACAACAAAGGCAATATATCATGAGTCCAGCTTTTAGCAAGCTTTTCATAATCAGTGATGCATTGCCAACAGACAGCAGCTGACAACCATGAAGAGCAGTACACTCAGCGAAATTATGAGACCTGTTAAAAATTCTATAAAAAGAGATATTTACCACAGATAACGATATTATATAGATATCCCTATCAAGGTCCCAAAAACTTAATATTAGATGTTTAAATGCAAGGCAATTATTTCTTTGCCTGAAGCAATCGTTCAAATCCATGTCCCAAAACATTATAATAATATTTAAAACTCCAAAGAAAAGTTATATTCAAGAGTTTTAATGCCATGAATTATACTTGACCTATATTTTATGTATAGAATTCCATTTCACAAATAGATCCAAATCAATCAATCGATTTATTTTTATTCGTGTGAAAGGGCGCGAAAAATACCAGCATGGCTGGCATGACATTGTTGTGAGTCACGGCTTTTGTTGTTCTTGTTGTTATTGCCGCTGACATAAATCCATATTTTGTATAGCAAATTTCACGATTGGCCGGCAAGAACAAGCAGAGCTGAAATCATCGGTGGAAGGCCAGGGAAATTGCTAAAAATTTCCAATTAACTTTAAAGTTGAAGGAGTGCCAAGGAGAAATGCTGACCGTGGTGAATGACAATGACACCATCGTGTGCCGGGTGCCTTGCAGCATAAATCCCATTTGAAGATGACAAAATATTCAGGGACTTCCCCCTCGCTCTACAGCCATCTCGCTTGCACCACGAGGAGTGCCGTCTTTGTCTCGCCTGGTGTCCATCATTCTTCATTTAGTGACCCGACACGAGCGTAGGATGTCAGCAGCTGTTGGCTCTGGCTCCCTAGCATCATCATCATCATCGATGTGGCTCCATTTTCAGCACCTTACCGCCCACTTTTGAATGGGGGGGGGGGGGGGGGGGGTGTTTTCTACAGTGATGTCATTGAAAAGGGACGGGGATAGGTGGATGTGTACAACGTATGCGGAAAACAAACAATGCGCGACAGGCGGGCAAACAAACATTCAACTGACAGCAGAAATGCGCCACTGAGACAGATGAATGGTGATGCAGGGGCGGGGCTTTTGGGGGGGTGTGTGCTGCAAACCAGCAGCACTAGCCCCCGCTCGAAGTCAACAGTCAAACGGAGCTTGCGGTTCCAGGACATTGCACCCTGCGGTATTTGCCCTCCATTTTTCGCCTTTAAAGTGTTGCCTACATTACAGCTGAATAAAATATAGTTAGAAGTAGGAGAGGCGGAAAAGGTAAATATAGAAAAAACACTTTTTATTTAAACAGTAAAAAAAAAACAACAGTCCCCACGCAAATAAGGGAGATGTGGGAAAAAACTAAACTGAAAGGAAGATACAAAATAGCACAATAAAGTTATATTTTATTTTGATTTTATTAATTTAGGACAAATTTAATTGTTGATTTCTAGAAACTAGTAAATAGTATAAGACCGTTTTTTAGTTTTATTTGTAAGTATTTATTTAATGGTTTCCTAAGTTTTTAATTTTAATTTTTTTAATATTTATCTAGGTATATATATTAGGTAGTTATATATTTATGTTTTGAACGTAAATTCTTCCATAGCGATTTCAATTTCTTTGTAACATAGAGCGCTTGAAAAATAGATCTGTAAGATTATAAAAAAAAGGACATTAAATAAATATAGAATTTGTTTAGTTGTTAAACAAGTAACACGCTTAACAGACGAAAATATTAAAATGATGTTTTTATTTATTACAGTCTGGTCTTGAGATTGTTTTTTTTTACTTTTGAAGTACGGGTATAAAATATATTATATTGCTTAAAAAAATCTACTTAAATAATTGTTATATTTATTAATATTTGAAACGTCAGTTCTTCATTTACGATCCCCATTCTTTGGGTAAAGGAGAGCCTCATCTGGCCGTAAAGTATTCACTTTGAGCGACTGCAACAATTTAAATCCAACACATCATCCCGGGCAGCTTTTACAGGGCTGCCTCCTCTAATTACTTAATTACGTGCTGCACCATCGCTGGGAAGCCCGATGTAGCAAAGGGTTTGCGGAATGGGGGGGGGGGGGGCGGTTTTTCCGGATGGGGGATTGCAGGCCGGACAGCAGAGAAGCCAGCAGGAGCCACCGAAAAAGCCGCACTGGTTACACCTGTGGCCAGACTAATCTATCATGTGCCATAAAGCGCTAAACGGGATGCGAGGAGCCCCCTGCAACGGGAGGGCCATTGGAGCTGTCTCTTTAGTTGTCCGCCATTCTCGGCCATTTTCATCCCGCTTTTGCCACTTTTCCCGCTTTTCCCGCTTTTCCTCCTCTTTACCGTGTTGATAAGCCGCATTGTGTCCGGTGAGTTGCGCACGCGGCTTTTGTGGTCGAGCGGACGGTACAGCGCTAGAAATGTTTATGGCTCCGCAGGGAACTCGAGCTCAGTGTTTGCCTGCGCGGTGTGTGAGGTGTATCTTTGAGTGTGATAATACACAGAGAGAAATGATTTCGATAAGCAAATTATTTTATTTATTTTTCAATTGGGAAAAATCTTATATGACTGATTCTAATCGAATGTTAGAAATTATAATTTCAATATGAATAAAACTAGAAACTAATGATCTTTAAATCAAAGCTGTAATCAATTTTTGGATTCTTTAAAATTCTTTTAAATTATTTTTAAAGTTTCACCTCATATTTAATATTTTAAAATATTTTAAACTCTTGCCAAAAATTCATTTTAGTAACATTTACTGATTAAGTTTTTGTAGTGTCGAAAATATTACCAAATCAACTGAAATGTTCTTCCAGTGCTCTTGTGCCTCTGAACGTAAGAATAGGTGTGGCTGTGTGCGTGTCAGTATGTGGGTGTGACTGCCGTGGCGCAGTTGTTATTGGCCAAACGAGTTGGCCAAGCTGATCCCCAACGAAGCGCCTGAAAGCCTTTTGTGCCTTCTGTCCGTGGGCTGATGAAACAGTGGAAAAACTAAAGGCCGGAAGATGTTAAACAACAGAGCTTGGCTATCTTTCCCTACTTTTTTATACTTGGTCAATAGATTTGGATATATTTTTAAAAAATTAAATATTTATTTCATTATTAAAATATCCCTTTAAGTACAAATATTTATTTGCAAGATTTTTGTAATCTCTGTTAACCAATCGTTTGTGAACATTTAGCCTGCGGCTCAAAAGCATGCAATGAAATATGCTGAATTCGGCTTTGGCATGAAAAATACTGCATGCTTTTGGGCGCAACAATTTTTCACTCTGATAAAAAAGGGGAGGAAAAACTTTTTAATAAACCATTTTGCAGCGTCGACAGCTGGAACTTTCTTTCTTGGTGACTTGCCAGCAGCCGAAAATCTCTCTTTTTACGCAAATGTGCAGATAGCAATCTGATTTCTTTTCTGGGGTACAGAATGAAATTGTCAACATAATTCGCAGTGAGCCATGAATTTTTTTTTCTGCCGACAGACAAAAACAAATGCTAAAACGAAGAAATTATTCAACCGAATGGAGAAATTCCCATAACCTTTCTGTGTGCAACAACAGAATGAAATTTGTTGTAGGCGTCAATAATGCAAATTGATAAGGCACAGGCCAAATATTCCTCTGGGCAGGGCTCACAAAAACCAATTGGGAAAATGGCTGTCGGGTAAAACATTAAATAAATAAGGGAAACCTGATTGTCACAAGAAGCTGAAATCGAAGGTAGGTAAGGGTTTTACAAAACCAAAAACCATACAATTATAAGAAATTGAAAACCAAATAAAAGATGGAATATTAGATTGACTTCCGAAATGCTCTTCTTAGTATTTTTATAGTTGGTAAACTTGTTTTAGAAATTACCTCATACAAAAATAATTAAATGTTAGAAAGCCCAGCACAATTAATTTTCGTTCAATAAAATGTACTATTTTAAATTAATTTCATTTCAAATACATTTAACTTTTATTAAGAGTAATAAATGTCTCAGTTTCCGAGAACCCAGAAAAAATTGTATAAAAGGGAACAATCAAAACGAAAGCATTCCCCAAAAAGTAATTGAATATGAAAGATACCACAAAAAATGTAGGTGCCTTGATTAATTTGAAATCAACAAAAACGAATATACTATATATTTTCGATTTAAATTTCGTGAACAATTCCCATCGCCCATATTAGTAATTTTTTTTTTTGGTTTTGGTTTGTGCACAATACAATTTTTGTTGCCCACAACTAGCTGATGAGGGTTTCCTCCTTCTCTTCTGCTGCCCAGGACTCAATTCGAAACGCAAGGAGGCCAAGTAATATGTATATACAAAAAGTATCGGAGGCCTGAAATCAGATATTACCCGCTGCCTGAGAGGCTGTGGAAGCCAGTTCCATGGGATAGGAAACGAATGCCTTGAGGGTTCGGGCTGCAGCTGATGGCAGCGTTTCCCTGGATCTCAGTTGCTGCTGATGCTGCAGTATATGCTGCTGGTGATGGAGGGGCACGCCTGGTGCAATCCGATGTTGATCGTTGAAAAACGGATGCTTCAAGGCCTCCTCGGCGGTAATACGCTTCTGGGGATTAACTTCCAGGAGACGGGACAACAAGTCGTAAGCGTTGGCCGGAAATATATCTAGCCCCTCGTACCGCTCCAAATGATGCCCACTGTTGCTGCAAAGGCAGTTAAAAGTGGGCTGCTCGCAACTTCGACACATTTCAGTGCTGCCATCTGGCCTCCTATATCTCCGATGTACTTCGGGG
Source organism: Drosophila subpulchrella (assembly GCF_014743375.2). Classification (NCBI taxonomy): domain Eukaryota; kingdom Metazoa; phylum Arthropoda; class Insecta; order Diptera; family Drosophilidae; genus Drosophila; species Drosophila subpulchrella. Next base: position 19,065,771 of record NC_050610.1, on the reverse strand, counting down.
GCCAGGAAAAAATCCGCATGCCGAAATCTCATGCACACCCGCCTCAAATCCAATGTGTTTACCTTTTGGGCCAGCAAAATCAATCTATCCAGCATGAAGGCAGTTTTCCGTACTGGCATATCGCCAAATAAATTGATTATTTCCGCCAGAGCCCCGCAATCGTGCGGGGCCTTAAAAAACGGATGCAGAGCCGAGAGCAGCGAGAGCATTATAACGCCAGCAGCCCAAATATCCACCGCAGTGGATTGCTGGGGATACCGGAGTAGCACCTCTGGTGGCCTATATCCTGGTGTTCCGGCCCGCGAGGCGTGCATATCCTTCTTCGAGGTGTTCGTGGAGACCACGTAGTTATTGGGATCCGCATTTGGGCTCATGAGACGCAGGCGATTCAGCAACCTCATGGTGTCAGCCTTTTGATTGGCCACATCCTTCTTGCTCAAATGGCCACCAGTCTGTTCCCGCAGTTTCTGCATAGTTGGAGGTCCTGGCAGGGCATGGTCAACACCACCGCCGCCGCCCAAGGCACGCATCCTTCGGCTGGCCATGTAATCCTCGGCCTCGGCTTGAGCAGAATTACCATCGGTCAGCATAAGGCTTCTGCCGCTTTCCATATCCCTCAAAAAACTGAAAGCCTCCCTGGAACTTAGGTCACTTGACTGTATAAGACTGCCATCATCGGCGATCCTTTGAGCCAAACCGAAATCGCAAAGCAAAAACTTGCCAGTTCGGCGGTTATATAGAATGTTACTCGGCTTAACATCCCGGTGAATCACATTGAATTTATGCACATGCCGCAGGGCGATGAGCAGGTTCCTCAGATAGTCTCGGACCTCTTGGAAACTCAGACTCCTGTAGATGTCGTGAAATCGGTCATGGGTCATATAGGGCATCACAAAGGCCACATTCTCATTGTACCTTATGCAGCAATTAATTCCAATCACATTGTCCACTCCGCCGATGCGAAACATGCACTCCAATTCCCTGAGTATTCTCTCCGGATGACTTGTGGGATTATGATGTTTGATGGCAAAGCGCCTCCTCTGGGTTTCCACGAGACATCGTTCGCGCTGCAGAGTTCCCAGCAGAACTGTGCTGAAGGTTCCACTTCCGATGCGGCAGTGTACATCGAAGATTTTATGTATTTCCGGAATGCTCTCCTGCAAATCCTTCAAGGCCTCTGCGTTTTTATCGATGGCTTGCATATTTCTCGCCTGCATGGCAGCCAGTTCTTTGTGGGCATTATGACGACTGATCTTGGCCAGCTTTTCATTGAGATCGACATTGGGATTGGGCACCTGTTGAGTTAGGACCTGTTGTTGCAGATAATGATGCTGAATCCCAGGGACAGCGGGCTGAATTCCAGAAGCCATGAAACCTTGCCTTTCGTTATAATACCGATTTGGGTGATAATTAGTTGAGGATACTGCATTCACAAGAGAGCCACCCATATTGTTAGCCGATTTTTCCTGGACCCCCATTTGGATGGCGTAAAGCGATTTGGTAGACGTCTGCTGATGGCGATGATGATGTGTGTCCTTCCTGTCCATTTTAAAAATTAGAATTTTAGTAAATATTCGCGCCACCCATCAACAGCCCAGGGGGACACAAATTCTTCCCTTTTCCGGCTTGGCTATGGAGTTGAAGTTTTAGTTGGTTGTGCAGTTTTTGATGTCGATTACTAGGCCTGTTTCCCGGGTAGAGCGGTATCAACCTGGCGCGGTTAACCGCGGTGTAAACACAATAATTTCGAATGTATTCGGGGGTGTTTGTGTTCGAATTTTGTGCTAGAAAAATTACCAGTAACTAAATAGAGACTATGTACTTGTGTTTTTTTCTAATCATATTTTGACAACTAAAGCAATTCGCTTGATGTAGTGGTGTGTTGAAGTTTGGCTAAGCCAAAGTTAACTTTTAAACTGTAAGTAAGCAAGGAGATATTTTTGGAAGTACCAAGAAAATTTAAATCTTTTCCAACTTTAAGAAAAGTACTTAGACATATTTTGTACACACCTCTCCAACCTTTCCACCTCATCCATTCATGGCAGGCGACTCCCTTTACGACCCATTCATATTTTGGCACTACCCCACCCCACAGACATACATATATCCTGGATTATATGGAAAAAGTTCCTGGGAAACCTATACCAGATGTTGCCTTTGTTGAGTTTGATTGCCTGTATGGTGTCGCCACCTAGCGGCGACTTTTTCTCACTGTCGTTTTTGTTGTTGCTCTGGTGCATGCAATTTACCGTTACTGAACTCGACCCTAAAAATGTCCACCTGGAAATTCGACCATCCTAAAAAATACGGTGTCAACATCAGCTGCCTGTCCACTTGTTTTTCACTTGATGCTCGAAGTTTTCCCGCGGCAACAGCTGACATTGTGGGTGTAACTATACTACCGTTAAATTCCCTCCCACTTTATAACACCACCAGTAGTTCTAACCCACAACCTCCTCCCACTTTTAGCTGAAACACATTTTGAGCACAAAGGTAGAGCTTTTTTGGCACATTTCTTAGTTCACGCTGCTGCAGCGAAAGTTTGCCCAATGAATATATTAAAATATCGTTTTAATAAACCGTTGAAATATTTGACAAGAGTCAGTGAAGGAAAATTGTATTTTCTTTATTAGTATTTTATACATTTTATATTACAATTATCTATTATTTAATATCAAAACATGTAGCAAAACATTAAATCTAAATAATTATTTTTAAAAACAACAAATTTAGTATTTTTTTATTTTGCAGTACAATCACTTATTTTTATCGTATAACTGTAACTCAAAACCTTTTTAAATAGATCTTTTAGAAAGATCCATTAATTTTGAGCGTACCAAGTCTTGTGTCAACAAGTGGTAAGAACTAAGTATAAGTTTTATAGCTAATTTTAATTTAACAAATAACTTTTTTTAGCCGCTTTAATTGTTTTATTAAACAACGAGAACGAAAGCTGTCTTTGGCATCCAAAGTTGTAATACTCTCAACACTCTTACAAATTTAACTAAAGTGTAGAATTGGAAATTTTGCGGTCCAATTTTGCTGATCATTAAAGCATAGTTCCATCTTTTGAATCAACATGAGTCTTCCGCACACCATTTTTATGCTTGGTGAGTTTTTAAAAATATACTATAAAATTGTATTTACTAAATTAAACTCATTAGTTTTTTTAGCAATTATAGTAGAAGGCTGTTGCAAGTGCATAAGTCATATTAAATTTGACAAGCATGAATAAATGTTGTTTCACCAGTGTATTCACTGCTGATTAAATTTCTGTAAATCAATTGCGGCGCTGGCAGCTAAAATGGCCTCTTTAGAAAGTCATTTGGCTGTCGAAAATATAAATGGGAATTGAATGTGTTCAGTCATTACGAAAGTTTGGGGGAAACGGGAGAAGGTACTGCGCCGGGCCCGAAGTAATTGTCCAACAAGGCAAACTGGTTAACTGGCATTTAAGAGCAGGAATTACAATTACCCAATGCTTTCCTCGGCGCTGTTTTCCTTTGGATTTTCCTCTTCGCTCTTCGACCCACGCTTTTCCGGCCCCAAAAACTCCTGTTTATTCATTGCCGGCAGTCGAGTGCAACTGGCCTTTTCGAAGTTTGTGCAAAACTATTGTCAATGGGAGAGCTGGAGTTGGCCCCGGGAATTCTCGAATGGCCAAAACACAATGCAGAACAACACTTGGCTGCCTTCCTGCCACCCCCATTTCGCCCTTTTCCCCCACTTCCGCCCACTGAATGGTGAAAAGGGGGTGGTGTGAGTGGCATCGCCAACCGACAACAACTTCTTCATCAGGCGAAACTCCCTTTGACCGAATTTCCTTGGCGCCTTCCGTCGTGGCAAGCGCCAAACGAAAACTTTTCCAGCCAAGTCAGTTGGGATTAGCCTTGATGGCCAAAAGGAGGAGCAGAGTGCGAAGGACCTTTGCCGGCATCCAGGTTAGACACTCGCTCGGTGGCAAACTGCAAATTAAGCTCGACAAAACGATTTGCTTAGATTGCCGTGTGCAAATAGGTTTCGGGTTTTCTGATGTTGCAAATGCCTCGGTAATGAGATGGTTTTAAACGAAATTGTTTGGAAATGGGAGAAGTAGAGATTTTTTTTATACTCCTAGATAAGTTATGCTTGGACTTCTAAAATATCTTAATCACTTTATTGAAAGAAAAATTCCCCTCTTTATTGATTTAAAAATCAAGAAATTCTTGAAGTCCCTTAAATAATAAAAATATGGCTATCCCCGCTGCTGCTTTTGTATTGGTCACTCATATTTCACTGACTAACTATCCAATTTCGATTGCCAGCCATCTATATCACTTGCCTCCTCTCCAATGCAGACGCAGCTACACTTTTAAAAATCTTAATAGCTGTCATAACAAACAATTTTAAAACCTTGCGTGCTAAAGTTTAATATAAAAAAAAATCATTCAGTCAAGGTGTAACCATGACCATGAAGACTCATTTTAAAAAATAATTTTCTTTCACTAAAAGACAACATTTTTTTTATAGCAAGATAGTTATGGCTAACGCTCAGAACGACAAATCATCGGGTTGCACTTCACTTTTGTGGTTGGGAGTTTCGTCGATGCAAACATGATGAATGCTGATGGAAGGTAAAATAATATTTAAGTTTGTATACTTTTAATTTAATTCAAAAAAGCTTACCAAGAATATTCAAAAAGGTTCCAATTCTCATTATATTCAAACTTTAAGAATTGCTGCTGCTTAAATTGCAGTCAATTGAGGATTTTTAAAGTATCGCCATATTAGTGCCGGTAAATCTATTATGTATGGTTGTGCGTAACAAATCTTTAATTTTGAATGTCACAAAGTTAAATATCAGATTTGATCTCTCTCTTAACACTTTTAAAAATATTAAACTGTTATTTTTCTTTAACTCAAAATATTATACAAATAAGACATTTGGAGTTAGTTAATACTAATAATAATGTAATAACCATCACATATTATTTTCCCATTTTTTTCAGTGCATCCTCAGGCCTTTGTCTTGCACTTTCGGCCAAACAATTTCGCTTACCTCACCCGCAACACGTTGCGGTTGGCAGAGGCGCGCCGAATGGGGATTTTGGAATGGGTTCTGGACCGTTTGGGATGGATGGGGGGAGTTGGTTTAGGCACTCGGAATCTTGTATGGGCCAAACACCCGTCGCGTTGCTTGTTGATTGTTTTGCCATTTTGCGGTTGCAATTGATGGCACAGGTGGTGGAGAATGTTGCCGGGCTTCGCAAATGACCGCAATGCACCTGCAAAATGGGGAGTGGGGCGTGGAAATTCGGAGGGGCTCAATTCAGGAACTCAGCCAGTCTTAAAGCCCACAAAAGTCTCGTTTTGGCAACTGACGCAGCCGGTTGTGCTCGTAACCGAAAAGGCAATTCCATGGAAAATGGCCAATGGCCTAGGCATTTCTTTGGCTTGCGTTTGGGGCACGTGTCTGGTTGTGTTTGGTCCTACTTCCCTTTGTTAGATTTTGTCATTGCTAATGCTTCAGTCGAGTTAATACCCTTGAATTCCTTTTGATATAGGGGCCTGCCAGAAATATACATTTGATGGTTGAAAAAAAAGATTATAATAAAGATAAAAGTATAAAATGCCCTTGTACGTAACAGGTCTTCAAAATAACAAAATCAATCCTTTAAGAATTTTGTAACACCACAATACACTTATATATAACTGACAGACTTTATAATTATTGTTATAACTTTTATTTGATGGGACTGTATTTTTACACTTATTGACGAAACATAAGGTGCAAATATTTAGGAACTTAGAGAGTATCTCTATGTGGCATTTCCTAAATTCAACCCTGCTCTTTCTTTCCGGTATCTTTTGTTGGCTGTTGTTACCCAGTGTCAGCCCAAGGTAAGCCGAAGTGCAATTTAATTTCCCAGCCGATGATTGATGCTACCATGCGGAGGCTTCACTCTTCAGAGTGTCCATTCCTGCCCCGACTCCTTGCTACAAGGATAATGCCGCACAAATAGCTAACAAATTTTGCCTTCCAAATCACCAAGGACCGGGGAGAGAAAACCACAGAACAGCAGTAGCGGTGGGAAACTTTTTATCGCCGGGCAGGTTAACTTTTAAGCAGACCAACAAGGACTCCCGATTCAAGAGGAGCGCAGGACATTCGCCAGAGATAAACAGATTTATTGTGCTTAAGGACGCACATTAAACGGGGCAGAGGGACTCCGACCGAAAGCCGAAAGACCAAGTACAAGGACAGCGATAAGGACTGCGGAACTGCCAGGACTGTTTATAGATTTTCGGTGTCCCCAATTAGCGCAAGGGAAAAGCGGGGAAAGCTGGGGAAAACGAGGGAAAGCGACGGAAATTAGGCGAGTTAAAGGAGCGCAGGAACGGTGCTGCAGTGTCCTTCCAATTCCCTACTCTTTACTCGGCTCCGGATAATAGGAATGTGGCTTCAGCACGGGAAAAAACCGGAAAATATTCTTAAAATGTTTATAAATTTCATATATATTTTATATTTTTAAATGTGTAAGAACAGGACAAAATTTTAGATATATAAGGTGGTATTGAAATATGTTACTTTAAAATGTTATTTTGGGTGTCTAAAAGTATGCAAAGAAAAAAGGATAGTCGGCTTTCTGAAAGAAATCATTGCATATCTCATTTTAAACTGTTGCATACATTTACACACATAAATACAAGCCTATAAACCCTTTACCAAATTTATTAAAAATATATTTTCTATTAAATAGGTACTAAGAAAATATTTGGCACACTTGTAAAACTATATAGTACAAGTTCTACAAGATGATATATGACTGAAACAATATAAAGAGCATTTCCCAGTGCACCCTTAAGCGACTCCTCGGAGCTCGAAGTGCAACTATTCGCTCCACTCCTGTCGCCAACTTCTGACAGTTGGCAAAGGATAAGCGCAGGCTGCGGCACAAAATTAACCACAAATGAGGACAGTGCCGAGAAATGTGGAAGTTTCGCCCATCGAAGTCGAAAGCAGGTGAAAAGGATGTCGCGGCTTTGTAGCGCTTGGTTGGCCAAGGATTCCAGCGGCTTCCTGGACGGCCACTTGCGGATAACTGCGGCCACAAATGAGCTTAGTTGATGTTTCACTCCTGCCGCTCATTTTCCTTATCCTGGTTTTCATGTAGCCTCGTTTATGCGACAAGTCGGTGGGTATTTCGGAGCTTACATCCTAAATGTCCTTATTGCTAATGTTTTGGTGCTTATTGAATTAGCTAAAGGTTTCAGAATTGGTGTCAAGTCTAACCTGGCTTTTTAAGGAGGAAAAGGATACACAATGGTTTGCTTGGTTTAATGGAATAAGTATTTAAAATCATTTTCGGATTTAAATGAAATGGGATACACTTTCTTACAATTAACAGGAACTGGAGTCTGAAACCATTTGCACTTTAACCAATGTGAAACAAAATAACAACTGAGAACTGTAGTTCATATCATATTTTTTAATCCGATTGAGATTCGGTGAGTTTATCTTTTATATTTACTTTAACATCTTCATCTCCAGATTAACAGGTAATAAACCCAAGCCAAAAGCGGAGACCCTAAGTCCTTACTCCTCCTCGGTGTAAACCCAGTTGGAACAGCATTATCCTTGGACTGGTCGCCCCTTGCAGCACTTCCTGCAACCTTCAGGCCACCTTTGGAGCCAACTAATAGCCGCAACCATGGCGACTTTGTCACACTTCAATGAGCCGCAACAGCAATAAAAACAAATAACAGCTGAAAAGTTGTCAGAGGGAAGAGCCAAGGATGGGGAAAATCGGGGGGAAATCTAAGAGTGAACTGCATTTTCCACACCAAATCGAAGTTGTTGCTGGTGCCGTTGGCATTGCTTTTAAGCTTAGTTAAGAAGCACTTTGAAGAGCTTTTCCTAAAGCTGCACCAATGTCCTTGCCTTCGGTTTTCCTTCCCTCTGCCGTTGGAAAATTGTTGCTTCATTGCATTTTATGCTTGTTCAAGTTGTCGTCGGAAATTGCTTATTTATTCGAACTGCTCGCTTGGCCAAAAAACCGAATCTAAACAAGGAAAAAAGGAAATCAAACATCTAATGGCATAATTCCCGGCCTGTCTCACTCGAACCTGATGAGTTTCCCTGTCCGACATTGGGGCAATAAATTTTTCCTGGAAATGGCTCTGCTTTTCCACTGCACCGACTACTGACTGACAACTTGTCGTTTGTTACTACCAAATTCAATGAATATTTTCTTGGCTACCGACCAAGAGAGAGCGAAGGGATGGATGGTGAAACCATTTTATTGACTGCATTTTCCACATGAGATTTGGAGTTTTTCCCCCCCCCCTGGGCCACAAGTGAAAGTGGCTGCATATTTTTTGCATGGCTTGCTGCAGGTACCATAAATTTTCCAAGCTTGTCAACTGCTTTTCTCCTTCGAAAATTCATTCAATTTTCTGCCCCTTAAATTCTTAATTGTGAGGCGTTGGGTGGGTCTGCAGAAATTGTTTACACAAATATCAATAACAATAAATTGTAGATTTATTGGCGACTGGGGCGTAGCGAAGAGAGGCAAAAACAAAATACAAATTAATATATTTTCAAGAACGAAAAACAATTTGCCTCTGAAGGAAATTTTTCGAAGCCCAAGGCCCCACAACAATTTGTCTTGCTTAATCTCAGTTCATTAATTTAAAGTGCTACTTGCAGGAGAGCATAGAAATACTCAATGGAGTTGGTCAGGGAATTTTCCCCCGACGTCCTGGAAAATGTCAAAACATCTTTCTGGCCGAATTTGCGGCTTGGTTTTCTTTTGGGCGAAAATTTGTGGGCCGCTCAAAGTTTCTTTCACACAAAATTTAGTTCCATTTGGCTAAGCATTTTGCAATCATTGGCAGCAGCCGTTTTGAGGATTAGGGTCAACTGGCTGTTGTTGTGTCTTTAATAATTCATGAGCCATCTCTGTGGCTGACCTTCGCAATTCTTGGGGTCAATTTATTTTGGCTACCCAAGTCATCCATCAGCCAAAGTCGCACGAGAACTGATGGCCAGACAGACAAAAAGTCGAGCCCATAATTCTGTGTAGGTGTGGCATTTGTCAAGGGTTTACTCTGATTTGATGTTGTGGGCAAGAGACATAGATTGTCGCTGGGGAAACAAATTGGTTTAGTTGTAATTAAAAATGAAAGAGCTATAATTACATTTTTAATATGAAATATTGATGATTTTGTGGAACAAAGGTTTCGATGTTTATAAAGATATAAAGAGATACATGAATTGATCCATGAATTTTCTATGAAAATTACAATTATTACAATTTATTTTTGACTTTTTATAAGTCCTAAGACTTGCCAGCTTTAGTAATAAGAAGAATTGTAATGATAGCTTCGGTACTTTTAAAAGTGCATATAAATTTTATAGATATCCCACGTTGAGATTTAAACACCTTCATTTTCTGCGCTCTCATCTGTTTATCGCCATCTTAATTTCATCAAATTAAATTGGCTTCCTCGACAGCTTGGTTTTTGATCTCTCGCAACCCGCCACGCCCTCTGCCACGCCCCCACACCTGGCGCGCCCCCAGCAAACAATCAACTAAAGCAACATGCACACACACATTGGAACACAATCCACCATATACATCGCACACAAGTGCGCTCCAATGATTCAGACTCCGGTGTCGGCTACTTTGCAGCTGCCAACGCCTTCAACATTTCACGCTGTAAGACACCCTGCAGAATCTACACTGTAAGAAAAGCTTAAGACATTACTAATTAAAAAATGTATTTAAAATATTTATAACTAAATTATGTATAAAATTTACCTAAGTAAGAGTATTTAGGCAGCCATTAATTAACTTACATATAAATTACCAATAAAAGGCGAAACAGATATTGTCTATTCTAAACGATTATTAAAATATATTTCAATCTTTTCACTTCAGTTTTTTAAAAATTTATAGTTATATATTTTGATATTTACTTGTGCAACATTTTGTATTTTCCAGGAATAGTTTTTACTTACAAAACATAAATGCTTTCTCCGCAATTCGACCCCTTTTTTACCTTCGATAGTCTCGCACGGCTTTTTCTAACTGCCATCACCTGCAGACGACCCCAGGTAACATTTTTTATGCGTCCTATTTGCAGCTTTCATGCTTCGTCTGTGCATTCCAGCCTCAGGCATTTCAACGACGAATGCAATTTTTTGATATTTCTAAAAAAAATATTACAGGTGGGTTAACTAAAAAGGGTGTTGGTCTACAAACTTCTGGGTTCATGGCACATTTTTAAAGTGAATAACGAAAAGTTTTAAATCGTATGCGCTGCAAACAAAATATATATGCATGCCGAGTTGACATAAAACTTTTCCTACATCAATAAAAATTTTACCATCGTTAAATAAAAGATATTTTTTAAGACAATCTAAATAGAATTGTTTTTTGTTAAGAAAAAAATTAAGAAGTAAATAATAGAAGAAACAAGGTATGAAAAAATCAGAGCGTAGAATGAACGAACAATAGGAGAAAGCAAGGGAAAGGCTCAAAAAAAAGATACAAACAAATGCAACTAAGCATGCAAACCTTTTACACTAGTGTGGGTGGGTGTGTATACTGAGTATACCCTTATGTAGGTGTGCTGTATGTGTCTATTTGAAAAATTTCCTTACCTAAACACAAGCATTTGTTGGTTTCACTCCTATTTTAGCCCTTTTTTTGCTTTTACTAAACTCCAGGAGGGCTGCATTCATACTCTTACCAATATATGGTTGCTCAACCTGCCTAAAAAGTTTTAGATTATTATTTAAAGTTGCAAGATACCATGGTTTTGATATTTAAACCAAATATTCCAATATTTTACTACATAATTTAAGCAGGTTTATATGTACATATATAGTATATAACTTTCTTCTTTTATATAATTAAAAAATATGATTATATATATTTTTGAATTTATAATAAAACCCATATATACAAAATATTAGAACCATTTAAAGAGTATTCGATTTTCTTGGAAGCCATCTACCATTTTGTTTGCTTTTCTCTTTGTCTCATGCTGCGACGCCGACAGTTTTGAAAAAAATGAAAGCGCTCGACTCGGCAGTTGGCCCATTCCAGTGCCACGCCCACCGCCACTTCCACCGCCCGCCGCCCACCATTGGCAGCCTCAGCAGCAACGGTAGCATAAATTTCCATTACCGTTGACAAATATTTACACATCGACCTCAATTCATATTCCTTTTGATGCTGTTGCTTTTAGTTTTGCCAGTCGGATGGGAGGATTGGATGCGGATGGGGGCGTTAGGGGTTTGCGAGGGGGCGTGGCACTTTTTGCAGTGCCGCAGCAATTGCTGCTGGCTATTAAAAGCTGCATTTAGCACTATTCGCTCACACTATGTCTCTGTAAACGCCATAAGGCCATGTACTGCAATAAAACACGTACAAAAATTACACCGTTTTTAAGCTCGTTTATGTGACGAAGAGGGGTGTCCGCTATCTACAACCGATTTATTATCATTTTTTACCATTGTAGAATAATTTCTTATAAATATCAATTGATAACTTAAGGTTACTACATTTTTTTGATTAAAGTCTTAAGTAAAAATACATGTTTAGATAACAGTCTTAAAATTTTTGTTACCAAATATTTGGTATGATTTTAGTGTAGTATTACCCATATTTTTACCTTCCCCTCCATGAGCAGGCCTCTCTCTTTACTTCTATAAATCCACCCAAACTACAAAACCGACAACCTGTCAGTCATCAGTCAAAAAATTCGAATCGAAAAGCTGAAAAACCACCGAAAATGTTCCGAATCACTTGTTTCATTTCGCTGCTCATCCTGCTAAAGGACCTGGGAATTTCCAATGGCGAGCCCTATAACAAACAACTGACCATATTTGTCGAGGCTGGTCGACAGGAGTGCTTTTACCAGCCGATTGCCAACACTGAGAACATTAAAATCGACTATCAGGTGATCCACGGTGGACTCGGCGAGACTCATATCAATTTCAATTTGATGGATCCGAGTCGTCACCTTCTGATCAATGAAATAAAGCAGGAGAAGGGAAAACGCGATCTGGTGGCCAATGAAACTGGGTCTTATAAGATTTGCTTCGATAACACCATTAGCTCTTTTAACCAAAAGATCGTATCATTCGCACTGGAAGTAACACATGCGGACAGAAATGAGCGGGAGCTGCGAGATCTACGCCGGGAAATGTTAACCGATTACCAATTCGATGTGGCTTACACCGGTATCGATAATTACATGGGCAAGATACATGTGAACCTCATGAGATCCCGGCAATCTCAGGACTTTATTCGAGCAATCGAGGCCAGGGACCGAAATGTGGCCGAATCCACCTACGCCATGGTCAACAATTGGTCGTGGACTCAGTTTTTGGCCATGATATTAGTTGGCTTTCTGCAGGTCCTGATGGTGAGAAGTATTTTCCATACAACCGGCACGTTTTACAAGTTTTGGAAATGCTTTTAGGCGATTATAATATTTATTTCAAGCACCTGGACTTGTATTACATATTTAAGAACTTCTAGAAAATGTATTAGAAATCTTAAGTGGTCTTAAAGAGGTGATCTTAAATATTTTATTATGCAATTTCCACTTATAGAAATGGAATTTTAAAGTAACATATTATTACACATTATCTCAAAAACTTAAGGATAAAATTCGGAGAAATATGTATTTCAAAGATACTTCAGTTTACTAAGAGGTTCCTTCCTCATTTAGCTGCTCCTTGTGTCTGCTTCCTTCTAACGGCAATTTGCACTTCCTGTGTTTAATTTTTTTTTCCGCTTCTTGGGCTTGGCCTTACCTTTTGCCACGCCCCCTTTTTGTGCGCCTTTTGCTGCAGCGCATTGTTGGCGTAATTAACAACTGCGGCTCCCGTTAGCCATTGTTTACTCAGTGGCAGTCAGCGTCGCAGTGTTAATTACTCCCCGGCGCCCCAGAGTCTTGCTTAACCCCACCCTGCCTCTTAACCCTCGTGTGCCCGCCGTTCTCCTGGGGGTCCCACTGACACAGTGGCTCACTTAGCCTTCGAGCTGCCTTCCTGTGTGACTTTAGGGCGAGGCTGGCGGCGATGACAGCGCTCCCCCGTGCCGCTGAAAGGTGCAAATTAAGCGCCACCTGTGGCCAGTCAAGTGCCCCCTATGTGTGTCAAAGGGTATGTGTCAAAAAAATGGTCTGAGCAAACTTTAAAATCCGATTTAAATTTATGTTTCGGGCCCAGAAGTCCGGGTCAATTTAAAGGAGAATTGAAAATACATTCCCAACAAACCACATTAATTAAACTAACTCATGAGCCAAGAAGCAGAATCAATATGTTGATGATTTATAAAAAAAAATAATAAAAGAAATAAAAAATTTCAGATGAAGTTACTTTTTTCTAGAAATTCAACATTAGTTTGTATACCCATTACTCGTGGAGTCAAAGCAATCGTTTCCAACCCTATAAAGTTTATAGATTCTTGATAGGGATCACAAGCCGAATCAATCTTGCCTTATCAGTACGCCAGTCTGTCATTATGTTATTATTATGTTATCTCCGATAACAGTTTTTCTTTATTTAAATTTTGAAACAGAGCAATGGGTATCTGATAGTTGAGGTATGGACTATGGCCCTTCTTAAATTCTTAATATCTTTAAAATTTTGTAAAAGCCAGCTCATATTTAATTTAATCCACGCTTTGGGCATTTTAAATGCCCCTCCACCACATTAATTTTGGTTGGCGGGCACGCCCAAGCATGGGCACACTCACGAAACGCTTAAAAACTTAAACGCTGTCCTTGTTGCCGTCATGCAAGGAATCCGTCCAGAGGAAAATTCCCAGAAAAAAGAACCCTGCATGTACGCTTATTTCTTGGCATTTTAACGAGCTTTATGGCCAGTCTTACTTTACACATAAGTGGAGTTTTAAAGACCAAAGGGAAAACGCCGGAGGAGGAGGACTAACGATCGTTTATCAGTGCCAGAGGAAAAGCCTGTGTTAATTTCATTACGTCGACTGCAAAGGCTGCACAATCGTAAAAAAAGACATTTAATTGCAGCTGCCAAACGATGCAAAGGCGGCGTTGGCCATTTTAACGATCAAATTATGGCCGAGAAGGAGTTGCAGGCAGATATCCCCGGCAGATAATGTCCTGTCCATTTCTGCCATGGCGCCAGCTGTCATCGTCCCTCAGCAAAATCCCCCCTTCACAGCTTAATGAGAATGAGGCACAAGCCGGGTGACAAATGTATTTAAAGTTTTCCTCCAGCCCATATCCTTGCATCTTTTTGACTACCAGTATGGAAATTCATAGAACAAGTCCACTCACAGATTAGAGCTTAGTAATCGCCTTTAACACAGATAAAATGTAGGTATTTTCAATAAATTGAAAATATAAATAAGCAAAAACCAACAGAGCATGTGTTCAGCAAAAGCAGAGGAAGCCGTCGGTTGACAAAATATTAATGGAAAAGTCACACAAACGAAATTCGATAACCAATTCAAAGCTGTACACTGGGTAAAAAAGTCTAAAATAAATGTTTTTGCTGAAAAATGCTTGTTTTTAACGGTTACGCAATAATTGAAAATGTAATAATTTTTTAAAGTATTTATTTGAAAATAATTTATACAAATATTAATTGAATTTATTTTCCCTTAAAAGATTTATTTGTCTTTTATCCACATGTCAACCCATAAGATGCCAACCAAGTTCAGGTTGCGGGTGCACAAAGGCCATCGGGTAAAAAAGGGGTGTGCGGAGCTAGGAATAATTACATGAATATGTAAGGATAAAACCCTGTTTTGGCGCAGAGCTTGAATAGAACTGATGACAACAACAGAAAGCAAAACAACATATTTATTTAGATTAGGTTCTCCGGTTCTGTGGGAGATGGCATGCAGAAGATGCAAGATTCTAAAAGCTTTTACATGCATTTGGCTTAGAGAAATTGACAAAATAGTAGAGGAAACTTTACTCTTTTTAACAAGTCGAAAGAGTTTCCCATTGATTTGCCATTGAAGCCATCTTTAGCGGTCGGACTGTAGAACAATGTGTCGGTAATGTAATTACTTTGCTTGTGCGTCAAGTGTGGCAATCGAATAGGATTATGTCGGTTGCGTCATGGACAAACAATGAACACACAATGCGGTCGAATGTCAATGAAAGAGGATTATGATTATACTGTTTAAGGTTCTCAGTAGTAGGAATATAAGGATTATAGCAAAACTGATTTTGCTTAATAAGCGTTCTTACTTAGATTCGGCAACTAAACTTGAATAGAAAATCTTTTTCTTATTATCTTATTAATTGTATCTTAAAGACAAAAAATCATTTGTTTAAACTTGACCAAGCTGCTAAAAGTTTGTTATTTGTTTAAATATTTTAAATAATATTATTATGTTTTTATGAACGCCTTTATACACCTGAACATATATTTTAGCAGCTAATTTGTGATTCCATTTTATCACCTTCTTACCCCCTCGATTTCTTAGCCTTTTATCTTGTAAGCAATCCCATTAAGAATGCAAGTTGTGAGTACATAAGAAAATAAAGGAGAAAAGGACTTGTTCATTATGCATGACAACTGACAACTGACATATCAAGACATATGGCACATATTTTTGGAAGCCTTAACACCCTACTGCCCCCTACTCTAGATTCGCTTCTCCCTCCAATCATATATATACATATACGTATTCTTTCATTTAAGGGGGCGTTTTAATTGCAAACTGGCACACAAGGAACCCATTCGCGTTGCCTTGGCAGTCGCCTCTAATATTGCCTTTCGACCATGGATGGCCATTAGAGACGGTCAAGTGGCCACCACGCCCCCTTTGCCACCACCTCCACCTCCACCCATGCCGACAATCAGGCGAACAAATTGGGTTACTGCTCAACTGTCTGGTTAATGGCTACAATGACACAATTAATTGCATGTTGGCGGCCATTTCCAGCACTCGAGTGCCTCAGCTGCCACCGCTGCCAACGTGAATTAGTTTTGTGCAAAAATTTAATATGCGGCAAATGCTAAAAATAAATTACTAATTAGTTTGGAGACCCCCAAGGCAACGCAGCCACTGACAGCCGCAATATTGAAAATGGCACAGGCAAAATCAGAATTTAGGCGCCATTGATGGTATGAAAAATGATGGCTTTCTAGAGAAAGTATGATACTTTTAAGGTCACAAGTACACGTCTTCGAAAGTGAAAGATAAGCTTGATAAAATAAAAATGTATTCTTATGTTAACTTCTTTATTTAGCAATCTTAAAAAGGTCTTTTTACTTCTGAAGGTAAAATTAATAAAATATAAGTAGTTGACAAATCTGCTTAAAATATTTTCTAAATAAGTTTTCTCACCCTATTAAATAACTAGTGAAAATCGAATTTTTTTGGAATGCTGTTTAAAGTTTTGATGTGCGTTGAAAATATTTGTTTAAAAGCTATGAAGAATAAATATTTCTATTAATAAAGTTCAACAATCCAAAAGTTATCTCATACATAATTTACCTTTACACAAGTCACTGTAATAACTAAAATAAGTGAATTTAAAGTTGAACAGAACTTTCCGGTCATACTTCTCCGAGAAACCTGTTAATAACTTTTGCCTTAGCCTTCCAATGGGGAAGATCTCACATATTCCTTTACCCTTTATCTTTTTTTTGCCGAACTGCCGGCGCCGGAATGTCCTGTCCGGGGTCAAAGGATACTTCCTGCGATTGTATTGTGTTTAGTCGGGATAAGGGAAGCTGATGCAGAACAGGGCGCTTTAAACTGCAAAAAGCTTTCGCCCTTCAGTCGCTCGATGTTCCATTTTCTTCCCCCCTGGGAAACTTTGCCAGCAGAAGGCAGCTCATAACAATGAAACTTTGCACGCTTTGGCAATTATGTGAGTGGGCCAATACACACACATATGATCCTATATCCTTTGGCAAATTAACCCACTTCTGCACTGACATCCAATGTTTTCTTAGTTGCGTCTGCAGTTGTACAATTTTCATTTCGTTTTATGGAGACTGAGTTTTTACAGTTTTTTCCTCAACTTTCTTAGGTTTGTTTCGTAACCAACCAATTGGCCAACTTTTGTTTAGTTTCCATCGAGCTTGAACCAGAGTTAGTCCAGACTAAGAAATCCTTTGAGCGGGGTTTTCTTCGCACCCCTCCGGAAAGTGCACTTCTGTGTTGAGTGAATTTATGTTTCACATATTTTTGCTTTACCGCTGGCCCGGTCAACTTGTAATATGCAAAGAAATTCGTGCACGCAAATGCATTAGGGCTTTTTATATCTGCACCATGAATATGCAACTTTAGCGACTCAGTTACTCAAGAAAAATTTGCATTTTTCCTACCGAAATTGCTGTTTGGCATGAGCGGTGAAAAACAACAAGAAAAAAGAGTGTGGCCTCAACTAGTGGCTCATTAAAATGCCTTTGAGTCGCCAAAGTCAAGTTGCTAATGGTGCGCCCTCAAACGCATGAAAAGCCGGTAAAAGTTGCTAATGCGTTGGCCCGTCAAAAGCTTGCCACGAATTTTCCCCTTCGCAAGTCCAAGTAAAGGAGTGACCAAAGTCAGCGATTCGCACGACTGAGCGCTAACAAAATTACATTGCCCATAAAAAATACAGCGAAAACCGGAGTGTGTGTCTTTGTTAACTCCTGCATTTAGCGGCTATTAAAATGTTGTACGTTGCCAGACACAGATAATGAGCATACACCAAAAAACTTGACAGCTCTTAAAAACAGGGAAATTAGCAAGAAAGAAAAATGATTTAATAGATAGGAACTGAGTACATAAGATTAGGTTAAATTTGATTCGTGCTATCTTCTTTTCTAATAGAGTTGGGCATCTTAAATACTTCTGATAGGAACAAAAAAAATACAATACTTAAGTAGCACTGATAAATATACTATTAATATTGAATAAAAGAATAAATAAATTATTATTTTCTATTTTAAAGCATCAAATAGCTATTATGTTGCCCCATGATTTTTATAAGTCTATGTGCATAAAAGTAAGTTAGGATTGAACAGCCTCAAAGGTAAGGATTTTAAATATTTCTTAAATATGTTTAGCTATCTTACACCAAAATACTGTCCTAAGTCACTGAAAAAGTAATAAGTTCTGCTACTTTTCAAAGCGCTATCTTTATTAATAAAATTGCATTGCCAGTTGGGAGCTTTTAGCCCGCAAAGGGATTGCAGCAAGATGGTCTGTAATACCTCCCCTGGGAACAATTCGTCTTGTCTTTCCCGCCCTGTCGTTTCCCCCCGACTAATGCGTAAATGCCTAATGAAACGCTTCATGGCCGAAAAGCGAAAAGAAGTTTGGCCGTTTAGCATAGGACCACCCACATTTGGCCCGCTCGCCCATTTTCCAGGGAAAGGCCCTACAAGCCAGACGACAAGCTGAACTAAGGCGAGGACAATAACGACAGCGACAAGGACAACGGAGCTGCAAGGATGCAGGGATGCAAGGATGCAGCCGCCCAGTGACAATAATTTAATTTAATGTGTTTGCATGCAGCGACAACAGGAACAAGAACAACCTTAACCACCGAGGAGGATGCCGTTCTGGGGACCCAAGATAACTCACAATTTGTGGCCGCTGCAACTCGCGACTTGCAACGCACATCTTGCAACGCGGCAACCAAAGGCGAAATTTATGGCTCCTTCCGTTCGAGATTCCCCTTGGCAATTGGTTGGGGCGGGAAAGTCATGCTGAAATTATTAGTGTAAACATTTTGCATTTAATTAATAATGCGAGCAGCCAAGCCGCGCTGACAGCCGTGGCCACAAAAGTATGCAACGAAGTGCGGCCAACTTTGTTGCCAGCAATGCGATAATAATGAGGCATCGACTGAAGATGGGTGGCGAAAAAAGATTTAAGTTAACTTATTGGATTGCTGAGCTAATTATACAAAGACCAAAATTACTTAATCAAAAGTAATAATCAATTTTTAAATAAATAAGTCAGATATATCGATTTTAAAATAATAATTCTACTGTCAAGTCAAGTGTCTCTATAATAAAAATTTAACTATAGTTTAATCAGTCAAAACATATATATATTATTTAAATAATAGAACTAAATATTGTATAATAACTAAAATATAATATTATTTATAATATAAGAATTTTTTGGTGCTACAAACTTGACAAAAACGAACTTTCTATAAGTTTCCTAGGACATCATAAGTAAAACTATATTTTAAAATTTTAAATCAAATTATATAGCAGTGCTAAATATTTAATAAATTGTTTCTTAGTACTCAAATTTTTTGAAAACCTAACGATATTTTAGTTTTAAAGAACAAAATAAGTTAAAAATTATTATAACAAATTTTAATCAAATTATTTAGGAGTACTTAATATTTTATAAATTATATTTTGGCACTAAAAATTTTGTAATAAGCTGAAGCTCTTTAAGATTCCCAGAACAAGCCTACCCCAACGAGAAGCCAATGGCCAGCGGCCTAAATAGCCATAATCCCTAGCTCCCAGCTCGGCTTTTATCTCGCCTTTCCTCGCCTGTGGGAAGGCATAAATTGTCTGGACATTTTCTAGACATCATAATATAAAGCCTAATAAATATGCGACAACAACAAACGAATGGAAATCAAATTAAGCTTTGGAAGTGAAAAGCGAGGCAGAAGCAACTTAAAGACGCAGATTGTTGTAAATTGAAACGAGGTTGGTGTGGTAAACTAGGGAGCTCGAATGCGATGTAATGAGCATAAAAATGCTAACAGAACCACAGAGGAAAATCGGTGAGGGGGTTGTGAGTAGGTGCCAAGACGACCGTAAATCTTTTTGTGGCGCTTTCAAGGTAAAATAACAATTTAAGTTTATTACTCGGATAAGAGACAACAGTAAGAAAAACTCCCCCATGTTGAAGGAACTGGGAAAACAGGAGACACAGCACTGACCACTGAGGGGCTGCTGGGCAACTGGGCAACTGGGCTGCTGGGAAAACCCCCGCACAAATCTATGATATATGACAGAGAGAAATGTGCGTCAGTTGCCAGGACAGCTGTGAGGATTTGTTCGTCCTTACTTTCAGCTTTTATTCCATTTGGCGCACACACAAAAAGTTGCTCCATCCCAGGAGCAGAGGGCGGAAAATAAAGCAATAAGGACGATACTGGGGCGGGAAAATGTTGAGGAAGTCTCCGAGTCGCTCTTTTATGTAGATTGTCACAGTTGTTGCTTGCTCTTATTTCGTGGTAACTTTTTTTTACAAATCTCCAAGATTTTCTTTTATGGCGGCACCATACAAAATTAACAGGCCAAGTACCAAAGCAAGTTGGCCCAAACAAATAAAAAGTGGGAGATAGAGTAAGTTTCCATTTGGGGAGTACCAAAACTGCACCCAAAAGTATGTCTGCATCGGCTGCTTAAGGATGAAAAGGTTTCCATATGACTGCCTGGATAATTATTTTGACAAGCTTGTCGCCTTTAGTCTTATTTTATTGCCCTCTGCTTTTAAATCATCATGGTTTTTATGCTACATAAAATGATGGGAATAAAAAGAATATGCTTTTAGAATGTATTATAAATACCGTATAATAATTAACTCCCTTGAAAAAGCTTTTTATGCAAAAAAATGGTTTTCCAAATAAAGGTCTGTGATTTCACTTTGGTATTAAAAATTTTCCGACGAGAACTTAGTGTCTGTCTCCACATCTTTTAGGTGTAAAAAAAATATTAAAAAAAAAAAAAATTATTTATAAGTATTATTTTAGTGCATTAATTTTTTTTCCACGAAACGAATACACCCGGCGTTTTTGGCTGTATGGGGTATACAAATTTTAAAATAAGTCACAGGCAATATTTCTTGCCGTGTAGACTGGAGACACCTGTGCGTTGGCCATCACCTTTTTGGCCAGCTCCGAATTGAGTGGAGTGGAGTGGAGTGAACTGAAGGACATTGGTGTGGGCCAAACATGTGCGCCACTTAATGGCCAAAAGCAGTGGAAGGAAGTGGAGCGGCAGACGGCTTGACTGCTGGCCACTGGAAGGTCCTGCCACTTTGACAGAGTGCTCCATGGACACGGAGCACACCAGATTCTCCCCTCTTTCGCTCCGCTGACAAATCACAATTCGATTGTCTCTACGTGTCACTTACAGGACACGGGGGCTGCATTTAGGCAGCGTCCTTCCATTATACAATCAAGGTGGCACCTCCCAATTTTTCCCGCCACTCTCCCCACTCCCAACATTCCCCCGCCTTCCTCGGGCAAACAAAGCAGTTAATGGCTTGCAAGCTGAAACAACGCCTGTGTGTGCGGGGGTGTTTGTGGGTTTTGGCCTGCTCCACTGATTCGCCAGGGCCTTATATCAGTTTTAATGTCCTGGTTTTTGGCCACTACCCGCCGCCATGGCTGCCATCCGTGTGGTTTAATTAGCGCTGTCTGCCAGTCAACCATGTGGACAAATTTGTACATTGGCCACCGTTGAGCGTTTAGGCCAGCTTTTCATTTGCCCAGCAAACCGATGGTCGAAGTTCGGGTTTCGAGTTCATTGATTGCCCTTCAAGGCAGCTGTGACTAGGTTTTTTGTGCTCTACGGTTTGTCCTTAAAATATCTAAGAAAAATATATACTTCAAAAAGTAGCTTTTATATATTTGGGTTATTTAAATAAGAAATATAGGGATTATCGTCACAGTTATATGAATTTCAACATAATTTTAATTTCTTAGTAAGAAGCGGAATGTATAATAAAACAATTTAAGCCAAAGGATGTTCCAATATTAGATATCCCAGTCAAACAAAACAGGTAAACAAGGAGAACTTTGACCGTATCATCTAAGTTGAAAATATTCTTAAAAGGCACTACTTAAGTTCAAAATGCTCTCAATGAGCTTGAGTTTTGTTTGAGAATTGTCGGTACTTACATTGTTTATCTCAACAACTAAACTATTACAGTCAATAGTGCATACTTATCAAAAAGTTATTAAATAAGCTCAATTTACTCACTTCATCTTTTTTCTTCTTACCATTTTGTTCTGATGCAGTGAGAATTGAGCTAAAAATGTGCTTACACGGGTTTTAAGACCCAACGGTTCTCAATTCAAGAACAATGTGATCGAATATTTCTCTCTGTGTAATTTTTAAAAAAATCCTGTAACATAACTCACATATTTTTAGTATTTAAGCCAAGCCATTTAAAAAGTAAACAAAGTCTAGTCGAAAGCTTGGAAAAGCTCTCTCCCTGTAAAGGACCTTTTCAGCCCGCTGAATGAGGACCCCAAGCTCTGGAAATTTCTCTTCCTTGAACCACTTTCTCTTAGGCCAAAAGCTTGCCCCAGAAAGCTCTGGCAGGGATGCTGTAATGGCAGAAGTTCGCTGCCAACATCCTCGGATCTCTGCCGCCACTCCGGCGAGCCTCGTTCGCTCCTCGACTTTTTCGTCCTGGCCTCGTCGGTTTCGGCCTGATGTTGTAGTAGGTCCTGCCACCGTCGAAAGGCTGGCTAGTTAACCACGGCGTTTCAGTCAAGCTCCAGCATCCGTTCACTGAGGCGGCCCGATGCTGCCAGGCTCTGCGAAAAAAATCCCCGAGACGAGCAGCGCGTTCGGTCGGTTGTCTGTGTGTGTCAGTGGGTGAACAGTGCGTATGAGCGATTTTCGGTGGCACCAAAAGGGGGCCCAAAACGAACCGGTGGACCTTAAAGTTGCTGGGTAAACAACCAAAAGTCGGTTACGCGTGGCGAGTACCGGGTTACGGATTGAACAAACAAGGCCAAGAGCGAATGGAAAGGGCACAAGCTGGAAGGAAAAATCCTTAAGAACTCCCTGAAATAATTCAGAAACACCTTAGCCAAAATGTAAGCTCAGCTAAATTGTGTTTTCCCCGACAAAAACCTCTAATATAGCTTTACTTTCCCTTCTAAAATCAGAAAACAAATGTATTCTAAAAATTAAAAAAACACCACCACCTTAATCCTTTAAAATATATTTATTTTGTCTTGTGAAAACACCACAACCAAGAGAAAATTACAAACTCAATAATCTAAAAAAAACCAAATATATTAAGGGAAATGTTTTGCTCAAGACATCTGCCCACTCAAAAATTATTATTCAAATGACGGAGCACAAAATCAATCAGAATATGTACAGAATAAATACAATTTTTCAAAGCCATAACTTTTATAAAAACAACCAACCTATAACCCACAAAACCAAGGCCAGAAATAAACAACAGTAAACAAAATTTAAATAAAGCAAAGTAAAAGTAATATTTCTAACAACTCACAGTTACGAATTTTTGCCGAAAACTTTCCGGTCTCCGGTGCAGGATTTTATTGATAAATTGTGAAGAATCTCTCCCCGGTATCGAGTTTCGTTCGATTTTCAAGTAACCGAATAGTTGGCATAGTTTTTGCTCTAAATGCCGAGCGAAGGCCGTAAAAACATATTGGCAACATTTCAAACTCTCCAAAGTTCTTTTACCTTTGGCCCAGTGAAGGACCCAAAACAACAGCACACAAACTGGCAAACAAACAAACAAACAGACTGGCAAACAAAAACCATTTCGCCCAATAAATCATTGAGAAAAGCAGCAACAGCAGCTGGAAAACTTGTGAAGAAGATGAAACTTTTTTGGTTTATATATTTTTGTAAGCGGCAATGTGAGCTGCAAAAGTTGAGGAAGTCATAGGAATTAGTTTTGGAATATGGCCGGACAATCTGACGTTTGAGCAATGTTGTTTGAGCAACGAGATGGATTTCCCTAAAAAACTATTTACTGAAAAATTTGCATCGATTTCTGTGTGCCTGTGTTGTAACTGATGTGCATTCTGGATTGCTTGGGTTTCTTAGGGAACGGAAAGTTAATTTTTTTTTTTGGTCAATCTCCAGGGATAAATCAAGTCGCAGGTTCGTTTACCTAATCGCAACACATTCGCAAAGCCATCAGGGCCGAAATCACAAAGTGGCCAGCGGACAGCAGACGCCCTGCAGGATATTTGAACTGGCCTCTGAAAATTCTCGGGCAGCGTCTCACTCTCATCAACTTAAATTGTGGGAAATTAATCAAGTTGAAAAGGTTTCTTCTGGTCCTCCGGCCTGCGAAGACGCCACAAAAGATTGCGCCTCGGGTTTCTGGGGCGGTTCGGTCTGCCCTTTGTTTTCTGTTATTGTTATGGCCTCCAAAGTCTGGCTCTGACTCACAAGACAAGTCAACATGCGAAGGGCGAACCTTTTTTGTTGCTGCCAAAAAACCCTTGCTTTGCATTCAAGCGGAAATTAAAGCAACTGCACAGGGAGAAAGTCCCTGAATTTACGAGATTCAAATGCAAAAGAGAGGGTTTCGAATATTAAAAGATATTTCAAAAGTGTACAATGCCATTTTTAAGGCACCAAAGTTATTGGAGGATTTATTTGCCTAAAAGTCAAGTAAAGTAAATTTGATTCTGTAAAGAAAATCCAAACGTTTTAAATAAACTTATCTATTTTCAAAAATGTATAAAGAAAAATTAAATGATTTGGCGTCACTTTAAGTGTCAGCTCTGAAATTGAGCCCTCAAAGTGGATCACAAATTGATATGTGTTTTTTTATGTGTGCTTTACAAGGCAGTGAAAGCAAAAGGCCGTTGGGCGATTTTCCCCACTCTGCTCAAATTGAAATTGTGTTCCTCGAAGCCTGGAGCCATCAGCCCATATATATATACACAAACACACACGCACACAGGAAAAGGACACGTGTAACACTTTCTGCAAAGAGAAAAAGGACTTTAAAGCGATCCTTAAACGCCGGGCAGAGTTTCAGTTTTTTCGCCTTTCTGGGTCAACGCCTGGTTGACATTTTAGCCCGGGCGCAGAGTTCATGGAAACCCTTTTTTAATTAATACAGTCTGTGCTGCAGCAGCAGCAGCAGCACCCCTCTCCAGTGAAAACCTCATTAAAATGCGTTCGAAAATGAGACCGCAGACTGTGAACATTTTGTGTTTGTGCAGCTCTTTGGCACCGAAGGCCTTAAAGCGCGAAATCATAAAACGACAGTTGATGAATTTTTATTGTCCGTACTTTTTTATGGACGCCCACAGCCCCACCGGCCCTCAGGTATTTAATATAATTTAATTAATTAGCACGCTCGAAAATATGTCACCGGCTCTGAAAGGCTAATGAAATATGGAGCCTCATTAGCAGAACCGTCAGAGCGAAAAGCCCAATAGCCGATTCAAGTATATCCTGATTATGAGTAGGCGGATTGTCTGTGTGTGCGAGATGCAGCTCTTCAAGTGAGCAATTCTCATAAATAAGTCAATCGTAAGCTCTTTAAAACACATATCCGAATGCCTTTCCACAGGCCGATTGACTGGGAAATTATATTTTGATTGAGACTTAACCGAAACTAATTGCCAGCAGTTTGACTGTTATACTGAAATGTTATTCATCAATAAATTCATTGGAACATTTATTTGCGCACAATATTACCTTGTTTGGCTCGAATATTTCCAAGCAAATATTGAATTTAAGCACAACGCATTCTGTTTAATCCCCATTACGTTTTACGCTTTACGTTTTTCCAAGCCATAAAGGAACACAAGTGCATATAATATATTTGCGTCGCGCAATTTCCAAATAAACCATTTACGTTTTGCGTTGGTAAAATACCATCAAAAATAAATGAAGCATAAATGCCAAGAGCACACCCAAAAAAAAAAAATTGTCGAGACTAAGGAATGTGAAGGGGCGAAGTGATTTAATTTTTCTGTAATTTTCTTTATGGTTCCTTTTTTTTATTTTGAAAATCTCCAAACGACAAAAACGAGGCAGTATGGGGTAATTTCTGGGTGGAGAGTAAATAGGTTTTGCGAGGAATTAGAAACACGAAGCGCCATTTGGCGGCAAAAATAACCGGAAGGAATTATAGCAGGCCTCTCCTGCCATCTCTTTCGCTCACCAAGAGCCCCGTCTCTTTCTAACGCGAGGAGGAAATTAAATGTTTTACTGTCTGCGGTGAGAGATGAGAACACAATTATAATTTCATGCAGGCGACAGCAGGAAGAAAATACTTGGAATAAAATCAGCGAAAATGGAAAACATTTTCCCCATTTTTTTTTGCGGGTGTGTGGGTGTTGCATTTTGGTTTTGTGAAAATGTTTCCATACACATTCTGGCAATGTCCCGCTAAGAGGATCAGTGGAAAAGGCGGTGGAACCTGGGGGAAATGGCGGGAAAAGTGTGAGAAACTCAAACTGAAAGGCGGAAGCGTGGAAATTAAGTAATATGCGAGGCGCAAAGCGCTCGGAATTAAATTAAAAAGGAAATGAAATGGCCATTAAGTGTAGGCGGATCTGGACTATAAAGAAATAAATGCTCTTAGTGACAATTTAAAATAGTGTTTCAAATTATTTTTACCCGGAAAGTGTTATTAGAATTGTTTTTTTCTGAAGATATTAGTAACGAACCCTTTTCTGTTTAAAAGAAACCCAATTAAATATTTGTTACTTTATTCTCACATTATTTAAAATGAAGCTAGAGCCTATCAAATGTAGTCCCTTAAGTTTAACATTTCCAAAAGGTCTGAAAAATATAACAAAGGATTTTTCAAACAACATTTTCTGGCAATGAAAGTTCTAGAAAAGTTTTTGACCATCACTTTACTTAAATTCACATACCAAATAAATTGTACTAATTTAATTCTTATTTCTTTTCTCTTCCCTTTTTCATGCTCCTTTTCCACACCACAACAGACGCATCAACATCAACCGGAAATCAACTAAATTGTCGTCACTCCAATCAAGTGGAAATTTGATTAAAAAATAGGAGAGAGGGCAGGCCGAAGGAAAAGAATTGAAGGGAGAAAAGAGGAAAATTTGATAAATTCGACAGAAGGCAATAGACGAGTGCGGAAGGAAAATAGAGTGCGGGTCTATCAAAAGGTAGCACCGAAGGAAATCAACACGCACGCACATGAACGAGTTTGTTGCACGGGCACTGGAAAAACATTAAAAATCAGCGGAGCGTAAAACTTACACAAAGCTCGAAAAAAATAGAAATCCAGAATCCCACGTGAACAAAAGAGGACGAAAAAACACAAAGCTGCACTAAAAATAAAAATAAAAACACAAATACAACAGAGTAACGAAGTGAGAGAACAATTTTTAGTGGAAAAAAATTAAAAGATTTCACTAAGCCAGAGAAAGAAACGGGGAAAGGCGATCAACAAGGACGAACCAGCTGACGGCCAGGACATATAAACGTCTTTCCTCTCCTTTGGGCTAGAGCACGAAATTAAGTGCAGATTATCAGAAGATTATATTTTAATAGCATTTCAAGCTGTTTCCTTTTGGCCAACAAAGGCGAGACAGGACCTCCCAGGACTCCCCAAGCAGAAGGCTGACCCCAGAAAACGCGTGTGTGTGTGCCACAAGTACGGCTTATTGCATGATTACCGCCAAGGATTTTTTTCGGGCCTCCGTTTCAGGATTCTGTGCCCGGGAATAGCTAAGCAAACACATAAGCGTGCCAGAAATTGAAATTAAAGATGGAATTAAGTGTCGCGAGTGTGTGTGTGTTGGCTCAATAAATTGTATGTGCTAGTGCCAGTGAGTGTTTGTACACTAAAAAACCAAATATCAAGTATACGCCGTGCGGTCCAGCCTTGAGAAAGCTAAGGAGAACAGCAACAGGTATGTGCAAGATATCATCTTATCTATTCACACACTGGCTTTTACACTCGGTGGTTAGTGGGTTTTGCTGACTGGTTAGTACCTATTTTCTCAGATTAATCTGGGCTGGGCAATTTAATAATATTTTAGGCTTTTGGCTCTTACATTTCAAAAAGATTTTTGCTAAAACTATATTTTTTTAATAGTAAAAGACATCCATATTTTCAATTTTGTTGAATTGCATATCAAATTTCCTGCTTTTTTCTACATTGCATTTAATATTTCATGAAGAAAACATAATTTTAGGCCAAGCAAAGGCATCAAAAAGTATAATTGCGCACACTTTTTGCCAACTTGCTTTTCACTTAGAATTGAAGAAAAATTCGCATCCTTTAAATGCCCCATAAAATATGTAGCAATTTCCCAGACTCGTATTTTTCACCAGCCTTTATCGCAAAATCCGCCGCAATGTCTGCAAGTCATTTAGAAAGCCCTTTTCGCTATCCGCCAAATCCCAAGCCGCAACAACTCCGTGGCCTACACTCCACTGTTAATTAATGCCAACCGAGTTTCCGCTGCAGCATATTTAAAAACGCATTAGGTCTTTTGGCCGCTTTAGCAGCCCAGGCTGTCATAATTCTAACCGAGCATTAGCGCAAATATCCTTGGCACACACACGCGGATATATGCAATGGAAAATTCTTGTAATTACTTTAAATGCAAACAAACGCGCTGCGCTGTTCTTTTCTGTAGCCGAATGGAGGATTTTCTTTTTGTCGGTCGGTGTCCTGGGTCGGCATGTGTTACTAATTTCATTTTGCCGACAGAGGAACAAAGTCGCAGTGGGTGGAATTTTCTAGTGGATATACGCGTGTATGGCCAGTGCCATTAAGTCGGAGGAGTCACAGAACGTAACTTTCGTTCACGTCCAGGGATAAGGGAGATACTGCCAGTTCCACACCTAGCTGACACAACAGGACACTTGCAAAAATTCGGTTAGGTTGGGGAAAAGGCAGGAACTACCTAGGAAATAAGCAGTTGGCTTTCGAAAAGGAAACATTTAAGTGTTCTATGCCTTTAAGAATTTAAAAAAGAATTTTTAGGGACGTATCTGAACAATAAGTTTAACCATTTGGTAAATTAATCACAGCATTGTTGAATATTCATAAATCATGGGAGGAGTTAACACTACAGATGCAGCTTTAAAACATTCGATTTGATATAAATCTAACCTTTATATTTACTACTAAATTTGCAAACCTTTGTCGAGCATTCAAAACATTTGTCTATCCTATAGCAAAAAATTCCAAACCTTCATTTGGCACAGTCTGAACACATCATAATATATAAAGTAGGGAAGTCCTGCAAGTTTACCCCTTTGTTATGCCATATTTTAGATGTCATATTTTCCCTTAGTGTAATGATGATGAGACCCACTGCCTCCCGCTGCTGGAATGGCCCATTGTTGTTTGTTGTTTTAATGTTATTTGCCTGGCTGCCATCGTCGTCTTTGGAATCTGTCACCGTTTTACGTGACAATACGGCTGCAACTTTGTGTCCTCCGCTCGATGGGGCATGTTGCGAAGGTGTGGCTGTGCGACTGCGGTGGACCGCTGCGGTGGTGCGGTGGCTCATGAAGTGGGTGGCTCCCAGGTGCTTACTGGGGATCCTGGGCCGCTTCGCTGACCCTAAGCCAGCTTGCTGTTGTCGCATTGCGTGGCTGCTTACCTGTGGCCTCACCTGACAAAACTTTAACACAAAAATTTCATTTAAAAGTTTCGCTCTCGCTGCCTTTTGCCTTCATTTGGACCTACGCCAGATGCTTAAAACTTTCTCGGCCCGGGGAAAGGGAAAGGCAATGCGAATGGCAACGGCAGGGGCCTTTCTTTTATGGCAACTTTAGCAAATGGACATTGAGGTCGTTGTATGACTTTGGGTATTTTCTCCGTCATAAATATCGCTGGCAATTTCTTCCCGGTCCTCGGACACTCTATTAGCATTGGCGTGGAGTACTCACCTCCTGCTGTGGACGTTTTTAATGTCCCTTCTTTGAAGTTGGCGAAATTGTTGTGAATGTCCGCGCTGAAAGGAAAATGTCGGAACTTGCTTTTGAGATCAAAGTTCTTGATTTGCCTAAACTATTTTGAATGCCCACCACCTCTACTCTTTGCTTTGTTATAATTAAAGTTAATTTTAAATTTTCAATTGCGTTTTGCGCTTCGTGCCATTCCAGAAATTCTTGCTGTTTTTCCATTTGCATTCGCTGATATTGGTTTTTCGGTTAACGTCAAATAAACACAACCCAGTAAATGGTTAAACTGTGTTTTTTACTCGCATCTCAGCTGCACTTAATACGAATATTTATTTAACATCTGTTGTTTTCCATTTTGTTGTTTTATTTGCAGTTGCGTGACTAATTAAACTGTTTAATTGCATAAATTAAAGCGACGATTGGCATTGCTGAACATTCAGTATTTGTTTGACATGAAAAGTTGAGCAAATATATCAAGCATTTGTTTGGCATTTAATGTGGGGAAAGGCATTATTGAATTAAATAATTAAATTCAATAATAATTTAAGTTTACTGAAATAGAGGAGAGCAATTTGGTGCAAGGCAGGAAGCTAATCAGCTTGACCATAAAGTTGATTTATATATTATTTTGATTGATCTAAGGCACATATTTATTTTATCAAGAAGGCTTATTGACAGAAAGAAAATTACGTATGCAAATAAATGAAAACAAATGGTTTATGTAAGTGTGAAAGAAAAGTCACAACATCAGAATATTTTGTCCCTTGGTTCGGTACATCCAGGCAGAATTATAATTTTATTCAAAATATATTAATCAAACCCAAAGAAATTCGAGAATCGCTTACATTTGTTCAATATTTATCGACTGAGAATCGTCAGGGCCCCGAGTGCATTTATTGTAAACCGACACGCTGTGAAGCACTCAAACTTAAATCGCTCCCTCCAGCCCAAAAGGGATCCTTTAAAGCACTGCCGTCGCTTCATGACGCAGTAAACACTTATTAGACGTTACAGCATGGGGAAAAGGACGAGGACGAGGCCCAGGACACGGGACACAAAACTCCGGACAGGGACCCCAGGCAATGGAGCGTGCTGCTAAGGAGTATTCAACTAATAAAAACGTCAAAACGCATGAAGCTGATGACAAGTAACGCAAAATGACAGCACAGTCGGCTGGCAGAATGGCAGGACTAAGGTCCTTCCACAGAGAAAAACATCTTATATTGTTATTTATATTGTTTTTGATTTTCTAAAGCCCAAATGGCGGTTATAAAATGAGATTTCAATCATGATATAATTAGTTTCTTACTCGTTATTAGCGTCGAGATAATCTTTCCTCACACTTTCATAGAAATAGTGGGCAATTGGAATTTTTCGCTCTGTAGATTTCCTGTTTCAGGGGTGGAGAACAACTTGAATTCATGGCTTGTCGCATGCTGGCTTCGATGTCCCAGTGCGGGCAGCAATTTGCCACACCTGCCGGGAGTGTGTGTGTCTGTGTGGCAGCTTTTGCCACGCGGGCTTTCCACCCGCAATCCTAGGTTTTCCCCAGCTAAACTTTCACAATTAAAACTTGGCACTTTCCCTCGCTGGCTGCGCACGCACGATTCGCATTCTCGCATCGCAACGCAACGCTTCAATTTTGGTCCGCTGCCCCGCTGTTTGTTTATTGGATTAAGTAGATTTATCATATCAGATGGCAAACGCCGTCTAAATTTATCCCCAGCCAAACAGCCAAACAGCCTCCACCATTACAGAAACACATATCAAGAGCCAACGACTTCTCGTTTTTAATTACGCTGTTTTTTCCGCTGGCATCACGTACAAAATAAAGTGAAAAAAAAAACAGAAAGAAATGCGTTTGCCGGGAAAAGTTTTCTTTGCTACGTGTCCTGCCAACAGGCATTTTCAATAAATTTTCCTATGCTCGTGGAATTAATAAAAACACAGAGAACTTTTGCACTTGGCCTGGCTGCAGAAGGTCAGAGCTCAGAACAGGCGATAAAAATAAGTTAAGACACTTTAAAACTTTAGTAAAGAATATATTTCGAAGTACGACGAAACAGGAAATACAAAAAATATATAAACAATGTTTATACTTTTAAGCTACTCAAATATTTATGTACCTATATTTTCTTTTTGTCAAGATAAATTTTTTAAATTTAAAAAAAATGCAATCCATTCAAATCAATGTTTAAAAATATTATTAAAAGGTTATGAGATATCCTGATGAGTCTCTGATTTCATGGATTCTTTTTTATTGATTCCCTTAAAGCAACTTAATTCTAGCTTCATTGACAAAATATGGCCTAATCCAAATGTGATATTTCCAATTGATTCCTCCGTGCCCCAGAATTAATTCTTGCTTCTTGGCGAAGGAGCTCAAACATTTCGCTGAACAACTATAATTCATTCGCTCGCTTTCATGCGACGCGGTCGCACGACATCAAACACAGCGAACACGCGGCGTATGCGTCATATTAAGTATACGCCCCCGCGACACACGCTCTGCGTTGCTGGCCCCAATTTCTCTTCCGAGCTGCAGGCTCCAGGCTCGTCTGTTATTTAAACACAACAATTAAAACGATTTTCCCAGCATACACACACATACGCTTTCTTGTTGGTGCTGTTTATTTAGACGCAGGCATGTAGACATAACATTCAGTCCAGGAGCAGGAACAAGGGGCACAAAACTCTGGCTGGGGCAGAAACAAATTGAATGAACACGCGCCCCGAAAAGCGTTTAATAAACACAAAAGCACCAGCAGCAGCAAAAGAAACAGGAACTTAGGCCCGAAAGCGAATCTTGACTGTGGCTGTGGCCCCCTTTTTTTGGCCCCGGCTTAATGAAATGTAATGATGAGGGGGCGGCCCCGGGCTGGAGGAGGGGGCGTGGCAGGGACATCTAGGGCCACACAGAAAATGGAAGGAGAAAGTGAGAAAATGGCAGGCCCAGACAGCAGTTTTGATGTAAACTGGAAGTGTAACAAATAACAATGGCAAACTGCGTGGAAACAACAATGGAAATGGTGTGGGGGCTTATATTTATGAAAGGGCGGGCATATACGAGTATGTGCACAAATGTATATATTACTGGTTTTTAATTGTAACTTTAGTATATATTTACATGTGTAGATTGTTATCTTTTGTTCGAAAGCGGAAGAAGTTCGACAAAGCACCTCGAAAAGTTCTTGGAAAGAAGGGGGGTTTTAACCTTTAATTATTGAACGTTATTAAATACACAGGAATAAATTATCTACGCTAATATATTCGAAACAGGCTTAAATAAACAAGAACGCTATCAAATGCACAGGCATAAATTATTAAGGCAGCAATAAAATCAATGTTAAAAGCCATAAGCAAAAAAAAGTATTCCAAACAAGCTTAAAGGAACAACTTTAACGCCTTTTCAGTTAAAATTAATGAAATGATATTTCACTAATACTTATTTTATATTTTTATTGTAATGACATGTTTGATAATATTTTATATGGGTATTATATTTCTTAAAAAACGAATTAAAGAACTTAGTAATACGAGAAAGTTTATTCATAGGTAATTGCTACTAACAATTAAACTTAAATTAAAGTTAAAATGTAAGAAATGATATTCAGTTAATAGATATTTTATATTTTGATTGTTAAATTAGTAATGACATGTTAGATGATAATGTATATGGGTTGCATGTTTCTTAAAAAACATTAAAGAACGTAATAAGACGAGGAAGTTTTTGCGTAAGTACTTATTAATAACAATATTTGTAAGCAGTTATGGGACTTAGATGGAATTTACAACAATTTATATACAATTGTTATAGTTACAGGGAGCGGGAAGACTAGGGTTTACCTTTAGGGCTAGCCCGCTTGAAGGGCTCTTTGGTTAAGCAATTTAATGTGCGCCCAATTAAGTCAACAACAGCAGCCAGGACTCCACTTTCGGGTCCTTTCTGTTTCCGTTCTTTCGCTCTCTAGCACTAATTTGCATATGAAACATTCAACCCGCAACAGGAGCGGGAGCTCCAGCAAATTGGAGCAACATTTTTTATAACCAGGGAAACCCCCGAGCTGCGCAGTACAGTTAATGTCAACTGCATGCGCTTTCCCCACGTGTGTATGTGTGGGTGTGTTTTTCCCGCTTGTCTGCAGTCAATTGCCAACAAAAGTTTTGTACCCCAACAACGGACGTGCATTTCATTAATCTCTGCCTGGTTTTATTTTTTCCCTTCATTTTTTTCCATACTCACTTCCCCATGGCGATAATACAGGGAGCAAATCATTTTAAATGCCATATCAGCGTAAAAATCGTAATTAACGTTAAGTGCTGATTTGTTGGCCATATGAGGGAGTTGCTTTAACTTTTTTTTTCCCAACCCAAGCCTCTCTTAACCACTGCGGTCGATTGGTTTAATCAGGGCTCTTCAATTGAAGGTTGTATTTACGCGGATATATTTAACAATTTACATGGATTTTTTGCTGAGTTATTGGAGGGACATAATTTAAAACAGTAAGCAGATTACGGCAGAGGAGATACTTTTATAGGTGACACACAGAAAACAATTGTTTTTAAAATTGGAAAAAATAATAAATACAAAAAAAAAAAATAATTAAAGAAAATATTTATATCATACAAAAAAGATGACAAGATATAAAAAACTGTATCTACAAATATTATACATAAAATAAATGTGTATATATTTTATTTGTTTTAAGCATATTTGTAAGCTTTTCTCTGCGCTGTTCGGTTAAATGGATCCGAAAAGCCAACGGGTTTCAGGGCCACGATTTGTTGAACAAGTCAGCATTTGTTACGACTTATCTGGGGGCCCTCCCCCGAACCCAGTCAGCACCTTCCTTGGGCAAACTGTTAACGATCTTTAAACGTCAACTGACACACATTCTGGGATGCGATGGACGGGGGAAAGAGTGCGAAAGAGTCGCCAGAGAGAGACGGGGAATGGTTCTGTGTGCCATGCGTAATGCCAAAATGTTCTACATACATTTAAGTTAAATGCCAGCCATATACAATCCTCTGAGCAGCTCCACTTGGAAATTACGTGACACATTTCTTAGAAAGCAAAACTAATGTCACCGAGCTTCAGAGATATATGCCGGAAAAGTAGGGGTAGTTTTAGGGGGTCTGGCTTGACAAGTTGGCATCATGGAAAAAAGCTAGCCCAAACACTTTAGATGTCATTGTACCGCATTTAGATTGAGTTGCTCTCCAAAGGCAGAAGCACCACCAGCAGCCAAAACATAACACCAACTTGGGCAGGAGTGCGGAGTGCTTTTGGGGTTATTTCGGAGTGGGTTTTCCAGGCCCACAACTTACAACTCCCCACTCTTCCGCCCAACTCCTACCCAAGTGGTTAGTGTCACTTAAGCCCGAGACTTTGGCACTCGTACATGCAGATGGATGCCAAGGGAGATGGATTGCGAAAATCTTTCTATACGCTCCTTTGGGGTACTCTTAATGTGGCTGGAAATTGGGGTTTTATGGGGATGTGAGGGGTCAAATTATGCGAGATTTATCAGGTTATTTATGCTTTCTTTTGTTGTATACCATAGTATAATTATACATTAAAAATTTGATGTTTAAAACTGTTTACTTTTAATATTATTCATTGAAAATTTATCTTAGGCAATAGAAATATTTTGGAAATGTATCTTATACACAAGGAATACGAAAATCATTTTACTTTGTTAAAATGAACGTCCTGACAATTTAATAATTTAAATTATATTTAAAATTTTAAGGGACTCTTACCCTTACTGGTTTTCATAAGAGTACACCCCTTAAAATAATTGTTTTTTAATGGTTTTCCTGAGTGTGAAAAGTTTCGACCGAAAGCACCTGTCCTTTTCACCACCATTTCGGTTTTGGCTTCCTAACTGCGCACTTGTAAATAATTGTCTATGTAAAGTTATACAGCTGCTTCTTCTTCTTCTGCTTCTTTGGCCGACACGCCCCCAAAACACCGCCCACTTGTGCTTCCTCTTCTGGCCGGAGGCTCTTGGGCCGAGCTCTCTGCATGCGTTGTGCATAATTTGAGTGGATTTCGAGGGGTATTCAGACATTCATACATGTGGCATCGCATTAAACATAAATTTGCAACTGCAGTGCGATAAAATATTTATAAGTCAAACGCAAATGTTTAATGGGCAAACAGACATCGGCCGACGTGGCTATATCGGGCGATGTTTGCCCCGCAAATAAGCAAATATTTGTGCCCGGCTTTTGGCGCCGGCTAAGCCTCAACCATCAAACACTCCACGCCTGTCAACAATATTATCAATTAAATTTATGAGCCCAATGGGCGCAAATCGCCCCTGCTTGTCTAACGAGACTATCTGGCCTTGTTTGGCTTTTCTGTGTGTGTGCCTATCCATCGAAAATATTGCAAATGAAATCTCTTTAATCGCATTGAATCTTTAAACAGCAGGCATGGAAATCGAAAAGAAAAGAAAGGATTTTGACCATACAAAATGAAGTCATATATAATCGCTTACTTTCTTATCCCACTTAATATTTTCTTTATAAATTTAACAAAATTTTAAAAATTGCTAATATTGTTTGATTGTTGACTTTTGCCATTGATTATAATCCTCTTTAAATCAGAAATTTCGGATTTCAGTCCCACAAATTACACAAAGTGCTTATGAATTTATTTAATTCGACTTATCCGTAAACTGTAGTTGCATATGTCAAAGCACTGCTGAGCTCCTATTTTTTTTTAAAGTACAATTTGAGCACTAAGATATTTAAGTCTTTAATTCGAAGAACTTCATCATTTTTTTTAAAAGGAAGTATTAAAAATATATTTTATATATTTATATTTATATATATTTAGTATTGAGTAAACAGCAGTCAACTTGTATTATATTCTAAAAATTATGACAGTAGTTTGAAGTGACTTAAAATAAAATATATAAACTCCTAGTTATTAATTTGATAAGCAAAACTGATAAGCAAAACTATAAGTTTATTAGAGAGTGTTACGTGAAAGTCAACTCACTTAAAAATCAACGTATTTGTGCTGTTAACTCTCAGTTTGCTAGGCATCTGCATAAACACCACTGTATGGGCTTAGCTCATATCTATCAGTGGCCTATTGATCTAACAAATAAAGCACAAATTGTGCACTTCCGGTGAAATTTGCAATGTGTTTCCCCACGTTTCGTCGATGCAGCCGGGCCTAGATCTCCCATAACTGATTAACGTTCAAATAGTTATCAATTTGTAATTATGAAAGCTCTGCTGGGCTTTGGCCTTTATGCAGCGATACAAATTCTACCCATCCCTATCCGAATACATGGCTCTTTCCCTGTCTATCTGGCTTAATTCCCTCCTGCTGTTTTTGGGACGAAAGTGTTGGCTTGGCATGAAAAAGCGATTGCGGTTGGGAGCGGCTGTTGCGGTTGTTCTCCAACACCCCCGCTGCTCGTTGAAAATGCAAAAGCAGCAACAGGAAATAATACCCTAGGATTTAAATATGGGAAAATGGCGGAAAACTGATGCAAGCAATATAAAATTGAAAAAATAATAAAAACAACAAAAATTTTATCAAAGGATTCATCATTTATCTTTATTATTATTTTAAGTCTCGGAAATTTGATATTTCTTTGTATAATATTAAAATACAATAATATTTTTTTCAACAAAGGTCTTGTATTTGTTGAGTTTTCAAAAACATTTGCAACGACAGCAACAGCTTTATCTAAATCAGCACATTTGTTTATGCTCAGAACTTAGGATATTCCCTAGTCGTATCTTTAAAGTTTTACAACACCACAGTACACTTAAATCCCCGAAAACTGCAAATTTAATAGCCCCAAAGAGCAGGAGTACAATGTACAACATGTCTACTCATTGGCTTGATAAGAAAGTCCTCCCAGCATAGTGATCAATTTTACAAGTTCCTAACGAGAAAACCGAAAGATATATCTAAAGAGCGGGGTATGTGAAATAAACAAGAGTCGGACAAATAAGCAAATCAAAATGATGCCAACGAGTGGCACGAAATCAAATTGAAATTGAAACTAGACAAAGTGAATTGGCAGGGAGCCACAGTTGCCATTGTGCCAAACATAGGGTCCTATAGGGGGTGGGGATCGGGATCCGATGTGTTATACAATATTATCATTCTTATATAATTTGCCAGCACACACACGCACAGAGAGAGATATAGAGACAAACACATGCGAAACTGCGATAAAGCTCGAGTAACAAAGTTGAATGGCTGTCTACATCGCAGGACGATTTTCGGGGAAAGGGAATTCCGGCGTA
This sequence comes from Drosophila subpulchrella, assembly GCF_014743375.2. Taxonomy (NCBI): domain Eukaryota; kingdom Metazoa; phylum Arthropoda; class Insecta; order Diptera; family Drosophilidae; genus Drosophila; species Drosophila subpulchrella. The sequence continues at coordinate 19,027,853 of NC_050610.1, read as the reverse complement.
TCAAAAGTTATTGTGCTTGTGTCTCTGTGAGTTCGACTGGAGCCAAGGATTATCAAAGTATTAGAGGAGCAGCGCTGCAGACTCAGTTTTAGCCTCAACTTCTGGGCCAGCTACATCTTGAGCTTTGACTGCTCCTAAGTTTTCGCACTTTATGGGACATCGTTGTCGTTGTCCCGCTTGCCAAATGCCTCGGGGGCTCATGTGGCAGGCCTGACTCGTCATAAAGACCCTGTCGAAAACACTGAGAAAAATATGTTGAAAATAATACTGCTCGTCAGGCATTCAAACATGTTTATATAGATATCTGCATACTCAGTTTTTGATCCTAACGTGCGGTATTTGTAAAATCGCGGATTGAAAACAATAACATTTAATGTTTTGAATAAAGATATCTTCGAGAGTTTGTACTCATAAATTGCTTAGATGTCCTTCTACAGATTCGCATTTAAGGTCTCGTCATATCTTAAGTCGTTCACAATTTAGGGACATATAAGTAATCTGTTCACCTCTACTCACAAAAAATTGTATGTGGTGAACAGGCTTTAAAAAATACAAGAAAAAATATGAAATCCAAAATATATAACATGCATTTCGTCAATTTTTAAGATACTAACCACCATTGTAAAGGATGGAACTTATAGAATTATTTTCCTAAAGTCCTAAGATCCAATAATCAAATTGGCTTACAATACAAATGTTAGCTAATCTAGTTAACAGAACCAATTATTGCATTAATATTATCTCGGATCAAGTCGTTCAGTATTATGTTGAACATTATTTTATACAATATTCTTTTTTTTAACTTAAAACAAATAATTCCAAGTTTTATGGGTTATATAACAAATTTAAATCAATTTTTATATTCAGAATTATACTTCAACAAAGTAAGGAAAAGCTTTAAAGATGAAATATAAGGATTTTGTATCAATAATTTCTAGTAGGTACCGCTTTTCTCTAAGTGCAACCAGCACAGTGAGGGGGAAATCGCAGAAAACGGAAGCTGGGCCAACGCACATGCATAAGTGAAAGACAAAAGACGCCAAAAGACAAAGGCACTGGGCTAACAAGAAAAAACATGAGATAGGGAAAAGCAATGGGAACTCACAGGGCGGGGGACCAAGTTAAAGGACCAGGAATAGCAACTTGCTGCGACATGTAAGAATTATTATCTGCTCTTGCACTCTCAAGTGGCCCCCAAAGAAATGGGGAGGGGGACAATGAATAATGTCCTTGGCGCGCAATGCGGAAATGCAGGCTGCTAGGACCCAAAAGGATCCAGCAGTAGGTAAATAAAATGGAGCCATAAAGGAAAATATGCTTTCGCGTACATTTCAATCGACATAAAATTTTATAACCAACGTTTTATTTTCACTCAGCAAGCAACCAAAAACCACACAGGAAATGTATAAACAGGCAAAATAAACTAACAATTTTTTTAGCTCTAGATATTTAGATATTTCACATATTTGCCAACAAAAAAAATTCCATAAATGTCTAAAACGCATTGAGTTTCTGCTGTTTGCGGTTGGCGGGTGTTTTATTTTTACAATTCTCCACTAATTTGAAAATTGTTTGCTGCTTCAAATATGTTTTGCGCCCTTTGCCGTTTCTGGCACTTATTTGGCCTTTGGCCAAATTACTCGGTGCTGGCTAACGGGGCGTATGCGTAATGCGCTGCTTTGCCAACTTCTCTTTGAAGTGGCCCACGTGAGCATGGCCAACAATGTGCCAACGGGCATTTTTGCAATATTTGCGAATTGGATGCTCACATGGCGGAGTTCTGTTTTGCTGTTCCAGTGTTTTCGTTATTTAATGGTGGCCAATTAAAATATAATCAGTTGGCTAATTGAATTGCGTATTATGTGGGTCAGTTAGTGTTTTTAGTGGTTGGAGAAAATTAGAAATGGAGCTAAACAGTTTAGGAGATTGCGTAGATTGGAATATTTAAATTGCGTTTGAATTGCAGCTATTTGCTTTGGACAATAGCAATTATTTAGGAGATGTGATTGTTTTATAATGCCCAAAATTAAATCATTTAACTTATATAAATAAGCTATATTTAATTTTAGATTAACAGTGATTAATTTCATAAATCTACTGCTTATGTTTTCAATTTGCAAGGTATATAGTAAAAAGGATTTCATAAGTAAAATTTATTTTTGTAAGGTTTTTCCTAAACAAATAAAAGGTTTAGATATTAAAGGGGTTTTTAAATTACTTTGATCTCAATTCCGCCCTTCCACCTCACGAAATAAAATCAAAACCACATTATTGCCTCTACGCCAAGCCAAAAACATTCCCGAGTCATTTGTATGTATTCCTTTGTATCCGCAATGCAAATGAAGTTGTTCTATCTTTGTTTTTATTATTTTTGCAATTAAATTTCATTTGTGGAAAGCACCCACATACACACAAATGGAATGGCCAGAGGGAAAAACAGCAAGGAGCAATTGCTGTGAAAGAAGTTGCCAAAAAAAACAGTCAGAGGGTGGAAATGTCTATCGGGGAAAGCGGTGGGGAAAAACAACAAGTAATAACGGCGTTGATTTCATTTCTCATCTGGACCTCCGCCCTTCTGGCCCTTTATTTTGTCATCCCCTTCCATTGGCCGTCACTTTTTCGTGCTATTTCCTCTTTTTTGCCCGCTTTGTTTGTCTACTTGTTAGCAGCCGCCTTGGCATTAACACGTTAAAAATTCGCCGTCCGCTTTTCCGACGCTCCCTCTCTCCTTTTCACTATTTCCGCTTCCTTTTAAGTGAGCCATAAAAAACAAAAATCAACGAGCTTTCTGTCGCCCAACGCCTCGTTACTTGTTTGGTCATGTTTACGGAAATCATTAACATTTTCCTCCAGCTACCAGAGCAGCTCTAATGAATTGGAAGGGAAAACCCCCAAGAAAATGACTGAGTAAAAAAGCGGCACAAATATACTGCTGCATAAAAGTAATTTACAAATTGAAAAATCAAGCTGGGAGAGACAAAGAGAAACATTTTCAAGGATAGATTTCATTTTCATTTTATGTAATGAAATCCCTGAGAGGAATAAATGTTGCATTTATATTATTATTCCTACTAGCCCCGTTTAAAGCTTAAAATTTATATAAATTGAGATAAGTTTAGCTTTAAATTAAATACGAAAAATATATTTCTAATAACTCACTGGTAAAAAGCAAATTGCACTAAAACCATAAGTGAGAACTTTAAACTAAACTCGTTCCAGTGATTTATTAAGCTTACTTTGAAAGTGGGTAATTGCCGCACTTTTCCAATACATTCGCCCCACTTTCCAGCTTCGCTCGCACTGCGATGGCCTTACTTTCAAGCCCCATAACGCGACCCCAATGGGGCTTTTCCCTCCGGCCACTCTCGGCACAGCTCAACTTAACTTTTCACTTTCAATTTGCCCGGCTCTGCGGCCCATAAAGCGGGGCGTTTATGGCCAACACGCGTGGCCAACACACTGATGCCCGCACAACCCACCGAAAAAAGGAACTTTCATAATTCATAAGCTGCAGGGATAAACTGCCGACTGAGAAAATCTACTAAGCACACGGCAGCACTCGGATTTACACTTTATACGGGGCCAAATTGGGTATGGGATCCGTGCGAAGGCCACAAATCATGCCTTAACAACTTAATAAGTTGGGCAACGCTCGTCCAGCGAACCGAAATTTGAATATCGGCCCAGAGACGGGACATGTGTCTAACATTCTGATTTCCCCAGCCAAATTTTTCCACGTCTCCCACCACGTGACGTGCGCATTTTCCTGCTACATCATCAGAAGCAAAAAAAGGAAGAAAAAAACGGTGAGGAGAAAGATGAGACCACTCCACGATGCTTTTTATTTGCGCTGGCTTTTTATGACATTTCAAGGGAAAATTTATATAATAATCATAAAAGCGGGAGAGCATGACCGCTGCGGAAATGCTGCGATTTATTTGTATTTGCAGAGTCTTTTCCGCTCACTATGTTTGTGTTTTATTTGCAGCCAATTGATTTGACTGGCGGCGGGCAACTGGTAACAGCGATGATGGGTATGATTTTCCTTTTTTTTTCCCTGTTCCTGGTGGGGCTTGTTTTTTTGGCGATGGTGAACATAAAAGTGTAACATCATATGGCCGGAGCACTCGTCTCTTGGTGCACGAGGCCGTCATTGTTGCCACTGCGGCTCACTTTATGTGGCATGAATGCTTTTATGACCGCCCACACATCGCTCGGGGTAAGTCGGAAAAATCGCTGGAAAAAGTGGAGAAAGCGGGGAAAAGCTTGCGCGGCAGTTTCGCCCTTTCACTGGGCATCAAATCAGGAAATTGTTGCAATTAAAGGGTAAATAATGATGCAGCTAACAATGAATTACGAGTAGCTGGAAAAAGGGATATATGGGAATATCGTATTTTACTCCCTTAGGCTTTACGGCATCAAAGTTATTATTCCAAAAATACAAGCGATTTTTTTAAATATATCCCACTTCATATAAACAAAGTAGGCCTTGACGTTAGATTCCTTAGTATCGTTTGCCCTTCCCTAGGAATTATTCAGTTTACCCCCAAACCTCTACAAAGAAACATCTAACTTTCAATTTTTACTTTACTTTTACCAAAAACTATCAGAATGTTGTGAGTATAAGAAAAACCAAATTTTCCTTAAAAATTTATTTTTAAAACAAAATCCTCTCAGTGAATCGTTTGATTGGAACTCGAGATTTGATCTCAAGAATTTTCGTGATATAAAACAACGTGTTGTGAAGAAAATCGGGGATCTGGAGCGCAAGGGAGTTGTATGGGGTCGTCTCATTTGCATCGATGATGCCAAGGATGATGTTTTTTTCCGTTTCATGAGGGAGAACGCCTAAGTCGGTTCACAAAATCTTAATAATGTGTATTCTGAGTTACTTTAAAGCCAAAATAAGACTTAACGACAAGATAATACTCGTTCAATAAACAAAACGCATTATCATGCTTAAATAATTTCGGTATCGTATTTTTTATCACGCTCGTATCTCAATCATTCGCTTAGCCTTTTATTATGATGCCGTTGCCTGGACGATTCAACCGCAAAAATGGCCAAACTAAAAGAACGGCCTGAAAAAAGGAATACTTTGAAAATTTTGCACAGGTTCAGCCAAGCTGAAACATATGGGAGCACAGGAAAAACTGAAAAGTGAGATGGGCTTGGGTAAAAAAGTTACTGAAAAATTGCTGAAAAATGACATTAATTTTAATGCATCCCAACAGCCCGAACAAAATGAGAAATACAAAAATTGTCCCAGTTTCTCTCCACTCGTCTTTTATTTTTTAATTAAAAATTGTTTGTGGCGCGCATTTTGCATTTTTGAAAAGGCGGACAGTGGATGTGTTGGCGTGAATTTTTATTGTGGATTTCCTTTTATTGGAACGAGAAGAATCCTTTACCTTTCCCCGTCGCTCCGCGTGTCACTTGAACTGTCAATTACATTTGCGAACCGCTCATCCTCAAGCCTCCCCACATCAAACTCATTTTCCTGTGCATGCATGCGAAATTTTCCTTCGATTCTCGTATTTTCGGTTTCATCTTTTTCGGATCGAGGTTTCACCGCCCATATTGTACTTATGTATATTCCTCAGTAGCGGCATTTGATTAACATTTAAATTTGCTCTCGGCGTATGTGCAACTGACAGTTTGGTTCGGGCTTCGATAGGTTTTCTTCACGTTTCCATCGGAATTTCCCTGGGCTCGGGTGCAAAGTGTGTGCTTACGACACACAATAATCAATTGTTTTAGCCTCGCTTATCGAGTGGCAATAGAATCCTAGCTGCCCCCTGCTCTGGACATTCGATTCGGTCCGAGTCAAGTCTGGTTATTGATGATGGCTCTGGAAATCGGACTACACCCTGGCATTTATTTATATTACTCGCTGCGGCAAATTGTTTATTGTTTATTGAAATGAAATATTGCTCTCGGGTGCCTCGGCAATTTGCATGCGTTGATTGCTAAAATGAAGTGTGCTCTCGAAGGCAAATCAAAACGCTGTCGTCCGTTTGGCAATTCAAATGATTTAAATTGTCCGAGGGAACAGCAAAAAGAAAACAAAATATTAGGCGAAATATTGCCAAACTTCGTTTGATAATTCATTGAACATGCAATTTATTTTTTTAATTTATTTGTATTTTATTTAGTATTTTTTGGAGGCTTCTAAATGTGAAAAGAGAATTTAATCAATGATATTGTGGAACACAAAATAAGTATTTCTTATTGAGTATTTAAAAATGTATAAAAGAGTTGTACCGAGACCACTCGACACTTCAATTATACCATGAATGAAATTTACATTTTTACTGATTTCATTTATTAAAATATTTTAACATCAGATAAGAGTTATTGATAAGGGTCTTCGATGATGTGTTAAATGAATATACAAATTGTTTATGGAATTTTCACTTAAAATTAAATTATGTGGCTTACAAAAAATATATACTCAACAGATACTGCACTTTACTGTGTTTTTCATCTATAAGTCCCTGCTCCTTTAAGAACTTTACTCGAAAACTGCAAAATCTGCGCCATGTGAGTCTGTGGAGTGTATCCATGGTAAATCCTGGCCAGAATGGTGGCAGGACTTAAGTACGTGTTGATTATGGAGCGTGTTTGTTATTATTATTGTTGCAGCAACATCTTCTTCTTTTCCGTTGTGGTTAATGGTAGTTGGGAAGTACAGGGGGTGGTAAAACTTCTACACCATTTACCATATCCCACGACTAGCAGCGAACGTAGTTTTTTATGCAAATATTTAAGAGCATCATCGAAGGCACGGCGAGTGCAAGATTCTTTCCACTCAACGTGGTGCAAGTGTGTGCGTGTGTGGTAATGCCCCCGTCTGTGTGCGAGTGTGAGTGTGTGGGTGATTGCGGACGGGGAATCCCCTCCTGCGTAAGCCATATGTAGATATATGTTTATGTCTGTGCACTACACTCGACGATAAAATCGTCATGTAGTCGTAATGTCTGCATCAAATTGCATTTGCCCAACGCCTCTGGCACCTCGCTAACTCTCAGTCCCCCAACGCCCCCATTTCCCAGTACACTCTTCCATTTTTCCCTAGAGTATGGGTAGTATGGAGGTTCCATATGTGTCGACATCGTCAACGCAATGTGTATTTATGCATAGTTTAATGCGGTTCAATGTCTGGTAACGACATCAAAACACAGCCAGGATGGAAAGGAGTCTGGGTGGAGTTCTCCGCCCACTCCACTCACTGAAGTCATAATCATAATCAGGAATCATAGTCGGTTGCAGGAAAAAAAAAAGGAGAAGAAGCTGCGTCTGACTTGAATAGATATTTTTATTATTTTCAAATTGAATTCGCATATCGTTAGTACCGGATCAAAGATCAAGGGAAATCGGGGAGCGTATTGAAAGTGCGCTTGAATGCACGTTAACCAAATCGGATTTGTTTAATATATGATCCGGAATTTGAATTTGATTGCTAAGTGCATTTTATGTGCATATCGATGGTTTGACAATGTTATGACAGGACTTAAGTGGGGGGGATTAAATGGTCCTAAACGGTTGCGATAGAGGGGATTACTTGGAGATTTTAAAGGAGCAGCAAAGACAAGGGAAAGTATAAATGTTTGGGTAGGATTGAAAATTCTTCTTTTATTTTAAGTACAAAACTAACATTTATTCATTCTCCAGATTCAGTTAGAAATAAAATCAACACAAATAAATGTTTTCAAAACTTTTCCTACAGATAAGACAAAAGGAATATGATCCTGGTTAACTATTTTAAGTTCAGCCTGGGCTCGACCTTGGCTTTTTTCCCAACACGAACGAGACGCCCCATTCGTGTCATTTGCTTGTCTAGAGGCATTTTATCATTCTGCTGATTTGAAGTACCAGCAGAGATGTATTTCACTCAGTGTCCTGTATCTTGTTGCCTGCGTATCCTCGTGTCCTTCGCCACTCGACGATTTGAAGATGCAAAAATGTCCATTTAACCGAGATTTATGGCAGCCAGCAGGGTTATTTATGGCAATTTGTTTTATTTACACGATATCTGCCAGTGGCCAGATGGAAAGCCACCTCCATTCCCTGGCACTAAGCACTCGCAAATAAATTTGCACAAATTATTATGGGTCATGGGGATTAAATGCAAACACACCACGGCAAAAAAAAAAGCAAAAAACGAACAGGAGATGTGCCTATAGCCATGGTTAAATGGATAAAATTCGATGGGAAATTTTGTGGGGAATGGGGAATACCGAGGAAAACGCGCCCGCGGGTCAGTTTATCGCATTTATTGGCGCTCTATATTTTATACATAAATTGCGAGCCACGTTGCGTTGTTGCAGGTGCAGCAGCTGCACACAAAAACAAACTGGCAACCATGCAAACAAACGGAAAAATGAAACCAAATGCAAATAGCTTAATACACATTTTTTGGCCAGGCCAGAACAAGCTTTTGCCTCTCTTATTTTATCCGCACCTATATACAAACATATATCTGCAAACATATAGATGGAAAACAGGGACCGCCGGCAGCATAATGAATGCCACATAAATCCGATGGCTCCGTGCACTAGATTTCATGGCTATGATTTTGTAATAAAAATGCATTTTTATTACGAAAATAAATTGCATTTCTTTCGCTGCCTTTTCTTTATTTATCTTTTTTATTTGGGTTCCTTTGTTTGGATAGTTGAAGTGGGTGAGATAAGTCCCTCAAATCTTTATTTAAATTCCCACCAAAAATATTACTCAGCAAATGATGAAAGGAATGAATGGAGCACGGAAACTGCTGGCAAAACAGGCCAATATTAATTAGTTAATTAAGGTTCAATGGCCCAGAAATGTGGGAAACTGGGAATGATTGCTTATTTAGTTGAATACCCCAGGGTTAATGTCGCGTGTATATAATGGGAATTAATTTCGGGTGCTAGGCAACTACAATGATGATCTTAAAGGGAAACTTTTCTATTAAGTTTTGGTAATTATAATTTACTAAGAGAATTCTGAGAGGTTAAAATGTGATTTGTATTAAATAAATTCCTTTCACATTAATTTGATTATTAAAACACTTAGTGCTTTAACTCAAAAATTTTGGATATAAAAATATTCCTTTATTTTCTTAGCTCTTACACACTTTAACTGGCATTCTTCTCTTGCTCCGAACCATTTAATTTGATTTAGTGTAAGCTCCGAAATATATTGCGTATACGCGATGTGAGCCGCTTAGCGTGCAAAACTGTTGCATGTTAAACGGGTTTTCGTGTCGTAAAAACCGCAAAAGCCAAGCAGCAACAAAAAGAGCCGACAAATGGCAATGCAAATCCAAAATGGCGTCAACTACAAGAAGCGGAGCCAGCAACAACAATGTCAATCCCTTTTTAAAAACTTTTATTGTGCAGTCGGGCGTAAACAAAAATGCCCCGAAAAATAAATACAAATACAAGGACGAGACGAAGATACGCACACAGATACACGCATACATGCACAATATGGCGTGCGTGGAAAACTAATATGCTTTAATGGCTTAGGACTTTCAGGACTTTGAATGGCTGCCCTCACAACGTTATCCTTTTCTTCAGCCTGTGGCCCTGGGCTTTTTGCGTAAACAAGTCAGAAGGATAAAAAGCCACGACAATCAACTGGGCACTGAGGAAAAATATGGCTTAGCTATTCTTTATAAAAATAGTTTTCAATAAGAGTATGAGTAACTTAAGGAAATTTTTCTAAAAACTAACTATTTTGAGCAAACCTACCCTAGGTATTTCATTTATAATTTTATAATATCAAAACAAAGCTTAATTTTTTGTTTTATCTATTTTTAGGGAACTTATCCTATTTATTTTATATTATAATATTAAAACAAAGCTTAATTTTTTGTTTTATTTATTTTGAGGGAACTTATACTTATTTATTTTACTTTATGATATGATGCTTGGTATAAATAAATATCTACCTCTACGAAATATACTGCTAATTTTTAGATGAGTATATAATGAAAAAGAAGAGTACATAACTTTTAGAAAATTATTGCCCTGTTTAGGAGTACTTCCCTGCTTTCGTTAACCCCTTTTTATTTATTTTTAGCCATCCTGCGATTCCGTCAGTGACTGCTGCATATGTTTGGCTTGACTTGCGTCTGCTTAATGCGAAAAATATTGCGATGATCAATAACAATCGCCTGTCCCCAGCAGCTCTAAGCCATAGTTCGCCCCCCTCTCGTTCCGCCCCTGGAAATCCCCCCATTAGCCCCCTATTGCCATTTGTTGTTATCATGTTTGGCGTCATTATTGTTGTAATTTATTTACGCTCTGCACATTTTTCGCTTACGCCTTCGCTCAGTTTTTCCTTTTTGTGTGCGACTTTTATCAGTTGCGACAAATGTGGCAAGCTGGAAAAGCCCCAATTCTACCCCTCACACACACAAGCACACACACGGTTTTTCTTCCGCCTTGGTGTGTGTGTGCATTTGGCATGTGTGCTGAGCGTTTGATCTTTCAATTATGGTTTATGGTTGATTGATAATTGAATGTCTAATGTGGGCAGCAGAACCGAAATCAAAGTCTGCGACTTATTAGGAAATGGGTTTATGGTGGGGGTTGATTGGTGGGTTTCAGTTGAAAGGGATATTTAATCAAGATATGAGTTTTCCAAAAATATTTTCAAGTCAATCAACTGAAAACTTTGAAATGATATTGCAAGTTTTTACTTTATTTTGAGTCAGTAAACTTATTTTTAGACTCAGTAAAAGACATAAAAATAATTAAATAAACCCTTAGTTCTTCGTAATCTGTCACAGTTCTATTAATTATAATGGACACTTACCAATTTATTGTAAATTGTACAAAAATAATTTCCTCTTTTCTTCAACTTGCCTGATATTGCATTTAAACTGCGTTTTCCTTTCCCGAGATAATAAATTATACAAGAGCGAGGTTAGCACATACAGTTGACCTTTCCTAAGAGCTGCCCAAGTGAATACCTAAATAAGCAGCATCTGCTTTTTATATACCCCATTTGCCACGCCCCTGGTCCTCCGCCCCCCTCCCCCCACCTGTCATGCATTAATTTGCGCAAATGACAAAAGCATGTTTGCTAATGGAAAACCTGTCTGTCAAATTTGCTTAAGTGAGTGAAATTTATTCTCACCTTGGTTATTTTTTCACTGCCCCCTCGCTTTTCCTTTCCCTTTCTCGAACGTCAAGGATGACTTTCCCTGTTGACTCGACATCGGGGTTAATAATGACCAAACATAATTAGTGGGAAAAGTGCAGTTTGTATGGGAATTGCACTGTCGAGTAAAATGGCTGCGAAACTGTACCATTTATCATCCGATTGTGGAAATCGTCTGCATTTGACACTTTCCTCTGGGCAAACAATAAATTTAAAGCCAGTCCGAAGTGAGAGCAACAAATTATCCCCTAGCACACATGCCGACACAATTAGTTAGGAACTCGAAGGGGAAAAAACCAAAACACCACAAAAATAAAACTTGAAATGAAAACTATGCTCAAGTGATTTATGTTCTCCGAAACTTGCCCCAAAGAAACGAGCGAGACAGTGCCGGAAAATACGAAACTATGCTATGCAAAACTTCAAAAACAACTGCCGAGGGGGAAGTGGGGGTGGGTGGAAAATCGAGGGGAAAAGGCCAAGCCGCAGCAATAAAAATTGACGGCAGGGCCAAGGATAAAGGAGCTTGCCTATAAGGGATACGAACTCTGGGCAAAAACCCAGGGAAACAGCAACTAAGCCACATGTGTCGCGCCCCGATCGAAAGCGCCGTAAATTAGGTCAGCGGGAAAAAAGGGAAAATGTCGAGGGCGCTGCGGAAAAGCCGGAAAACCTTCAACCAGTGTGTAACTCGCCCACAGCGAAACAAATCGCTGAAGCATACCAAATCATGAGGGTAAAACGTGCTCACACTTTACAAAGCTGGTAGGTTTTATTTACAGTGAGGAAAACTTTAAACTTTAAAGCTATTCATATATACAATTTCAAATACATATTTTTTTAGTAATAATATGCAATCCAGAGGTAAATTGGTATTTTTCTCCAATATATTTACTCTAAAATTATTAAAATTGGGTACATGTTTTATGTTTTGTAAGCGACACCAGCTTTTAAAGTATTTTGTTTCTAAAGTAATTTAAAGTTCAATTTATTTCCTAAATAGGTATATATTTTATATAACTCCATATATTATGTATCGTTTATATAATTTTTCTCTGTGCATAATCAACTCATCTGATGAATGTACAGATCTGTAAATCTACTCCATTTTGCCGCAGTAAATGTATTTATCAATTTGCAATTGCAAGTAGTGCAGCCAGACAAAAGAGAAATCTCAGGGAATTACATTTTATTGCCATGCGGTTATATATATTTTTAGTTTTTTTCTGAAAGCTGAACTCGTTTTCTTTGGATAGTCAGGTGCCTAGACCTGCACTAAATAACTTAGCTCCATCCTTTCCACAGTTTCTGGCTTTCTGGGTGGGAAACTTTACTTTCAGCACGGTCGAAAGTTTCAGGAGTGTGTGTAAGCCACGAATTCCTTTATTTTCAGCCATTGGCGCAGTTTAAAGTTAAGCCAAGTCGTTGAAAAGTTGGCTTTGCGGCCAACGGCAGCCGGAAGGCTTCAAAATAAATGCGCTGCGAAAGTCAATCAAGTGTTGCAACATCGACTTTCTATCCGCTGCCCCTCTGCCACTCGCCACTTTCTCACTGAGTTTCCCTGGAACAGCATTTACATCTTGATTGCAATTGATAGGTGGTCGGCAGGGTAAGTCGAGTGCAGCAGGAGATAGTTAAAAGTGCCTGGCATTTCCTATTAAATATTAATCACACTGAAAGTGGACGACGGAGAATCTGCTGAAATCGATTGATACTGAAATGCTGTTCAGTAATTAATTGGAAAGATTAATGGCTCGAAATATATATACGGAAACCGCTTTGTAATATGTATAAACTTTGAATGGCTTCCGTTAAAAAATACTCTTTAATGCTTTTTATATGTATGCCTTATAAGAGCTTATATTTGATTTTAATAACTACCCAGAAGAAAAAGAAACTCGTTTTGTATACCATTATTATCCTTAAATTTTTTCCATTTCCATTTTTTGATTACCTTTATTATCCTTTAATTTTTTCCATATTTCTCCAAATCCTTAGCATTAAATTACTTTTATTTTCAGGTTTCCTGAGTTGTTACCTGCTTCTATTTATCTCCCCCAGCCTCTTTTTCTCATTTTCCTTTCTGGCCTACAAAATAATTGCCTACTTTTCGGTGCCACCAAACTTCATTTGAATTCTCCGAGGTTTTCGGAGCCCATGGGAATAAGTTTCGGTTTCCTCGAACGCCGTTTTTGTCCCCCAATTTTCTCCTGAATCTTCCTCATCAACCAATGCAGACTGTAAAATTATACAAATTAATTTGGAAGCGACAATTGCGTCGAGTCTCAAAAATAGGGCGGCAAGGGAAGATGAAAATCCCTGGGCGGGAGGATCTATTCCGGTTGCCATTTCCTGTTTTGGCGGCGGGCTGTGGGCGTGGCATGGCATTAATTATGCTCAAGTGTCCGCTGGGAAAGCGGCCAACACTTGTTCCATAATGACTTTTGTACCATCTAGACGACACGCCCTCGCCCTCAAAAAATGAAAAAAAGGGGACATCAGGCTTTTGATTTGATTTAGAATTCAAGCAGCTTTAAAAACGAGAAAGCGGGGAAAAAGTAAAGGATTTTATTGCACAAAACTGAGCGTCAAGAGTCGAGATGAAAATTTATCGGTCCAGCAACAGCAAGGCAATATATCAGAGATTTATGTCAGCATCATCACCCACCTAAAACAGACAGAGACGGCATGTGAAAAATGAAAAGAGAGCAACAATGAACCAACTATAAGCCCGAAAAAGCGAGTAAATAAAAGATAGAAACGCAATACAAGAAAAAAGGACCCGAAAAGCCAAGGAAAACTGAAATTGGTGTGCGTAAAAATGAAATCGAGCAGCAGGCTCCAGTCTATCTTTAAAGAAGTATATGTGTGAGTTGGGAAAAGCGGGAAAGCAAATGGCAAGCAAATTGTAAGCCTTATCGGAGCCTGTAGCTTCAGGATGGGAGAGGAAAATGGGAAAACGGATAAACTGGCAGAAAGCAAACATGCAAATAAATCTGTGGCTCCCAGAAGTTGCTCGACTTAATTTGATTGAAGGAAAAACTAAAAAAAAAAAGTTGTGAGCGAAAGAGAATTAAGTGACCCAGCTAGAAGACAACTGCTTCTAGGATTTCCCCTCAGCGGAAGATAAAACTTTAATTTGTTCTGGAAAAGTTGTCAGGCAAGAGCTGTTTGAGAAATCTAAGACACAGTTTTGTTTTCCGCTCAGATAAGAGAGTACATTTAAGAAAACCTAAGGAAAAGGTGTCTAAAAGTATGCAATGAAAAAAGTTAATGTCTTTCAGAATGAATTCATGTGATTTTTAACACCTGTATATTTCTGTGCACATTCTCTAATACACAAGTCTAAGACACAGTTTGGTTTTCCGCTCAGATAAGGAAGAAAACCTAAGGAAAAGGTGTCTAAAAGTATGCAACGAAAAAAGACAATGTCTTTCACGATGAAATCATCTGATTTTGAAATACGAAATAAATTGTTGCATACTTTTAAGCACCTCACATTTTCTAAGACACAAATCTAAGACACAGTATTATTTCCGATCAGTTAAGAAAATATATCTTTAAAAAAAACTAAAGGATAAGGTGTCTAAAAGTATGCCATGAAAATAAACAATGTCTTTCAAAATTAATTCATGTGACTTTCAAATCTGAAATAAATTGTTGCATACTTTTAAACACCTGCATGTTTCTGTGTACATTTTCTTTCTCTGAGTGCGAGATTGAAATAAAAGTTTCTTTGCGGAATGTCATTGATTTATTTCTTATCTTCTTGAAAAGAATTTTTTTTCTTTAATGCGTTCATTTCATTACCCATGCTCTCATATTTCGTTTGATTCCCCACATTATTCAGCTGTGCCTGTTTGCTTTTATCTTTATCTTGCCCACTTTTTCCCACTTCACCCGACTTTTCCTCCGGCCACTTGTATTTATTTGTTCTCAATTACTCTCGCATCTTGGGGCCGCCAACATTTTTAAAGCTTAACAGCATTTTTCCACCCACTTGACTGCTGAAAATAATATAAATTTATCCATCCATATATATGAAACAAGGAAGAAAAAGCGAAATTGTTCAGCTCTTATTTCCATTTCTGTGGCTTATTTCGCGTTAGCCCATTTCTGGGCCGTTTGTTATTGTTGCTTTACGCTTTCGCACTGCCGCAATTTTAGATATTTCTTTTACTCGGCCAAAAGGGAAAAAGAAGCAGAAACAGAAATTGTGGCCGGCAAAAAGTTGAAGTTTATTTATTCTACAGTGGGTGTGGAAAACCAGGGAAGCGGGAATGAGAGCCACCTGCACTTTTTCTTTCACGTGCCAGCGACCACGAGCCACTTTTCCAGGAAAACGGGATGGAAAATGCCTGGACTTTCATTACATGGCCAGAAAACGCAGAAAACTTTTCACTTGCCCTCCCGTTCTTCTGTTATTTTTTCTGCTGTTTTTTTTTTTATTTTTATTTGGTTTTGGCCTGCGGCTCTGGTTGCAGGTATTTATATTTAAATGCGGCTTGCGGTTCGCCATTGCGCCTATTGTTATGCAATGAAAGTTTGCTCGCCAGCAGCAACTCCCTTAACCTCAATTTTGGATGGGTTTTTCCCCTCCTTGGTTCTGCTCTCAAGAGCGCCAGTCCAGACAATTTTCATAAATTTCCAGGACCTACCCGTCTTGCGGTTTCATGTCCCTATGGCAGCCATTTCTCAGCGACCTTCAATGTCAACGTTTTATTATGTTATTGACTTCTAACCACATTTTCACACCAAAAATATGTGTCCTTGACAAAAAGGACATACAAAGGGGCAGATAAAAGCTGTGAGATACCGAAGACTAGAAAAAACGTTTAGAAAACTCTGTGGACCATAATTTGTTGTGGTTTTTTCTCTCTCCATTATAGTTTTGGGACCTAGCTCCTTTTTTTCAATATAATCACAAAGCGGAATATAGAAAATATGCATAAACATAAATAAATAAATATATATCGAAATTTTGTAGTATATGCCTTTCATATATCATACATCCTAAACTGCCCAGGCATATTTATATATATTTATGTACATATTTTTTTGTCTGATGACGCAAAAAGTGTTTGCCCCACCCCATTTTTGTCTCCTTTTGGGGCTTGTATTTTTTGCTGTGTGCTTGCAAAGTGAAATTTATTAGAAACGCAAAATCTGTTTGCAGATTGTGTATAAGATTTGATTATTTATGGTCAGTTGTTTGTTGTGGCCAGCAAGCCAGAAGCCCACATTGAAAATTGGCTAACAAAACAAGCTAGCAAAGGCGGGGAACAAGCCAAGGAAAAAGCGTAAACAGATAGCGGACGCAGGCCAAGGGAGTTGATTTATGTAAATTTCTTGGTTTCGCCCACAAAAGTTGAGGCGGAAATGTTGTGAAAATATGGAAAGTTATATTCAATAAAAATATCCTCCTCATAAGCCAAAAATTCGCATTTACAAAGAAAAAACTAAAATGTTCTTATAAAAGTTCCAGCAATAAATTAATGTATTGTCAAAACAAATATTTGCCAGCCTCCTGGAAATATGTCCATAAATTTAATTGTTGGAATATAGACAATTTTAATTTCATTATGCTCAAAATGCATATAAATCAAATTTAATTCAATTGTTCTTACTTTAAATCAATTAATAATAACCAAACCATAAAGCGTTTCTATTATTTTGGAACTCTTACCAAATAATTCCGTTTTGTGCGCAAGAAACTTCCAAAAACTTGCTTTAATTGTGTGAAATCTTAATCCAAGTTGGTCTGGGACCCAAACAAACCTCTTTGGACCCCGATTTCTTGGGAGAATTCGCTCCAACATTCTTTCAACATTCGTGAGCTTTCGTTTCCCCATCGAGACATAAGTTTTGCATCCACTAAATTAAACTAGGAAAAATTCCCCTGCTCGCACAAAAAACTCTTCAACACAAATTCAACTAATTAACTTAAGGCTCCTCGAGGAAGCAACCAAAGCCAAACCAGACCATTCCAGAACTCTCCCTCCATCAACAACAGGAAAAGCAAATAATTTTCAACAAATTTAACTAACGTCGAAAAAAAAACTTTACCCTGTTGTTGCTTTCAGAATTTACCCGACAGAGAAAGGAGAAATTCAGAGGTGTACGGAAGAACTGGAGAACTGGAGCGTGAGGTCAAAACTAAACAGGAGGTAAGTTGGGCAAACAACTCCACTCGCAATTAACGCTAAAGGGTTTGGGTTCTGGGAATCCCCGAAAGAGAACTCCACACCATTTGGATATTTTTTAACTGCCTTTGACGGTATTTTATTACCGGTCACTATTTGCATACGGACTCAAAAGCACTTGCCGCATGCAAGTGAAAAACTATTGGGCTATTGGGGTTACCTTAATGAAATACGCGTTACGAAATTTGCGTTTTCCATGAATAAAACATGATCCAGGTGGACAAAACTGCAACTGTTGCTCCAGGCGTATGTATATGCGACCTTTTTGTGACTGACAAACAGGCAATAAGTTTATTTTAACAGCCAGATATCCAGTGGGAAAACTTTAACCCAACTGCCATTAAGGGGTTAAATAGGAGCTGTTCTTATTTTTGTATTTTTTTCACCCTCCTCTGTTGTACTTTGGCAAAAAGTTTTTTCGCTGAGTTTTCGTTTTTATTTCGTGCGTCCGCAAATATTGACCGAATTAACAAAAGCTGCTGCGAAAGTTTCACCGCAAACAAAGGCGAGCAAATGGCGGTGGCGAGGAATAGTCCCTTCTCTTTCTTGCACACCATCCCCCTCTCTTTCGCACATCCTGTAAGTGGGTTACTTGGACCTGACCTGTCCTGCGAAGTGTCAACATGTCTTGGTAACCCAAAAAAAAGAGAACGCTTCGCAGATGGAAAACTTATTACTGACACTAAGCAAATTTTATACCTTACTGGAAGACAAAGAATTTCTTTAACAAAAAAGAAAAGTTAAATAAATAAAAGTTCCCGAAAAAATGTCTACATTTTTATAATATTTTTAGAAACACAATTGAAAAATGTAGCTTAAACTGTGGTATAAAATATTTAACATTTATATTTGTTTTGCAAATACATTTTTATAGTATTTCAACCTAAACAAACAACCAGCTCAAAATAAATAGTTTTTATTTAGGCAGGAATCTATGGCCAAAACAAATTGTAACCGATCCAAAAAATTTCAAACTTAAAAAAAAAACCAAAATGGAATTCAAAGGGGGGATTTCGGAAGCCAGGGGAGTTTGGCTAAAAAATGTGGCCATGTTTAGTATTTGTATTTGGAAATTCCGTGCACGTTCGGCCACGGGGGTACGTGTTTGGTCCTGGGAATCGAGGAGCTGCACACCAGATATCCACCCCCCGGGCAGTTGGAGTCCAGTTAGTTAGGGAATCGGTTGGCGAAAAGGGGTTGGGGTGGTGGTGTGGAGAGCTCTGAGGTTTGTCGGGTGAAATGCTAAAAGCAAAAAGTCATGCAACTAAATCCTGTCGAAAACGTTTTAAACTCCCAAGCAAAAGGAATAAAAAGGATTTGCGCTAAAAAGCAGTGGAAAATGTGAAAGTCAGCGGGGGTTGGCTTAGACCGGAGACTAATGCAAGTGGCGGACTTAAAAAAATCCAAAATATGCGGTTCGGCCATAACGAACTTAAATGAGCCAAGGAGGGATTTTCTCGGCTCGTGCCCTGCAATAGCAACTAGGAGTTTTTCCGACTCAGAAATGAGCTCTAAACTATTCCATTTGGGGAAGTATGTAATTAACACGTCTTAAATCCTGAAATTTAATCTAATAGTTTGGAATTTATAGACCACAAATTAGTCTAGGCAATACAATTTAATTAATTTTAAAATAAATTGTATAAATATTTTCTGTCCAGTTCATTAGAGAGTTACTAATAACACGTCTAAGCCCCTAATTGAGTTTTGAACTTACACGGCAGTCCGCTTTAATCCAAGTAGAGTACAAAATATTGGGTATCCCCCTTACAAATCCTCTAAGTGAAGTCTGTTGGCAAATAAGAACTTATATTGCGTTGAGTCAGCACTTAGTGCAGACTGGCATGCAACATTGCATCCGTGCAATGCAGCTGTACCCCTGTGCTTTTCCCCTCTTTCCCCCCACATTTTCCTAGCCCATTTCCACCGCCTTTCCCCTCCCCAAACTCGCCCTCTTATCGGGGAACTTCAGAGTTGTCAATGACTGTCAGCGGCAGACAAGCAGAAAAGCGAAGCACGACATTGCAGTTGGGTATCAAGGGGCATCTGTATAGCGGGTACTAAGGGGCGGTGGAAAACTCCACACTCGACACTGCACTGGTGACATTTCAATTTTCACACACGCTCTGCGGTTTTTGGCAAACGAGAAGCCCAGCTGGAAAACCCAGAGGGGGCGAGAAAAGCGGAAAGAAAAACCGAAAAGAAATCAAAGCGATGCGATGTCTTAAGTGGAAGTCCAAGCAAAAGGGCGTGGCCAAAATGGGGGTGTGGCCACTATTGACCGCAAACCACAAAGTGCAAATTAAAATTCAATAAAGCACAAAGGGCCTAAGTCAGTGGAGGTTCACAGCTGGAAAACTCCAATTACAGTAGACCATTGCTAATGTGGCTTAATTAAAATAACACGAAAGAAATGGTATATTTTTATTCTAATATATATTTTGAAAAAAAGATTTTCTTAAAAATAAAATCTCATTATTGTCCTTATTAAAATCTTTCTAAAATTTTTAAAAATATATTATGTTTAGTTATAATTAAAAATATAAGGCATAGCTGAACAAGACTGAGAAAACTTCGCCAGAAGATTTAAAAAAATGTTAGATGAGGAATGGTATACTAAAACCTAATAGGCATGTATTTCGATGTTTTTGTATTTTAAGTGAAGCCATTCGAGCTATATCTTTTGATATAACTTCTGTAAGCCCGAAAAATTTTAATTACCCTACAAAATTGACAGCCAATTTTTTTTTTATATAATTCTTTAAAAGTTAATAAGATCGCGAATAAAATTTTCAAAATTTTTATAAGTCTTACCAATTCAGAAAACACCGCCGATTTTTTACAGACTGAGCGCATATCATATAAAATATTCAATATTTTTTGAGTGGTCAAACAGTGTTACAAAAATAGAAAAGATAATAATTTACCAACTTTATAATAAGTTCACCCCTACAATAGACCTCTGTAACTTGAAGTACAATTTTCTTGCAGACTGTAAATTTCATTGGTAGTCAATTTCCAGCCCCCAACCCAAAATGAGTTCTCCCTCAAATTGCGTACTAATTAGCCACAGAAATTACTCTGTTACTGGGAAACAGCAAATGGGCGTGGGAATTCGGTGATTGGGAATGTCTGGGTTCTTTGTTAGGACGGTTCAAGGTCCTTTGACAAGGTCAGTCGTTAACCAATAGGCCTCTTTTCCCCGCCGCCATGGTCAAGCTTATTTGCAGCCCATCTTATACCCCAACCTTTTTCCCCATTTTCGTTGTGCTGAAAATTGCATGCAAATTTCATAGCCTGGAGGCTTTTCATGCGGGGCTTTTCCGAGTGCAACAAAGGCTCAGCCTGCCAGGGTTTTTCACACTCGCCTCCTGCTACTGTGCTCGTTGACATTGTAAATAAATGGGTGTGACTGAAAACTGTGTCAAGCTGCAAGTGCAACAAGAACAATAAAAACAATGCCAAACAGGAAATGTGCAAAAATTTGTTTAAAATTTCAACAGTTAAGCTCCAGACTGTGTTTTCTTTCGCATATGTTGTACACACACTTGTGTGGCCACGTTTGTATGAAAAATTTAAATACACTTTATTGTTTGTGGCGCGAATTGGGTCAAGCAAATTGCAGAACAATCGCATGCCTGTGCCCATGAGCTATTAAAAACCGGTAATAAGTTGCGGTGTGTAAAGCGGAAGTGCACATGTTGACTGAGGGTTAAGTTCTGTAATAATGGTAATAAGAAAAGTTTCATAAATCCACCTGGCTTCACAATGAATATTCCACACATACCATTACTCTGGAGAGCACTAATAGTTTTAATCCCCATTTTATATTTATGTCTCACTCGCTGACTCTTCAGACAGTCTTTCTTTATCCCTAGCCCCTCTCGAATTTATTCTCCAGTGCAAAAATAAATCTAATAAAAGCATGGCAAACATATTCATATATCATACATAATTTTTATGCGGGCAACAAAAAGTGAGAATAAAACAAAATAAAAGTGAGGAAATCGGGGGAAAAAGTAAGCGAGATAGGGAAAAGCAAAGGTGAATGCGAGTTCAGCATAAAAATCCCACAAGTGCATAAATTTCAAGCGGATTCTTTGGGGTTATGATGCTCTCAGGCAATAACAACATCCCCGGGAATGAGGTAAATTTAATATGCCCGTTGCACTAGGCAATGGAACAGCTTGTGCAACTGCAGCGGTGCAACACGTGCATGTGAGCCACACCTGCCGAGATTTTTGGACATGGCTGCATTTCCCGCTTTTCCTTACACTTTCCACCAAGTTATGGCCACAATTTCTGGGCGAACTCGGTACTCCAGCTTACTTCCACTCCTTTTATGCTTCCTAGCGCTTTTTACACGCTTTTTTTGCATTCACAAGTCGAGATTTCCAGGTGCCAACTTTGCACTCAGGCAAAAACTTACCATGTCACTAACTTACTTTATTATTTTATTTGTTTATGGAAATAATTTTTTCATAATCAATCATATCAAATAATTATGAAAATATTTCAAAAACAAATAGTATTTACTTGTAAGGTCCACTGTATCAACTAGTTTTAGAGCAAATAGAGGCTTTGTTACACTTTAAAAAAATCTAACAACATTTTTCACTGTGCATAATAGGAAGTGAGAGGAAGAGAAGAGCTCTGTGCCGCTTAAAAAACCAAGAAGTGTCACCAGGACGACAAGGAAGCTCCAGCTTCTGTTGCTTCTTGGGCAGAACTTTGCCTTAGCTTGAGCAAATAAAATTTTTCCAAGCTCTGCAGGTGTGCCTGGAGCAGTTTTTTGAGGTGAGATGAGGTAAGGTATACTAGTGGCAGGGGCGGCGGGGGCGTGGCCCCTCCTATTAGCCTGGTTCGCATGCCAACTGAAGTGGCAATAAGTGCCATGCATATTGTCGCCAGCAGCTGCCGTCGACTCTGCATAGCCAAGGAAACGGGGGCAGAAGAGGGTTAAGAGATTGCAAATGCAACTTAGCTGGCAGTGCAACTTGGCTTATTAGAATCACAATCGCTGGATAAGAAGTGGTAGAGGTCGAGACGGTCTGAAAGCGGAAACAAGTTCATAACAACGCCACTGAAGCTTAGAAACACTCTTAAGAATGTTATTAATAATAAGGATGATATGAACCTATATATATTATTGATTTTTTAATATGTTTTATTGCGTTATTTAACCATTAATGACTGACTTGTTAATGTTGCATCTAATGTTTCCTTAGAAAAATTTAGTACATTTGCAAAGCCCTTTAAAAATGGAAAAATCACCTTTAAATACAAAAATAATTTAAAAGAAAGACTTAATCATTACATTTTAATATACATAAGCTCTATATTATCATATTTAGTATCTTGTGATAATTTCTTTAATTTGTATTATCTAACTTAGGCGATCTAACTTTTAGCTTCAACTTTACTTGTCGGCCAGAGTAATGAACATTGCACAACTGTACAACATACTTCTGGTTTTATTCCAAACAACTCTAAACTTTAGTGTTGTGTCACATTTCTATTAAATGTACAATTTACCAATCTTTTATTAAGCACAATACAAACTTCGTACCCAATTCTTGTTAGCCAAGCCGTAAAAGTTTCCGCCCACCGCAGACACAGCGGTTACAACAACATTTATTTCAACTTTATATCAACCATGACTTTTCCAACTCCGCTCTGGCTGTATTTTATTTTTCACAAATTTCTAATGGATTTTCCTGGGGTTTATTTTTTCTACCAGAGAGGGGGGATGGGGAAGGATTGGCCTGGGCCTTCGACTTTGGCTTGTGTGCACTTGACTTGAAGTGGTTTATCCATGTCAACACGGCTGCCTTGTCAATGTTGGTGGGTCAGTGGTCTCGGTGGTTTCAGGGCTCTATGCAAATTGGAGCCGCGTTCAAAGGTCAACAATGGCGGGCAACAAAGGAAAAAAGGTCAAGCAATTAGTGTCACAGCCGCCTGTCCAACTGCCAGACATTCGTTGAAGCTTGTTCAACAGAAATGGAGGGCGGGAGTCCCCACCAGGGTTTGATGGGATAACAGATAAGGGTATTATTACACTGGCATTGCGTTTGACTTTGATTTGTGAGCCTAGATATGCATGTGTGTGTGTGTGTGTCTGAACTTTGACCTGCTATCTGAGATTTTCCAATCACTTAACTTTTCACAACTTGCCCATTAAAGATCGCATTAAACTAAAGGCAAATGTGCCTGCCATATGTGACGTGTGCTTGAGTTTTATTTACACCTCGCAGACAACCTGGTTTCGTTTGTGACACATTCCGTTTTGCCTTCTCGCACAAGAAATTTAATTACGCATACGCTTAGTAAGCCGGGGCTGCTCTGGGTAAACTCTTCTCATTACATGCACTATCCTAATGAGCAGTGCCAAGATACTCACACAGCTGGTTACGAACAGACCGTTTAAAGGAGTCACGGGGTACATTTGGAGTGTATGTGGTATATAGGGATCTGGTAAATGTATTATTATGACAAAGCTTAAATGTAATCACCAATTATTCTCAGTTGAAACTAGATTCCTAGTATTTGTATTCAAAATTATTCATTCTAATTAAGGATGTACCATTGAAATTGTAACTAATTGTAAAACCGAATTCAGTCTGGTATCTAGGGCAATTGACCCTACTAATTTTATTAAATAGTTAATTAAATATTATATTATTTTGAATTTAACAGTTGTAGTTATTTTCGCAATTGAATAAAGATGAATTTAAGTAATAACATAGTTACAAATATACCGAAGGACCTCGAAGCTTTTCCTTTCCATTCTAGTATCACTTGAAATATATTCCACTCCTGAGGTAGAGCTCAGTCCGCATTCGAGTACATTTAAGCCTCTTCTTTTTCCACTTTTTACATATTCATTGCGTTGTAGCCTGTGGGTGCTTGGGTATGAGTACTTCCCCTTTTTGGGCCACACTTTATTTTCATTTTACTTTTGGCACACGGAGCCACTAGTTTCTGGAGTGGCTGCCTCGGCCTCTGCCTGCAGTTAATGTAATATAACCATCATCAGGGTTCCAGGGCCTTAATGGCCTGGCGCCCTAAGATATGCTACACTTTTGCAGCATCGTGACTGGCACGAAAATGAAATGATTTGTATTCGCGCGAAAATAAATTATGTGCAAGTATTTTAAATACATTCCCTGAGCATTTTTTTCGCCAGCTGTCTTCTCTTTTTGTTCCGCAGAAAATGAGCGCGCAATTTTTCACCAGCTCGGCCCGAAGGAAAATGGAGAAAGGAGGTGACTCTGTCTATGGGTTTCAACATAATGAAAATGTCGAAGTGAAAGTAGTAAAATTTACATAATCTATGCGCACGAAAATAAATGAGAAAAAATCACAAGCGACTGCTCCCCTCTCGCAACTGCAAAGATAAACATTTGATTAAGCGTATTAGATGAAGGGAAAATGTAAGGAAAATGGCAGTGATGGAGGGAAAATATCCCTGCAGGTAACGCTCCACTTGATAGTGGAAGGCAGCAACTTTTGATGGCACGGCGCCAGCGATAGAGAAACGAGAAAACTTTATTAGATGTGAGAAATATTAACATGGCGCACACTGTATATATCTATGTATCGAGGGGTGTGAGAAAAAGTTCCCCAGGGTGCAACAACTATGCAAATCGACATCAAGCACTAAAGGCAGTGAAATGGCAAAGTTGTTGATGCTAAATTAAAATGCATTCTAAATGCAGCCACGACAATGGAACTCCTTCCGAAGTCAAGACTTTTCTAAAGGAGTAAGGAGCGAGCGGACAGATGGAATAATACATAGAAATAAGCGCAGAATAATGGAAAACAATGGGGTGCTGCAAAAGAAGTCGTGATACAATGGCAGAAAGTAAAGGGGTTAAATTTTTCTCTCAAAAAGAGTCTCTTACATAGACATTTTATTATTAATTGTCAGAGCATGTGGAAAAAAAATGTTGATAAAGAAACCGTTTTTAAAAGTTTTTAGAAATAGTAACATATTGTGAGAAATATTCAATAAGTTTATCTTAATTTTATTTTAGCAAAGTTAAATTTAAATTAAATGCTAAAATAATTTATAGGTATTTAGCCAAGGATTATATCTTTATTTTTGTGGAAAGCTTTTCCATTACCTGTACTTGTTTTCCCGGGAAATATACCCCTCGCTTTTATCAAAGCTTTCAGCAATTGTCAGTCAGTCAGTCGTTTTGGTGGCGCGAGCTCTTCAACAATGCGAAAGCCAAGATAAGCTCAATAAAACTGTCGCCTCGCCACTTGGCAAATACATTTACATATGCTCTCTTTTCCCCAGTTTTCCCCGGTTTTCCTCAGCTTTACCATCTCCCTCTTGTTTTGTACAAAGGAAAAGTGCAACATCAGCGGTAAAAAAATGTGATAGCCAGACTCTGCAGCACTCCTCTCTTTATTCAAATGTGCAAAATATTCATTTATATATTTCACTGCTAGCCAGGCTTTTCCGCAACCAAGCTACAAAGAAACACCCTGCAAACTCTTGAAGGGAAAATGCAAACGTCATCGACAGCAACAAAAGGTTCCATTGAGAGGAGTGAACTCTTGTTTCTAGTTTAGGTTGCACAGCTTAAATTGGTTTAACCTCTCAACTGTACCGGAAAGAGACCGAGTCCCAAAATTCTGCAGGAATAAAATATTAGGCGATGAGGGATCGTCCCAGGAACCACATTTAATATTCCCTTTCTGTAGCATTTATTTAAAATTTATGCTGATGTCTCCGTCTGTCTGTGGACCCACAAATGACACTCGCCGAAAGAGAGGAACACATCCTGGTAGAAAGAGACAGCCACTCGCATGTGTGCTTATGTAAATGTATTTACTTGTCTGCCGTCATTTTGAGGCAGTCGCCAGTCACAATCTGCTACATTTCCATAAATATTTTAGAAAATTTACATAAAATGTTAAAGGCGCAGGAATTCCAAGAACAAGATCAGCCGCAAAAGAAGCGGCAGACAAGCGGAGAACACAAAATAAAAATTAATTCATGACGACAAAAGTCAATTTTGTAAATCCACAAAACATATGGTGCAAGAAAGCCACAGCGCATATGTATCTGTGAAATGAAAATGCAAACGATGTGCGGATGCCTCTGCTATTCTACCTCTGTTGTTTTTTCTCCGCCCCCCAATTTTTAGATTTCCCTGGCACGTGGCAAAAATTTAGACGCATTGGGCCGCATAAAATTGCATTAAAAGCTAATGAGCTTGAAATAAAAGACAATTTGCCTTTGAATTGAAATTTTCTCTCCTTCTTGTGGCTTGGGCATTTGGTCTTTTGTTTCCGTTGCGGCCAACCAAAGAAAGCCATTAAAGGAAATTTTCTTTAAATTACAAAACCAAAAAGTCACCAGGGGGCGGCTGCAAACGTGGAAATTGCGGCTGGCATGCAAAGTGGTGACCTCAGAAAGCTGCAGGGAAACTTACATTTATCTTCAGAAATACGTACCTACATTTATTCATTTGCAGTTAGAAAGATAGAAAGATAAAAATTCACTTATTTATTTATTTATTTAACAAATTAAAGCTAGTTTATAATACTAAAAAATTTTGTTTTAAAAGAAACGGCGCTGGAAGCTAAAGTCTTTCGGCCCACAAATTCACAGTTCACTTTAGAGAACGGCAAAATATACAAATTGAAGTTCTTAAATTTATTTTCTAATGCCAATCCTTTTTTCTCAAATACTGCCAGAAACTAGTTAAGATGGTTAAACATAAGATTACCTATATGTACACCCCAACTAGTGTTTGCCTGTCTGTAATCAGCTTATGAGAGGCTCCTAATTACATTAAACTAGCTATTCAAGGACCGGTTATCTGATATCCATATACTCACATCCCCTTAACTCTGCAAACCCATATCAGTATCTCTTCCTTTCAAGTAGTTTGCATAGCTCGTAGAACAATTTGCGAGTAAAAAATTTGCTGCCATTGCAGTTAAATGAACCAACAAAGTGGGCGAGAATCTCCCTATACAGTGTGGGCGTGGCATTGTGTTGAAGTGTTGTTCAGTCTTCTAACCTCATCAATCGTTTACTTTATGGCGGAAAGGCTTGGCATTTATTGAAGCTGCTTGCCAAGGCCTTTGTATATACCATGTAGCAGCAGAATATTTTCTAAACACTACAAAAAAAGTTGTACCAAATAGGAAAAAACTTTCCAGACTCTAGAAATTTTTAAATGAAGTCAAAATAGTTTCTTACATTTTTTAAAACTGTCTAGTTGATTGTTAAATCAATACGAACTAAAGTAAATTTGTAAATATGATTGTATTTCATAGAATATTTATTTTAGAACGTTTTGGTTCACTTAACATGTTCATATGTAACAATATGTTATCTTGAAAATTGTAGAATCGGTTTTTATCAGTGTATACCCCCGCCTGGAGCTGCAGGTCCTTTTCCTGGCTGCATGCGTATTTACAAGAGGACTTGGGGGCAAAATCTCGTCCGACTCTCGACTGCGTTTGTCGTTTGCATGAGGCTCGTCATTTCTCTACCTCCCAAACCGAACCATACCACCCGGTCCTTCCTTAAATCGGGCCCATAGAAAGTAATCTTAATGGCTTTTTTGTTGCTGGCGAAGCAGGAGCTGGATGCGGTTGCAGCAAAAAGGGTAGAAAAAAGTCCGGGCAGGCCATGAAAATTGCAAAATGCATTCAACGTTCCGGGGGCCAAACGCATAAATTGTAACCCCAACGAAACTCCTGGCCTTTCTTAGACTCCTGCCACCAGTGCCTCTGCTTTTGCTCCTGCTCGTGTGGCGTCTGCGGATTTGAATAGCCAATTTGTTTGGCATTGTTTGCCCAGATACTCTGGCTCGGGGAGGCGGCTGTGGGAGTTTCGGGAAATCTCGCAGAATGGGCATTTGCATTTCTAAGATAAAATGCAAATATTTCAATTTGTAACTTAAGCAAATTGCCTCAATGAGTGCAGCTGTCAGTCAACCACAATGGCATTCTCCGCAAATTCGTCCTCCTTTCTTTTTTTTTTCAGACACGAGCCTTTGCCCCATAAAGAACCTTTAGAGTTGATTGCATTCGGCAATTGACCGTAACATACTTGCCATATATCGTTCTGAAATGCACACAACTGTGGGAGAATTTAAAAGACATGCACTTTGGATTTTTGTGCATTTTATTGATGCATCAATTAGCAAGAAACGGTATTTGGGGCATTAGAAAGGCTGGTACTGTGAGTTGAAGCATAAGGGAGTGAAATGGTTTTTATTATCCAGTAAGTGCTTTGAAAAAATTGTTTGCAAAGTTCTCCTAAGTCTTTTTATTGAGTTTTGGATTTATTGGCTTTATCCAAAGTTATAGGAAAATTGCGTACTGAAGTGCAAATCACCAGAAAACATTTAAACAATAATGTTTGGTGTTTGTTTGAATAAAATAACTTATTTTACAAGGGTTTCCTTTGAAACCTGCTCTCATATTTGCTTAATTGCTTTACAAAAATTAAATGAAGAAAAGATTTTCTTGGAATTTAAGATAAAAGTTGGCTGTCAAAGCAGATGTTGGATAGGACATTTTTGAGTTAATTTAACTTTATACTTTTTATAATTGAACTGACAGCTCTTTCTTTTCGGATGTTCAAAACAGACGCACCTTGCGGCAACCATAGGGTCGAAATATTAGCAAACTAGCTGCAACAACTGCAGAAATCTCGTTGTAAAACCAACAAAAAACGATAGAGAAAGTAATCATTACCAGCATTAACAACATAGTATCCATTTAACAGCAAATTATCGGCATTAGTAGCAAAAGTGAGCAACACCCTGCAGCAACAACCATGGTGCACTTACTCATCAGCAACACCAGAAGAACAACAGCAACTGCAGCAACAGCACTAGTTTTGGAGTTGCAGCAACAGCAACACATGGGAAACCTTGCAGCAGCAACTTTCGAGCAACAACAGCAGCAACATCCCTGCAGCAACAACGAGAACAACACAGCAGCAACAGCCTAAGCAAACAAGCAACACGGACAACAAGTTTGCGAACAACGCTGGGCTTTTCCTTGTTCCAGTTAGTGTTGCTGTTGCTATTGTTAGCAATAAACCTTTTTTTGTCCTTTCCCAGCGCAAGTCGCACTCTTTTCTCCATTTCCCCAGACTTTCTACCACTGTCTTATGGGCTTGTGTACTTGTTACTCTTGCTGTCTGTCAGTCAAAACGTCATTATTGTTGCTATTGCTGTTGCTGGTGTTGCTGATGTTGCCGCTGTTGGCTTTCTTGTACAAGCTGCGTGTTGTTTGAACAAAAAGTGTGCCCACACACCAACACACACCGGCCACCCACACCAAGATGAACATGTCGAGCAGCTCGAGAAATTCTGTGGCTGCACTCTCAAGTGGGCGATGGAGGCGGTGAAGGATTTTGGGGGCGTGGCCAACTGGGTCCTGACACTCTTGTTTGCTAACAATGCAATGTATGTCAAGGCAAAATATGTTCATTCAACTCAACAAACAAAACAGCTGAAAAAAACGCCCACACGCACACAAGGAGTGGTAAAAACAACCGACGGAGGGGGCATCAATATTGCGAGGAAACGAGGGATTTTTCCTTGATATGTGTGTTATGCACTGGAAGAAATGCATATGCTTTAAGACCATAAGATTTAAATTTAAATTTGAATGACAATTAATTTCTGATATGACAAAAACATCTCAGATTTTCCTTGATTCCCTGTTCATTTTTAAAAAATCAATTATATATAGATAAGGTACATAATTTATTTCGCAGTGCATGAGTGTGTGTGAGTGGTGCTTCTTGTTCGTTGATTACATAAATGCAATCGAAATGTACAGACGCCCTGCAATGGAAATTGAAAATTGCAAATGGCTAAGGGCTAAAGGCCTTTGCTCCACCCACACATTTTCCTAACTTTTCGGTTGGTCTTTATGTGACCTTGGTTGGGAGTGGGGAAAACACTTTCACTGCTCAAGTACAAGAATGTGTTGGAAATCTGGTGAACATCACAATTGAAATGGTTCGAGAGCTTGTATGTGAAGTATGGCTCTGTCTAACAGAAACATCAGAAACAGCAGAAAGTTTTCTTACAAAAGTTTTGCAAAATGCAAAGAGATTAATTTAAGAAAATTCTGTGAGGTTCTGTCTTAAAGGTTATATGAAGAACGTTGTAATTTAACATGAAGGCTAAATATTATTTATTTTCAATTGAAGGACCGCGTCCTTTACGTTCTTTTCTAGGATCCAGTCTCTAACCGACCCCAACATAAAACATTTCCGTTTCAAATAAAGACCATCTGATACGAGAATGACTGAAAATGATTTTCATGGCCCCACTTTATTTGCGTACCGTCATTCGAATCTCTTTATGCTCTAGACTTTCATGGTCCAACTTTAATGACAGCTACAGGCTCGTCCTCATCATCAGTAAACATCTTTTTAATTAGTTGTTTGCCTTTGCCCAAGGAAAAATAACAAGAAATATGGCAAAGGAGAATAATGGGTAGGGGAATTGCATCGCTGCCTTTTGGAGTCTCCTCTACCGGCAAAAATTGCATAACAACTGCCATTAAAAGGCAGACAAGCAAATTAAAATGCACACAAAACAACGACGGGGCGAAAGGGAAAAAAGTCGGAAAACAAAACAGCGGCAACAACAATAGGAATCAACAATAAAAACAACCGTGACGAGGCAACAAAAAGTTATAAACTTTGTTTAAAAAACAATTACAAGAGCCGTGGAAAGAAGGCATAAAGAAAATATTAAAAAATATAAACTTTACAGTCGATAAAAAGCGCCAAAAGGCGAGACGCTAAAAGAAAACTCTTTATGACAAAAAGGCGAAGTAATAATAAACCGAAGTGGGATTCGGGAAGGAGTTTGGTATCAAACAAGGATACAGATACGGAAGCAGAGGATGGGGTACGATAACAAGTACGGATACAGATACAGATACAGATACAGATTCAGGTCCAGGCGTAGGCACTAAACGGCCACTTAAACGTTAACTTGATTTAGCACCTCGTAACCAAGGGAACCCCAAACAAAGGCGGCAAAAGAGGGCCAAAAGTCACAAGTGGCCACTGTGGGCGTGGCACCGAGCTATAAAACCAGATCAGCAAGCTGGAGAAAAAAGGAAAACCCAAGCCCGGGAAGAAATGTTTGCGGGAGAAACAATAAAAAAATGGACAAGCGACCAGAACGAATGAGCAAACGAATAAACCAATGAATATGATGGTCTGGAAGATTAACAATAAGAGTCCTCCTATAAAACGGAGAGCATGTGAATTGATATCCAAGGGATTTGATAATTGTCGTGGGATAATCGTAAACTGGGTAATCAAAATGAAGTCAGTCTCTAGAAACACTGAAATGAACTAGCTTTTTTCAACCTTTACCTAAAATAGATGGTATTCTAGAGACAAACGAATTTTCACATCATTTAGTAAGAATAATTTTATTTCATATTAAAGTGGAATAATAAAGAAATCTGTATATTTTATTACGTTTAAACAATAAAATATTAATATTTAATAACCTTTTTTTAAGGAACATAAACTATCTTAAATCTTCTTGGTTTTGTATTTACAAGAAACATTTTTATTTCATAAAACATGCTTATAATTAATTTGGATAATTTTGTAAAAATTCCTGAACAGGCACTGCCACACTTTACAATGATTATCCAGTAGGTCGCTTTCGTTTTCTGCATAATTTCCACCCACTCAATTTTCCGTCCCATCCACAGGACAAATGGAACGAGCCTTATTATCACTGAATTGTGTAATTTATTTCTCCCTCAACTCGCAGATCAAGTTGGCAGCACTTCATTCATATTCACCTGTAATCGCTTCCATTTGTCTGCGAGTACAGTTGCCCCAACTAATTGCGTCATTAGTTCGGCGAAATGAATAATTGCATATTCTCGGGGGTCGCAAAAGGAGAGAGAGCAGGATAGATACTGGGGGAAACCTGTCATAAGTTTTATCACAAGTTTATCTTCAACTTCTGACGACTGCAACAAAAAACATTTAAGAGCCGGGAAAGGGAGTGAACCAAACAGAAAAAAAAACCCACTCAAAGGCAGAAGGCAAAAGGCATACAATGAAAAAAAATGCCAGGCACACAGGGAAAAGATGGAGACATATTCATGGCAGAAGAATGACAGCCGTATAAGGGTTCCTAAAAAGGGGGTGCCAAAAAAAATGGATATGGTGTGTGTAGTCCAAGAAATAATGTCCTGCGGCCGCTTTGGGAAATGAAAACTTCTTTGTAATGTGAATGACTCTCGCCCTTTGCGAATCTCTCATTTCTGTTGCTCTTCTGGTTTGCTTTCTTTGTATACCCTTTAAAATTTAAGGTGACTTTACAGAAAGTATATAAATAGAAAATATAAAAAAAATCATAAAATGGTTGTGTTTGGGAATACCTAACTGGAGTTTTTAATTATTTAGAGCAAATATTTTTATAAGGATAATCTTAAAATGATCTTTCTTGGGACTTCTTAAGTTTTTATTTTTGCTGGGATTGAAACCTCTTATTAAAATCCCTACTTATAACAGCAAGAGCATACAAACTTCGGTTTTGATAATTCAACATACTTTTCCTTCTTCCCTGAGTTTTCCTGGGTTTTCGCACATTTTTTTGGTTGGAAAAGTTACGCGAATTGCTTGCAGCTGATGAGTAGTCGAGTCTGGGGAGTAGAAAACTATGTGGGAGACTGGTCGACATGAAAGTGAACGCAAAAAGCGTTGGTATCGCTGAATTTATCGCCCAAAAACCGCAAAAACCGCAAAAGGCGGCGAAGGCTGGCTCAAAGACAAAGGAATTCATCATCGGGCCGCCCTTATCATCATCCTCATCGTGATGTCCATCGTCAACTGAAATATCACGTATACGGAGGTGTTGCGAATGAAGTCCTTTTGGCTCCCAGCGGTCTCCTGTTTGATGTGGCCGCCAACGACATGCCCTTTATTATATTTCTTTAACTTTTTCGCCTGTCTCCTGTCTCTCGGAAAAGTTAATCCTTGGGCATCAATTTCCCGAAATAATTTGAGCAACATCAAAAGTTTTAATATGCCCAATGATAATGGCGCCTCAGTCACCCGGGCGAAACTTTTTTATTGCTCGCGCTCCGTAATTTCTTTGTCATGAGTTATGACCCCCAGCTGGCTATATGACCCCCAGCCGCTCCCCCGCTGACGACCTTTGACCCTGCCCCATTATATGGCCTGCGGTCAGCGGTAGTCATTATGCTGTTTATTGGGCACCTCACCTGTGGGGGCCGTAAGCAGAGAAACTTCGCAACGGGTGACTGAAGTACTTCAGGATGCCAGTCCCCCCGGATCTGATAAATCGTCCTGGCTCCACCGATAAAAGGACAATAAGGACACTCAGCATGGGCCTTCGAAGAAAGGGAGCCTTTGTGAACTCATTGCTGTTAACGGTTGACAACTGGTGAATCACAATGACTTACCCAATAAAAATACTAAAGAAAACATTTAATTGCGCTTTAATCAACAAATTTGCCTATACCAATTATAATAAGGTGTAAGTTTAAAACTGGTACTCAAATTTATTCCTTTAACAACATTTTGACAGTAATTTAGGCATATAAAAATATAAAAAAAAGCTCACATTTAAGTCCCTACTGTATCTCCAAAACCCACAAACTGTTTCAACCGCTTGCAATCAGTGGCATTAGCGATATTTGCCAATAATCGCATTCGATCGCCGTTTTCCAATTTGGCACTTTTCTAATCAACGGCAAGACCCGAAAAATTCGCAATCAAATGGCAACGCTAGACAGAGATGGCTAGCCTGGGTCAGAAAGAGAGCGCAGGCAATAAGCAATCTGGGAAATAATGCTCATAAACAACAAAGCAATGCAATTAGGCGATATATCCAGGACACGGCCATCCATGGAACGGAGCCCCCGAAATTATGCAACAATACTTGAATGCGTAACAACGGACTCGGGCTCTTTATCGCACCACGCCCACTGCTGCCGCCCCCTTTTTCTTTGCCAATTAAACGCATTTGGTAAAAAACAAATTTTCGAGCAGGATGGCAGAAGGCAGGAGGCAGGATGCTGGATCCTGGCTGCAGAGTGCACAATGCCATCGATGGGACACACCGATACACCGACAGACGGCAATAAGCGAAAAGCCCGAGAGCAGGTGCAACAACAGCTCGCTCGTTTGTTGCAAGTGCACTGGGAAAAAAAAAGCTTTTTTTAAATTCTCAAATAAATAAATATACTTGTTATAATATATCTCCAAATTTTTATAACAAACTCATTATCTTTGGACTACTATTAAATAGATCTTGTCAGTTTATATAAAATTCCCTTTGACTTGTTAACTGCCTGAATCACAACATACTTTTTTGGGTAGCAGTGTGCTAATCTTAAGAACAAAATTTCCACATTAAAAAAAGTTAACAAAAAACATCATACTTTTTTCCAGTATATTCCAGTGAAGTTATTTTATTAAAGATAAAAAACTTATATAAGTTAAAAAAATTAAATTGCTATGAATAATACTGTTTTTCATTATGCATAAAAAGTGCCCATTTTGTGTCGTGTGAAAAAATGCAATCCATTTATGATCGCTTCGCTTAGCAAAAAACTGTATTATAAAATGCTTAATTATACTGCCTCTTTTTTCTCTGTGCACTTTTGCTTTTTCCTGTCCCAACGACTGTTCAACGTTGAAACAAGTTTATCAACGTGTGAAAATTGCGAAGCGCAATATGCACAGACAACAACAATAATGAGAGGAGATGGTGACTGAGGAGCAGACAATGTGGGCGAGGGGTTGGAAAAGTGTGGGAGGGGTGGGTGAAAGGTGAGTGGGTGGGTGAAGGTGAGTGGGTGGGAAAAGCGAGAGACGAGAGGAAAATACGTCGCCATGCTGGCCACATATTCAAATGCAAATCACGCCATCAATATGCAGCACACACTGACATAGACACATATAGTATATATAGGAGACACCCACTATGCCACATCCGCCGCCCCCTTTTTCCCCACCCATGCACACCCAATTTTCGAACGCCCCCGCCTGTGTGCTCTCCAATATCGAACGTTGCATTTTGACAAAATTATCCCTGGACGGGGTTAAATTTTGTGGTCATGCGATGCCGGCACTGAAGTTCGACGGTTCCACTGATGATGATGAACTGGATGTCGATGACAAGGCAATCTTCTTTGTCCCAGCCTCCCTTTTGGCCCCTCGGAACCGCTGAAGTCACCGCTTACACGTGTCAGTTGCCAGGCGGCTTCAGGGGATCACTAAGTACTTATGCGATGCCACTAAAAACTTGTAGGTTTTTAATTATAATGGCAAATGGGAAAGAATTTTGAATGCCAATAGAGAGGTTTGGATGAGAAGTTTCAGGGGTTTATTGTAAAAAATTTATAAATAGGAAACAAATCGATATTCTAAATAAATTAAATATGACAACATACTGCAGTTGAGTGCCTTTACAATTTTATTGGTAATAACAAAGGAGTTAATGCAGCTCATACAATTTTACTTACTTATGCGATGCCACTAAAAACTTGTAGGTTTTTAATTATAATGGCAAATGGGAAAGAGTTTTGAATGCCAATAGAGAGGTTTGGTTGAGAAGTTTCAGGGATTTAAGATAACTAGGAAACAAAACGATATTCTAGATTAATAAAATATGAAAACATAGTAAAGTTGGGTGCCTTTACAATTTTATTGGTAATAACAAAGGAGTTAATGCAGCTCATACAATTTTAAATTGAATCATTTTTAATAAGTTTTCGAAAGTTTGTTTTTGCTACTTTTTTGACTTCTTTTTTGACAGCCACCCCTTGCAATTTAATCAAGCCGCCCTCGCTTAACCGCCTGCATTGGCCAGCTCAATTAAGTTAAAGCCCTGTGTTTGAGATGTCAGGGGCAAGTGTGGCATGCGCCGGGCGATGACGATGCCACTTTTGCCGGGCATCGATTTAAAAGTTTCGCATCTCCGGTCCGCCCTCGAATTCTGGGGGCGGCAAGGGGTGCAAAAAATAAGTCACTCACTTAAAAGTTGGGGCGCCTGCAACGCTGCAAAGTTTGCTCAGTGTCCATGTCCATGTCCGTGTCTGGAACCCATGTCCTTGCTACTCGCTGGTCAGTTAGTTTCAATTTTAGTTTTTCAGTTCGCAGTTTGCGTTTTACCCTTTTTTTGGCAGGGGGTCCTGGAATAACTGGACACTGATTACATGTGACAAGTTAATGAGTTTGCGGCCACACATGCCTTGTTGAGCAAATAAATTAATTAGCGCTCTAATTGAGTTTTTTTTTCCGAGGACCTCCGCTCCTCCTCTTTAAATAATGCGCATAAATCACATTTCAATTACGCTTTCTGGCCTGATGAAATCCAGCAGTCCGACTTGAGCATTTTAATTTATATGCGAAACAATTTCAATTTCCCCGCTGCCATTAATAAACATATAAATGCATGCAAGTTCTCAACTGGGTTCGTTGAACTGAGATTTAACAGTCGAGCAGTGCCAAAAAACGGAAAATTTATACTGAGCTCCCAGCCTTGGTTTTCTGTTGCCATTGCGCATCATTAAGCGATAATTATTTGGAGCACAGAACGAATTCGAGGGGAGAAATTATTGCATTTTTAACAAGAGGCCTGCCAGCAAATGATAAAGCGAGGGTAAGATTGCAGACTCGAAACTTAAATGGATAAAATATGGCCGGGAAGGCATTCGAAACATTTTGGCTGGTATACAATTTGATTTAAACTGCCTTCCTGTTGGTCCTTATAAAGGGGTTTTTAGTGCCAAAGGAGGCTAATGATTTTCTTTGATGTTTCCCCGTAGCTTATTTCAACAAAATACTCAGTTAGGAACTAAAAAAAAACCTATTCTTTTGGGTGCTTTAAAATTACTTTAAAGAAATATTTTCAATTTAAAATAAGTTTAATATTTCTGGTTAGGAAAATAGTCAATATTTTCTCTCTTGCCTAAATAGGAAGGCAAATAAAGTTTTCACCTTTTATTTTATTTTCCCTTTAACTACAATAAAGGCAAACTTTTGGCCGAAACCCCTTAGGATTCTCTATACTTCTTCTTCTTTTTGGGCTTTCCGCCTATTATGCAAAATTAATTTTCAGAAACCCGAATCCCTGGAAAAGTGGTCAGGCAAAGGGAAAAGCCTCTGACTAGGCCTAAGCTCTGCTCAGTGCACTAACAATTGACTTTTCTTTGAAAAGTCCAGAAAAACCGAGAGGCTATTTATTTGTCAATTCGGAAAAGGCAAGTCAGAAAGGCAACTAAGAAGCAAATAAATATCTTATACAAAATGAAATGAAAAGCTGGACCCAAAAGAGTAGCAACTGAAGCTGAATTCGAAAAAGAAGAGGCAACAAAATCCCATAAACACGACATGTCACAAAGGGAAAAAAAGCTGCCAAATGGTTTTTCCTAATTTAAAAAATATCAAGCCAGAAAAATCGGAAAAATAAAGCTGACAAAATATTGGACAGCGGCTGGGTCCCTAACATATTGAACAAATTTCCTGAACTGGATTTCCCCAATGACTTTGTTGTTCCATTTCGTTTCCTTCCATTTGCATTTCAAATTCCATTTGAATGACTCTCCCTTTGGCAGTTGGCAGTTAATGTTGGATTGACAAAAGGTCTGGCCAGCTTGACTAATCAGGATCTGCGACTTGTCCCTAATTAATTTGCTAATGCATATGCATGACCCGAACAATTGCTGCTGGGCCAATGGAAATTTGGTTAATTGAAGGAGAGCCACATTTGTATTTGGGCATAATAATTGAATTTATTTTTCTTTTGGGTCAAGCAAAACAGAAGCCAAACAGGGTATAAAAACGGACTGAAAAACAAATCAGGGGCGTAGATTCAAAGAAACGCAAAATAAAGCTCTATTGATTGATTCGAAGATTCCATCTCATTCTTAGAATTTAAGACCAAAATATAAAGAAAACTTTAAAGTAAATTATACATTTTAAAAGTATTTCTAAGAATTAAACTTTAAATATGAATCATTTTTTTCAGTGTCTTTTTTAACGCCCTTTTTCGCCATGCGGAAATATGCAAAACAACATTTTAAGGCTGGTAGTAAACACACATTGCTCTTCTCTTCACTTCGTCGCACTCATTTACATAATTATAAGATAAATAAAAATTTTCCGGCAATAACAACGAGCGAGGTTTTCCATCCTCGCCAGCTTTTGTTTCATTTTTGATTTCTCGCTGCCAGGGACGACATCTAACAATTTATGCAAAGTGCTAAGGGAGGAAGGGGCGGAAAAACAGGGAATATATGGGGGCGTGGCAGGCACATGGAAATCATAAACAAAAGTTTTGCCGAGTCTAAGCTAAAGTGTGTGACAAGCGGATGGCAGAAAGTGCCAAACAGGAAGCAAACACGGACAGTGGAAATTTCTCGGAAAATGTATCGTGAAATGGGGAATGAGCAGTTGCATTTTATTCCATTTGGCAGCTTAAGTGGCAATCGTGTCGAAATCCATCGCAGGCGGAATCTGCATTAACTTCTGACACTTTGATTGGTTTGGCCAGCCACGTCGGTTGTTCGTTTCTTTAATTGAAAACTGAAATCAGCAAATGACTGAACTTTCACACTGGCTCTCTGGGTTTGTTGCATAATTAAGTTTTTTAAAATTTGAATGGCGAACGTTAAATGTCTTTCCCTTGTTTCATTTACCTTATGAAATTTTAATTTGCAACTTATGAATATTTCATGCTCACAAAATGCTCTACACAATTTCCTTTTTTCGGTCAACTCAACTTTTTGGGGCTTCTCGAGGGTTTGTGCATGAGAGCAAGGAAACTTTATTTTCAAAATTTAGGTCAGCTGTCATTGTGCGAGAAACTGAGGTTTTCCACACTTAATTGAGCTAATTGGGGCTTGACAAGTTGGGGATTTTAAAATGTTAGTTATTGTGACAGAAAGAAAGGTTTTGGATTGGGTAACTTAAAGAGGTTAATTAGGAAATCATGTTTAAATGTTGAAATCATTGTAACCATTTTTCAACCTCTTAGAAGTCGTATAACAAGTAACATTTTACATATTATTATCGAAAAATCCATCTCCTGAAGGCTTGTAAATTCGTACAAAACCACAGTTTCTTTGAAAGTCTTAACCCTTTACCGCGCAGACCGCAACAGCGAGCTCTCTTTGTAGGGCGCAGCTCAAAAGGTAAATTCCCCAGAGCAACAAAGGATTTAAAATTCATTAATAAACACCTGCGAGTCCCTTGCCGCACCCAGAAATCATCAATACCGGGCTTTCTTACGCCTTAATTAAACAGTTGATACTGTTGCCTCAACCCATTTTAAGGATCCTTGATTGCGCGGACAAGAGGGCAAACAACTTAAGCTGATATGAAAATTATTTCGCTCTTGTGTCGACAATTAAATGCCACGCCCAGTGCATGTTGTGCCGCCCCAAAAAAGTACATAATTAAAAACAGAAATGAGGGGGGCGGGGCAGGTTGAAAAATCTGTGCATTTAATTGAAAGCCGCTGGAGAAGGACAGGCCGCAATAAGCTTGGTCCTTGGTCCTTGGCGCGGCGTCATCTCATAAATAAAATACCCCAAAGTGAGCCGCCAAAGAGTTTGTCTTAATGCCCCGCCATGGTTTACACGGACCTGACCCAACCTCCTTATCCCCCCAGCTCCTCCTGCCGCCCCTCATCTGTCAATCAGGCTTTTCATCAGCTGCTGTCGCAGTTTGGCTATCCGCAAAAAGTCCATGTTGCTGCTGCTGCTTTTGATTACAGGGAGTCGAGGCCATTTAGCAGACAGGCGAGCTTCTCCTTCCTGGGCCACAGAAACTCTGACATATTAATGAAGTTCGGGGCGAACAAGTTGGCGCAGCAACAAGCTTTTTAAATCAATTCGCAAAAACAATTAAAAACTTGACTTTCGCTGCCACGCCTTCTTCGTTTCACGCCGCCCCTTGTGGGTGAACTGCTGACATTGCGCATACGACATGTGGCCCAAGAGAAGGAGCAAAAGGAACATGCTTAAAGTTTCTCTGCTTACTCGACAGCATTGTCATGGACACTCGAAAAAACCAAAGTCTTTAATAAATAAGAAAAAAGTTGATTTTAATACAGTGTTTTGATTAACTCTCTAAAATTTGCATTTAAGTAGATGTTTTTAACAATGAAATACTCAAAAAAAAGACTTCTTCTTTAAAAATTATTTCTTTATTTCACTTTTACATTGATATAACAAATTTAAATTGAGTATATTTTAGGTAAAAATGAAAATGGGTTTGAATATACATTTTTCTCAGTTTAGTCAGTCACACACATAAAATCATTCGACGCCAAGAAAAATGTAAATGGTTGTGGAAGAGGGGGGAACAGGGGGGTAGAGAACTCTTCTAACAGCAAATACAATTCAACAAAAAAAGTTTCCTCGCTCTTTGCATAATTAATGTTTTAATGTCAATCATACGCACTGTGCGCCATGAAATATATGCAAACTGATTTTCGCGTTTTCCAATTTACCCCAGCTTTTGTCTGTCGTCCAAAGTTTTTGCTGGTAATTAAATTTGTAAAATTTCCATTTACAATGCTAAATGTCTGAGGAACTCCTGTGCATAAATTGTAAGTAACACAAAACCTTAAAACCCAATGCCTGATATATTTTTAAGAGGGTAAATAAAACTGAAAAGCGAAAGCACTCAGCGGCAGAATCCTTTAGACACCTGCTGCCATAGAAAGGAAAATTGATTACACATGACACGCCCACACTAATGTGCAAAAAGCAAACGATAGTGAGATGAAAAATCACAACAAATATTCGACAACAAACAAAACACTGACAATGGCAAATAGTAATGGCATTGCCTTTGGCAACAACTATGGCCCAATAACAACAGCAAACACCATGGGAAAAGGATCTCAGATCCTGCGGCGAACAATGTGACAAACGATGTGTGAAGGAGTCGCTGCTGCTGCTCAGAAATCCTGAAGCGTTAAGATGGGGTACCAAAAAAATGTAACCACACAATTGTCACGGGGTTCATGGGTTAAGGGTGGGAGCTGCAGGGCGGGCATTACGTATACGCAGCGCTGAATTCGGTCATTTTTCATGGCTGGCAAGGGCGTGGAATGAGCTGAAGACGATGACTACAAATCGTGACAAATTCTTGATGCGGGTTAAGTTACACATTTTTTTTGCTGCCTCAACTTTTGGTGATTTCTTGTTTTTTTGCTGCGCCAACTTTTTGGCTTAGG
Organism: Drosophila subpulchrella; assembly: GCF_014743375.2. Classification (NCBI taxonomy): domain Eukaryota; kingdom Metazoa; phylum Arthropoda; class Insecta; order Diptera; family Drosophilidae; genus Drosophila; species Drosophila subpulchrella. The sequence goes on along the minus strand of NC_050610.1, from coordinate 18,986,230 downwards.
AATACATTCTAAAATATTTCTGACGTCTGGCGGACATGAGGGGATTGCCTAGGCTGAAATCCCTTAGCCGTTTCTCAATTTTGGGCACCATAAAATCGAGAAGAAGACCAAGTCGACAATAAAATAAAAGGCGGCTCCCGGGTAAAATGAATTTTTAAATATTTTACGGATGAATTCGCCGCGTTTCCGCTGTCAACGCTGATGGGTTTTTGCCCTATATACACGATTTTGCATTTAAATTTTCGGTCATAAATTACACTGGCCAAATAGGGCGGTTAGAGTGGGTTTTTTTTTCGTTTTCTGCCGCCTGCTTTACTGTGGCACCACCACCTGACCATTACGCAAAAGCATATTCAATGACAGCATTTTTAATGCAATTTATGGTCGTTAAGGCGACAAAATATAATAAAAATGAATAATATGCCAACTGCTGTGCGGGTGATGCAACACGTGACAGGGTCCTGCCACAGGACACAGAGTTCTGAGTGCGACGTACAGGACCCACACATTACCGCCGCCACCACACCCACAAAATTTATGGGCGCCGTAAATAAATCGACGCGCCAAATGTGCGAAACAATACATAACTCAAAACGAACGTGAAATGAAACGAGGACAGCTCGAGAATACATAGCGAAAATATTAAAATATTTATGGAATGCAGAAGCAACCTGAAAAATGCAAAAAGAAAATGTATTTAAAAAAATTATCTGATTTGCAAAATAAAACAATCAATGTAAAATGCATTTCTTTCAACGATTTTAATGACACTAAAGTTCAAAAGACTCTATTAAAAGCAAATCCGTATATCTAAAAAGGGCCTGACAAGAAAGTCAATCAATAATGCATTTCATTTTTTCCAACAAGTAAGATGAAGCCAAAAAGTATACAAATTTCATGAAGCCATTTCATATAAGCATGCATGTAACTCAGGTAGAGGGAATAAATAATAACAAGTTGACAGGTTTGAAGCGGTAAAAAAGCTTTCAGATAAATTCAATTCAATTTATTATAACTTGAAAAGAATTTCAGGCGATGATCTTCAACACGAATTGTAATACTCCCGACAACTAAAAAGGCTCCTTTCATAAATCATTTAATAATGAAAATACTTGTTATACTCATTTAGATGAATAATGCTAATTAAATTTGACCTTACTTCCTCGTAATAATAAGTAATATAACAAGTTTTTAATTCTAAGGGATTCAACACTGAGGGTTTATTATTGATTAATTTTTTACTTCCAATAAACCTTTATCTAAACTTTTCTGGCATAAAATTCCCATCCGGTTAAAGAGAGGGACCACCTGACCTTTCTCCCGATTATTATCCTTCATACACCTGAGCATGTATAAACATTTATATCAATATACACGAAAAAACATTATGACCAGAGGGAAGGGCTCATAAAAAATTCAAAACGGCTTAAGTAGCTTCAAAGTAGCGCCAGAACCAGAAACAACAAAACAACACGCCTCGAAAGTGAAAAGTACACAAAACAGGTCGGAGAGTCCTGGTATGGGGGTTCCTAACTGGAGTAGGGCTGCAGCTTGTTCTGCACTGACCCGGAACAGAAGCCAGACCCCCAAAAAAAAACGACCCAACTCGACACGCATGTTTATGTGCTTTTTACAGCTGCTCTTGGCTTATCTTTGGCCCAAAGTTTCTCCATGTGAGCGTGTGCTTGCTGGGAAATGATTTTAAAAATAACTTTTGCGGTCATTTCACTAAATGTTCAGGGGCAGGGGTCCATTCGGGTGGGGCTGTGGGGATAAGGGTTAAAAATATCAGGGAGATGAAGCTGAATCCTGCGTGTTGCGGGTGGCTATAAGGACGCATCAGCTTCAACCTTTTTTTTGTTTTACGCGTCTGGCAACTTATTAATAGGTTTTTAAAAGTGGTACTTATTAAGGGTGAGAAAAATAAATCTTTTTCCAATTTAAATTTAATTGAAAACTGTGGAAGATAACTAAAATAAAGACTAAAATTGTAAACCGGTAGAACATCAATTTCTTACAGCAATTTAAATGTATTAAAGAATTTTAAAGAGAGTCAAAAAAATATTTCTATATATTATATATTTTTTAATAAAATGTTTTAAAAATATTTTACAGTTTTCATATTTCCACATTTGAGAAATAAGTTTAGAATAACAATCTACAGTACGCATCTCGTAATTCTAAACAAGCACTGCTCCTTGTGTTTTTCCACGGACTAATAAAATGTGTGGGAGACGCTAAGAAATTGGTAAAAAGTTTTGCGTGTTGGCTGGTTTCCATTTCCAACTGCCAAAAAGATAAAAACGCACTTTCCAGGTAACAGTCGGGAAAATGTGGATGGCGATGGGGGATGTGAAAAAGGTGCGCTGGGAAAACTGAAGGAAAACACATGCAATGTTTTTGCTTTCCTTACTTCTGTGTGCGCGTTTTTTTTATTATGGTTGAACTTTAACACGGCTACAATATAAATTAAAATGGCAGGCACTCTACGGGAAACGAGGGCTTTGGGGCATGGCCAATGAAGTTTATGTGCCGCGCACTTTACGCGGAATCACCCAGCACTCCTCCACTCTCCTCGCATCGCCCCATTGCATTTTCCCTTTGGCAGCTGCCATATGAAATTATGTATCTTACATACACATGCGGCTTACAAATTAGTAACAAGTGATTTTTCTCTATTTATAAAAACTTGTTGCCCTCAATTAAAAATAAAACGATTTATTAAAAACTATATATTCTATTTGCCTTTCTATAAATACCTAGTGATACACTAGGGCTAGTAAATTAAATAAAGAAAAATAAGTAAACAAAATATTATTGCTTTTTTTTAAGAAACGACACTGTCACAAAAATAAGTTTATATTCTGTTTCAATTCTACTATTTTGGCCTCTGTTGTACATAAGAAAATATACACATGTGAAAATGTACATCAGAGCCTACAAAAAGTGAGACAGAGAGAAGAACAGCGCGACAGAAAGAGATAGCCGAGTGGCAGGATGCTGAAACAGATTCGACTCTTAATAATTTCCGCACTCGAGTTGATCGAAATCATAAAATTTTATGAGCCTGCCAAGAGCCGAGTAAGTGGAGCCTGTATCTCTCCCTTTTTCTGCCCGCCACTCTACATCTCCATCCGCTTTTCCAGCCTGTGTATTGGCAAAATGGCTGCCACACTCAGTCACTCAGGAAAAGTCGGGAAAAAGGCCAACAATGCGACAGATAGACAGCCAGACATGAAAAACCGAAGGGCGGGCAACCAAAGGCGGCTGTCAGGGAACCTTTTTTAAAGCCTACGGCTAAATGAGTGTTAAAGTTATACTCGATTTTTTCACCACATGCCTGGGACGAACGAATATGATAGATGGTTATAAAAAGTCCGAGGGGAACAGAAAAAAAATTGCACAAGGGGGAAATAAAAAATGGTTCTGTCTGAAGAAGATCTTTTGATTTTGGTTGTAATGTCATTTTGCTTAAGGAAAAGCTATTTCAAGCTATTTCACCGATAAGTAGGCAAGCAATAAAGGCAGAAATCTAAAAATATACTTATAAAATGGATAAAGGTAACAAAAAACGATATGGTTAAAAATATATAATAAATATAACATTCTATTTTTATGATTTTAAAATATAACAAACATCTTTCTGAATGAAAAAAAAAACTTTTGGGTCAAGTCAAGAAAACTTTGACAATATAAGTCATGCGCATTTCCTTTTTTGCCACCTTTTTCCAGCAACAATCCCAGCTAAATCCCGCCCAGATTTTCTTAGATTTGATTTTCGTTTACCATAAAAGTCAAGCGCTGAACGTTGCTGTTTTTCTTGAGTCCCAAAAATTCTGACATCCTCTGGCTTTCAGTTTTCATCGTGCTCGCATTATGAGCAGCTTCTACCTCCTCTTTTTCCGCTGGCTACAATTTGCCATTACGTCGATTTATGCGCTGCTGGGACTGGAGAATGCTTTTTCCCACTGCCCCTGCTAAATAATGCACTTGGGAAATTAATTTTCCAACTCTGGCTCAGCATTGCGAGCGCAGAACGTCTTCGGCTGCATTAAGTCATAATTTTCGTGGGAGGAAATTATGGGGAGAATTGATTGAAGTTTTTCCAGTCAGAACACATTAATACGATTGTGCAATACAAGCTGCTCAATTAGCGAGGGGCCTTTGAAGAACCGGGATTCCCAGAGAATATCTACCCTCCAGCTCTCTAGTAATTATGTTGTTTGTGCATTGCTCTCGATAGCTTCTTGAGCAAGGCCGAAAGGCTACAAGTTTCTGCCATTTCCCTACGTGTTTTCCACGTTTCCCAAGGCTGTCTGATGGTTGGGAGGACCTGGAGGGTGAAATAACGGGAAAGGAGCCCATGTTAACCATCCAAATGAGAGCAGAAAGGCAGCCATGGAGAACCTCCACAATAAACAACAACCGAGGCAGCGACAGTAAAGCAAACATAAAAGTGACGCGGGGGTAAAAACAGAAAAGCTCTATGGACTATTAAGTACCCCATAAAAATATGAGTTATTGGTAACCAAATCAATTTAATTTTTGTAAAACTAGTTTTAGTAAGGAGGAAAATTTGTATATTATACAATATATCCTATAATTCATAGTTATGTTTGCTGCTTAAGCTCTAGCAACTCCAATGTACTTCCTAAGTTCACCATCACTGAGTATTGGCGGTATAAAAACAAAAGCCAAGGCCGAAGCTGTTATGTTTATTATGCCAGGCATGTGAGTTAATTCTTTGAACTGTTGAGGTTGTTGTTGTTACTTAACGTTGGTAGTAGAACATCCCTTTTCCCCTATTTCCCCTCCTTGCCTGATCATTATTTTTATTTCAGTCGCGTGCATGTAACACAAAAATGTTTGATAAAGATGTTAGTTGATACCACAAGCACACACCCTCGAACAGATAAGGTGCCTGCACGAAAACACAGGGAAAACTAAAGGAAAAGCGGAGAAAACTTGGGCCAAAAGTGTTGCATACTCAGAGGACAATAATCGAAAGAATGAAATAATCGAATGAATAAAGTGAAAAATAAGTAGTCGCAGCCAACTGGCAACTAAAACTAGTTACTTAACTATGGGGAACTACATAAATAGTAATTAAGTTTACAGACAAAGGAGGAAGTTCAGCATAAGATGAGCAAATTTAAATATGAAAGAGAAAACAGACTCCTGTAGAAGACAACGGTGTAAAATTAATATCAGAAGTAAAATTATTAGTTCTTGATATTAATATAAACTTGTAATTATATTTTTATGAAAAAACAAGTATTATTTATATAGAATTTTTTACTTTTTCAAAAAAGAGGTATTCGGGTTAAAGCTTTAAGAAGACCATTGTATAATCAATTCCCCCTGAACCACCGATGGCATGCCGCATTCCACTTAGTTATGCCCAAAACCTAATTACAGCTACGGTCATAAGACATTACTTCTCATCCACGGAGATTTCCGTTCAAGGAGCTCCAACCCTTAAGGTGGAGTCGTCTCGCTAACGACTGCATCATTAACCGAAGTAGGATTTCTCCAGGCAACCAACCAATACAACCGCCCAAGCCCCCCACAACCTTATTATCCGAAAAACCAAGTAGAATTATCGACAGCGAACTCCTTTTTGGATACAGAACCAAAAATTCAACCTAACTGATACATTTAATTTTATTTATAACGCACGCACGGCCAACGAACAAGAAGTCCTGAGTGTTGTATAAGCATAAATATTAATGCACTCACTAAGGTTCGTGGATAAGGATAAGGATGTCGTGAGCAGTGTTCGGGATACCTGAAAGCAAACTTATTGGCTTATTAAAGTCTAATGCTACACGGGTCTGAGTGTGTTTGTGATAATGGAGCCAAACAACACCTCCGACAGGATATCAACCATTTAGGCCAGCTACACAGCACAATCATTTTATCAATAGTATTATTTTTGAATCGAAATTAAAGCGACAAATAAATAAATAAATAAATTTATACATCAGTCAGTCCTAAAATATAACATTTTGAATTCGGTTTTTATTTATTAAAAGCCAAATCATTTTTTTTCTGTGCACCCCTTTACCCCTCTAATTGTTTCACCTAGCCATTGAAGTCGAGTTCAACGCTGAATATTAATGCCAGAATTTTCTGCTGCCCGCCGCTATTTAATATCAATGCGGATTCCCCACCGGCAGCCTTATAAATATCCCAAAAAAAGTGAGAAAAGGAAAACTTTGCCCCGACAAAGTTAAGCTCATGAAATGGTCAAAACTGTTTAAGCCTTGGCCAATATTGGGCATTAAGTAGGCTTTGATGAACCATACCCATGAATAAGAAAGAAGCTGTCCAAGTTGCTAGCCCTCTCGATTTTATGACGTTCAAAAAATCAAGTCAATAAAGTTTCAAGGATGGTTCACATGCCCCTGCTCTTCGAGAAAAACTTTTCTACTCAATTTTGCTCCGCCACATTTTTTGTTCCTCTGGTTTTTGGCATTTTTAAAATATTTATGTTATTACGATGTGCTTAAGTTTATGAATTTGCCAAAGTATTTAGTCAATAGCTTAGCCTGGCAAAACAACAAGAACTTTTCGATCCTGCATATTTTATTATACCTTCCATCGAAGTAAGTGGGTAATATTTATGGGAGTAGGGTCTCGAATTTATGTCCAAAGTTTTGGCTGCTTAATGTGCGGACAGTTGAACAAAAGGCTGAACCACATTATGAAATCTTAATAGATGGCCGGTAGAGGAAAACTAGTTTAGCTTTCGATGATAGATGCTGAGATAAATGCCTTTCCATTCCGCCTCTGCATTACAATTTAATTAGGTTTCAGTATAATAAACCTAGGAAATATGTATTTTCAACTCTTAATCGGTTAATATATTACCATAAATTAATATTTGAATTAACTAAAGAACAAAAAAGACTCACAAATTAAACGAAATTAATTTGACTGCATTATTTCATCAAAGGAACTTTAACATTTAACGTTATACCTTTAATGCATGTTATCGAGTTAAAGTCAAATGTCGCTTTGTTATACCGAATATCAAGAGCAATTAAATTGCAGGAGAAGCCATTAGCCTTTGACATTAACAAATAATATTAATCAGAGCGTACAGAAAATCGAATAATTAAATTTCAATATCAAATTTCAAGAGATGCCAATATTGCATGTAAAACAAACAAATGAATCCAATTCAAATCGTCCAAGAAACTTGAGGATGAGATTGAAATTACATTAATTTAATGAACATTTTAATGCTGACACTAACAAACAAATGCGATTGGGAATCGGCCGACTGTAGTTTTCCCCTCCAGCGATTTTCTCCGTGAGCTTTTGGAATTGAAATAATTTAGGGAGGTATATGCTGAGTGCAGCCCTGCTGCATCTGACCATTGTTTTCAAGGCCCCAAACGACCCGGCCCGAAACTCGAGCAGCGGCAATTTCCGCTCCAAATGCTCCACTCGGCAGGGGAAATTATTAAAAGCGAAACCGGGCGCGCTATTATTTTTTGACACTGATAAATTTACGAAGCTGGGCGGAAAATGTGGAGCAGCGAAGACCTTGTAGCACTAACCTCCTCTAGAAAAAGCGAGGGCTCCATGGCAAACGGGGAAGTAATATAAATCGGTCCCCGGGGATAAATAACTCTATATTAGTTATGACAGTGTGTGTTTGGCAACTGCATTCGGGTTGTTTTCTCCCATGTCTGGGTATATGCTTGTGGCTTTTTTAATTGTTAACCAGCATTTCTTTATGGCCAACATAATTATGCAAATTAATTTCATGCAAATATGCAACGCCACAGCCAAAAGCAACTTTTGACAAAGCACAAACAAAAATTTTTAGATTAAGTTTCACACAGAGTTGGTCCGCTATCTAACCAAATTAGTTATTGTTTTATGACTGGAAGCAGTAGGTAAATAAAAATATTGTGTATAGTGCAAATTTAAATGGAGATCTGTATGTGTCAACAGATAATAATTGCGAAACTTTAATTTGATAAGGAAAATTTTAGGTATTAATAATTTGATATAAACTAAATACTCTATAACGAAAATACTAAAAAAAGAAATAAATTCAACTAGAGCTTATTATTAATAATGCTTGACGCATATCTAACAATGATTTATTTACTTGGTTTACCTAATCATTTTTCAAAATGTATAGGCACAACCAATATTAAAATAAATAAAATGAATACTTTTTACTACTTCTTCTTAAATTATAGAATATAATAGAACCAAAAAAAATTAAACAAAAATACTTTCTTTCATTTCAGACTCGCAATCCCTCGAAGTCAAACCCAACTAATTTTGCACTCCTTGTCGGCCAAGACAAAGGACAAAAACCCGATTTCGAGGTACGTAAATAAGTCAGAGTGCACTCAAACAATGCATTTGGTCATAAATAAAAATAATAACAAAGACCCACAGACCTCTCTAAGCTCCAGCCACAAAATATGCCAAAGACAAAGCGGGAAGTGCTAAACTTTTCGTGCTGACTGTCACAAGTAGAGGGCAAAAGGAGGGACAGCGAGTTTTGGCGTTTTTAGTTGGTAAAAAATTCAAAACTCTGGCCAAGACTGCTTCGCCCCACCCATTTATAGCTAAAGGGAAAATGGGCGTATACCCATGTTAAATTCTTCGAGAAAATGTCGCGCATTGTTTGACTGGAACTATGCTGTAAGTTATTTCTTTATTTTAAGTCACGCTCGACATTAAGCAAGACTTTTTATTTTGCATCCTCTGAAGTCACACATATACGCACATTTTCCAAGCGCGACTTTTTTGGAAATTTTTAGGAGAAGCAGGAAACCCTTTCTTTGCGACATGCTTAAGCTCAAGCTTTATGAGGCCACTAAAAAGGGGAAGTGAAAGCACAGGAAGGGGTGCAGTCATATATTAGCGAAGTGTGTGTGTGAATTTTTGAGGGCACTGAAAAAAAATTTGAAAATGTATTTATTTTAGGAATTATAAGGTATTTTTTATTTGTAGTACCAAATACTTAGCTAAATATTTAACTTTTAACGTACAATATTTCTTAAATTCTTAAGAAAAATAGAAAATGAAGCTAAAACCTTTTGTAGCATTTGTGTGCTTATCTATTTTTCCCATTGCTATAAATCACTTATGCCCAGCTCAATATATAATTACTTGTACTAAGAGCATTTAAAGAAATAAAAATTTTGTTGATAAGATATCTAAAAAATATATTTGAATTTTTAAAAATGATTTAAGGTTCTCATACATCTTTTCTCTTTGTGGATCTGAGAATGTTTGTATTGGCGCGTTTGCTGGTGTTAAGTCAGCTAAAAGCCTTTGGTCCAACCACTTGAATTTTCGGGTGCAGCGTAACTTTTTAGAAACGGATGCAAGCTGAATTACACGAGATAGAAACGAGGGGAGTTCGGAGCTCGGAGGGCGGACTTCACAAAGCCAGATGACTATTTGTGGGGTGGCGAGAATTCCCGGGGTTTTCGGGGGTCAGTGAGCCCGAAAAAGTTTTATGCGAGCGCCAAAAGTGCAGTCAACGCACTTAGGACCAAAGTCTAAAAATATGAGTTGCGAATGGGATTGCTAAATGTGCAGAAAGTGGACCAGAGGGGTGCTACAAACGGGCATCCAAAGCTGGAACTGCGAAAGTTTTCGTTTAAATAAATGTGGCAGCTTAGCCGAAGGCAGCTGGCTGTGGAAATAAATTCCGTAATGAGGCGAAAAGCGGCTGGGAGTTTGTTGAAATTGATTAGAGGCCAACCAGAAATCGTCGTTGAAAATAAAAAGAAATCATTTTATATATTTACCATAGACAAACAAAATGTAGTGTCTGTACTATAAATAAGAACTTTGAAGCTTTATTTTCCCTGTTTTAAATAAAAGTTTAATTCAAACAACTGTTTTACTTCAAAGCATCATAATTTGACATAATTTCACACCTCAGTTCGTGTCAAATATATTATCAGTTTTTTAGTTAATTGTAACATAAATCTTTTTCAAAGCAATCAATAATTTTAATTGATTTTACTGTTAGATACTAACGCCTAAATACACAATTAACAAGAATGCAATTATAATTGACACACATTTTAATTGCTGAAATGTACTTAAATTGATTTAATTGGAGTTCTTACATTAAAGCCACACAATATCAGGCACTAACATAATAAATTCCATTTTAGGACCGAACTGAAAACATTTGATTCTGTTGTTACAATGTTTATGCTTTTTTGCTGCCATATTGTTGCAATATTTGGTTAACTTTACAGCCTTTGAACAGTACTTTCGTTTGTTTAACACATTTTCTAGTGTTTGCCTCTCGTTCTAACACTCTTCTGTCTGTCTCTTTCCAAGTACATTTTGCTGTTTTCTCTGGTAAAATGATTTATTGCGTAAATTTCATTAATTTGCTGCGCTGTCATAAAAACGACAGCAACGCTGAAAACGGAAAAAAAGTTGAATAAAATAAATTTGATTTGCCCCTGTATGCATAAGCTTATGAGTGTGTGTGTGTGCGAGTTGTACGTGTGCGTGTTAAACAAATTTTTATGGCCCACCTACGATGCACACACTCCAAATGGTATTTATGGCCCGCCGCCAGAGAACTCATTACACGATCCTCTTCGCCCCGAATTGGAATTTTAAAATACTTGTATATTTTACGCTTTTTTTTACATTTTTATTTGCAATGTCAAGAGCACATGTTCGGGATTTCTGGTTAAGACTACGTGTCAAAAATTAAAAATGACACCCACTCGTTTCTAGCCAGTTTATCAAGTGATATGCTGCTTATTTCTGGCCTGTTGTTCCTGCTCCTGACTCCTCATGCATATAAATCCGTCCCTAATAGATCGTGTCTAATTTATGAGCTACGCGAGCATTACAACAAACGTATTACATCACACTCGTTTCCATCCACATTCGTGATTACGTGGGCGTTCTGGGAATTTAGGCTTTCTTTTTTGGTATACTCTTTCAGAGGGTTCTCAGTTAAGTTCTAAAATTATTTACATTGTTTTTATGTATTTATTATCATTTATTATTTTTATATTATTTTTCAAAAGAGATTACCTAGAGCTAAAATCATATTGGAGTTATATTACTTTAATTTCATAAAATATTGGTACAGTACCTTTTATAAAAGTTTGTAATAGTTCGTAGAAATTATCGTTAGGGTCATATATTTTTCTGAAGTAAAATAATAGTTGCAGGGTATATCAAATTCGGCAGTCCTAAATTAACTCCCCTTTTTCTTTTTTTTGTAGCATTCTTCTAATTTACGCTTTGCGTGCTCTCGGCCAAAAACTCTTGGCCCGGCTCGAGCATTTTCCATTAAGTCTGCAGCTGCTTTACTCATAATTCATGCCACCCACACACTTACACACACTCACACCCCGCACCCACACACCCAAGAACAGAGACAGTCACAGATTGGGGCATGTTAATTTGTAGGCCAGTGCAGGCGGAAGTCCTTTTTGAGGTCTTTAAACGCAAATGGCAGGCCGAAGCTTTTACTGCCTGCCATGAACCCATGTATCACTTGTGCTGCTGTCTCCCTCTCCTTTCTTCCCTCTCCCTCACACCTCCACTGCGTGTTGCTCTAAATTAGATTTTCATTTGAGTTTGGCGTTGTCCTTTCGGGACTCTCCCCTATTCGTATTTGTATGCTAGTTATCGGACAAAGGACCTCGCACTTTACGACCCAGTTGTAAAACCCTTTTAGAGATATATGTATAGCGCAGCAGCGAACGACCAAATCAATGCCAAAATTAATTAATCCAGCCAAGTTGAAGGTGCCATAAACAAAGTTATAAAATGTATGATGTGTGAAGGGGAAAAACTAAAATTGAGCTATGTGGAAATTCAAGTCCATCACTATGAAATATTTTTCTGTAAGCAAGTACAAGCCATAAAAAAAAAATTTTCTTAGTTTCAAATTAACTTAAAAACTTATAAAAGAAACCCAAATAAGACCCGCATAACGCCCAACTATCTGAAACATTTAACCGTTCTGAAGCTGCAAAACAATGTGAAACAATTAACTCATTACAGGCGCTCATTAAGTGCCACAAGTTGATTAAAGCCTTCAAAACTTTTGCCGAAAAGAATGTTTGGGATGGGAACCCTGCTCCCAAGCAAAAGTCGCCAACAATTTGCTCCCTGGCGGGACTTGTGACAAGTGAAGTGCCTCTCGAAATATGCCCAAGATAAAAATGTTTGCTGGTGTTGGGTGTTTGGTTGTTGCTTGTTTGGTTGTTCGGTTGTTCAGTGGTGGCTGTTGCCTGTCGACAAAACTTGGCGATGGCAAACTTCTTAAAAATACTTAAGAAGCGATAAATATCGCAAATATATACAAACACACACATACGCACATGAAGGGCGGCCCTTGTGACTCTTGAAAGTTAGCTCAAGTTGCCTATTTGTTTCTCTTCATATTTATGCCTCGCTTTTCGGTCACCCCAATTTATTTATAAGATATATATATAGATATACCACCACCGAAATCGGTGAAACTTCAGCAGCGAAGCCACTTGTTGTTGCCGTTTTGTTTGGCCTGTTCTCATTATCTTTTAACGTTATTATTACGTTGCATACTTTCTGGGGAGCTTAGCTGTCATGCCATCCCATTATTTTGTTGCCTCTCGAAGAAATTCCCTGCGCCTTTCCCGCCTGTTTGCTTGATTATTATATTTGTTTTGGCTTTTGTTTTCGTTCTGCCTGCTTTGCTTATTAAAAAGTTGCCATCGATTATGCGAAAAGTTTGACATCAAAATATTAAAAACTGGGGTTGGGAAATGCTGTTGCCTAGCATAAGGCGTTCCAATTTGGCCTGAAATTACTTGAAGGGCGCTGAAAAGAACTTCAATCGAATGAGAGATCAGAAACAAAAAACTTTTACAGCACACGCCTGAAGAGTCAATATGCCAAAGGTTGGCTAATTGGGAAAAGGTGTGCTATTCCAGTGTTAATTTGACTGCAGAGGCATTAAAGAATTTTTATTTTTAATATAATTAATTGCTTTTTATATTCGTGTTTTAAATAAAAACGATTTAATAATTGTAAGGGTATATTTAATTTATTTGATTTAAGTTGTTATTTAATTTTGTATTTAATTTGTTATTGGAAAGGAACAATATTATAAAAGTATTATTATTATTATTTAATTAATTTGTATTTATGCCACATTTTTATAAAAAGCCAACCGGATTGATGCCCAAAAATTGTTTTCAAGAGTTTTCCGCTCAGCCGGCTTGGGCAAATTCCTTGGTAAATAAGTAAATAACTCCCTTTATAAATTATTTGTACATATTTACAAGCACACACTCCTGCTGATACTCTGGCAAACAATGAAATCAATTTAGAATAGACTTTTCAGCACACATATCGCCTAAGCCTAATCTCATCTCTCACTTTTTGGCTGTCTCTTTGCAGTTATTATAGACAAACAACCGGCGGCGAATAAGCCAAGTCTATTAACAGGGCAAACAAAGTAAGCTGACTCTTCAGAAAGGAACCAGAGAAAGGCACAAGAATGTGAGCAGTGTGCAAAAAAAGAAAGATATTCGGAAAAGCTGGCAATGAGAGGGCCAAGACGACAGGGGGCTCGGGCCAGAATCGAAACAGTTAGCTGGCAAATCGGATTGCGAGTCAGCCGTATTGACACAAGGAAATCGTTAGCCGGCTTAGCCAGCAAGAGGCCAAATTTAAAATTAAAAATATAGCAAGCCAGTTCGAGGAATCAAAGTGATATGCTAATGCCCGAGTCGCGGCAGAGTGTGGCATGAATATTTCATGAGCAGAGCGATGACAATAAGCCGGCTCCGGGAATAAACGAAGAGCAGTAGAGTGAAACCAGGACGATGACGGAGCTAAGACGAGCTAATGGCCTGCACAAGCAGCACTCCTTGAGGGATCGACAGGTGCACCCCATGCTGCATTCTCTGGCGGATCACGGCTGCAACCTGAGCAGCGGTGGCAACAGTGCGGCCAGCACCACCAGCAGCAGCACGGCCACGGCAACCACGGCACTGGGTGGTGCCCCAAATGGTGGTGCCGCCATCACCACTCAGCGGAGCGTCGAGTTCGACGAACACGACATCTTCTACGTCTCGCCGTCAAAGCGAAAAGGAGCCACATCAGGTGGGTTGCACACCAATTAATTAATTACCAAGGCCTCATCAATGCCAATCAGAGCTTTAGGTAGCTTCGGTCATACTATATTGTTAAGAGCTTGAGTTGTTTAATGAGCCAACTATTTGAAATATAATATGGCCTTAATGAGCTAACGCTTTGATTGACATGCTGATCAGAACACTGATTGATCGGCACATAATAAGCTATATCAGAGAAACTAGTAAATTTTGGAAGGAAGGTAAAAGGATACTTTTTAAGCCATTTGTGATTACAAAATAATGAAACGTAACAGCACTTTTTAATAAAATGGTTTTTCAAATTTTGCTTTATTTGTGCAATTGCTGTCTGTAAAGCAAACGTTGTGTTCTTTTTATTTTTAAAGAATAATATGTTTATTAAAAATGTTAATGAACTTAAATATATGTTGTAGCTTTAAAGGAACCATTGCACAGAAATCATTTAAGAAACAATTTAAGAGTTGAAAGATTTGGTATTTAAATAATAACTTTATATTATATGATGCTATAAATATTTACTCAAAGTAATACAATATTTCTTTGACTTAACTTTGGTCTGAGATATTTTGAGTGCAAATCAGTGTAATAACAATAATATTTTATATCTACCTGATAGGTTCTGCCGGCAATGTGGTGACCTTCTCGAATTTTGTGAGTGAGCAGCGGCTCACGCCCTCCTCGTCGAATCGCGGATCCCTGAAGCGGAGCAAGGGGCGCTCCAATCAGTCCCTGTGCAGCTGCGATGCCGGCGACGAGGCCCAGCTGGATTTGCAACCGAATGCGGCAAGGCCGCTTTTCGAGTACAGTCTGGAACGAAAGCGTAAGACGCACACCTACTCCTGCGAGCAGAACGCACAGATACTCATGAGACTGGAGCGCGAGCGTAATCGTAAATTATCGCTGACTGGCATGGAAACCGGATTGGGAATCGGACTGGGATTGGGAATGGGCGGAGCAGGTGGTGCGCCAGGACCGGCTGGAGACCCCCAGGTGAGTGAAATCCCGCCCCACTTTGTGTAATTGTAATTGTAATCATGAGCAGCCAGCGGCACGTACCTCCACCTGATATTCCATCCGAATTTTGGGTTGCCCCTGCAACAGGCAAAAGCGATAAGCAAACAGAGCGTGGCACGTAGAAGGTAGATGTTGTAGTCTAAGAACCAACTGACTGACACCTGCCACACCCACGGACTACTGGGGTTCGGGTTCAGCCTCCAAGCTGATTCCTAATTCCAAGGGGACTGGTGACGGGTTGGGTAGATTACGGCACATATGAATTTTGACAGTTGTGGCAAATGTTGCTTGGAAGTACTTCAAATCGATAAAATATTTAGCAGGTTGCAAAGTGGATTTCAAAAATTACTTCAAAAGTCAACAAATTCATATTATAGCAATGTCGCTTGTCAGATTTGTGAACATAATTTGCATTATAGTTGCGTTAGGATAAATAAATATTAAATATTTATTTTGAGTTAAGAGTATGGCTTGAATTTATTTAATAAGGGTAATCGAACTACTATCTTAATCAAGTAGGTAGAGGTTTTTACTGTCGAGTAGTTTAAACAACCCGCCCGATTTATAAACAGTATAAGTTCACACTCACAGAGCGTTGATCGCAGTCTATCGATATTCCCGCCGATTTCCAATTTAAAACGATATTTCGATATAATCATCATGGCGAGCAAACGACTTGGCAGCATGGCATCCTCGGCCAGTGTGATGCAATCGACGGCTTCGATCTCCAGCAAGGCCAAGAAATCGAAAAAGGCGAGGTTGCCGACCTTTGACCTTTCGCTAAGCCAAAAGGTGGACATTAAGAAGGCCTTCGATCTGTTCGACACCCAATGCACGGGCTTTATCGAAACCAAGGAGCTTCGCGTGGCCATTCGCGCCTTGGGATTCGAGCCAAAAAAGGAGGAGATCAAGCGCATGATGGATGAAATCGATAAGGACAAGACGGGAAGGATTGCCTTTAACGATTTCCTATATCTGATGCGTCAGAAAATGGCCGAAAAGGACTCCAATCAGGACATGATGAAGGCCTTCTCCTTTTTCGATGACGATCGCACTGGGAGCATCTCCTTTGCCAACTTAAAACGCGTGGCCAAGGAGCTGGGTGAACAACTTACCGACGAGGAATTGCAGGAGATGATCGATGAGGCCGATATAAATGGCGACGGAGAGGTTAGCAAGGAGGAGTTCCTCAACCTCATCAAGAAAACCAATTTGATATAGTCGACTTTTGTTTAAATTTACCTCCCAATTCCAAAAGGGAAACGACGTTGCTTCTAACCCATATAGATTTACTCATTGCAGGCAGACACTTGAATACTTTAAACACCATCCTGACTCGCACACTCAGCAGAGTATCTTGAAGAAGTTTGGATATGCTTCGGTTAAATAAAGCAACGCTCTGCAAATGCACTCTGACATTTTTCCTTCTTGGAAGCTTCCAATTAACACTTGTCACCCGTTTTTTCCCTTAAATTACACATGGGTGTATGACCTATGCAAAAGTGGAAGACATTCCTCTGGAATTTAGCTTTCCTGTTGCATACCCTCTTTTTGGAGAGTTTACTTTTATATACAAGAAATACATTAAACAAGACGTTTAACAATTTATGAATTTAATTTATGAAAGTGGAAACTGTCTTGAACTAAATGTATATGAATTTATATTTATATGAAGATTGTTTCATACCAATTAAATTCTTTATAATTCCATCAACCTTTTGGCTGTTGAATGCAAGGAAACCAGATCTATTATATGATAGCATGCATTATATACCTACAATTTAAACCAATCAGGTAGTAATTATTTCTTAAAGCTTAATAACAAACTTAATGAGTTGCTGACAATAAAAAATAATGTGAGTAATTTGTAAGTCGCAAAAATTATGCAGATCTTTGACAGTTGACAAATGATTGATCGTTTCCTATTAAAAAAGAAAATTTTGCTTTAACTTAAAAAAATAAATTAATAAAACCGACTAGGGAATGCCCAACAAATTTTAACATTTTCAGAAACTGTTTTGTTTAATTATTTAAGTTCAGATAGCGCGGTATCCCAAAGTTCTTCCCATTTATAAACACACAAAGTTGGTCCTGCCATTTTTTGCCAGTTTTCTGGCACAGGCCCCTGTCATGCATAACAAATCTCTTTGACACATTTGATGTATGCCTTTCCATGGGCCTGCTCCACTTTCGGTTTTCAGTTTTCAGTTGAGTTTGTTGCAGCAAATTGTGGCTGCAATTTGGTGGCATGCGTGGGTGCTCTTCTAACTGCCGGAAGAGCTTTCCCATTTTCCCAGTCTCCTGCATTTTTGTCCCTTATTCACCCTTCAACTCTGTGTCTCCGTTCCGCTGTTCAAACGGCAAACATAATTTAGTAGCATCGTTTTTGGGTTTTTATTTACGCTATGCGTTACATTTAGTTGCTAGTCGCCCTAGGGCTTTAAATTTATCAACTTCTAGTTGAAGGATCGGGTGGCACGATTGATGAATGGATTGATATATTACTGACTGGCAGAGTGAATTGGACCAAAATTTATGTGGTACTCCAAGGTTCAGGCAAAAAATTAATTTCATCTGAAAAATCATTTATTGGACATTCGGTGTGTACTCAAAGCCTGTACAAAAAATTAAAGCAATTCTGCAATACCAAATAAAATATTAAAATTTTTTATCATTTGCACATGTCCTGGCTATATTAAGTATACGCCCCATTGCACTTTAATATTCAGCGCCAAAAACAAACAAATCATAAGGTCTGAGCAAAAGAAAAATATATTTTAGGCACTAAGAATAAGACCAAATAAAATATTTTGAAAATAAAATATTAAAAACTTCCATAATTTGCACATATCGAGGCTATATTAAGTATACGCCCCATTGCACTTTAATATTCAGCGCCAAAAACAAACAAATCATAAGGTCTGAGCAAAAGCAAAATATATTTTAGGCACTAAGACTAAGACCAAATAAAATATTTTGAAAATAATATATTAAAAACCATCATTTGCACATATCGAGGCTATATTAAGTATACGCCCCATTGCACTTTAATATTCAGCGCCAAAAACAAACAAATCATAAGGTCTGGGCAAAAGCAAAATATATTTTAGGCACTAAGAACCCACTTTTCACAAACAGTTTTTATTACCAAACATGCCACGTTTACCGCCCTAATAATTGGTAAGTTTTTCTTTTTTGGCCAGCTGGCTTTTAAGGCCAGAATAAAAGCCGAAATGGCCCTTGATAAAGTCGTAAAGTTAAAAGCTCTGATGGATAATTACAAATTGGCAGGGAGAGTTCTCGGACTTCGGGAAAAACTAAAACAAACTTGAGTATTTATAAAAGTTTTTTGCTTATTGCTTTTGCCAAATCGATTAAAGGCGATTGTATTTTCGAGGAGGGGCGATCCCGGCACACAGGGGCAGCCAAAGTTCCAGTAAAATATAACCAACACTCAATTTTACGAACATTTAGCTAAATACCCGAACACAGGGAAAAAGTGAGACAGAGAGACGTTCGTAAAAAAGTTTTTCGCAAACTACAAAACTGCCATAACTCAACATTACGCCCGACACACAATCCCCATCCCATTTTCCCCGCTTTTCCATCGCAAAATTGTTGTAACTGTAGCAAGAAAGTTGAGAGGAGGGTGCACACACACACACACACACACACATAGCTACATAAATTATAGTAAAAAATTGCACAAAATTGCAGCAAAGTAGACGAAAAATTATTATAAAATGTGCATTATGAAATTTAAAACGAGACAAAGACGCAAAGCATAATTCAAAAGAGCACGAAGACGAGAAGCGCAAAAGGGGATCCTGGAAAAATGTCCATGCAAAAAAGTGGCTGGGGAAAAATCCGGGAGAAAAGTCGCGAGGAAAAACTAAGGCGATATATCAAGCCATTTAATGCTTAAAAACGCAACGAGATGCGGTTCACCACAAGTCCTCAAGCCCTTCCCTTTGCCCCTTGCCCTCTCCAAGCCCATAAACTCGTCGTCAAATTTGCGGCATAAACGCCAAATAACCATATACTGTGTTGCATGCATTTTTGCGAATTTATTCGCATTATGTATGTCGGTTAGGGTTTAAAATGGCAAACAAGAAAAGGGAAAGCAAAGAGTTTAATTAGAGAGTGATTTGCCATCCCAGCAGCTGCAAGTAGCGAGGGAAGAACTCAAGGGAGAAAGTACGAGGGCTTTCGAAAAGTAAATGAATAAGGAAAAAAGTTGGCAAGAGACATATAAGCCCTGCCAATTATTAAAGACAGAGTAGGAATGTTTTTGCAAAGCGATTAAGGTAACTTTAACGCTTGCATGTAAAGAATGTTGGTCCTACTGTTATTCCTTTCATTTTATGTAAAATCCCAGAAATACTGGGATTTAAATACTCATTTATAAAAACCTCTAAAATAATATTTCTTCTGACTCAACTGACTTAAACCAATTAATCTCACACCAGAAAATTCCCAAGCCAAAAATATAAAAAGATGGTAAAAAACCAAAGAAGAATACCGTTCACAAATTGGCCAGTCTTAAAATATGCAGCACACGCCACCGCTAAATATTTGCATAAATTATTTGAGCTGTCGCCGGGCAGAGGGGCTAAAGAATAAATAAATTACCAAATGAAAATATGAAAATTTCAATTTCCACTTAAGCAGCGGACAGGATGCGACAGGACACGACACCGCCATTGAAAAGGACAAGACAAAGTAAATAAAAAATAATCAACAAAAAGACAACACAGACAACAATAACGAGCCGAGGGCCAAGGTGAAAGGAATTTCCCTGGGAGTGGGCATAAAGCAATCAAAATTCAAAGGAAATTTTTATTAATGGCAATGCGTTTCGTTTCGCCCAGACGAATAAAAATAATTCTACCAAAAAAAAATAAAAAGAAGGCAAAAAAGATGGGGAAGCAAATCAATGCAAATGTATTTCCCGTAACTGAAATTCAATTTCGAGTCCCTAAGCATCTCCTGTCGATGATTATGAGGATGGCAATGCTGATGATGATGGTGATGCTGACCGTAGCAAATTCAATTAGGGCACTTGGCATGGCCTCGACTCAGGGAAACTTTGGGAGTTTTCGGTGGATAAACCTTTTTACTTGCCCTTTTTCGCACGCTTTTTATGGCCCTCTCTCTGTGTGTGTGTCTGAGTGGGTGTGTGAAAGTCTTTCAGTCTGAACCGGTGTCTATGGCATAATTAAATTTTATGTAGCCAGGGGGTCAAAGGAACGTCTTCAGTCTTCCCCACATCTTCGCCCCCATTTTTGTAAATCTCTGGCTCCTTCTGGGGAATTTTCGCCAAGTAACGTCAAAAGGAGTGCGTGGCATATTTTTCGGAAAGTTTTTACGGTATTGAGAGGCAGCTTTTATATGCTCTTCCCAGAAAAACTTTAGGGCTTGAGCATAGTTGGCAATATAAAGGATAAGAGCTCTGTCATCAGTGTAAAATTGAAATTTTATTTTTGACTTTTACAACGCAAGGGATTAAGACT
Organism: Drosophila subpulchrella; assembly: GCF_014743375.2. Classification (NCBI taxonomy): domain Eukaryota; kingdom Metazoa; phylum Arthropoda; class Insecta; order Diptera; family Drosophilidae; genus Drosophila; species Drosophila subpulchrella. Next base: position 18,965,565 of record NC_050610.1, on the reverse strand, counting down.
ACCCAATGTAAATTTAACAAATAAAATCTTTTTATTAGGAAAGTAGTTTATAATATTTATATAGGTCACTCGGAAGAGCATCCACTGGTTTTGATGGGTCCACAGTAAACCTATTCCCAGTTCAATCCTTTTCGAAGGCACGTTGTGGGGTTACATCCGCCGGAAGCTGCTCATGTCCATATTGATTTAATGCGATTTCCCCTTTGTCAACAGCTTGATACTCACTTCCTTTTGCCTCTTTCTCATTCCTTGCAGAGTGACACGCCCAGCTTGTCGGATGTGGATGTCATACCGCCTGTGCCGCCGCCGCCGTCGATGAAACGCAACGGCAGCATGCGCAGCCTGAGATTGTTGCAACATCTGCAGCAGCAGCAGCAACAGCAGCAGCAGCACAGCAGCAACAACAATCATTTGTCGCAGCTGTGCAGCAGTGATCTACTGCAGGATTGCACCAAGTCGGCACTGGACGAGTGCACTGCCACATTGCTCAAGTGCACCACAACCAGCAATCACAGCAGCAGCATCAGCAACCACTCGAGCAACAACATAACACACAACAACAACAACAACAATCAGGTGAAGCCGGACCTTTGCCAACCGCCCGGCCATGCCCACAATCATAGGCACAAGCTGCCAAACAATGCCACGCCCACTAATACCAACCCGCCCCCGCCCCCATTTGCCGCCCACGAGGAGGACGAGATATTCTCGCCGCACTCGAAGAAATCGGACCCCAGCCTGTGCTTTCTGCCAGGCGGCAATGGTAATGCATCCTCGAAATACAATACCATTGGGCCGAGCAGCGATTATGCCCGACATTTGGCCCACTACAGTCGCTACCTGCAGAAGCAGCACCACCAACAGCAAATGGCGCACTTTCAACAGCAGCGATGTCGCTGCTTCTCCCAGTCGCTGTTGAGTTTCCCGCAACCGAAGCAGCAGCAGCAGCAGCAGCAGCAGGAGTTGCAGTTGCAGCAGCAGCAACATTCGAACTCACAGCAACACCAAACCCCAGAGCAACACCAGAAGGTGGGCCAGGCAACCCCCCAGCAACCGGCAATCTTTCACACCAGCAGCATGGACTGGACGCTGCCAATTAATAGTCGCAGCTTTGGCAATTTGGTGAACATCGATGGGCCCGGTGGCGGTATTGGTACCGGTGGTTGCCGTGTGCCATACCAGAAAATGCCGGGCAGTGCTGTGCCAGGTGGTCCAATGGCTGCCTCATCCACATTTACGCTAACCTCCTTTGACAGCGATATCGGACATGGCCTCAAAGAACGCGAGTCGCAGACATCGCTCCACCACCCCCATACGCATCCACATCCGCACACCCACTCGCATCCGCATCCGCATCATTATCACGCCCATGTGGGTGGTGCAGCGGTGGTGGGCGGTGGGGTGGTGGGCGGATCGGGTTCGGCCACGCCACAGAAACACCACCAGCTCCACTCGAGCGTCACGAGCATCATGCCATGGAAGCACCGCCAGTGTCCCAGCAGGGGATCCTCCAGCTCCGGCACGAATTCGTTCCGTAAGTACAGGGGATTGCGGATTGGGTTGTTTTCGCAGGGATTACTGTACGGGTTGGACGGAGGGGCTCGTTATATTTTTAGGTGAGCTTTACAAACTGGGGACAAAAGCTGGAAGTCCGATTACTTCTGCGCTTGTTTTTAGGGGAATATCTTCTTCATTTTTAAGCGGATTAAAAAAAAAGAGTTTCAGCTGCTATTCATTAATGAATAAATGACAAAGATACGTATATGTTTATAAATAAAAACACAAATATGACATACCCATTTTATTTATTCAAGTAAGAACAGAAATATTCACAAAATGAATTAGCCAAATGTGGACTCCCTTAAAATAAATTTAAAATTAATAATAACCAGACGTTGGATTTTATGTGATATCGCTTATTTCTAATACGATTTTCATTCCCTTTTGATTGGCTACAAATGTTTTTATAAAATATGGGATACAAAAAGCGAAATTACATCAAATCTGACGATTTATAATAACTTAGAAGTCGTCTTCAAAATGTTTATTATACGTACTTCACTTTTTTATTAATCAAGGATTGCTGAAAATCTGATAATAAAACGTAATCACATTAAATCCAAAGTTTTAAGAAGTCATATTTGGAAAGTTTATTATATTTACTTCCCCTTTTATATTACTTCCTTTTTTCATCTATAAATTATAAAAAATAATGAGGCGCACAAATAACACAAACTCCTTATGTTTTACAGTACTTTTAAGCAGAGCCTGTCGCCAGAATTGAAATACCAATGTGGCCTCATCGGTTTAGGGATAGTCAATTTCAAATACCCATTTAAGACGGAATTTTATGACGTTTCGCCGTCTCTTTCGAACTGGATGCATCGGTATTTGCCTGGTAGTTCTGCCAGACGTTGTACATGACATTGCACTTAATATTCCGCTACCCGTTCGCTGCTGCTCTGCTGCTTTGCCACGCCCCCAGGGGGGCATTGCCATTTAGTCGTTAGCCGTTTGATTGCGCTTCATGTAACATGGCTGCTAAATGTTAAACGTTGCCAATGCCCGCGTGACTTTGGTCTCATCATCATCAGCATCAGCAGAAACATCAGCAGCGGCAACGTTGTCATCCTCAACTCCATCCTCATCGCCGACACCATCACCATCACCATCATCATCATCATCATCAGTCTCCAGCTCATTCCCATCCTCGTCATGTCTCCTGGCAACTGCAATTCGTTAGCAGTCAAAAACTGCGTAGCTGCGGACCATGTCCTGTCCCCTTAAATTTATGCAAATCGCTGGTGCGGCCGCTGAAACTGGACTCGTTACACTTAGAAAAAAGTAGACCATGTAAAAGTGGCAGGTTCATATATTCCGACTCGGAGATTTATAATCATACATATATTTTCGATGTTTATCTGTAAAATTTTTGGATTAGTACCTAATATTGACAAGAAATCATGAAATCCTTAACACTTAATTACATAATTTTTTATTTATTTTTCATTTCCCAATCGATTTATGTCACAAACTATTTTTTCTTATTATTCATATCTGACAGATAAAAAATATATAAATTTACATATTTCTCATAAGATCCTTGATATATTATTATCCTTGGTTTAACACTAATGCGATGGATGTTTTGATTAAGGGCCACAATATCATATCATATCATATAACAATTAAATAATTCTTAAAAAATTATCAAAAATAATTAGTCAATTCTAAATTTTAACTTTTTAATCATCCAGTTTTTTCACAGTATGTAATACTAGTAATTTTCTATTATAGAAGCATTGTAAAAAAAAGTTTTTTCCCAATTTTACTTATGAACATTATACGTTTTTATTTATTTAAGCAATATTTTCCCCCAGTGCACACATTTCTAGTTCATGTAGCATCGCACCTCATCCCTATATTCTTGTTAGGTTGCACATCCTTTCATTGGCCACTTGCTTATCGGTAATTCACTTTGGAGTCGCCCAAGTGCCGGCCACTGTAATCAAATGGATACATTGCAGCCATCGCTCTTTCTGCTGGCTGAGTCCAGACCAGCATTCGGACCCAAAATCTAAAGAGCATCAGCTAGTTTTTCGCCTCACTTGGCTTATTTGCTTAGCTTCAGCGTCAGTTACCCATCTATGTACATTGTACACTTGTCTTTATCAATCGGATTTAGTTGTATAATCAAATTTGGCTTGCAATTACAAATTACCAGTCGTCATTGATAGTCGGCATAAGTGAAATCGTATAATGAGATTTGCATTTCCATTGAAGAGCTTTGCATTAGTTTCATGTGGTTAAGATTTTCATTGAAGGAGTGCGGGGGATACATAGTCCTCTTCAAAGTCTGCAATAATTGGTAACAATAGGAACTTAGAGAAGCAACAATCAAAGGCATATTGTAGTTACGCTTCAGTACTTGCCTGGGATTCATGTTAATTCTAAGACCTTAAATGTCCGAAATTCGGAAATTACTCAAGTAATATTAAAGGTATAGCAATTGATTAATGTCTCATGGGACTAAGTAGGAAACTCTGTAGTCATTTGATTTCTAGTGAGTCATGGGCAATATTTGTAACTCAAATAACAACGAATATTAATATAGTATATTGTCTCGATAAGATAGATAGATATTGGCATTCGTGTTTATAGCTCAATAGTTATATGCATTTTAAGTCAAACAATTTTATTTTCCGCCTATAAATTGCATTGACAATATTAAAATAACACAAAAAAATGAAATTTTATTTTGAAAGTGCAGTTCCAAATCAAACTAACGAAAGATTCCCCGGGCATGATAAACGTTTTAGGAATCACAAAATCGGTATCCTCCTTGTGAGCTAATTTCAGCACATATCCAACAAGTTGTTCTGCTCGAACGAACTCGATTTACTTCATTGGGAAGAGGAGAGAAGACGAAAAACCAACTTGAAGATGGTTTTCCTACCCTTTCCATTTCTTTTTACAAGCAAAAACCAAAAGAAAAACTCAATTTTAAACGTTTAACTAACCATATTTCCTTATTATCGTTTCTTTTTTGCTTCCCTCTCGACTTCCACATCTTGATGCTGACGTGGATGATGCCACTGTGCTTTTCCTCCATCGATGCTGCTTCTTTCCTGATTTTCCTGATGCTTTTCTGCCATTGTTGTTGATGCTGCTGTAATCAATGCCACTGTCACGGCAATTTGCACACACACAAAATGCAACACAACAACGAACAACCCAACAACCCAACAACCCAACAATGAACAATGAACCACCATGTCCATGGTAATGATTATGATGATGACGATGATGATGACAACGATGCTGCAAACGACTTGGCATTGAACTGCCAATAACAACGACAACAATCGATGCGAAACCCCCGGTCATCATGAATGCTGATGACGCCACCATACCTCCAATATCTTCTCGTCCTGGACGTCCTGGAAAATGCTTGCAGGATTCGATGCAGCCAAGCACTGGCTGGCCGTGAGCTCCATCCTCCTGATAATTGGCGCTGCCAGTGTGGCCGTGCCACTGGCGCTACGTGTGGCAGCAAGTGAGTATCTCATCCCATCCCATCGCATCGCATCGCATCGCATCAAACCGATTCGGAACGGGGGAACCCGAGACATCCACAGACCCAATAGACTGAGACATGGACACTCCATAGACAATAAATCAATTACCATAACGCATTTCACACGAGGTCCGGCCCTGGAAGTGAATCTCTGGAGCTAAAGTGTTGCATGAGGCTGTCCTAAGTGGCCCTTAAGTTAGTTAGCAAGTGATTCTGCAACGTACAGGGAAAGAATGGAATAGCAAAAAGCAACTACAAGGAACCAATACTATTTTACATAGGGCAAAGTATGACAATCCTGATTAGTCATGCAAAAGTCAAATGTTAGCTGTAGTGATACAACTATTAAAAAAAGAATGAAATTCAAATTACCATTTTGAAATAATGTTTTGGAGTTCAAGGCTAATAGATTTGTCCGAAACAGAAGTCATACATAGAATAAATTTAAACTCTCATTACATTTTACATTTTTTACATTCTTATTAGTAAGCACTATTTAAAAAACTTTCAAAAACCATTTAAGGAAAATGGAAAACACACAACAATTCATAAAATAGATTATATTCTCCAATTATAATCGAGCCAATTTTCAGGTGCACCGTTTGAGGAGCGTTTGCGCGTGGCCGTTCAGCTTCTGGATCAAGTGCCTTTAATCGACGGGCATAACGACTTACCCTGGAATATTCGCAAGTTCCTGCACAACAAACTCAACGACTTCAAGTGAGCATCCATTACATAGAAATGCAATTAAAATTTAATGCCAATTTGTGTTATTATCCCCACCCACCGTCCGCAGTTTTGATGAGGATTTGCGCAATGTTATGCCCTGGGGTCGCAGCCATTGGAGTCACACGGATCTCACGCGGCTGAAGAAGGGACGCATATCAGCACAGGTAAACCTACCTTAGACGGCCAAGCGCCGCATTTCCTTTCAGGAAACCTTAAGCCGCTCACCAGGAATTATTATAGCACGTAGCTTAAACCTGACAGATTAATACGCTTCAATGGTCGGCATTTTTAGTTTGGTATTTCAGTTTGTTTAGGAATTTATGTCGGATTATAAATTAAATTTCGAACACGTTTGGTAAGGGGTGTAGACGTCAGGTAGCTTGGTAGGCCTGAAAAATATTTAACAGAGCTTGTTTAAAAATCAAGTAATTTATTTAATTATATAAGTGTATTTTTTAAATACAATAAAATAAATGTACCAATATTTTTTAACGGAGAAAATAGTTATATACTATTTAAATATAATATCTAATTTAATCGCCATGGTGAATATATATATTTTGTTCACTTAAGACTCTTTAAAAATCTCCAGACACGTTTTTCTCAAAAGGGCATCCTATCTCCATTCTTCAGTCACACCGAAAAGAGCTTTTAATATTTTATCTGCTGGCAAGTCGTTGTCCAGGCAACAGGCGACTTTTGCCCTCAGTCAGCGGAATAAGGGAAGAAAAATATTAATTATGAGCCACTCACGGTGCTGAGGAGCAGGATGCCCCTGAAGCTGCTCCTTCTGCTGCCGATGATGAGGTTCTTAATTATTTTTTGCCCAGCTACCGGCCAAGAGTGGTCGGATATCCACTTGGTGTCGTTATTGATTCGCTTATGGTTCGATTGCGAGCCAGGGAAATTTGTGAGCCCCATTTAAAGTGACACCGAGGGCAGAATGGGGAAACAGACCAAATGATATGGCTCGCAATTAAACTGCTAAAAATGGCTCAACTAATTGGGACTGAACAGGGAATTCCTAATGATTGACGTGGCCAGAGCAACCAAGATTAATGAGGCAAACCGGCCAGAAAATACCGAAAGTAGGAAGCGATTAACCTGGGAAAAGTTCATAAATCAATGGGAAACCGAAAACCACTTGAATATTTGAAATTGTCCAGAGAATTTCCCCCTACCCTTTCTTGGCTTTCGCATTTTTCGTGGCCCGACCGCAAAGACGATTTTTCACGTTCGCCGCCAAAGAGAAAGAGAAATGCGCCAGCGAAAGGTAATGGAGGAAAAGCGAAAGCGGGAATTTCCACCTGCTTAGGCCATAATGAAAATTAACTTTTCCATTGCATTTTACTTTGGCTCTCCCTCCAGGGCCATAAATTCGGATGCATTCTGTGTTTGTGTTGAGGGCTAACAGGTAATTGCAGTTGGCCAACTACAAGCAAAGTTGGCAGCCGCAAAGTAAAATTATGCAGCACTCAATTTAATTACCCAGTTAAATGGCTCGAAACCTGACTGATGTAATCACAGAAACAAGGAGTGTATAGTACACCGGTACAGAGATACAAAATTTAAGAATCCACTTCCTAATTTTTTACAGAAACACACTGTTTTTCTAATAAAGACCATCTAGAACAGAAAATAAATTATATTTATTCGATTTCTAGGAATAATTTGTGATTAAATTTTACATTACATCCGTAGTAACTCATACAAAATTAATTTCAGTGTACACTCTTAGGCCCTCCTAAGGGCTGGCTTTTATGGTGCACTAAACGCGAAGCTTATTAAAACTTAACACTTACAACAGCCGCGATAGGGACTCAATTGATGGCAGCCCACACACTCCCCGTTTTCCTCCTATTTTCCATCTGGGGAAACCCTGCAAGACACACTCACACTTGGGAGCATGGGAAAACTTCTTGATTTCTTGTTCGATGTAGGTGGCAAGTTATTGCGGCAATTTCTGGTTTCTCCTGTTGGCTAATTGAACTTGTTGACGCGGCTTCCTTTAAACAACTTTGGCAGACGACGGTTGTTGTGTGAAAAATATTGTGTAACTTCTGAAGTTAATTGCAAGGCAGGGGACGGAAAATTTCTTCTTGTGTGCATATAATTGAAACAATATTTACTAAAAATTACTTACCCCCATTACGATCATATATTCAAAGAACATTTTTAATACTATGGTTTTTTATAACCAACAAGACTGTTAGCAGAACCATAGTCCATCCATTAATAACTTTAATTTTTTTTTCTAAATATTATTTAGGACTTAATTTAATAAGTTGTTTTATTTCCTTAATTGACTCATAAATGATCTCAATCTGAACACTTTTTTATGGCTTGCAGCCTAATGTGTTGCACAACTGCGATTTGAAAACTCTAGCAACACTCCATCCCCGGCAAATCAAGCTAATCCAATAAACTCGCTCTCCACTGACTAGCAACAACAACTGGAACGAGGAAAACAGCCATAACAACAAAGCAACAACGTGGCGACTAACTAGTTGACAACATGTTTCAACAATTGTTGCCCAAAATGCCAAACGTGCAACGAATGCGCCTCCGAAAGCCATAGGGAAAATCCACCAAAAAATAAAAGAGATATGGGAGAAAAAACCGTTTAATAGACTTGCTGGAAAATCACGTTTAAACCATCAAGTACTCAAAATCTTGTAGGTTGGCAAACAGTACTCAGCGGCTCAGCTTTTTTTTTCCTACGAACAACATCTGGGCCCAAGGCGATGCCTTGATGGGAAATAGAGAAGGTCAGGCTAAATACATGGAGAAAAAACAGGGGGGAAAAGGTTGACTAATTAAAAGATATCAACAAGTCCATTTGATTAGGTCCTAAACTGATAACAAATATATGTAACAAAGAACACCTTTACAGACTCAGAGAAATTTTTAAAAATAATATACTATGCAGAGATATGAATATAAAATCTAGGGACAACTATTTTAGCATTCTTTGCAGTGTAAAATAAGAGAATACCAAAAGCAGGTAGCAACAATGTTGAAACATCATGGGGCCCCCAAAAGTTGGCTACTGTTTTTGGGCTCGGGACACGGAAACGTCGTGTTACGCTTGTCCGGTTGCATGGCCGCCTGCATTCTTCCTTTCCTTCTTTCGTCCTTCTTGGTCCACCCACACAAACACACAGATAGGGAGAGAGTCAGCGTAATGGAAAGAGCACACACACACACCGAAACAGTAGCAGAAACAGGACGAAGGACCAAGGCTCGCTTGGGGCGGAAGTGGCCGCAACGAAGAGTCGTCGACGAGGCTGTAATCTGGGCCAGGACATCCAGGACATTCGGGGCATGCATGACATGGAGGACATGCCAACGTTATGCGTGAAAAACTCTCTGCTCATCTGTTGTCTGCCTCTGATTATAGAACTCTTTAAGCAAAGTAATAGGAGTTATAAATTAGTTAAATTCATTTTCAAATTTCCATTTGCAGTCTAAAATGGTTAAATAATTTAGAAAATGTTATAATACAATATCAGATGTCCTATGGAAAGTTCTCAAGGTTTTTTCTCTAAATGGTCCTTAAACTAAATAATGAAATAGTACAAACCTAACAACATTTTTCTTACAAAAGTCGTAGGTCGATGTAAAAAATATATATTTTTATTAAAGAAATACTTTCATTATAGTCTATTGGAAGTAAATCGAAGCAAGTTCGTTCTTAACTAAACTATTTAAGGGTATTTAAAACATCGCTTCCTGCCTTGAGTTTCTTTTAATTTCTCTTTTTTCTTGGTAAACAAGGCTTATCTTGCTGCAACATTGGCCTGCAATTTACATTTACTTTCAGAAAGTATTTAGTACTGTTCAGACTGCCGACTCAAAGGTAGACACGGAAGTAGCCACTGACCCCAGACCAAAATGGGAAAACCAGACTAAAACCAGACCCACGGAGCACTCCACACCATTTTTTGTCTTGCCAGAATGATGGTGGTTTTTCGGGGGATTTGTGTTGCGGGCTTGTTGCATTCTTGTGGGATTGTAAAGGTGTTGGACTTGCGGTTTTTGCTGCTCACCACAAGCTGCCGGTCTTTGGATTCCCTTTCAGCCCCATTTCCCCAGTCCACTTGCCCCTTTTTCCCTGTAATTACTGTATGCATTGCAATGCCGCAAGGCAATCAAATGCAGAGCTCCCCCAGGGCGGAAATAATTTTAAATGCATAACGAACACATTCATGGCATTGTTCTGGGCACAAAAGTGACACCAAAATGCCCCGAGTTCCGGCAGTGAAATGTTGATTAAATGCTTTTACAAATATGAATATATTTATTATATTGCCGTGGTAAATTCTAATTAAGAGGCCGGCTAAGTCCTATAAACACAAAGCATATAAATCAATTATTTAGCACTAGTTTGCAATTGAAATTAAACCTCAACTTTAAGTCAGGACCTTGAATTTGAATATATATTGCCGCTATGAGTGTGCTCACATAAATCTGAATGCTCTGGGCAACCTCGGTCCCAGCTGCTGTTGCATTTGTTATTGTGTATTCTGCTGACTTTAATATATGAATGCTCTAACAATAATAGCAACTAGGTTGCACAAGTAACCGCAGAGAGACACACAAATGTGCACGGAGGAAAATAGAATAGCTTTGAAATCTATATCAATAATAGTATCTTAACTGCAAAGATAAATCAGTTCACAATTCTTTTCATTTTCTGAAGTGTATGTGTATACTTTTTTTCACCATTTACTTAATACAATATAGATTTATATAACAAATTTCACAGGAATGTATGGAAAATATTTAACTTAAATGTAGTCCTTTATAAAAAAGTTAATTAGATAATCAAAATGGAATCAAAGGAATTTTTTAGGAGTTTCACCATTAACGCTTTATACAAATATTATATAAAAATCCCGGTCTAATGGCTTAACCTCTAATATGTCCTTTGAGCCTATTTTTAGACCCATTTTTTTTTTTGCCTGCATAATCCCACGCACACATACAAACCCATTAGGCAAACACATTCACACGTGCCACCCATCGACAACAAATCACGCATATGGCCACGGCCACCACAACAACAACATTGTCAGATTCACAATTAACTTGAAGCCAAAATGTTGTCCTTAAGGGAGTTGCTGCTGTTGTTCTTGTTGCTGCCGCCAAACAAGTTTAAATATTAATATGCTTTGTGCCCAGGACGTGGGGGTGAAAATGAGTCTGGGAAATGGGAAAATGGGAAATGAGGGTTGGAGCAAGGACGATGATGAGCCTGATGACGATGGCTTCGAGGACGGCGAAACACCAAAGGCGACGCCATCGAGACGCCGACGACACTTTGGCCACGATGATGAGGATAACGATGGCCCTGCTGGGGCGACGAACAGGTGTATTTTGACGTGGGTGTGGCGGTGGGCTAATGGCAAAGTGCCTTGCTTAAACACACTTAAAGGCGCCCCAGAAAGTCAAGTACACAAAGAGGCCACCCCAAGTTCCATGCCAAGCCAAAAGCATCTCGTCAAACCCGACAAACAAAGGTACTTGGCCATTGTAAAGTCACATGTATGAGGATTGGGTGCCAGGATGTGATGTAAAATGGTATAATACAACCTTCAACAGGTGCCTCAGGAGTTCCGAACATAAATGAAATATTTTTTCCCCGGGGAGAAAGGAAAGAATGCCAACTTGCATTGAATATGCCAGCAGGCAAATGCTGAATATAGCTGGGAATTGAGAGAAAAACAAGGGGAAAATCTAGAGAAAAACAGGAAAAATAACAGCGAAAATAAAGATGACACTGATAGAAATGCACTTAAAAATAAATATATCACCATCACAAATAATACGTTCAATATACCTATAACCTAACCTAATACCTGTAACATCTACTTAAATATATTCTCATATATTTATCGAATTTAATAAATTGTTAAGGTTACATTCTTCCAGTGAATAAGTTAAAAGTATACACAAAACAACCGCAGCACCACAATCATCTCCTGAGAAAAGGCGATTTAAAGTGGAAATTTTCGCATTCGCCGCGTTGAACCTGTTGCCTTCAATCAAAAACCCAGACAGAAATTTCACACCATTCCACTCCTTAAAATCCGTTTGAATGCCCACCAAAATGTTTTAAGAGGCTTTTGCACTGAAAAAATTAGATAAAACAGGGCCCACAAAAAAGGTTCACTTGCCGACCAAAGAAATTCAAAGTACGCGTGGAAAATAACGCGAACAAAGCGGCGGGAAAAGCGGATGAAAAAATGAGTTTTCACCCCGCTCTTCCGAATCCTTTGTCTGCGGTAATGTCGGGGCATTTTCCTTATCTACCTGGAAATGTTCAACGCCAAGCCACAAAAAAGAAGCATTTAATGCAAATTGCTTTATTTGGGCTTAAATATGGGAAAAGCTGAAAAAAGAGTTCTTATTAAATCCCAAAATTGCGAAAAAGGTGGAAGTTGTACGTAATTTCACAAATGTGAGATGACTAGAGCTTAACATAACTTGTCCAGATAAGAAAGAAATAATTATTATTTTAAAAATAATTTTATAAATACTTAAACTCATATTTTATATTCTTTCTTTTAAAGGGGGAGTATACATATTTTAAATGATGAATTTATTCCACATCATGTTTGCATACTAATTTTATTTTTTTAAATTTAAGTTACATTTTTTCATTCATTCCTGAAACGTATGTCCTGTTTCACTCATCGTATTTTAGCAGATATAGACGAACAAAGCGCATGTTCTCTGAAATCATACTTTCCGCAGATTTAAAAAAGCCAGAACCCAGACACAACCATTAGCATTGTTATCATTCATCCCGGCGCTTCATTAGTTCACCCGGAAAACATAAGCACAGAAACACCTAGAATTCCGAGACCCAAATCCAGGAGCGCAAATGAACGCAAATGGTAATGAACAGAGTTAGTGCGGCATGGTCCATACAATTAACCCGAATTGAACTAATGCCCTCTGCTCCGACCGCCTGATAAGCCCCCCAGTTCCCCAGTTCCCTGGTTCCCGGAACCTTACGACCATTTTTGGTGTTTTTCGGGGCTGGTATGCATAAGTGAGTTAGCCCGACTAAAAATCAACACTGTGGAAATGTGTTTTTGGGAGGATAGGTTTACCCAGGTCCCGGTGGATAAACTTTATGCCTCCGAAACGGAATTTTCAGCTGTCCCTGTTATTGTTCAGTGTTTATTTGGTCGAGAGGGAGTTGCAGAGCAGGTGCTTGGAAATCCACAAATTTCCTCGTCTGTTGTGCAATTAAAATTGCACAAATGCAGAGCCAACAGCCGAGTTGACCCAAGTCCCCCGAGTACCAGAGCACAAATCCAATTGCACAACTAACACCGCACAGAGCAGTCCATCTCTGGCCGTAATTGTTTTTCTGTGACTCGTTTATTGAAAAGTTTTACATATTTCATATGCACATCGGGCCAACCTGGGGGAGCAAACCGAATTTAGCTCCATGAATTACGCCAAACTTTATCATCATGATCATCATCATCATCATCGTTATCATCATGAGGAGCTGCAGATACAGAACAGAAACGGACAAAATGAACATTTAGAGCGTTGTTATACCCGTTACTCGTAGAGTAAAAGGGTATACTAGATTCGTCGGAAAGTATGTAACAGGCAGAAGGAAGCGTTTCCGACCCCATAAAGTATATATATTCTTGATCAGGATCACTAGCCGAGTCGATCTAGCCATGTCCGTCTGTCCGTCTGTCCGTCTGTCCGTCTGTCCGTCTGTCCGTCTGTCCGTCTGTCCGTCTGTCCGGATGAACGCTGAGATCTCGGAAACTATGAGAGCTAGGCTATTGAGATTTGGCGAGCAGATTCCTGAGCTTCTTACGCAGCGCAAGTTTGTTTCAGTAGAGTGCCACGCCCACTCTAACGCCCACAAACCGCCCAAAACTGTGGCTTCTACAGTTTTGATGCTAGAGTAAAAATTTAAACTGAAATGAATTGTTCTCATCAATACCTATCGATTGACCCAAAAAAAAAGTTTGCCACGCCCACTTTAACGCCCACAAACCGCCCACAAACTTCAAAAAACCGTAAATATGAACGCGGATATCTCGGAAACTATCAAAGATAGAGTATTGGGATTTCAGATTTAGATTCCGTAGCCTTGTACGCAGCGCAGGTTTGTTATGCGAATATGCCACGCCCACTCTAACGCCCACAAACCGCCCAAGCCTGTGGCGCCCACAATTTTTATGCTAGATAACAAATTTTAACTGAAATGTATTGGTCTCGTCAATACCTATCGATTGATCCAAAAAAAATTTGCCACGCCTACCCTAACGCCCACAATGCTTAAATCTGTCTTCCGCCGGTAGGTGGCGCACTTAAATCTCGCTTTGCTGCTTGCATATCTCCATTTCCCTTTGGTCCCTTTAGCTGAGTAACGGGTATCTGATAGTCGAGGTACTCGACTATAGCGTTCTTCCTTGTTTTGGTTTTAATTTACTGCCTCGGCCCAGAGAAATGGTTTAAAACTACGTGCTTAGCACAGGGAAAAAAGTAAAGGAGAAATAGGGTTTGTTTCCCTGCATCCTTCTTCCGGGTTTCTGGTTCAGGCCTCTCACGAATTTATATTAAAAACAAGGAAGAACGCTATAGTCGAGTACCTCGACTATCAGATACCCGTTACTCAGCTAAAGGGACCAAAGGGAAATGGAGATATGCAAGCAGCAAAGCGAGATTTAAGTGCGCCACCTACCGGCGGAAGACAGATTTAAGCATTGTGGGCGTTAGGGTAGGCGTGGAAAATTTTTTTTTGGATCAATCGATAGGTATTGACGAGACCAATACATTTCAGTTAAAATTTGTTATCTAGCATAAAAATTGTGGGCGCCACAGGCTTGGGCGGTTTGTGGGCGTTAGAGTGGGCGTGGCATATTCGCATAACAAACCTGCGCTGCGTACAAGGCTACGGAATCTAAATCTGAAATCCCAATACTCTATCTTTGATAGTTTCCGAGATATCCGCGTTCATATTTACGGTTTTTTGAAGTTTGTGGGCGGTTTGTGGGCGTAAAAGTGGGCGTGGCAATTTTTTTTTTGGGTCAATCGATAGGTATTGATGAGAACAATTCATTTCAGTTTAAATTTTTACTCTAGCATCAAAACTGTAGAAGCCACAGTTTTGAGCGGTTTGTGGGCGTTAGAGTGGGCGTGGCACTCTACTGAAACAAACTTGCGCTGCGTAAGAAGCTCAGGAATCTGCTCGCCAAATCTCAATAGCCTAGCTCTCATAGTTTCCAAGATCTCAGCGTTCATCCGGACAGACAGACGGACAGACGGACAGACGGACAGACGGACAGACGGACAGACGGACAGACGGACAGACGGACAGACGGACATGGCTAGATCGACTCGGCTAGTGATCCTGATCAAGAATATATATACTTTATGGTGTCGGAAACGCTTCCTTCTGCCTGTTACATACTTTCCGACGAATCTAGTATACCCTTTTACTCTACGAGTAACGGGTATAATTATTTATTACGGCACTTGCTCAGTTTTCGCTTTTGTGCGAGTGTGCGAAGCAAAAAGCCAAAACTTTTTAATTGCTCTTTTTTCCGAATCGCTTTTTGCCACTTTCCAGCTCGTTCCTCATTCTGGTTTCTGTTCCACGGAGACACGTACGTGCTTTTATTTTCCTTTAATGATATAACGTGATGAAACTGTTTTGCTCATTTTTCCCTGTCAGCCCTGCTCCTTTTCGGGCACTCTCTTGAGGAGTTCCTGTTTATGGGAGCTTGTATATCATCCTTCGCAATAATGTGCAATTAACAAAAAACTTTCAGATGCCGGAAAAAAATGACAATAAATCGTTTCGACTCAAAAGGGGGATGTTGGGGAAAGAGTGGTGTATGGCTCTTAAGTTTTATGAACAACTCGCAATGGGAATAGAATATTAATAATGCAAAAATAATGCATTTGTTAAATATGTATAATCTTTTTTCATTATGTAAATTTAAGGATATGTTTTATTAAAAAACGGGAAAGCATTTTTAAATCATATCTTACAAATATATTTTAATAGGTACCTCATAAAAAACTATCTAGGAATAATATAATAGAAAAAAGTCAAGTCTAATGAACAGGAATATTTACTAGAAATCCATTGGATTTTAACAAATGATTATGTGTTTTTATTACTTTGTACTATGTTATTTACATAGAGGGATGTGATAACATTTAAAAAAGTACCTCACAAATTTGTTATTAAGTTCAGTTCATAAATAGCTAGGACTGCACAGTTTTTTCCAACTTATTTAAGAATCTCCTTGAATTATACTTAACTATTGTTATTTTCTCGATTTCAGTTCTGGGCCGCCTATGTCCCCTGTGAGGCGCAGCATCGGGATGCAGTGCAGCTGACTCTGGAGCAGATCGATGTGATTAAGCGGCTGACGGATCGGTATTCCCCGCAACTAACCACCTGCACCTCCGCACAGGGTAAGTTAACCGAAATATCGCACATACGCCGCATGGGCAAGCAGAATTCCTCAAGCCGGCGAGGAACTGAAAGTATTCCTGGAACTACGAAAATGCCAGCCATCCAGGAATTCGTCTGTTTCTGCCCTGTTTTCACTAGTTTTTTTTTCATCTTTTTTTTTGGCGTATGCCGGTTTTCTCCGGAAAACTTTGACTCGCGAGTCTTGGGCGAAAGCAGTTGAAAAGTATCTTGGCCGGCTACCAAAAAGCAGTTTGCCGAGTAGTAGATGGCGGCCCTTGAGGCAGCTTTTTGGTCTGCTGCTTACCGCGTGCCATATTTTTGCACCATTTCCTTTGATACGCTGCTCACTCACCTAGTTCCCAGGCGGAGAGGCCTCGTTTAGGCGAAAGGAAAACAGTTCATATTTCTTTGTGTGAGGGGGAGTTGTGGTGGGGGTCAGAGGGAAAGGGCGTGGCAGTCGCAGCTTCCACTTGCCAAATAGCAAACAAACCAAGCACTCAAAGAAATCGTATCTTATACGTAATCCTGGGAAGTTTCAATCAACTGTATCTATAAAATATTTCGTTATCCCATAAATTTTGGGAAATTAAAACCAACTGTGACCTTAAAAGATCTTATTATAAAATATCTTGTTATAAATTAACTGTATCCATAAAATATTTCGTTATCCCATAGATTTAGGGAAATTAAAATCGAAAGTGACCTTAAAAGATCTTATTATAAAATATCTTATTATAAATCAACTGTATCTACAAAATATTTCGTTTTAAATTTATGGGAAATTTAAATCGACTGTAACCATAAAGTATCATAATATAAATGTATTCTTTTTGGGATATATTTCTTTGATTTAATAAAATAAAACCCCTGACTCCCACCATTCATTTTATAAATCTATTATTACGATAATTTTGTATACTAAAATCTATTGATTTAGCCGTTTAGTATTTTAAAATGTCTTTAAAAATATGTTTTCTGTTCGGGATATTGGTATACTTTTTTTTTCCTTTTTTAATTGAAGTGTACGAAAACAGCAGAGAGCGCAGTTGAAAGCAACAGAGCAGCACTGCAAGTACATAGCAACTTTTGACTTATGCTCCGACTCCCCGGCCAGCATTTGAGTTTCCTTGTTGGTTTTCCGTTTTGCATTTTGATTTGCACTCACTCGGTTCTTCGGGTCTTGGCAATATTTTAGTGCTGCAGCTGAGACTGCAGCTGTACACACACACACAAGCACACACTCTCGGAAAATGGATGAGGAAAAAATGTGGGAAAAACCAACAAATCGCTTCCGGCATTTGCGTTGAAACATTTATGTAGCCGTAAATGGAAATGTCAATAAATCATGACTGAGAAAAATCATCCGCAAAATAACAAGAAATATGAAACAGGAAAACTTTTAGCAAAGAAATATTACTGCTCAATCACCTGAACTCGATGGTTGAGGAATGGTTCGAGGATGTTTTTATTTTTCCGAAGCCCATGCATATTTTTGGCAGGTGAATAGCCAAAGAAAACTGTGAACCGGAGCATATATGGACAGCAATGTGAAAATCAAACGGAAGCCGAGCAATTTGCCAATCTTCTTGATGTACCCCGTTTTTTCTTTCATCTCTGTCTGTCCGAGTCAGCAAAAACATTTTTCTTTTAATTGATGCGGTATTTTTTTTGTGCTAAGAAAATTGGATTGAGTGAAGCGAGTGAAGTGGCAAATTGAGCAATAAATTTGATTAAAATCGGAGAAAGGATGGGGAGGGAAAATAATGGGAAAAGAAAGATATAATAAAAAATACAAATGGAATTGTTTTGAACCTCATGGAAATTGCTATCAAATCAGTGTTGCTGTATTTAAAATGCATCTACTAAATATACAGTAAGAAGAAGTAAATTTTTTATTGTTGAACTACTAGTTAAAATTCGTTTGAGATTCATTTTAAATCTACTAAAGTTTTTTCCTGTAGAAAACGAAACATTTTTTCAGATTTCATATTCTGTATTTAAAGAAAATAAAAAGCTTCTTGTTTTTGCCATACTTGATTTCATATGGTCTCGGAATACGAAATACTTCGCCAAACAAAATCCCTTTAAACGCATTAAATTCACGAGAGACCATAACTTTTAACCATCTACGATACGCCGATTAATATATGCAAACGGATTTCTACCGGAAAAAAATTCCCAATTACTTGCCGAGCAAATCCCCGCTTCATTTCCATATAATCAAACGAAATCCCACTTTGAGCTGGCTGTAAACAAGCTGCGAATCAAAGGCCCAAACGCAGAAATCAAACCGATGCCCCGCAGAGCAACAAAAACTGACCTACCTTGGCACACTGAAAAGTACCAAAATAAAAAGGGAATCAAAATAAACCAACTCGCCTCCACTGCGGCCCTTAGCTTTTTGTGAAATCCCAGCTGCCGCTGCATAAAATAAAACCGAGCATTTTATTTTAACTACTGCAAATAAATTCTGTCGAAATTGTTGTCCGCTCTCGCTCACATGTCGTGTAAATAAAATGCGAATCCAAGTGACTATTGAGCAAGTGCAGCAGGGCGTGCTTTTCCCACTCCCGATGGCGATTCCGATCCCCAGGACTACAGCACTCCAGGACCTGTCCCTCCATTCGGTTCCCTTCAGTCCCGTTCTGGAGGAACTACTGCCAAAGTGATTGTAAAAAATGCAAACCTAACGAACCGAAACACAACGCGTCGAGTGACGGGCCACGTCACTCAGTCCGCCCCGGAATGCGAAACCAAATCCAAGTCCAAGTCCGTGTACGAGTGGAAGCTGAAGTCCAGATCAAAACCGGAATTCTGCACTAGAAAAAAAATGTTTTTAAATCAAATTAAAAATTGTTTTGTTAAGTACTTAAAATTATGAAGTATAGGTAGGTATCCTAAACCAGCAAAGTTTACCACAATGAATTTTAACGAATATTTAGGTATTAAATTTCAACATTTCATTAAATGGTTGAAAATATTAATATTTTTTTTATTGGCATAACTCAATCTGAAACTTTATTTTATTTAATAACAATTGCTCGTAAAAGAAGAATAATAAATAATCCTTAAGAAATTGGTTTTAACACTTTATTTAATAACAATTGCTCGTAAAAGAAGAATAATAAATAATCCTTAAGAAATTGGTTTTAACACTTAAATAAATTAGCATAGATTGCTGGGGATCTGTTTTAGCTATGGGATATTGCAAAAAAAATTCTTTAAAAAATATTTTTGTTGGTTTCGTTTTTTTCGTCTAAAGTAAAATCACCATTTCTTATATTAGTGATTATATTTTGTTAAGTGCACTTAAGGTTTTTTGTACCGGGCTCTGTCTCTTTTCCAACAAAACAAATGAGCGTTGCATAAACACAACAGCCACATAGAAATAACGCTCAGGCCATATATATCCCTGTATATCCTTGTTGCGGCGTCCTTCTCGACTGTCACCTGCCAGCAGCCAGCTACTTTACATTTGGCTCCTCTCCCCATGTGCGAATCGTTTTTATTTGCCGTTTTCAATTTTCACCTTCAAAGTGTAAACTTCAATTTACAGAGCTCCAGCACCACAATCCGAACAGCAGGAGCATCAGCTCGAGAAAAGGATATTGAGAAAATTGCATTCTGCTGCAGAAGAAGAAAGGAAAATAAGAACCGAATGGAGCATTTGGCATCAACCTGGGCACTCTAATGCTTTCTGCATACAATAGCGTATATTCCCTAGAAAGGGCTGGGGAAAAATCAAGAGAAAAACATTTTTAATTGGGATAGATAGAGGCAAAGTATCACATTTAAAATCAGTAAACGTGGCTGAGTTCTTTAAGAAATACAAACTGAAGAAATACCATTATTGAAAAATATGAAATCTAAGCATCAAATATTTTATGTCGATCCTTTAGGGTATCAACATTTCCACAGGCTCCTTTTCCCAGCATTTGTTGTGCCCCTTTTCTGGAGCTGCTATTGCCATTGCTTTTGGTTTATTGCGTCAAGTGGCATTTGGTTGGGATTTTCATTTTGAAATGTATTGGAGCATTTCCCGTGTGCTCGTGTGTGCGAGAGAGTGCCCACGGTCAGTGCCTCAATTCGCATCCGATACGGGGGCCATCTATTATACATTACGGCCCTGGTCACCAGAAATCGAAAACAGTAGCAGTCACAGTTTCAGTACCGGCAGCATTCCCAGTCACAGACAATTACATGCAGCCCCAAGGAACCGAGTCAAAGTCCTGGCTACAAAATTGAACTTCAGCTCACGTGGCGCATTTTAGTGCCTCTTCGTCCTGAGAAGGATTCGCCAGTATTGGTTTTGGTATTGGCCCTGGTACATTTGTTTATTTGCTCCATATTTTAGGGTTTTACGACGTTTCCGACATCGACCAGGTTCTTGTGGCAGGTATTTCGGTCTTCGCCAACAATACAAAGAGGGGGTTAGGGAAAATAGAAGGGAAAAGTCGAGGAAAACCACACAGAAAAATGAATTTAGGAAGGGCTTTTTGTTTTCATAGGCAAATTTGTATTTACATAAGTTTTTCAGTATAAGATATTCTTTTTATTGGGTAAAATAACCCTTAAATCTTAAATAAATAAAATTTTACCTCTTGAACTTTACTTTTTTCATTCGAAAAGGTTGAAACCTTTGATAGTTTTTGTTAAAAAAAATACAAATAATTTTTCCCAGTGCACGCTATAGAAAACAGCAACGAGAACAATTCCCATTTCCTTTCACCTGCCGTTGCCTTTGATTTTGCACAGCTTATTTGCTTATAGCCATGAAAACTTCGCCGGTCCTGTGTGTCTTGAGTCCTTTTCCTGCTGCCATTTTCCCTCTACCCCTGACAAAGGCAAATAATGCCTTTTGGCCTTCGGTATGTGGCCAAATTTATTAACCCGCTTTCCGTTTGCCTTTTCTGTACTTGCGAGTGTGGGCGATATATTCGAAATGTTATCAAAATTGAGCACACAAAATGCTTGATTTGAATAGCTGGGAAACACAAATTTTAGTGTCCAAATGTTAAAGGTGTGGGTAACATGTTTCCCCAATTAGTTGCAGATAAATCGAAAGGGCTGTTTATTGATTGACAAATCCATTAGAATGGAAATGTTTTCCATATCGATCAAAGTCACATTTTCTTCTGAAGAAAATCTAATATCGAAATAACAAGCAACCTGGAGCTATCAATAAATAGTAATTATTTCGTACCTAATAAATTGTTTGGTCTTTTCAAAAATTTAAAAACTAATATTTCGTTAGGAGTAGTATTTTAAGCCTTTTGAATTCAACCTCTTGGAAAAGTTTAAGTCGATAACCAATACTTTCAAGCCCTTGAAGCTCTTCACAAATTTGCCAGTCAAAATTATTATTTTAAATCATTAAAACTTGGCCACTGACCATTGAGTCAAATCTTTGGCAAAACTCCACTCAACGCCACTCCAGAAAATATGTACTTACGGGCACTCCGTGTAAACTTGGCCAACAACTTTAGACAAACATGGCTCAAGCTTGACCGGCTTAAAACAATGGTAATAAATGAATGAACAGAGAACAAGTATTTTGACAAGTGCTCGTTGGCAGCAAAATAAAATGTCAAGAAACAGATCAAAGCTGGCTGGACCAAGACAAGCGTGAATATTGCATGGCCCAGCGAAATGTTTTGTTGGCCAGGGATAACTGACAGTTTGGTGGGCTGGAGGGAGGAGGTCTAGGTCCCTGGACCCAGGACCCAGAACTCAGAATCCTGGACCAACCACAGTGCACTGAGTGCTCAATGGGGGCAGCCGAGCAAATGACAGGCCACAGAACAACAAATGTTACTCATGGCCAAAAAAACAATGCCAAACCAAGTTTGAAGTTTAAGTTGCGCCCGACCACAAAACCCCAGAAACATTTCAGCCACACATCTGTTTAGGTTGCAGAAAAGGGAAAATTACGAAGGACTTGAAAATAACAAAAGTATGTTTAATTTTCACTTATTATTCCAGTAGGAGTTTATTTGTACGTAATGATTTCAATTATTAACTTTAAATAAAAAGCTTGACCCTTGATTTATTTCGAAATATTTTTGGTAGGATTTTTCCTGTTCATAAATGAAACCTCAAATTATCTCATTTAAAAAGGCCAAAAGTTACAACATAAATGGCCTTACGACACTTGCTTAACTTGCAAATAACTTGCTGGTCTTAATTTAATGAGTTATGTACACATAGAGACAGGGTATAACTCTTCAATGCCAATTTAGGTGTCTAAAACACCACCAATAAACTCAAAGGTACTACTAAAAGAATGCAATGATTCAATAATAGTCGCCTTTCTGAATGAACTCATTGAACTTCTAAGCTAAAAATATTGTTGCATACTTTTAGACACCCAAACTTACAGTAAAATGTGATTCTAAGATCCAATTGATTTGTGTGGCACCCCCGTATACACAAGTTTTCCATAGGCTTTCATAAATATGATTGAGTCACTTTAAAAATCTTAATAAAATGTCATATGGCCTTAATTTTGCACCGAATTAAATGTTTTAATAAATCTAAAATAAATCCTATTCAATCTTATTCAACCTTTAACAATCTTACTAATTTACATTTATATCTTCTAATTCATTTGCAGACATTATCGATGCCCACAAGAATCAGCAATTGTGCTCCCTGACCGGCGTAGAGGGCGGTCACTCCCTGGGCGGCTCCTTGGCGGTACTGCGCACCCTGTACGCCATCGGGGTGCGTTATATGACGCTGACCTCAACCTGCCACACCCCTTGGGCGGACTCGAGTTATGCGGACGCGCCGACCTTCAACATGAAACACGGCGGCCTCACCATATTTGGCAAGGTAAGTCCGGCTCCCACTTTCTGCTGTTACAGCTGATTTAATGCTAATTAGTTGAACGGTCCTTGGTCCATGGTCTCGGTCCCTGGACCTCAACCGTGGGTTGCTGTCCTTTGAGGAGCTTACATGGGGATTTGGTCGCTGATGAGGCGTCCTTTCCGCCCGTGTCCCTCTTTTTCCTGTCTCTTCCCCTACGCCAACTTCATTGTTCGAGTTGCTGGGGTCAACCGCAGTCAACGCTTTGTTGGCTTAGCCATAAACATGTGCAACACGGACAATGGGCGGGGAAAAGATGCACTGAGAAAAATAAAATTAAATAGTTTTCTTAACAAGCAAGCTAAATAATAATTCTAGAACGCTTTCTTAGTTATCAAGACTAACCCAGCCAGGGATTTTGAACACATATATGTGTGCAACTCACAGTTTTTTAAAACAATTTAAAAAATGTTATAATCTTTTTTCTAAATATAAATAGGTATATTTAAAACCATCTCTTTTTCAAAAATATAACATTGACATATTAATCCAATTATAGTTTTATTCAAAAAGCAATTTCACATACAATCAGACACCTCGTTATGGAATACCTTTCAATTTTTACATCACAATCATAATAGTCTTATTTTATTATGCTAAAAAAATGCTACTTTAGAAATAGTTCTTCTCAGTGTATGAAGGGAACTCGTGCAAAGGTTGAGTGAGGGTAGTTGTGTACTTAAGTGCCCTCGCTGCGTGGCTTTATTGGGAGACTTTGGGGGCCTGGATGGGAGCTTCTTCTGCTGGCACCTCGTGCCCTCTAATGGCTCAACAGTTCGCAAATTAGGTGCCTACTACAGTTTACAATTACCAAGCGGCTTTGCTGCGGGATTTTCGTGTGACCCGAGCAACCGTGAGGCCGGATCATATATATTAAATTAGACCCACGGACGCACCCCACAGAAGTGATCCGACTCCGATTCCTGTGGCCGGCTTTGAGCCTTAATGGGGCATAAGCGGCGGTGGCTGCTGCAACACTTGAATCTATTATGGATTTCCGCTTAACAGAACCTGAGATTCGGGGCATCGATTTCATGGTTAGACGATAATTAGAATATGCAAATAAGCTTACTAAATAATGCGCGAAAGATGGGAGCAGCTGGCGGTGTGTTCACGGTTGGTTAAAGAGAATCTCCTAGAAAATCAGTGAACTCTTAAGTGTTGAATCGTGTAGAGAACTTATTATTTTACCAACAAAAAAATAAAGTGACTTGTTTTTATACATATTACATTACTTAAGAACAGTATCTATATATATATATAAATATATGGATACAGTGCACAGATCCACGGGGGATTTGGGGGAAGATCCCCACCCCCTACGCTTTACAAGTAAAAACAAAAAAAATATTTATTGGGTATTGCAAATAAAATATGTACTTTACTCCAAATTTATGATATCTAAACAACATTTTTTTTTTATTCCCCACAACCAAATCCTGGATCCCCCAATGATTGAAACCTTTTCGAAATTAAAAAAAATATATATGAATCCATCCTATGATCTCATTAAATTCTAGAATTCTAGAATTTACTCATGCATTTCGAAATCAGTACGATTATGAATCAGTCCATGAAATATAGCCCGACCCCATTTAATATTTAAAAAAAAATTTCCCAATGCATTTTTCCAATCAAAAGCCATCTGAACTTGAAATTCCATCTGCGCTTCTGGGCTCTCAATCAGCGTGAGGTCATCAAACTTAATGCTGTCAAGCATCAAGGCCAGATGACAATCAAATTTTAATCAAATTTTGCCTTCTTCAGTCAGTCAGTGCACACAGGCAGCCATTTAAATATATATCCCTTGCATTTTCGCATTTTAACTTGTGGTTATTTCGAGATGCTCTGCACTCGTGTCGGATTCGCGTGTAATTATTTTGAAATTCGAAATTTTCTCGAGCACCTCGAACCCCAATGATGAGGTTCAAACACGATTACAGCGAAATGGCAATTTGTTGGGACTGTTTGTTCTTGATGGCTACTCTTGACGGGCCTCCGCTTCCTCTTTTTCCGTGGGCTAGTGCCAAATGCTATTTACAGTGGTTCGCCGGGACAGACAAAGTGTGCATGCGGAAATAAAATGTGCACAAATGTGCACCCAAACAAACCGAAAGTCTAGCAATAATAACAATGGCAGCGAAAATATCAACAAACCAGCACAGCTGGCTGCCTGCGAACAGGAAATGTAAATTACTGAGGACGGTATATATTCTCGAATTATTTATGCATAAAAATGATATATTTCTGCGTGTTTGCTTTCCATTTTCCAAACGACCAGCGCCCTGCCAATTAAATATGGAAAACAAAATGCCAGAAAAAAAAACCAGCGTCACTTCCTCATTTAACCTGCGGAATTTTCAATTACACATCTCAAAACAATAGACAACGAACAAAATACGAAAATGAAAAGTGAAAAACTAACGCAGGGCGCAGGCGCCAAGAGAAATGTTCAGCGAGAGTAAAGAAAAGCGGGAAATAGCCAGAGGGAGAGGAAAATTTGCTATGGTGTTGGCAAATGGAAAATTTCAGAACAAGCTGAAATGAGCAGGCAATGGGAAAATCGAAATTTTCATTCATACTATAAGGTGAATTGCACAGTGAGGGAAGTTGGCGGAAAATTGTCATATACATATAAATAATTTTAGGTAAATTTGAAAAAAGGAAAATCTTTTATATCCTATGAAATTTTATTTATTTTATTTTATTTTAAAAAATTAAAGCTAGTATATAATACTAAAAATAATATTTGAAAAAATATAAATAAAATCCTTCGGCCTTATATGAAATTTTATAATCATATAATATTTGAGAACGATTTAATATCTTTCCAAAAATTCACCAGAATTTTGATTTTTGGGTATTACATTAATTCTACAAGGCCTATTGGAAGTTAATATAATGAATAAGAAGCGTAAATTAATCCAAGCTTATCCAAAAGTAGGGGTATTAATAGATATCTTTATTACAAATATAGACCCATTTAAAAATAGTCTTTTGAGTATTTTTTCATCTCACAATTTCATAAAATCATTTATTCTTTCAAAAAAATGTAAAATTGATTTATTATATTACAAAGATAATATCGTTAGAGAACGTTTAACCCACGGTGGCCACTTAGCGCTGTCCGCCCGCGCTGTCTAAAAATACCCGCCCCACCGCCGTTGCGCCCATCAAGTGGCGCCAGTCACATGGGCCATGGTGAAAACGGGCTCTCCGCTCGGGATTTTCCCGCTCGGCGGCTCTCTCGCTGCCATTTTCCGCTCTCGCCACGAATTTTCCTCGGTTTGTGTGGTAGGAAAAGGCTAGTTTTCGATGCGAATCGGCTCTTTGGGGCGCCGCGGTTTCAGTCGCCGAACGATTTTCGCCCCAACAACGAGGAGGCAGCTGCTGAAAATCGACTCGTCGCGTTTTTTGTGTGAAGTGAATGGAATCGAGGGAACGAGACGGAGGAAGGAAAAGCAAGAAAATACGAATATACACAAAATATACACGAAATTCTTTTTATAAAGAACCAAACGCGCAACGCAACGCACATAAAGCCACAAAAAGGTGAACAAATTAGCTAACAAATTCGACTACTAACCCGCCCATCTTTCTGGAATGCAATATGTACTAACCCAAAGAGAAAAAAAAATAAAGAAAAATCGCTGAAAATGCAGAGGCCAGTGGACTAATCGACTACTTCCTCCTCTATACGAATCGAAAAAAAAAACACCCAACAACGACGACGACGACAACACTTTCTGGCATCGTGATTTTGATGATGACAACGCAGCAGCTTGTGGGAAAGCCAGAAGCAGCGGAAAACGAGGAAAAATCACCAGCAGCACCAGGAGGAGAAATGACGGCGGCCACGGGCGGTGGTAGTGGGGCGGGGAGTGGTGGTAAGGCTGGAAAACACAGGT
This sequence comes from Drosophila subpulchrella, assembly GCF_014743375.2. NCBI lineage: Eukaryota > Metazoa > Arthropoda > Insecta > Diptera > Drosophilidae > Drosophila > Drosophila subpulchrella. The sequence goes on along the minus strand of NC_050610.1, from coordinate 18,938,510 downwards.
CGAGGTCATCCGCCCGATACGACGATGTGGAAAAGCAGCAGCGGAAAAGCCGAGCCATCGTCTCCATACCGAACACCATCAAGCTGAGTATGCTCAACAGCGGATTGCTATCGTTCGAAAGGATAAAGCTAGAGGCTCGCGATGAGAATAACTCCCTGTCGAAGACGATACCCAATGGACCCATAGATATACGACATTTTCTGAAACTCTGCGACCTGCGCAGGAAGTTCCCGGTACTCTACAAACTGGAGTTCCAAACGGCCGCCAAGGTGGAGAGCAACACCTGTCGGCATGCGTTGAAGAAGAACAATCTGGAGAAGAACCAGAATCCAAAGTGCATTCCCTACGACTACAACCGTGTGGTCCTTGAGAAGGTGGGTGGTCTGCAGGACTCGGACTATGTGAATGCCTCATATGTGGACAGTCTGCTCAAGCCGAATGCCTATATAGTGACCCAGGGTCCCGTCGAGGAGACGGTCCAGGCCTACTGGCGCATGGTCTGGCAGGAGAACATCAGTGCCATTGTAATGCTGACGAAAACCTTCGACTTCGCCAAGGTCATGTGCCATCAGTACTGGCCACCCAATATGGAGGTTCACGAGCAGTACGGTGATATCTTCATAAACATTGTGAGGGAAGAGCAGCTGGCCAACTTCCACATAAGGACCTTCAGGCTCTATAAGATGAACGAGAAGCAGGAGGTCACGGACGAGCGGCTGATCCTACAGTTTCACTACACCGAATGGTACTCCCACTCGTGTCCCTTCTCCAATGCCCTGCTGGAGTTCCGGAGAAGGGTGCGCTTGGTGGTGGGCAATATCATCAAGGACGAGGATGATATGCGTGGTCCCATCCTGGTGCACTGCAGCGATGGCGGCGGCAGATCGGGCGTCTATATGTCCATTGATGCCAATTTGGAGCTGGCCGAGGAGGAGGAGTGCTTCAATGTCTTTGGCTACCTCAAGAAGTTAAGGCAGTCCCGCAAGGGCCTGGTGGAGAATGTCGAGCAGTACAAGTTTATATACGATACCCTGGAGGAACATATTATATGCGGCAAGACCTGGTTTCCCGTATCGGAGCTATCGGATCGCTTGAAGGCCAAGGCCAGGAGGAATTCGGGCACCAAAATGAACGAGTATCAGTCGGAATACGATCAGATATGTAAGCAAACCCCACGATTTACCATCGGCGATTGCGCGGGCGGTCATAGAGCGGATAATCGAGAGAAGAACCGGGATGTCCTCTGCGTACCCCCGGATAATTTCAGGCCCTACCTGACCTCCTTTCAGGGCAATGCCTTCACCGACTACATAAACTCCGTTTTTGTGGATGGCTATACCAAGCCCAGGGAGTACATTGTAACGGAGTGGCCCATGAAGCACACTCTGGGTGAGTTTTGGTCTCTGGTCTACGATCAGGAGTGCTCGGCCGTGGTGGTCCTATGCCAACCGCCCTCGCAATCGCAACAATACCCCTCCTTCTGGCCCAATAAATCGAAGATGGAGAAATACGGACCTGTGTTCTCCGTGCACTATGTGATGTCCAAGAGCTATACGAACATCAAGCAGTGGGAGTTCAAGATCAACAAGAAGATCGTATCCCTAACCGAAATGATGGCCGGGGTCAAGGCCCCGACCCGAACCGTCCAACTATTCCAGCTGACCTGCTGGCCCATGGGCCACAAGGTGCCCAGCTCGACGAACTCGCTGGTCTATCTGATGAACATGGTCGAGATCTGGCGCAATAAGGTCGACTACGGTCCTGTGTGCGTTGTCTCGCCCGATGGTCGCAGTCGTGCCGGTGTTTACTGTGCCGCGAATGCGTGCATCGAGCAGGTCATCCAGCACGGCGAGGTCGATGTCTTCCAGGCGGTGAAGACTGTGCGACGACATCGTCCTCAACTAGTGGAGAATATGACCGAGTACAAGTACTGCTACGACCTGGTACTCCACTACGTACTCCACTTCCTTAACAAGAAGGAGTGAGACGAGTGCGTTGGTAATATTTGGAATTGTTTGGAAATTTATTTGTTTTTTTGGTACTTTTTCTGGAGTCGTGCTTTAACAATGGTTAACAATGATCCGAAATACTTGTGGTCCACATTTGATGATGCCTGGATTTCTTTTTTTGTAATTCCGGGCACCGCCTTAAAGCAATAATACTGAGTATTTTTGTTGTCCACAAAGAAGAGCCAGAGAAGAAGAAATTATTTGTTATGAGCGTCGAAATGAAATTTCACGCCATCGAAGAGATACTTTTTAATTGTTTTTCGAGCATAAAACAATGATACTACTATATACTACTTATATAAGCTTTTTGATCTGAAATGTATGTGCCATTTGTAACCCTAGTTGTTGTTGTTATAAACAGAAGGATATGAAAAGTGTGATGGGGATTATGGGTATAGAGTGAAGTAATGAAATGATACGAACAGAGAACTATTACCATTAAAATGTATATTTATATCTGTAGTTATTATTACGTTTACTCCTAAAACTTGCTACCTGGGCAATTGTTGATATATATCTAACTACATACGATATACCTACTATGAATCTATTTATACATAAAAAAAATATATAAATGTTATGTACTGTTGTAAATGGAAAATCGCAACGTTTTTTCCACTACTGTTGACAGAACTTTATTTTTTATTCATGTTAAAGAAAAAATATTTATTGAACCAAACGAAAGGGGAAACTTCGAGGTGTTGAAGTAAACAAACTTTATATATATTGTTTATTTATAGAACACACAAAACACACGTAACACTCAAACAAAAATACATAGTTATATGATTGCATCATGATTTTCCTGAATTTTCGCATTTATGCATTCGACACACAAACCTACCTACATATATTGTTGTAACTCTAATTAACTTATTTTTAAATTGTGTATAAATGTGCGTATGTCCATTTTATCCTTTGTAAAAACCAATCTACATGTGTAAACATTTAGCACAAAAATCTTATTGGACTAGGCTAACGAAACGGAAGTGAAGCCATAAAAAATGAAACGAATCGAACTTCAAATGTTTGTGTTTTTATTTATACTGGGGGAAGTTGCGGTTTACAGATAATTAATTTGAAATAACTCCAGAAATACAAGGATCCTTGGCAGACTTATAAAAATCAAAAGTTACTGGTTGTCTTATAATTCCTTAAATAAAAATTTGTCTTATTTTAGTTCACATATTTTCTTGAATTTCCTCTAAACAAACATCATTTTATTTTAGGAAAATTAATTGTAAATCGTTAAAGTCTTGGAAACATATTTTTGTAATTTATTTGATATAGTTTTCCCAAATTTGTATTTCATTGAAATATTTTCGGACACATTTTTGGCTTGGCAAATAGTATTTTTATTTATTTAAAAATTTTTCAATATTCCTACTTGTGCTCCACATTTTTAAAGTAAAGGCAAACAAACAAAAACACAGATTATCTTGCCCCTTCACATTTTTGCATTCCTCAACTGAGTCATAAAATCGGAATATCAATCAAAATATTGGCCTTTCGCCTCGAGACTGAGATCATTTCAGGGCAGAGTGGTTCCAGATGAATTGGCAAATGGATATAAACAAAACATTTAGCAATCCCGCAGGGAGAACTAAAACAACAATCCATATAAACCTTGACCAGATTACAGTTTAATGCGTGCAAATCAAACAGAGGCGTTGTCCATATAGATACGGCCATTCGATAAGGCACGAAACACGTTGGGTAAGCGATGAAGTAAGGGGTTAGGGGAGCAGGGGACCCGTGTGCGGTCGCTATAAAATCGATAACTGACAACACACTTTGCTTTAGTCGGCAATAAAACCAACGGCAATAATAGTAAAACTTCGTGGCGCGCAATGACATCAGCGGAAAATCGGGGAATCGAGAAAAGTCCGCAATATGAAATTGAAAAATTGTGTAAAAATCGAAACCGTGCGATTTAAGCCAAAAACGAAAATCAACCTGACTGGCAGAAAGTTTTCCATTTTATTTATACGATTGTTCTTTATTCTCAATGGATTTTTGGCATTGTTTTCAGCGATTAAATAGCGGCACTCATGCAGCGCGGAAATTTCTGCCATGGCTGGGGCCAAATTTTATGCCAGACAAATAAACCAATTAGGTTTTTGGAAATTTATCTTTACGAGCTATTAATACAAAGACCAGCGCGTGGCCAAATAAATTGCAGGCGCGGTGAGAGGGGAGGGAATTTAGTTTTAGTTAATTAAAAAGTCAGTGGCAATTAATTTAGGGGCTCTGCCCGAAAATTTATGGCGCGCACATAAAGTTATGAAAGTGAATCAAAATGGATTGGCAAAATTGGAATTTTTATAGAGGGAAGTTGGTGAAAACTTTATGGGGATAACTGACCTCTACAGGGGAAAATAGGTTGGATATTATTAAAAAAAAGTGTGTTTTTGACAAATAAATTAAATGGGAAATTCTATTATTTCATAATAAAAAAAAGGATTATTATATCACAGTCAGATTTTTTTAAAATCAGAATTACTGGTAATTTTTCCCTGATTTTGCTGTAAAATTTGTTGTCGAGTGTGCAAGAGCTAACAGTTTTCCAAGTTGATTGATTAGTTTTTGAGTTGGAGAAATGTTAACAGCTAACTGGGTGCGCATAGATACATTGATGAGGTTTTCTGGTTGGTCACTCTTTAACTTGGCCACAGTAAATCACAGTTTTAATGGATGCCAGCGGGTGTGCGAGTGTGTGTTATTGTCCTAAACATCCTGAGTTGTTAGCACACATGTTTACAATAAACCCGGCCAGTCAACTTGAGTGCCAACAAACCAAATGGCAGCTGCAAAGTCCAGACATGACAAGCTCCTGTTCCTTTGTGTGTGTGCGTGTGTGTGTGAGGGTGAGTCTGTGTGTGTGCAGGACAATAGACATTAAGCAAATGCAACACATACACACTTGCTGGCTATAGGCATGCATATAGCTTTATATTCCGAGTCAAAGTCAGTCACTTAGGCGGCCAGGAGCGACCATTTCAATTTGTCAGTCATCAGCAGGACCATGGTGCACTGTGGTTGTGTATCCGTGTGAGTATCTGTGTGCGGCCCCAACTATTTGAATTGTGCGCCTGTCAAAGTCGTCGTGTTAACATTAATTAAATCTATAGCCTGACATGCACAATACTGCACTTCCCATTGGCCATTGTCTTGTGGTCTACGCATTGAATTATTGGTTTTGATTCGACATTTTTCATTAACAAGGGAATTCCTGGGCTATTTAAATATTGAACAGCGAACAGCGCATTAAGCAAACACGCATTTGTGTGCTTTTGTTTTAACTACAAATTGTCACGCTGAAAAGTATGCTACGCCCCAAAGGGCAAAACAATCGCACACAAGTGTTTTATTATTCGCATAATTGTTTTCAGTTTTCACCCACAAGTGTTGGATTATTTGTTACATTTAAATGAAGTGCGCCGATTTGGCTCGAGGGCTGTGCATTTATAATTTGGTTTTTAATACCTAAGAAATTGAACTGTGAAACAGATTTTATAAGTAATCGTGTCAAATTTATTTATTAATCTTCATTTAAATAAATATTTTTAATTATATTTATCTTTATCCATCATAAATACAAATCAATATATATTATTGCATTACCTCTTGTAACCTCACTTAAAAATGATCAATTGTTTGGAAATAACTAACCTACTTGCTTAATTAAAATTTAGTGGTGAAATAGATACATAACACACTGAATTCTTGCATTATAAGCCTTTCTTAAATTTATTTTAAAGCTTGAAAATGTAACATTTACTAGGCAATTTTAAATTCTCTGTATTTAAAAGGATTCGTCGCATATACAATACATTCATTTTTCCCCAGGCCATTTTATGACTTTTTCCGATAAAAAACTGCCTGGAGCTGGGCTCCTATTTGAAATTAATTGAAAACGGGTCGGAGCAATGAAGAAGGAAGCCCCGGGCCATAAGTAGAAGCACAAAAGGCATTTGTTTAATTATTTAAATTTAATTTCATGTCGCTTCAAATTAGTGCCACTCATTTTCACTCCGAGCACGTGGAACGTGTGTAAAGGCCCACTCCTTTTATACCACATTCCCTGTATGCATATGGAAAAGGGCAAGGGCCAACACTTTTTCACTCATTTCCATTACGTGCCCGACCCGTGGGCCGGCTTTTCTCTGGCTTCTACTCCCTTTTTTCCTGGCATAAATAAATGGCAAAATGTTTTTGCATTATGCTGCCAACATATTATTATTATTATTCTTATTATAAACTCGTTTCGTTGGCATGGCGGTCGCATGCGTGACTGAGTGCCGTGAAGTGTGTGCATACAGGTGTGTAATGGGCATCACTGCAATTGCACTCCAGATGGGGGAAGCAAAGCAAACACACGTAGACGTAATTGAATTAGCCGAACAACGAGCCCCGAGATCCGGGTAGAAACGCCTCAAACAATGGCCAATAATGCAATCTGCAATTGCCGAGTGAGGGGTGAACTCAAAGTGGCTCCTGCGGAAATTGCCAGCAACTTTGGGGAATAGACGGCGGAGCAAATAGAATGAATTTTTCCCAACATTATACCAAGCGTTTAACGAGGAATGGCGCTCTAGTGGGGATCAGAAAACAAATATTTTTTTTTTAAAGATCCACGAGAATTAAACACGTAAAGCAAAAAAGGGAAATAAAAGCTAAGTGCAGAAATATATAGCCAATTTTAAGCCACTTTTTCCTTAACATAAAATGCAAGGATAATAGTTATTGTGCCAATTAACTATATTCTGAAATCACAATATTTAAATTAACAAGAATTTTTCTTTAACAGCTAGAAGCCACAGAAAATTTTGTCCATTAGTCAATCTGGGCTAAAGGTTTTTTCAACTAGGCAACACAATTACGTCAAACATAAAGTAAAAATCATTTTAAACTCGTTGTACCTTAAATTTCACCTTTTGAAAACCGAGTCTCGCAATTCTTTTCATTTTATATTTGTTTCACGTTTTTGGTTGAACGAATTTGTAATTTATTCATTACATTCAACCAAATAATTGCAAATCAACAAATATAATCAAATATTTATTGATTTGCCTAATGGCACATGCCATATCCACCATCAATAATAACAATTCTACCAGCATAGTGACTAATTATGTAAGCCGCATAAAATATTTCAAATGATAGGAAGGGGTGGATAACAATCCGAATTGATGTTTTGGCATCAAATGCAAACTTTAATTACAAACTTATTGTTTTATTTTTTCAGGCGCGCAGAGTGTGGAGAAAACTAATTTTTTTTAAATTTAAAAACTCATTGAACTAGTAATGCAGTTTATAGGATATAATTACTAATTCATTGATTTGTAACCCTATTAACATATTTGTGATAGGTACTTGACATAAATTAATAATAAAAAAAAACATATTTAAATATTAACTAACTATTTTATTAGCTTAAAAATACTTTAAACATATTTAAACCTTTTTATTTGTTGCATTTCATATAGATGGTTGTCGCTCTGCTTACCACCTACACACTAAGCTAGAAAATAATTTAATTAAATATAAAACTATAATTTGATTATTTTACACGGAAAGTTCTTAAGTCGTTGGGGCGTTGCAAAAATTGTTAATGACATTTAAGTAGACAAAGAGTTCGGGTCGGAGGGCGGTCCATTTTAGTATAACTTTTTCATGCTCTGGCCAAACTTTTTTGCGGCTTAGTGTTTGCATGTGCGTTGTAGAATGCACAAAAGCGTAATTAAATACATAATGAACAAGGGCATAACAAAATATAAACAGCGGGCTGAGTTTTGAGTCGGGCTGAGTTCGTTGCATATCAAATGTGTCTCATATGGGTGGGTTATGCAACCAACTCACAAAAAGGCTCTACGAAATTTGTTCAACAACCCGGTAGCGGAAGCTCATTATGAGTGGAACAACAAAAGCAGTGGCTGTTCATTTTTGCTCATGCTCTTGTGGAAATGCATCCGAAATTTGTACTTTGCTGCTCGAAATTAACTGCGAAACAAAAGATCCTTTGTTTGGTGTCAGAAGAAGTGTTGGCTGCTGTTTGGCTCGCAGGCGTTTAATTAAATGCAACTTTAGTAAACAGTAAGCGTATGAATTACATGATTGGATGGAAAAATACCTGTAGCAATTTCGAGCTTTAGTAATCCATTGCCTGAGCATCAACTGGGAATTATTTTTGAGCTGTGACTCGGCTGAGCAATCTCCACTTATCACATAGCCCACAAATTCTGGCCTCTGTGTCAGTTTCGGCTATCCATCATCATCATCCGGCTGGCCAGCTGGATGAATATTTAAGCCAGGATCCCAAGGAGCTGGGATATTCGGCTGGCCCTCTTAATTAAAATTACAAAGCCCCGGCCACAAGGCAGCTGCTGTCAGAAGGCAAGTTGTGTTCTAAATTGCCAACATGCCAGGACCACATCTTGTTATTGCTGCTTGTTAGTTACGGATATGGGAAAACACTTTTCGAATTAAATTGAAAATTATTGCATTTGTACTCGGGCCAAAATACACTGGTCCACCATCGATTACTAAACAGATGGTCCAGCAATTGGTCCCCAGACAATCGTTGCTCCATGTTAATCAAATCAAAGGTCTCGAGCCTGGGCTTCAAGTAATAAGCTGAAATTGTATTAAATTATGTTTACCCATTGGCATTGAAAATGCATCATTGTTTCCCCATTATTGTTTGTTGTTATTCAATGGGGGGAGTTATCAGGATATGGAAATATATGTATTTCTTAGCCACTTGAAAACTTATCAGACCAAATTAATAGGAGGTAATGAAAGCAATAAAGGTAGATTTTGGGTAACCAAATGCGAAAGGAGAAGCCTATGAAAATAGACGTCAATACATGAAAATATTGGAATGATTTAAGATGTACCACATGAAAGTGCAAAGCTAGTTACCCGTTGGATGGAAAACACAAATGCATCATGAATTACCACATCAAAAGCTTAAATACATTTCAAAAATAGCCAAGAGACTAGTTCCTTTCGCAGACCACCGCCACAATCTGCTCTCTTATAACCCCGAAATGGGGGTTACTACCTGATTTTACTAATGGGAATTACGAACCGCGACTAAAAACGTCAAAGGTAAAGCAGCAGAGAGTTTGCGGAAAAAATGTAAATGAGACACATCGTGGATCAAAAGCCAACTGTGAAAAACCAGATGGAATAGCTCCGCACACGCACACCATGGTACACGAAAACCCACACATATATATATGCACGCAGACACACGTATGCATAAATTTCACGCACAACTGAATTACGATGCGAATGATGACGAGGCTGCCTTGTATGTAATGTAATATGTTCCGCGATGGATGCGGAAATCTGCACAAAGGAGCGTTCAAAAACAACAGAGGATTTGCTAGAGGGAGAATCGAAGGAAAAGCGATGGCTACACAGACAAACAGGTCCTGGAAAAAATGTTAACTTAAAGCTAAACACAATGAATATTATTATAATAATTCTGGTTTATAATATTATATTATAATATACTATGAGGCTACATATATTTAAAGTTCTTAAAAAATTATTTATTTATATCTTCATCACCTCTCTAAAGAAGAAATACATTAAACCATTCGTTTTGTAAAATTTACTTATCATGTCCTAAATAAAGAATGTTTCTGAAACTCTTAAAAAATATAAGTCTGATGACCGGTGGCGGATCCAAAATTTTGGTTGTGGGCGATACAAAAAAATTGTTGAGTAGAAATTATAAAATTTGGAATAAAATACAGTGGGGGGATATATCCCCTATATCCTCCCCGTGGATCCGCGCTTGTAACTATGATTCAGTTTGGACTACAAATATTTATTCATGATAAAGCATTAAATGTTTTAATTAATTAATTGGTTTTCATAGATTTTTGTCGGTGTATTTAGAGATTCGGTTGGGTTAGACAGTTAAATAGACACGGCTGACAGGTTGGTTGGGGCGTGCAAAAATTCAGCTACGCCATCATTAATCTTTATTTGCGCCCCCAACTCAGTTTCACCATCGAAAACCGGGCGCGTGAATAATTTAGCTACCTAATAATAAATCATTGCAGCCTGTGCATTAGTTGACTGTCTCTCAGCTCTATCTGTCTCCCTCTATGGCACCCACACACTGACTCATACACACACACTCATACAGAACCGGAAGTGCAGAGTTACATGCTTAAATGCTTATCAAATTTTATGCGTGGTCCCTTTGTGTGTGTGTGTATGTGTGACTCTCGTCCTGTCAGGGACTCTGCTCCACCACTAATGAGCATTAATTAATTGCCGAGTTGGCAAGGGGGCGGCCAGGATGTGCCACGCCTACCTTAAAGGCTGGCTAACCGGAAAACATTTTTGTGGACTTTGGGGCGCTTTTATTTTTGGTGAAAGGTTAAATATAACTTTTATGTAATTTCATCTCTTGATTTATTTTTTGTACGGAGATAATGGAGTCTGCTGCAAAGTCAGGAAAAGCATTTATTTGTGTAATATCATATTGCCTTGAGGGCGAAAATAATTGTAATTCGTTTTCCCTTACGTTCATTGACTTTATTAATAACTGACTTTCCTGGAAACATTAGCTCAAGCTTTAAGCTCACATTTTACAAACTTTTTTATACACATTTAAAGTATTTAATAACTTTGCTGTTTTTGCTCTGGCCAAATAACGTATACGATATGTGAGCCGGACTTTGTGCCACAATTTACTAAACTTTCAACAATATTGAAATTGTTCATTGAAAGATTTCAGTGTTTGTTTTATTAATTCTTTTATTTTTGACACCGACACATTCTATCTTTTTAAAAGGAATTTGAGACAATAAAAACAATTTGCAGAATTTCGTATGCAGCATAATTTGATTACTTTGGCAAATAAAGCACGATGAAGCAGCTGACAAAAATGTTTGGCAAAGTATGGGGCTAGGTGAATAGGAATTTTAATTAAACCGGGCACACACATCTGCACAGATAGAAGGCAACAAATTATTGCCTCAAAATTCTGGCACTGTCCATTGTATAACTGCAAGACAAAATGGATGGGTGTGAATGCTATAAATATGGTAAAATATTTGGGCATCTATTTGCAACTTAGTTTGCGGTTTTGCGTAGAATGCAATAAAATATTTAAATGCACAATCAATAAACTGTGTGTCCGCTCCCCAAAGAAATTCGGCTTTGCATTTATTTTGTCGGAATGCCATTTCTTTTTCCTTATTTTTTGGTGTTGCTTAAATTGATATTTCGAGCCCGGGCCCTGCGGTTGATGGCAGTGTCAAATGGACAAATATTTTCAATTAAAAATGTTTCTCGCATTCAGCCAACGATGTGATATCCCCTGTGTCGTTTTAATTGTTCTCCAGACCAGGTAGGCTTGAACTTTCCTGACCGATGCAAATTGTTGCATAATCGAGAGCATTTCCAAATTGGAATTTCCTACAGCATACCTGCACGAAATGTGAAAAATATTCTTGGGGAAAATTCGCTGGTATTGCCATTTTTGGCCTTTTGGCATTTCATTGTAGTTCATCAAAGTGCATGCTTTGGGTAAGACCATTTGTAATTTATTGTCGTCAATAGACTTCAATTTTGGTTTGCTGCCCCCGCCCATTTTATTCGTACTTATACCACAAACACTTTTTGTGACCTGGCTTGAAAGTTCTCAACAAGCCAAAGGCGCCGGAATACTCGAATACCAGAAAAGGAGTGGAGTGTACCTGGGATTTAAATGCTATTTACACAGCTTTCATCTGGCCAATAACATGCGCTCAAATCAGAGTCGAAGCAAAAGGTTCGGGGTGTTGGGAATAGGAAACCCCACCGGAGAAACGGAGTCCCGAAATAGTGTTGACCCTTTTGCCATTGTCTGGGCACGTATGAAAGGGCTAAAAATGTGACACTCCGGGAATGCGAATGGGGGGGCGGGCTGCAGCCCGGGCTTAGATGTCTCCCAGTAGTTCGCCAATTCACAACAGCCAGCCCAACATACCCATTTCAGCCCACTCCCAGCCCAATCCGGCAATTCCAAAGCTGGCCGAGATTCAACTGGAAATTGTGCGCACCTGTCAGCAGACCAAACTGGCAATAGCACAGTTGGGAGTGAAAAAATAGGACTTTCTTAACCAGGTTTTGGTGTCATCTTAATATTAATTGGAAATTTATAAATTAAATACCCTTGGTAACTTTAATAAGTTAATGAAACATTTTTAATTTATGCTTCGTAATTCTATATTTATTTATTGACAATAACACTGTCAAAAATTAAACCACAGAAAAGTCTAATAAATAATATTTGTAAGCGAAGAAAAAGAACAACAATGTTTAAAGACTGTAAAGCACAATATTAAAATATTTTTGTTTTAAATAAAATAGGAAAACAACGATAAAATTGGAATTTGATTGTTGCTAAACTGGTTATAATATGTACATAAAACAACTGGGATGTAAAACTGGACTATATGGAATTTGCAAACTGATTGTCAACGCAGTCTCAATAGCTGATTTAAAATTCGAATTATTTATTATAAGCAGGTCACAAAAACTAATTAAAAAACTATAATTATAATACTATATTTCCTAATAATTATATATATTAATTTTATTTATGTATTACTTAATTGTAATTGGATAAAAACAATAATGAGAGTAATATCATTTTAAATAATAATATATTTTTATTAGTATTGTTTTTCCATTAGTATTGCTACAAATAGGTATACTAAAATTATGTATAAAGCACGTTAAAGTCAAATCTCTGAGATCGAGTTAATATATGGTTTCAGGATATACCTCTGGTATTTCAACCTCGTCTGTAGATGGGCTCTGGGAATAGTCGGGCGGACTGAGGGGCATATCTTCCACATGCCCCTCGACAATTCCCGGCTGAGGCTCAGGCAACGTTATTACCTTGACACATGTGTAACGGCTTTGTCTTTTTTTCGTTCTTCTACCATCCTTCCGCACATATTTTTTTCTCGTGCCGAATTCAACTGTAACAACAACTGCAAAAGCGGCTTTTGTTTGGCCCGTCGACGGGCTGAGCAACCTTTAACCCCTCACCTGCGACCCCTTACCCTTTGAACCCCTCGTTGTTAACACTGCGATGGGCCTGCCGTGTTGCTAATGCATGTTGAGTCGAGCTTAAGACACAATTTCAGTCTGCTGGAAAAGATTTGGGCGCCCCCTTTGATGTGAGCCCAAAAAAAGCGGCCTAGAGCAGCCGAAATCCATTTAGCAATTTCCTCATTTTCAATCAGCTGGGCGGTGAATCCCCGGTTGGGGCGAGGGCAATCTCTTTCGGTTCGGAATGATTAAGTATGCTGCGTGGTATACCCTAGAGATGATGTCAAAAGTGTGACAATTTCGTTGGGGAAAATATTTGAACAAATTCGGTGCTCCCAAAGGAACATATATTTTCCCAAAACAAGTTTGAACTGGTAAAAAGAAATTTTTTTTTTCTTAAACTTGTACCAGACCCTTCTTTTTGTCTTGACTTAACGAAAATTATTTAAATAGAACATAATAATCATCATGAAAGCTATGTAATTCTTTATAAAATAAGTATCTTTTGAATAACTTTTACAACAAAATTTGAAACACAAATCTAACGAAACCAAATCGCTTTGTAATGATTTCGTTACTTCTACATCGCTTAATATTCATTTGGGACTCGTTTCAAAATACTTTTGTCACTTTTCCAGTTCGATAATCGCTCACATAAATCGCATTTGGCTGTCATTAAAGTTCCAGTTACCTTATCCATACAAACTGCAGAGTTCAAGGGATTTGATGGGTTTTTTACAAAAAAAATTACGAACCAACTTTAGAGTCGCCCCGACTTGGAGGGGATGGCAACGGAAAATTGATGAAATTGATTTCCACATTGGCAATTTTCTAAGCGGACTCACGTTTGCACCTGACAACTGCAACCGGCTGACCTCTCAACTCCCGACCCCCGACACACCCAAGTAAATGCTTTGCCCAAACATTTTGTCATCCATCTTGGGCCAAGATCCCAAACAACCACGTCGCTGTCTATTAGTTGCCTTTGCCCCCGGTCCCCCAACTGCTACCCGTTTTCCCTGCGGGTCCAGACGTCGCCATCAACAGGAGCATTCATTTCCCAGTCTCAATCTTGGCCAACTGCACAAGCTGCCGGATTTTTCTTTTTCGCTGCAGCACGTTTAGCCAGTTGTTTTTTTGCTCGATTTTTTGCCACTCGCCTGCAACAAATTGTGTGCCCTGCTTTGGGAAAAAAGAGTGGAGAAAGGTGGGTATTCACTAACGACACTCTATAAAATATTCAACTTGCCTGCCAGCGAGTCGGCTGCTAGTTGAATGTGTTGCTGCTGTCTTGGCAGCTAAAAGTTTTTAATGAATTTTTTAGCAAGCTAATCGAAGTCAATGTTAGTTGAAAAATGCATTAAATAACGTGGCACGTGTGTTCAACGCGTCGTATGCGCAATGTCGCCAGCGAAATGTTGACATATCTGTAATGGAATAAAGACAGTGTTTCTGGTTGCCCCCTCCTCTTTATTTTTTTCATTGCGTTAAAAGTCTGAACTGCCACTTTTGACTTTTTAATGTCAGCTGGAGCAGAAGGTCAGACAGTCGGAAAAGTGGGAGGTGGAAAAGCTAACCAGCCGCATCAAGAGTTTTCATGTTTTTTTGCCCGCGCAGAAGGGAGGATATAACGTGCTTATCAAATTTGCATTGCAAATTTGGAATTTTCTGCTTGCTGGGTATGTGGAAAAAGGGCTGAAATAAAGGACTCGGTTAAAGGGCAGAGTTGGCCGAATAATAAGATAAATATTTTATTGTAAGTGCAACTCACCTGCAGAGGGATACTATAATAAAGGGCTTTTTACTCCCTGAACCAAATTGATTTTTGACAGAAACATCAAAGCCAGGCGAATCTGCTCTCGTATCCATGTCGGCTACTCACACTTTTTTTTAATTCGATCGAATAAAATTTTTTATAGGTAATTCAACTTTAAAATAATTCACAATATACATTTGCATAGGGATTTTTTCAAACGTTTTATTAAGCATTTAAGATTGGCTTGGAGGTAAAAACGTGATTTTAAACTGCAACTGAAAGGGAAAACTCATTTAAAACCTCTGCCAAACTTGTAATTAGCTCTCTCTTGCCAAAATATTTATACAATTAATTTCTACCATGGTTGCCAAGCAATTTATTGCAACATTTTCATTACGCTCTTCGCATATTTTCACTGCCATGGTGTTTGCTTTGGCTCATCGCATCTTCTATATCTCATTTTCCCTGCTTATTTTAGCCGACTTCTTGGTCTTTCCCTCTCGAGCATCTGCTGTGTGCACCTTTGTGCCCCCGGGCTGTTTTTCCAGTTGCAGTTTTCCCCATCACTTGCCACGCTCTTTGATTGCTCGCTACCATTTTCCCCGCTCCTTGCCGCCAAAGTAAGCGCCTCAATTATAGACTCAGACAGAAAGATAGACAGCCAGACGGGGGGAAATGCGAACAAAACGCATCTGACGAAAGAGGCGAGCATTTTTCCACTATTTCAGGCTGGGTGAAATACGTGAAAAGTGAGGGGCAATGTGGGGTAGGGATTTATCCAGAGGAGCTCATAAGTAGGGATCTAAGTAACCCGAAGCGAGCTTGGCTGTATGACCTGCAATTGAGCTTTGGATAAACAGTGTGCTTCGCTGCAGCTTGGCATTTGATTGTTAATCATGGCCAATATTCCTTCGGGCAGCAAGGATTGAGGGATAAGGAGTTGGCAGATAAGATTTAACACTCGATTTTAGGCAAGGGTTTCAACGTCTTACGATTTCAGCACCAGGTTTACAATAAGCTTAACATTTCCTTAGTTTTATTTAACTTTTAATAACTACCTAAGCTAAACCAAGTAACTGCTGATATAAAATCATATACTTAAAAAATAACAAAAACTCCATTCCTGATTGAACACATTTCCTTTCAATATATTTATTTAAAAATGCTTTTAATAAATGTATATCTATCAGAGCTCATTTCCACATATCAGTATCAACTTTTAATGGTTATGGTGTTTTCTTTTTCATTTTGCAAATAACAAGTTCAGTGTCAGCACAAAGTTGTTTGGCATTTTGTAAAAATTATTATCCAAAATAATGAGAATCCACGCCCCAAAAACGGCGGCAAGTCCACACTTCATTTCCGAGGGTTTGGCTTTCCCATCCCTTCCGTTTTCCGTTTTCCAGCCCTTCTCCGGTTGCCCCTCGAATTTTCCGACCCCTGACAACCACAGCCAGCAATGACCTAATAAATCCGTTTTATGTCTTGGGCCTGGCGCCGCCTTCATTCGACGACTCCAATCGCTTGGACGGAAATGCCAGCGGCGTCTGTTTGTGGTAAGCCCCTCAGACAGGGCCTCCATTTCCCCACCCTCATTTGCCTACACTCAGCCGAGACACTGTGAAAAATATCCCTATAAAGTGAATTTATGGGAGGAAAATTTAAATAAAATTTATTTAAAAAGCTACGACAGTTATTAAATTCATAAGGCCACATTCACCCCTAAGATTAATGTATAAGAGAAAGGAATTTTAAGATAATTATATTATCAGAATGTATCGTACGTATTAGACATACAATATCTTATAAAAATATTCATGTATATATATATATTATTTCAAATTCGATCTATCATATATAACTCTATATTCCTCCATGTACTCCCTGACATTTCAATTCATATTCAAATTCAAATTGTAGGCGTGGCCGCGCCATTTATTGTCTGCGCCATTAGCTGCACTAATGATCCATTCATCGGGAGCCAAATCAGACTGGGGGGAGGGGGTTGGGGAAAAGAAAAATCCGAAAGGAAAAAGGGAAAAGGAAAACCCTAAGGCGGGCATATTTAAATAAGAGCCGGGATGCAGACTCCCACACACAAATAAACCCATGCCCAAGTAAATGCCAACACAGACAGACACATCGGCATTGTCAATATGCTTAATGGATTTTCAAATATTTAAACAACCCGGAGAACCCAAGACGATGGCGGCTTTTCCAATACCCAACCCATTTTCCCGGCTCCCCGTTGGTCCCGAATGCATTTGCACACATTTACGCATTCAAACATATAAATCAAATGTTATGGGTGCCGGGCTAATGGAATTACAAATTGGTATTTTCTTCTATTTGCCATGAATAAGCGATAATTGATAATTGATAACTGGGTCAGGAAAATCCGCATAATGCCGTTGAAAGGGAAAACACATAAAAGTGCATTTTCCCTAGGCAAACATACAAAAAAAACATTTTTTAGCTGATCAAAACTTTCTTCATTTAAATTAGAGCTTTGAAAAATGTTCTAAAAATACGAGAATTATAACTACAAGATTCTTAAGTTCTTCTTTTGCAATTTCCCCCTTTCAATGCAGAAAAACAAATGCAAACACATGCATATCTCAGTTTATTCATATAAGTTTTGCGGATATGCATTTATTTTATTTCAATTTAAAGTTTTAATGAGTTTTCTGAATTGTGCCCTAATGCCCCTGTGAAAAGGGCCAACAACTTGCTGGGATTTATTCCGTGTCGAGTTTATTTATTTACTCTTCACAGCGATTATTTCAAGCCGAGTTTTTCTGCAGCTTTCACGCTGTTGTTGCCCAGATTTGAGCAAAAATTTTAAATTAATTTGAAAATAAATTCAATTTAAACGCGGCTTGCTCAAACTAATTGCCCCTGCAGTTGGTAAATCTCTGTGCAACGCGGAATGCAATTTTTATATTTGGCCTTGGTAACCAAAATTCATAAATTGCATGTTAAATATTTTCGGAGAACAAATTCCAGATCGATGCGAACAATTTCCATTTAATTGATGGCGGGTCAAAAAATAGGAATTCCACAAAAGCTCGGGGGCTAATCTATACAAAATCATTTAAACCATAAAAGCAATTGATGCAAAATTAATAACAATGGAAGCGATTTTTCTGTTTGTGTCAAACCGTCAGAAACACGGCATTGTTGTGAAAACATGTCCAAAATATAACAAATAAAATAGCCACGGCTGAAGTCCCGCTGACATTAATGAGTAAATGTGAAAAATATCCATAGAAATTGACTTACAAAAAGTGGCCTCATTTTCATTGTTGAATACTGTCCGACAGGCATTTTCCGGGTGTCCTTTTCCAGGACAATCGGCCCCAGGCAAGAAACCGTCAAAGTGAAAGCACAAGACGTGAAATTTCACATAATTATTTGCAAATGAAAACATTAAAATGTCTGTTTGCCATGGGAGAATTGTAATGTTGGAAGCAAATCTTTGGGTATTGCATTCATTCTATTTGCCCACAAACAAACCGAAAACCTCCAATTAAAAATGCAATTAAATGCGACTGGCCGGCATCAAATGGAGATTCGGCCACAAAACCGGAGAGAAAAAGCATATTTCAATTGAATTGATTATAATTATGTATATTTTATAACTGGCAAATGATTGCTGGTGTTGGGTTTCAGGCAAATAAGCGGCATAAATATCAATAAATATGTACTTATATACATCAGTAAATATTGCCTGACAAATTATTTGTTTCCGGTTGCCTGGCTAAGTAATTAATCACCAAATAATTTGGTAATTTTAATATATACTAACCTCTCCCTTTGGCCGCACACAGACAAGTCCATAATACCAATTTGTGCCCATGCACCGTTAATTAAGATTTAATGCCCTACTAGCACTCAAAATCGAATCCAGCCACGCCCCCTTATCCCTTTTCTATTTGCCATTTTGTGGACGTAATTAAGCGACAATAAGCATTTAATACACATTTTCTCCTACGCACACACTTGCAATTAGTTTCGACGCGTGTGTGTGTGTTTGGGTTCGCCCTTAATGCCACGCCCATTAAGTACACACTCCGCCCAATTGCACACACATACACTCGCCAAACAGCAACAAATTGCTGGCTAATTTGAAAGGCACCGAAATGCCGCCGCCTCCAATTGACATCGCTATACGGTTGTTATATAAATATATGCCTAAATGGGGGGGGGGGGATTTATATATATGCTTATCAGCATGCTGATATGTTGTGTATATATGCCTGCAATTAAAAATTATCGGCGGGGCGGCATCGGACATAAAATACACTGCAAATTGGCAGGGAAATTGAGTATAAAAAGGGCAGGGATTTTTAAGGATATGTTTATTTTGTGAAATAGAAATTAAGTCTTAAATTAAAATATTTAACAAAAAGGTATCTAAATAGTTTGCTACCTGTTTTATTATAATGAAATTTATTATTTCACATTTATAAAATTGTTCAGTTATTAAAACCTCTATTTTTTGGAGCAATAACATCCTATAAATTAACTAAAACTATTAAAATAACTATTTAAAATGACCAGTTTGGTTATTTTTACAACTGTAACAACTGAATACAGTACATAGTTTCAGTCTTACAAATAAATCTGCTATTCTACTCCAAGTTAAGGAGAAAGCAAAAGCTTCCATTTGGGTTAATTCTTCCTCCATTGAAATGTTTAATCAGAGTTCCCTAATTTAACGGCTAGCAGTGTAATAAATTTTGCCCACATAATTTGTGCGTTTCCTTGGGGCAAGTGGTGCATGGGCGGGGGCAACTTGCATCAGATTAGTAATTATGTAGGGCCCACAAACACACACGACCACGAATTCAGCCAATGAATCCCCATAAATCCGCGCATAAATACAAATTACACTGGCAGCCAGCAATATCAATTTACTTGGGCGGCAGCGGGTTAAGGGTCAAGTGGCAGCCAGAGGTTAAATAAAAGCCCATGCATAATGAAATTCGTTTTGAGATGTCCTTTGCCTTGGCGGTCATTACTTATGTTTTATGACATGCGGCTTAGGTTTTTATGCCCTCGGCATTTCCTCGCTCTTGAGGGAAATCCCATATAAGTATATTAAAATAGAGGGAGACAGAGGCAGCCTCTTAGCACTAATCACTGATTATTAAACTAGTGCTTCACCTTTGATTAATCCACTTACCATTATTTCTAAACGTTTCAGACAATCATCCGCGAAATGAATCGACTGGGGATGATGGTCGACCTGTCGCACGTCTCCAAGGGAACGATGAGGTAAAAATTAACCAACTAACCCTAACTTAGTCGTAACTAAGTTCATTATCTTTCTCTTACTAAGTCCAACTAACCCCAACTTAACCAAAACTTAATCGCACTAATACCTCTACTCTTCCCCAAATAACCCCGTCTTATCCCAAACTAATTCCCACCGTTTCCTCTCACTATGCCTTACTAACCCCACCTTAACCGGAACTAAAAATCTCCTTTTCCACGTCCTAACCATAACTAACCCAAACTTAACCATAACTAAATCACACTAATCCCTCCACTCTACCCCAACTAGCCCCACCTTAACTAAACTATTCCCACCTTTTCCTCTCACAGAACCTAACTAACCCCATTTTAACCGAAACTTAACCCCTCCTTAACCAAATCTAAATTCCATCTTCCTTCTTCTTAGCCCCATCGTAAACCAAACTTGGTCCTACCTTTTTATCACAGCTATCCTATCTTAACTCCAATTTAACCACCACAACTTGACCCCCGTAACCTGAATTGTTTTCAACCTTTACACAATCTTAATCATAACTTAACCTCCATTTCAATCACAACATTTACTCTACGATAACTTGAATTTCCTTGAATTTCAGGGACGCCCTGGAGGTGAGCGAGGCACCTGTGATATTCTCACACTCCTCGGCCTACGAGCTCTGCAACACGAGCCGGAACGTCCAGGACGACATCCTGCAGGCGCTGGCCAAGAACGGCGGCCTTGTCATGGTCAACTTCTACTCGAAGTTCCTCTCCTGCAGCGACAACTCCACCGTGCACGATGCAGTCGGTAGGTAACCCCTTTTCATCATACTTTTTTTAATTTGTTGATTGCTTTCAATCTATGAAAAAAAATTCTTAAGTTTCCAAACACGATCTATATTTTATGACAGTTTTGGTAGATAAAAACCTGGCTGTCATTTTTTTTATTCCTTGTTCAATGCCCTCGAGGGAACTTTGCCCCATCCGAAATCAATCAAAACCAGTGACTCGGTCGCGGTTTCTCTTTGTTGTGTGGGATCCTGATTGTCAGGCTATTGTTTCAGTTAGTTCATTATTGCCTCCTCTCGCCCTTTTCACTCCCTTTATCCTGTTTTTGGCACTGCCTATCTGCCACCCCTCTCTGTTCTGATTTTTGTGGCATTGCTTTTGACGTGCCATCAAAATGGCTCTCGTAATCACTTCCTGGATTCGTTGTCATTCTTTGGGCCACCTCAGATGTCTCCCTGGTTTTTTTTTTAGGTATACAGAGGGAAAAATTATTAAATTATTAAAAAAGGAATGGCCTTACACTTTCTTATAAGTTAATATTTATTTTATTATGTAATATTCATATTTTTAGTAGATCAGTTTTAGTATAATTCATTTTTATAAAACTAATTAAAAGAAATGGTTCCAAATTCAAAAACCAAGTGTTTGATTATGTTTAACTTATTAAACTTTATTATAACTTTATCAAAAATCTAATATTTATTTTAACATTTTATATTCATATTTTTAGTAGATCAGTACTATTATAATTTATTTTTATAAAACTAATTAAAAGAAATGGTTCCAAACTCTAAAAAAGCAAGTGTTATGATTATGTTTAACTTATTAAACTTAATTATAACTTATTTAAAAATCAATATTTATTTTATATTCTATATTCATATTTTTATGAAATGAATGACTCTTAAATTTAGACTAAATCAAGATATAATATAGTCAAGTGAATATAGTTTTTCCAAGTGCTTGTCCTGTAATAAACCCACTTAAGGAGTAGACACTTCACTTTCTTTTCATGCCTTTGTCTTTGCGGCTGCCTTGGACACATTTCAAATTCGCGAAAATTTTAATAACGCTGACTTATGACGGCGAACACAACAACAATGGCCCCTAATGAACTTGACAACGAATGGCAACCCTGCCACCGGATATCCTTCCGCTGACCACTCGCACACTCTCAACACACAGCGCATATTAATCACATTAAGCGAGTCGCCGGCATCGATCACGTTGGACTGGGCGCCGGCTACGACGGCATTAATTAGTAAGTAAAAGTCATTTATTTCACTTAAATTCACATTTCTCCTCTCGCTCACCGTAGTCGATATGCACGATGTCCTCCAGGTGGTTTTCAGTCCCCCACCTTCTTTTTTTAAGTTATTAATTGATTATATTTAAGACCGAGGACTTAACATTGGCATATTGCCAGCGGTGCGATGGATGTGGATAGACCGTTATTATTTTACCGCTCATTACAGGCATATATTCCCGGTTTTTATTTTTTCCGGGGGTTTTCCGCGAACAACTTGTGCAATCTGTTTACGAGATTTTTAAGATAATTTAATGAGCTCTCGTGGGGCAAACGGCTGTTGAGCGATAAAAGATTATCAGGGGGATTAAAATGGTTGAAAGTTATGGTAGTCGTAAAAGGATTGAACTGGTGAAATACTCTTCGTTGGAAAAAAACACCTGGAAAACTAAGAAAAAAATCCAACCACTTTTTTAAGTTCTCAAAAATGGTCAATATGGTAATTATCCCGAAAACATTTAAAGCCTGTGCCCATTAGCAGGACCAAAATGTTCATTACCTCAATGAGTGTGTCCTTTTCACTGCACTCTCGTCATCAGCGTCATTCGTCTTCATTATCATTGTAATTATTCCCGTGATGCTGGGCAGAATGCATTTGCATAGATTTCCATTTCATTGCATCGTCGACACAATGCGAAAACAAACGAAATGTTGAAGCTGAAATTTTGATAAAACTACCTGTACACCCCTCCCCCCTCCCCACTCACCAATTTCTATGTCCCTCGACTGTTTTTGAATTAAATATTTTGAGTACATGGCCAAAAATGAGCATATGAGCTGGATTCCCATCCAAAAATAACAACAAGGACAACAACAAAAAATGTCCATGTAAATCAATTTCCACCGAAATGAACTTCATTTTGTTTTGGCATTCGGGCAACGCGACCACAGAAATGTTTTCGAGGTGTTTGGGGCCAATAAAAACAAAAAATAACTGAAATTGGTTTGTATGAATATTTATGGGGCAATTGCCGGGGACCAAAATACGAAACAAACACGAGCATGACACAATAAATAATCTAAAATTCTATGAAATTACTAGATGTCAAATGGTCTCGTTTTCGGTTCGTGACTAACCACATGGTGGATGTACCTAATAAAACCGAATTCCACCCGAAAGGTTCGTTGATTTTTCACAGTGACACCTTTCCAGCCCTTTGGAATTTGTTTATTTAATTAGTCTCTCAGTACTTGGACTGATAAATTGGTTGAAATATTGGAAATTGAATTTAAATTTTTGGCCGTCAAAAACCACAAATGTGTGCCATTAATATGTCAGCACAAGCGTTGGCACTCGAAAGAAATGTTGCCCTCATTCAATTGGAGAAATTGAAAATGACTAAAGCTAATTCAAGAGAAAGGGACATAAATTGTTTAGATCGATGCAGTTGTTATGTCTCAGTTAGGAAAAGCTGGAAATGTTTTTTTGATGACTCAACAGGGTGTCAATAAAAGATTTAAAGTAAAAATATGATTATGTACAGATAGGATGTGATAAGAATATTATGCGTTCTTACTAAGACTGATTTTTTTAACTTCTTTGAAATTTTTAGACAAATTTCTGACCATTTTTTCTTTGCTAAACTATGCCTATTCTTTAATTATACGCTCGTTATCTTGAAAAATATTTCCTTGATATTTTTTAACATGTATAACAAACATATAAAATAATTATATTTTATAACTTTATTTATGAGCTACTCAATTATAACTAAGCCACATCACCCTATATAGTTTATCCTTACTCATACAGAGACCGGGACTTTTGCTGTTTGTGTCATTTAAAGCGTGTTTGGCCTAAACGCCTGCATATAAAACTAAATTATTATTTATTTGTACAAATGCCTGTTCATAAAATATGATTACCGAGCACTTGAGCGTTCGGCCAGCAAAATGTATATTTATTATTTATTTTCCTTTGTGTGCCATTCATTATTTATTTGTTTTTCTGTGTTGCTTGGCTCGATGCGACTTTATTACGCCCAGAATGTCCTGCACACGATTTGTTTTGCCTTTGGCTCTGCCTTTGGTTTGCTTATTCAATTTATTTCATATGTAGGTAGAGCAAAATTAAATTAAATTGTGCGTAGAGATTTTTCGAAATATGTGTTGTGAAGAGGGCAGAAAACATTATTCAAATAATTTATGACCTGAGAAAAAAAGCTAATATTTTTCGTTACCGAAATCTGATTTTTAGTACCCCCAAAGGACTGGAGGATGTATCTTCATATCCGACTCTATTTGCTGAACTTCTTGGAGGCGGTTGGACAATTGATGAACTGACGAAACTAGCTGGCGGAAATTTCCTGAGGGTTATGCAGCAGGTGGAAAAACTGAGGGATGACAAGAAGGCGGCGGGCGTTAAGCCCTTCGAGGACCATCCAAATTTCCGCACCGACGACCCCTACAATTGTACATCCAGCTAATTGAGCACTGGACCCAAGAACACTGAGGTTGTACCAGAGATGCCGGGGAAGTCCCCAAAGTCGTACGCAAAATCGATTGAACTCCTGCTTCATATGTATAGTGAATGAACTTATGTAGCAAATTTTATAAATATAAATTTGACTAAATTACAGCATAGATATGTACGATTTGAATAAGCTTTAAATATGTAACTTTAAGGTATATTGATATTTTAATGTCTGATTATTCGGCCTAAGAAATAATTTCCCCCTTTCCCCCCGGTAATCAAGTCGAATTACGTTTCATTTTGGTGACAATCTACAGACTGCCAAACAAGAATATACTTAACTATAAATTGCACAAGAAACCCACACCAATTTTCTGTAAAACTCGAATATTCTCTGTACCAAATCAATACAAACACCAGACTTTGTTAACTCATCTCCAACTGGACCAACAAACACTTAATTTCTCTTCCTGTGAATCTTTAATTATTCCATTAATTTACACGAAAACCACATATCAAGTATGTAATAAACTAAGATATTAAATTATATGGTAAACATTTAATTTTTTTTGCATTCAAATTCAATGCAAATACTTGTGAGTGGGAAAGCATACACTTAAAAAAATAATTAAGTAAAACATTTAAATAAATAAATATTAGGAGGAAAATTAAATTCTTTAGTTCCACCTAAGGGCGGGGAATAAATGAAATGTTTAGTTAATTTTTTAGCAGTTTGAGGGCGCAAAACTAAAAGAATGAATAGCGTAGTAAATACTAAATTAGGGAGTAAGCAAAGTGTGGGCGTGGCACTGCCTGCTACACAATAAATTGTACATAGAGTATGTATAGTATGTAAGTTATAACTGAACACATGAACAAATAGCTGTCATGATTTTTCCGAAATACATATTCCCCCTCTACACACCCAAATAGATCTCGTCGCTCTGTCAGTCAGTCTCTCTGTACCTTCTTAACGAAAAGAAAACCCAAGCAGAAAAATCTAGTAAAATGCATCTAGCCTAAGTAAACAAATTATACATACTAAACCAATTATTGCAAGCCGAAAACAAACAAAATAAAAATAATTGTACATTTTTCTAAACCGAAACCAAAACCGAAACCGAATAATAAATAATGAAACTCTCTACAAATATAAATATAAAAATCTATTGTTACGTTTTGTACGATTTTGTATGTGTATATAGCATTTTTACCTATGCTCTGATTTTTATGGTCATTATATAGTTTTCTAGCAAACAATTCAAGCGTATTACTGTACTGGGTCTGATGAGCAGAGTTGTTGGTAATCACTTAGTTATTAGTCGGGCCTGGAAGGTCGAAAATAAATATCTGTAAAGATTATACATATACGAATATGCCTAGACATAGAAATTAAACCGAACTAATATAGAAAGACATGAATATATACACAGAAACTCGATTCTCCAAATGTCTTTCAGTTTATTTGGTCTCTTCTTTAGTTGGCAATTAAACAGAAACAAACACACAATCTCCGACACGTATATGTAAAACCAAATTGTATTTAAAAACTTGAAAATGGTCAAATGTTTAGCGGATAAAGCTCAAAAGACAAACTGCAGTAAATAAAAAACAATTAAATAAAAACCAACGGCTTGTTTTACTGTGATTTCAGGAGATTGGGATATATTGGTCGGACATGTAATTGGGTTTTCAAGGGTTACCTTTCTTTGTAGAGCTTTTTTTAATTCTTCGTCATTTGTAATTTAGATCTTTACATTTAAGGATCCTAAGTCTTTTTACCCGTTGCTCGTAGAGTAAATGGATATACTAGATTCCTGGGAAAGTATGTAACAGGTAGAAGGCGACGTTACCGACCCCTCAATGTCTAAAGTTGTTCCTAATGAAATACTTTTGGTAATTTCTTTATACTTAAAAAAGAATTGCTAATGAAATCTGGTTTCATAATTTTTCAAAAAAAAGTAATGCTAAATAATAAAATACTTTTGAAAATGTAATACCAAAGAAAAATCAATTCATTACTTTGAAAAAAGTATTGCTAATGGAATATCATTGGAACTTAATTTATTTATTAAAGATGTTAGTAAAGCTTTCAAAGCTAGGACTAACATAGGGGGTTGTAGTGCTAGCTGCGGGGCCTTCGACTACGTATTTTTAGTAAGTGAACATAATTTAGCGATATTTTAAATTTTGGTTTTAGATTACTTTATATAAATTGGTTTTTTTAGGAAATTTTTAAAAGTTGTTATATTTTCTGCTTTGAGATTTTTAAAAAGTAGTTGCTTGTTCTGGGTTATTGCTGGGAATGAGTCTGGGATTTGTTCCATATTAACTGGAGTTGATTGGCAGAGAGGGCATTAAAATACTTTTCAAAAATATAATAATAGCATTTCATTACTTTTCAAAAAAAAAGATTCCAATGCAAAAACAATTCGTTACTTTTGAATTCAATGAAAAAAATGCATTACTTTTGGAAAAACTAATTCCAATTAAAAACTATTTTATTACAGTTGAAATATATATTACGCTCAACTAGAGATGGCCTAGAATTTGTCGATAGGTGTGTGTACAAGCTAAGCTGTTAAAGATCTCATTAACAAGTTGGGAGAGTGACACGGCTAAGTTAGCAAGGACACACCCATATGTGCGCCCACCTTTCGGTATTATATTGTATATATGAAATATATGATATATATAAATATATGCCAAACAAGAATATACTTAACGATAAATTGCACAAGAAACCCACAAAAATTTTCTGTAAAACTCGTTTATTCTCTGTACCGAATCAATACAAACACCTGACTTTGTTAACTCATCTCCAACTGGACCAACAAACACTTAATATCTCTTCCTGTTAATCTTTAATTATTCCATTAATTTACACGAAAACCACATATCAAGTATGTAATAAACTAAGATATCACTGTGGACGGCAGTACACGTAGTGGCGAAGCTCGCAAGAGAGCGTGCGAAGACAACTACTATATATAGCCGCAGAATTGAAAATCTGCCATTGTGGTCCGATCGTAACGAGTAATACACCAAAAACTAAGAAGATTGCATACCAAGACTTTTGAAATATAGATTTGTTTGGGAGAAAAAGCGGTAAAAGTGTAAAAGTAAAAATTTAGAAAATTGAAGCTGCTGGATACGGTGGGGATAAAAGCCCCCGTCAGCTTAGCTAGTTTTATTCTTACTAAGAATACGCGTCGAATGACACCTCATTTGTTGAGATCCGATGTCCCGTTCAAAAGTAATTCAAAAAACAAGATTTTCTTCTTCTTCCCAAAATGAAAATGTTTGTCCCTTTGTTTGTGGGTTTGTATGCAACCCATCTTAGTTTTAGGGTTTTGGAAACCCTATGAGTGTATAAAGTAGCTTGAAATAGAAAACGTTTGTTCTACGACTTTTGAAAAAACCCGCTAGTTTAGCGGAAAAAAAAAGCCAGATTTAAAATGCTTATAGTATCTAAACAACTAATGCTACAGAAACATGCTATATATCTCTAAAAAGATAATTTAATTTGCTAAATACTCTTCATATAGTAAAATTGTATGAATATAATAGGTTTAGAGTTATGACAAAAAGTTATTTTTTAAAACCACATTTTGACTATTTTCTCAAAATTGAGTCGAACGATTTCTTTTTAAATTTTAAATCATATAGCCCTTGAGATTCCTCAACTTTTGATATATAACTCTTTTTGCCCTAAAAATTATCGTTTGGAAGATATTAAGCGATAAAAAGTGCAACTCGTTTCAGCTCCGTATACGAAATTATTCATACTTATTGGAATAAACAAGAAAAAAACCAATTTGATGAAAAATATTATTATAAGATTTTTTCAATCGCAAAACCTGTTATGGTTTTAGGGTCCCTTACTTGCATGAAGCCAATCGAAATAGGAAACTTGATCTATTTGTTCTACCACTTTGGAAAAACCCGACAGATTTCTCTTGGAATCTGAAACTATACAGGCCTTGAGATTCCAAACTTGTGCTATTAAAATAGGTAATTGAAGCGATAAGACTTGTTATTAAAAAGTTTAATACTCATATTAGATGTTTCATTCTTATTAGAATGTGAATGTAAACAACCCATACCTTATTTGAATAATGTTAAGCCGAAGTGGAACGTGAAAGTTTATTAAAGTCTTTATACATTTTTTAGAATTATATATTTATTTACTTAAAACTAATGAAAGAAAAACTTTTCTACGCTACAGTGCCTAATTTAAGGTGGCGTTCAGCTAAGATTAGGGGTCGAATCTGTGTGTTTGGTTTTTCAATAGCCAAGTCATATGGGGACGACTCCTAGTCATGGTATTGGGGTCCTTAAACTCTTGTGCAAAAAAAAACTTCTGATATCAAACAAAAACACCTCTTAACGAGCCAAAAAGTAGTGGCGAACGCGCCTTTTACAAAAATTTCTGATATCAACAATTGTGACGAAAAATGATATTACATTCGATAAAATAAATAAACTATATTTAATTTATGTATTCGGCACGCTATAACAGAAAATTTACGTGTAGGTAAATAAATATTTACTGTTGCGGGCCGAAATCATAAATATGTAAAACCAAATTTTCAAGGGTTACCTTTCTACGTAGAGCTTTTTTTATTCTTCCTCATTTGTAATTTAGATACTTTACATTTAAGGATCCTAAGTCACTTTACCCATTGCTCGTAGAGTAAAGGATATACTAGATTCCTGGAAAAGTATGTAACAGGTAGAAGGCGACGCTACCGACCCAAAAACTGTGGCGCCCACATTTTTACAGGTTACAGCTTAAAGTAAATTTTATTTTTTCCTCTTGTCAATGCCTATCGACACGCCGAAAACTTTTAAAGTCGGACCATTAGTTAATAATTAATGATTTTACGCCAGCAAGAAAAAACATCGTCAATGACCAGAGTTGTTTCTAATGAATTACTTCTGTAATGAATTGGTAATTTCATTATAATTAAAAAAAAGTAATGCTAATGAAATCTGGTTTCATTATTTTTCAAAAAATTAATGCTAAATACTGAATTACTTTTGAAAATGTAATGCCAATGAAAAATCAATTCATTACATTGAAAAAAGTAATGCTGATGAAATATCATAGAAATACTTCAAAAATATAATGAGGGCAGTTCATTACTTTTCAAGAGAAATAATTCCAATGGAAAAACAATTCATTACTTTTAAATTCAATGAAAAAAAAATGCATTACTTTTGGAAAAATTAATTCCAATGGAAAACTATTTCATTACAATTGAAATATATTATTCTAATGATTATTTTCCATTAAATATTATAATGGCAATGAAAAATTGTCTAGGTAAATGGAAAATTAATTGAACGTTTCAGCAAGTCGATAAAAGTGAAAAGTGAAAAGTGTAAAATGTAAAGTAGACCAAGTGTAAACAGCATATTTGTTTTGAAGTTGGTAAGCTGAGAATAGGGTATCCGATAGTCGAGGTACTCGACTATAGGGTTCTTCTCGTTTATTTATTTATTTCGACAATTCAATAACTTTTATAAGCAGCGCATTGATTTTATATGTACTATTATAAATGTTATATTATTCTGTCCATTAGTGGCATCAATGGGGCGAAGAATCAATGGAATTCTTGTTATAGCAAAATACGCCGCACCCGCCTAAAACCGGAAATTCTTAAAAAAAAAAAAGAAAAAAGGTGAAGTTATGAATTTTTGAAGAAACATAATTTTTAAGTTTAGAGCTAAAAACTTACTTGAATAGGTGGGGAGGCTGGCCATAAGCTGGACAATGCTCAGCAGGAACACGATCCCAACAATCAGAACTTTCAATGCAACCATTCTTGATGATAGAAAATAACTAAACGATTTCTGTCGGAGAAATACGTTTTTATAGCAGTGGTTGCCAGCAAAATCAACAAGAGTCTTATAAAACTAGGTTAAACAACAATACAATGGAATTCGATTGCAAATGGAAGATCACATAAACAATGAGGTCAAAGCAACAAGTTTAATTCTTATTTCTTGGAATCGTAAAAGACAATGTCTCATAACTTGTCTCTCCTATTAATCGAAAAATATAAATTCTGTATGTATTTATTAAGAGTAAGATTAAGGGGCATAGGCCAATAAGAGCAAATACAATGAGTGATAAGAAAATAAGAAAAATAACAGACAACCCATGCTCTGTCATCCAATATTAGGTATTAGATATTCGCGGAACTCCTGTTAAAAGAAATCGTTGGATGGCGGTCTTTTTAAACATTGAGCTTAACACCATGAGCTCAGGCAATCTAAGTACAGCTCTACCAAATTAGAATCTGAGGGACTTCCATTAACATTTACTCTGTTTATTTATAAAAACGCTCAATATTTTGATTGGAACTTTTGAATAAAGGCGCCATTAATTCTTCCTCTTCCATGGAGTCGAGACAGCATCCAATTAGCAATTAGAGATGGCCTAGAATTAGTCGATAGGTGTGTGTACAAGCTAAGCTGTTAAAGATCCACCCACACATGTTGTCTATTTTCGGTATTATTGTGAAATTTACTAAAATGTACCAATGTTATATCAAATACGGTACTGCCAAAATGTTGGGAGGGTGTCTTTGCTAACAGAGGCGCACATTTGGTATATTTTAACAACTTAAAATTGAGTAGAAAGTATCTTTTATCGATAACTTCCAAGTGGTTGGTCACCCCATTTCATAACAAACAACAAAACTATTATTGGACCTTTCCAAATATCAACCAAAAAACAACAGCCAGTGCATGATTGAGGACCTGTGGATATCGAGGACCCACTGCCAGATCGAATGGCGTCAGAGGAGCGGGACGGGGACCATTTGCTCCAGCTGCATCCCGAGGAAATCGGGCAAAATGACGCACAGCTGCCCGGGGAAATAGAGCGGTGTACTGGTCTGAGTTACAACGACTTCTTCTGGCGCTACATGCACAAGAACTTCCCGGTCATCATAACGGACGTCTCCAACGACTGGGAGTGCCAGAAGTGGACCGTTCTCCAGGCATCCAGGGATCTCAACTCCAATACGAGTGCATCTTCCATCAACTTTGACTACCTCAAAACCAGAATTCCCAATTGCCCGGTTCCAGTCGCCGACTGTAACTCATCGTACTTCAATAGTCACACCAAACTGGAGCTCAACTTGCACGATTACCTGGATAAATGGCGGAGCAGCATTGAGAACCAATCATCGGCGTCACAGGAAGTCAATAGCAATGTGGATACCACGAGCAGGGACAATCTCTACCTCAAGGACTGGCATCTGGCTGCCCAAATGCCGGGATATAACTTCTACAAGGTGCCTAAATACTTTGCCTCCGATTGGCTGAACGAACAACTGATTGACCAGAAGAAGGACGACTACAGATTCGTCTACATGGGACCCAAGAACTCATGGTAATGGTTCTAATAGTCATCTTCCTTGATATAGGGTTGTAATAAGTGTGATATTCATAATTTAAATGATTTGGCTTATAAGCTAACTATTCCTTCATTGCTATTCATTTTTATTATTATATTAGCTATATCAAAATATTATAATTTGTAGAGATCACAAAATCAACACAAGGCTAGCTATATCAAAATATTATAATTTGTAGAGATCACAAAATGAACACAAAGCTAAATCAGTTTTTAGTTGTTAAACCAGATCTCTCCCTTTTCTTCTAATTTTACTTATACTAACGCTCCTACGTTTTCAGGACCTCCTATCATGCGGATGTTTTTGGCTCCTTCAGCTGGTCCACCAACATTGTGGGCCTTAAGAAATGGTTGATAATGCCGCCTGGAGAGGAGCTCAAGCTGAACGATCGCTTGGGTAATCCGCCCTTCAGCATAGACGAGAAAATGCTAGATGAACACAATGTCCGATATTACACCATCAATCAGCGGGCCAATGAGGCTGTTTTCGTGCCCAGCGGCTGGTTCCATCAGGTGTGGAATCTGTCCGACACCATATCCATCAATCACAACTGGTTCAATGCCTGCAACATAGCCATGGTATGGCAGAACCTCAGGAACAACTTGAAGGCCGTTTGCAAAGAGATCTCCGACTGCCAACAGATGGATAATTTTGAGGCCCACTGCCAGACAATGCTGAGGGCCAGCTTTGGTATCAACTACCTCGATTTTATAGAGCTCCTGGAGTTCATAGCCACTCGCCGGTTGGCCGAGAAAACCGCAGCCACCAAGT
Source organism: Drosophila subpulchrella (assembly GCF_014743375.2). Lineage (NCBI taxonomy): Eukaryota > Metazoa > Arthropoda > Insecta > Diptera > Drosophilidae > Drosophila > Drosophila subpulchrella. Next base: position 18,905,701 of record NC_050610.1, on the reverse strand, counting down.
TTTTACTATTCGATAGCTATAGAAAGAACGACTATCATGTGCAATACGATCTCGAGTGCTTAAGGATGGTCACAAGGACACTGACAGAGGATCCGACTGTTCAGCGCAGTCCTCTTCGTTTGGATGAACGCTGTCGGCAACTGCTCGCCCGATTAGAATTTTAGTAATAGCACGTGGAAAGGCCTTGGCATATTTTTATACCAAACTTGTATTCATATACAACCGATAGTCATAATATTTTAATACAGATATTTAAACACCAACTTTACTCGCCCTCGGGCCAGGTACCATCTCCTTTGGTGGGTTCCGTTCTCAGCCAAAGGCATTGGTCGATGATTTGGGAGCCGAGCTTGCTAGCCATGCCGGAGGACGGTTTATTTGAGTGGGCAACGAGGCCCATTACATCGTGGCCTTGGGCGGCAAGGCGGTACGAGATTTCTCTAGTCACCACACTGCCAAATCCGCGACGTTTGTACGAATCTTTCACTTGTAGCGCTCCCAAGTAGCCGCCTTGTAATCTAAGAGATTTACGGTTTAGACAATAGGATTATACCACTAAACGTGACTCACCTGATGCACCAGGCTACCAGTTCGTTAGTATCTTCCCGATACAAACCAGCACTGACGCACATGCGAATCTGTCTCTCTATAAAGAAAAGAGATCCCGAATGACGATTGGGCCACTCTGCATTAATCAAAGGGGCGTCTGCCACACTCAAGGACTTTAGGACAAACCCAACTGGAGCTCTAAGAAGAAAAATGGCTTTTAAAAAGATTCTTTACAATATGAAAGGAATGAGTTATTCGTACTCGCCCCTTAGTTTGAGAGCATCCTCCGCTTTCATATAAAACATATCCGTGACATCCCTGAATACCACTCCTAACTTTTTGGACTCCACTATATTATCCAGGGCATCAACATGCCTGTAGGGGATAGAACTACACTTCAAACCCGTCGACCAGTCCAATAAATCCAAAGCTCTTCTTACAAGGCCATTTGTGTTGTTCAAACTGCCCAGAAACAGTTGATAGCGATCCTAATCACGACTCTCTTATCAATTTGATAACTCGTTAAAAAACCAAGCATATCAACTCACCACAATGACAAAAAGACCATCATCTCTAGCTTGTTTTGTATCCAACGTGTACATGTGCAAGTGCTTCATCTGGGGTTCTTTCCTCAAAAATTCTATAAAATTATCCAGGCAGTAATATTCCTGGCAATATTTGGGCCAGCTTTGTTTGTAGAGCCCTTGGAACTCCTGGAGATCTGGCAGACCAATAACTTTCAATTGAGCGCACATTTTAGTTTGGAACAACCTTTCCCTTCAACTAACCGAGCAAGAATAGTTTTCATGTGGGTGATTAAATTACTTAGCTTGCCAAGCAGCTTGTTTAGTGTATTTATCTTTAAAGAATTCTCTTGTTATCGGTAGAGACTCTTGTTTGGTTTCTCTTAAAACTAGCCAACGCAATTTTTCCCACAGCTGGGAAAAATAAATAATCTTATAAAAAATGTACATCCATCAAAACAAATACAATCAATCTCCATTTGGAGCTACCGTGAACAGCCAGTGACACTGATCGTTGAATTTAAAGCCCAGCTTTTTGAACAGATTTAACGATGGCTGATTTTCTGACTCCACTTCGGTGATAATGTCACGTCCTTGCTCAGCCTCTCGTCTTGAGAACTCTTTCACGACCAAAGCCCCAAATCCTTTGCGTTTGTAGGAGGGTTTGACTTGCAGAGCTGCCAATAGGCCATCCTGAGCCCTGTTCAAAAAATAATATTTAGTTATTTGTTACAGTGTTCGGGATCGTATTCCTAAATATTTACCTTATACACCAGGCCACCAGTTCGTTGTCTTCGTCTTTGTACAGGCCAACACTGGTGGTACACCAAATTTGCCTTCGGATATAGGAAAGAGAACCCGGTTCGCTCCATTCCCAATGATCATCTATCACTTGGGCATCGTCTACTTTTAAGGATTTTATTGTAAAGCCGATTGGTGGTCTAAGAAGGTTATTAAAAAATTATTTAAATATACATTGCTTTATTTTTTAAACACTTACTCCACTTGAAAGTATAGGGCCTCATCTTTGCTTAAAACAAGGGAATAGGTCACACTATTGAGATCTACTTTTATATTTTTCGCTTGTATAACATCGAGGGCAACATTTAAATATCTTTTTGGCATAGAGGCGAATTGTTCGCCGCCAAAAAACTGCAATTTGAGCAGCGATTCCTTCAAAACCCTTTCGTAGCTTTCAGCCTCCAAGGAGCCCACCGAAATTTGATAACGATCCTTAACGAAATGTAAAAATATGGCACAAATATAAAAAAATAAAACAACATTCTTACCACAATCACAAATAAGCCGAGTTCCAGATTGGGAAGAACGTAGACTTGCACATCCTTTAGTTTAGAGTCCGTCTTATGGAGCTCCTGAAAACTATCTAGGCAGTAATACTCCTTGCAATATTTTGGCCAATCTCGGGTGTAAAAACTTTTCAGTTCTGCCAGCTGCTGGGCGACTTGCTGTAGGGAGTCCATTTTAGAAAGTGATCCCTAGCAACCAGACAGTAATTTAATTTATACTCAAAAAAATTATCTAAGATATCTTAATACTCTTTATAGATGTCATTTATTTGCGCCCTTGTAGACATTTCTATGTCTATATTTGCTATTTCACTTTATAAATTGTTGGACTAAGATACCTGAGCACCAACTATATTATGGCCCATAATATATTTTAACTTGAGACTCCCAAAAACAGCAGGAAACGTTGAAGAATTTACCAGAAAACTAGTAATATAGTTGAAAGTGTGAGCACGCTTCATGTGTAGAACCCTTGAAAATCTTGAAAATCTATAAGATCTATAAAACTATAACTTTCAATTGACTGCACAAATTAATCATGCGAGACAACCCTTGCGATCAAATCACCAAATAACTTGTTCGGATATGTAGCTAATGAAGAATATGACTTGTCTGACAACTTCTATATCTTTATTAACAGTAATCCTGAAATCGTTAGGTTCCTTTTAGACTGGTTACCACCTGACAACAAATTCCTTTTTTTTTTGTGATCGGTTTGAGTTGCCGGCACTTCGGATTACCAAAAAGCTGATCAAAACAAATGAATATATATTTTAAGCCGCTATACAAACAAACAACAGAAACGTCTTACTGCTATCTTTACAGCAATTTGTAAGGCCCAGAGACTCATTAAGAAGCTATTTAAGCCATAAAGAGCTTTCTGAGCTGATACTATATGTGGGCGAAATGCACTCAATCAGAGATAGCTCTTTAGAGAATTACTCAATTTGCAAATAACATATGTATTTGAATCTTCCACTTTTAAAAGTACAATTTTTCTTTAACTCCATTCTCAGAGATCGTCATACATTTGAGAATCCTCCACACGTAAAGATTTTAAAGAAAATCCAATGCTTAAAAACTATTAAATAAGTGACATATGTTGTATATAAAATTACTCCACTTTAAAATTTAGGGAAAATTGGTAAATTGGTTGTAGTACTGTACAGCTTGGAGATATCTTTTGAAGGGAAATGGTTCGCCCCTAGGGAAGTGTGGGTTACGCAATGATTCCTTCAGAATAGTTTACAATCTTTCGGTCTCTAAAAAGCCCACAAATATCTAATAACGATCCTTCAAGAGTCTCAAAATGTATATATATGTATCCAAAAAAATATGTAGTGATGTGATAAAAAATCTATCTAAATTGCATTCTCCACTCGATCATCCTGCTCGAGGAGCTTTACAAAACTTTCCAAGCAATAATACTCATTTTAGTATTTTGGTCAGTCCTGATTAAATACACTTTTTAAATCCTTCATTTGATTAATACCAACTTGATGGAAACCCCCAACTGCTTTTAGTAATACCCTTTAAGCACAAAACGTGTTGTAGACAGATGTTTGTACTTTAAGGCCTTGTACATATTTCCTTATCTTTATTAGCGCTTTATTCGTTGCTGGGCCAAGATATCTGACCACCTCCATTCGGCCTAATCATGCTCCAATAGTAGTGCTCGCCCCTTAACAATTTGAAGTTAAGTTTCTCGAACACGCGACGGGCAGCATTGTTATTCATATTGACCAGGGCCGTAATATCCTGCTGAAGATCGGTGGCAATAGCCTTGGAAATAGCAGCGGCAACTACCAAACCAAGCCCACGACGTTGATGGGATTGGATCACTTCCAAAGCCCCAAGAAATCCGCTTTGTAGCCTGTAAAACAGTAGTAAATATTGCATCTGAATTGCTAAATCAAAGTACCATGTCCTACCTCAAGCACCAGGCACACAACGAACCCGACTCCTTCTCATACAATCCCACATTGGTGTTATATGTGATTAGCATCTGAATAAGTTTTAGGGAACCGGGATGACGAGCTGACCACAGATCGTTTATAAGGTCTGCATGTTCCAATCGCACTTTATCTAGATAATAACCCTCGGGACACTTGATCTCCCCTAGTTGTTCAGCCTCCTGGCAGTTTAAACTAAACATAATGGTATTCATTTCACGATCCATGTTAAGATTGAGTTCCGCCACAAGCTCTTTGTAGATTTCATGATGGGCTTCTTGAATAGCACTGACTTTGAAACCTCCCGACCAATCCAACAATTTCAGCGCCAGTTTCAATTCGGTTTTTTGTTTACTTATGTTGCTGAAGAATAACTGATAGCGATGCTAGAAAGGAAAATTATCAATGAAATACATATATCAACGCTTTGTGTAGATAAGATGCACATACTACCAGTATAAACAGCCCATCCCTTTTCCAGTCATTATCCAAAGTATAGAAGTTGAGGTGTTCTAAACTGGGGTTTTGATGCAACCACCTCAAATAGTTATCCAGCCAGAAATATGCAACACAGTGGCTGGACCAATCTTTCAGATACAACTTTTGCAAATCTTTCAGATCGGCTATATCTGTGATTTTCGTCAGCTGTTTTGCTGTTGCCATGTTGGAGAGAATTACCAGACTGTTTTGGTGTGACGATCTCTCTCTGTTGTTTTTGAGCTTTTTTGATAAGCCTTAAGAGAACTTTTAATGCTCTTATGAAGGTGGTATTATTTAATGCCACCGCTTGTAGAAAGAATGAGTACTCTTGATCACTCTTTTTTACTCAATCAAAACCATAGAATAATATTTCACACAGGGGCATTTTTTTTAATTTCTAAAATATATTTTAAAAAAGTAGTTAAAGTATTTTATATTATGCAGAAGCCTTTTCTAAGCATATTGAATTATCTTGTCGGTGAACAAAAGAGGTTCTCAAAATTGTATTGCAGTGGAAATGGCGACAATTTGAACAAAATAAGTACACAGAGAAAATTCTGACGTTCTCATCTGAGTTGAAAATGTTCTTAAAAAATTTTTAATAAAAATAGAACGACATTTTTAAGATGAAAATGTTTTTATTTTCCTCGAATCAAGTTGAATTGGCGGTATCTAAGTACTTTGAATGTACAAATAAACTATTAGTTCAGTCCTTAGTGTATACTTATCAAAAAGTTGTTAAATAAACTCAATTTAACTTTTCTCTTCTCACCATTTCGTTCTTATATTGATACCAAAATGTACTTACACGATTTTTAAGAACAATGTTCTCAATTCAAGAACAATGTTCTCAATTCAAGAAGGAATGTTCTCAATTCAAGAACAATGTTCTCAATTCAAGAACAATGTTCTTAGATAGTTTTCTCTGTGTATCTTTTTAAGGATCCAAAAAAATTGTTTGCCTCCAAAAAAATTAAACTACAGGAAAAAATAGAAATGGTAAGATATTCTTTTTTATGAGTAGACATTTAGAATTTAAGCGAGAGGAGTTATATTTTGCCCGGAATCGTTTTCCGAAAAACAGTGTTCCGAGATAATTGCGTTTAAAATTTCAGTTTGCTGCTTAGGTCGCACTAAGTAGTTAGTTTAAAAATGCTATCTTCGGTTCAAACGGTCTGATCATTAGAATTAAACTTGATTTTTAACCGATCTGAATCCGTTTTTGTGTAGTACATAATACCTCGATTGTCTAGTTGCCACTCCGAAACTGCCGGGTTTGATAAGAAAAAATAAAGCACTCCCGAGTGTGATAAGAAAAAAACGCAATGCTAATAACGTAATGGGTGGGATTTTAATTACTATGTCAACTATGTCTTTGGTCAGCTAAATTTGCATGTTTTTGATCTCGGCTGTATTCGTTTCCCATCCAGAGAAAGGTTTAAATTGTCTCGTAAGTTTTGGGTGGCAATTTTCCGAAGAGCCATAAAATAAATTGTACGTATAGAGTTAATAATAGGTAGAGCAAATACCAAATCTGTTGACAATGACAGGCGGTGTTCCACACGCGAAGCAACACCTGTTATGAAGACGCCTTATCAACTATCAAAACTTTTGAGAGAACCCCTATGACGTGGTCGAATGACTTCGGCTAACAGGTTTGCTAGATCACAATAAAAATGCAGGCAAGAGCCCGAAACTTATTATTGGTTCATCAAACCAACAGCATGTGAATCTCCATAAAAAAACCTAGATGCGGATGACAATGCAGAAGTCGATGGGGCGACACTTGGCTGAGATTTTCAGCTTGAGAAAGCTTCTCGCCTACGATAAAACTGTGGGACACACTCGATTTTCTACGTTTCGATTATTTGTTTACCTTTTATCTTAAAAAATAAACACATATTGAAAAAATTCAATTATAAAATAAATTATAAATACCTAAATCAGTCCAGACAGCTCTAGAATTGTATACCCATTACTCGTAAAACCAAAGGATAAAATGTATTTCTTAAAAATTGTGTAACAGATGGAAGGGAGAAAGCATCACTTGGCGAGTACATCAATGGTATTTTTTGCGATTTATGGGGTATATCTTATACATGTAGACCATTACCTAAGAAATTGTTAAAAGACTTCTTGTGTATTGTGCAAAAAAGTGTGTAACTAGCTAAAAGTCGGAAAAAAATCTAACAGCAATTGCTTTTGGGTTACTTTTTGTTTGTTAGAGATTTTAAAAGAGAGATCCTTAAAATTTTAAGAAACAAGAGCGGTGAATATTAGCAACTTAAAATATTTTTTAATGTAGCATCTAATAAAAATTCATATGTTAGACTCAAGGAAATTCTAATCAAACAGAACCACGGTACTTTTCAACGACCACACGGTCGTTTTAAAAGCTTGGCATTGTCGTAGAAATGTTCCCCAGAAGACAAACACTATCTCGAACAAATATAAAAGGCTAAGTTCTACACCGCCGTTAAATTAGTTTTCTCCGGAACGCAAGCGGTATAGGGTCGCACGGATAATAAAACAAGAAAAATGGTGGTTATAAAAAACGAACAGAAGATCTCGGTGCCAGAGTATCTGAACGAGCAGTTTTTCACGGATACCCTCGAAGAGGGTCTGAGGGAGTCGAAGGTGACTCTGAAGGAAGTCAACTTTGAGTGGGGCAGCAATCCGGGGGACAACTACTGCTCGGCTATCTACCGGGTTGGACTCAAGTTCGCAAAATGGCTCGATGGAAAGGAATCCGCGGCAACAGAGGTACTCTCGGTGATTGTAAAGACCATTCCGATAAGTGAAGCCACCCAGTTTCTGGAGGACGTCAATGTGTTTATCAAAGAGAAGCAGACCTACACCGATATCTTGCCCCGTTTGGATATCCTGAGTCGTGGCGACACATTTGGTGCTAAGTAAGTGGGTGAAAGCTTCTTATAAAACTCCTATCATATTTATCATATCATACCTCAGATACTATCACTCTGTGAAGACTCCAGTTCAGACAATAGTCTTCAGCGACCTCAAAGTGGAGGGTTACAAGGTGGCCTCTCGAGAGGCAGGTCTCGACTGGAACCACGCCTCCCTGATTCTTCAGCAGCTGGGAAAGTTCCATGCCACATCCATGGTTCTCGCCAAGAAGGTAGGGATGACAATAATGGGGAATAGCCTGATATACCATCCTGAGTTCTTTTTTTGTTGATCTCACAGGATCCGGCCATTGTAAAGCAGTACACCCGAGGCATGCTCAGCAAAGAGACTCTAATGAAAAGCGATACCTTTGAGGAAATGTTTGGAGGTTTTCTCAAGGGTCTCATCAAAAGCACCACTGGTTGGTCCGGTTTTGAGAAGATAAGCAAGAATCTTCAGCGTCTTTTGGATAACTTTCGGTCCGTTTGCGTGGCTGCAGCCAAGCCAAAGAAGGGGGATCGATATGTGGTGCTCAACCACGGTGACATGTGGACCAACAACTTTATGTACGCCTATGAGAAGGTTTTGGAGCCTGCGGTTCCCACACGTGCTATCTTTGTGGACTTCCAGCTGAGCTTTTACGGTAGTCCAGCATGCGATCTCAACTTCTTCCTAAACACTAGCATTAAGTTGGAGTTGCTAAAGGAGCGCCGCGACGATCTCATTAAGGTTTACTACGCCGCCTTCAAGGACGCTCTGGAGTACGCCCGCTTCGAGGACATTCCCACCTTCGAGGACCTGCAATACGAACTGCGCAGCCGCGAAACCTACGGGCTCTTCGGCTTGTTCGCCTTTCTGCCCATGATCACCATGCCCAAGGAACTGGCCCAGGACAACAGCATTGAGAACATGCAGGACGAGGCCTTCAAGCAGCGCAAGATGGACGCCATTTTTTCGCAGAAGTTTTTGAATGACCACCAGAAGTGGGCCCTGCAGCGAGCCGAATCCCTTGGCGTCTTCGGAGACTATTAAGGAGTTGGGGTTAGTTAACCTTTGTGATATAAATTGAGTTGATGGCTTATTGTTTTCAAAAGTTGTTAATAAACAAATTTCTACTTCAAAACCTGTTCCTAAACTTAAAAGGAAAGCCCTCGGTATGCTTTATCCCAAAGATCCCAAGATCATGGTTTGATCGATTTGGATCCTGAGAATTTATATACTTTTAAGAGACGGAAACGCTTCCTTCTAACTGTAACATATTTTCCGACGAGTAAGAACGGGTAACGACTTATATTACCATGCCTAAAAATCGGAGGATCCGTTCAAAAGTTATTCCAAAAACAGGACTTTGAAAATTTGGTCTCCTTTGCTTTTCAGTTTGTGGGCATCAAATCGGTGTTTTAGGGTTCTGTACTCATTTTTATTGTGTTGTGCTCAAGAATACTTTTGGGAATCCACTTAAGTAAAAATATTTTCAAACAAAAATTGTGGAAAAGGGGGCGCATATATAGCCATTGAAACTAAAATGAATACTTTAAAGAATTGGCAGGTGGTTGATTTGATTCTGCCATATCCTTTACTGCCCGGGGGATGGTTGGAGCTGATCAGGTAGTTGTTGTTTTTGCTGTTGGTAGCACCACAAAGGTGGCATGGTGTTGACGGATTTTATAACTTATTTAACTGGTCGTTAAAAAGAAAAACTTTAATATAAAATATTATAAAATTCAACCACTAACTTAATTAAAACGGGATTCAAATACCTAGGAATTAGTTTTAAATGTAGAATATTAGAGATTTCAACCACAAACTCATAGAGGTATCCCACATTGTAACCGGGAAGTGCAGTTTTGGTTTCCCATTCTGAAAGCCATTGGAAATACGAAAAAATCGTACATGAGAATGGACTAAAAGTTTGCCCTCTTTTAAAATAAATATTTTAATCTAGAACATGAGGGAATTTAACCACAAATTCATAGAGGCTTCCCACATCAAAATCGGACCAATAACCCAAGTTGCGAGATTTAGAATTGCAGTTTTCAGTTGTCATTCTAAAAACCATTGGAAATATTGAAAAATCGAACATAAAAATGGGTCAAAGTTTTGACCCTCTTGTAATTTAAATATTTCAATGTAGAATATAAGAGAATTTAACCATAAACTCATAGAGGTATTCCACGTGAAAATCGGAATCAAATTACTAAAGTTATGGATTTTAAAAGTGCAGTTTGGGGTTCCCATTCTGGAAGTACGGAAAAATCGGACATGAGAACGGGCTAAAATTTTGATCCTCTTGAAAATGAAATATTTAAATGTAGAATATAAGAGATTTCAACCACAAACTCATAGAGGTATCACACATGAAAATCGGGATCCTATAACTCACGTTATGGAATATAGAAGTACAGTTTTGGGCTCCTATTCTAAAAGCCATTGGAAATATGAAAAAATCTGACATGAGAATGGTCTACAATTTTGACCTTCTCTTAATATTATTATTTTAATGTAGAATATTAGGGAATGAAATTATAAATATATATAATAATATAATATAATTAATTTATAATTAAAATTACCAACAGGTTTTTTTTCCCCAATAAAGTAAGGAAGTTCCCAACACGTAATACCAGTGTTGGAAAATGTGTTAAGGCGTCGATATTATCGACTAAATCATCTCTGTGGCAATAATAATTCTTTGGATCGTTGTAAAACAAAAATAAAGTTTATATCATGCACATTGAGAATGGATCCCGGTTCTCCTAATCGATTGCGATGTTGCGAACCCAGTACCACCACCATTTTCGGAGACACCGTTAGCTCGCTTAGCCGAGTTTTCCACCCGCTAGTCTTCTTAATTCAGTCCCCATTTAGTGCATTTTTAATGGGTCGCAGTATCGATTCGAATTCCGTCGGCAGTCACACTGAAGAAACGGAACGAAGCGGACGCAAGGCGAAAGATACAGATACTTTTCGGGGAAGAGATACTTCTTCGTATTCGTGCGTGTTTCGTTTTCGTTTCGTCGAGAGAAATTGCACAAATTGACGGAATTGCACACCATCGAGCGGAAAATCGGTTCAGTGCTTTCGCAGATCGAAAAGTGCAATTGGTGTGTGCGAGTGTGTGTGTGTGAGTGTCACCTAAAAGAGAGATAACGTCGAAAAATAAAGAAAAAAACCTGTGAAAGCAAAACTAAAATATGCTTAAACTACGGTTTAACCAAATTGCCAACTAGCCAAAAGTAACCAGCACACCGAAAATAGCCAACAAATCAAAAGAGAGGTAAATTGAAGAAATCCAGAAATATTTATCACTTTGTGGTAAGCGGAATTCCACGAAACGCTTGCTGTTTGCATAAATTACAAAAGAAAATAGTTGCCATTCGCTATATAATATTTGCAAATGCCATTGATAAATTCACTGGGGGAAAGGCATATTTTCCGCGAACTGGGAGTAAGGGGAATTGTCGTCTACACTGCTATAATATATATTTACAATATATATATTTATATGTTCGCCCGAGCTCTGTGGGCCCGAAAGAGCGATACGAAATTCCCAGAAACGCATTTTCTAATTTAGACCGATTTCTGAGAAGTGACAGACAGCCAAAGCGAACCAGCAGATACAAAGATACTCGTACTCGCACTCTCACAGATACACAGGCCAGCCAAACACACACACACACAGCGTGGTTCGTGCGCCCGTGTGTGTGTGTGTGCTTGATGATGTTGGCAGCTGCTGTTGTTGTTTTTGTTCGGTCGGGCTATTGAATGAAAAATGCTGCTGCAAACATTTAACACCGCAAGCCAAGCTGAAATGAAGCTGGCCCTCACACAGGCTCGAAAACCGAGACACACGGACAGATCCGAGATACAAACACAGATGCAGATGCGAGCGCACGAGCAGATGCGGATACAGTGAAGCCTCGCTAAAGTCATGCTCTTAAAGAAAACATATACAACCGCATTCCACTAGGTGTTTTCCCACGACAAACATGACCATATCAAATATCACTGATAACATGAGCTGTCACAACTTGTATCGATTAACCCATGTTGGGAATTTCCGCTAGAGAACTCAATAGCTTTTCTAACTTTTTCTTACATTTCATATAGTTTGGTAGAATATATGTATCTTAACTGAAAGCATTTATTTTTTACTAGAAAAAAAAAGACTAATTTAGAAATATATTTTTTAAACCTTTCTTTGAAAAAGCCCTGCCTATCTTAAGGCTACAAATAGTCCCAGATTTATACACAGTCACTCACAAAAGTATTTGTTGCTTGGTGATTCATAAACAAATTCAGTTTTTTTTTAACATTTAAGTAACATATTGATTATTATATTTATTTTGTGTATGCTAAAACCATATATTTAATATAAAAATAACAAAAAACGAACAAAAAGTAGATTCATTGGTGTTTTAAACGAAAAAAGCCCCAAAAAAATACTTGTATCTTTGAAATTTTTTTGCTGTGAACAACGAGTACTATAGGCAATACCTAGAGTAGTTTCCTTACCATCATGTTGAGCCAAAAGTATTAACTAAACTCCAACTCTTTGTCGTAAACCGTATGTTAGATAACCAGATCCCTACTTAAAAAATAAAATCAAATTAATCTTATGTATCTTATTTTTAAAACGAAGTAACCCCAGGAGTAGTCCGTGTTATATGTATAACACGATTTCCTAAAATTGGAATCCCTTTTTATCTGGAGATGGTGCTAAGAGATATGATAGGTAGACTAGAAGCCAAAATTAAACCTTTATATTAGTGACACTTTAAGATAGTTCTTCCTTCTTCACCCAGTCTTCACTGTACTTGCACTGTTCTCTGGGCCGCACCAATACTAATATCGAGACCCGGTTGCTGCTGTTATGGCCCATACCATATCTCCGTCGTTGTTGTTGTTGGACCTCTGTTGTTGGCCATGGCTTCTTGCTAAAGGTGTATAAATGTAAAGGTGTAGCCGCTGAATTCGGCCGAAGCCGTACAACAACAAACGGTTGAGGAGAGGGAAGTGGCTAAAAGAGAGGAAGAATGGTAGGGGAACATGGGAACATCGCGCCGTTGTTGTACCCTTCATAAGAAAAGGTGTTATTAACTTCGTTTGTAATGCGTCAAATTGTTGTTGTCTGCGTTCGTTCCTCTCGCTGTGTGTGTGTGTGTGTTGTGTGTGTGCACTTTTTGATTATTCTTGGTAGAAGCCGCTTTTACCATCCTCTTCCGCTCATTTCCTTGAATTTTCGTATTAAACTTGAGAGCGTTTTCAATTTTTTTTAATAGCTTTTCATGTGAAATGGTTTCTCGAACAGGGGATAAGTGCAGTATAAAGTTAGAGCGAGATGGCTGCCATTTAAGAGTGAGTGAGAAAGCGATCTTGCGAAAAAATGCCAAATTGTCTGCCCAGCAACAATACCGCCTATCCCTCTCTCTCTCTCTGCTTTATATATCCCTCTCTATCACTATATCATAGGTAGATTATTGCCCTCCTGCTTTCACCCCCACCCCCTTTCTCCCTTTTTCATCCCATTGTTTGTTTTTCTTTATTTTTTTAGACGAGATTTTTCGTTGGAAATTTGATTTTGTTCGTTTATTGTTAATTGTTCGCGTGAATTTGTTCAATTGAAACGCAATGCCAAAAGTGAAATGTGGGCAAAACACTCAATTGTCAGTGTGTGAGTGTATCTCGAGTGGGTTCACAGAGGAAAACCAGGGGGGGTACCAATATAGAGATGTTTTATAGAGAACTGCAATTACCGGAAAAACACAGGCACACATGTTGTTATTTACGTTACTAAATAAAGCCACAAAAGTGCTGCCATAAGTTTGTACATGTACTTAAGCACTTCGGTTTCCCCAGAATTTAATCCATATATAATCTTAGTTACACTAAACACAATTCCATTGCTGAAAGCATTTTTCTGACTTAACTGTGTTTCTATTGAAAACCAATTATATAGAATCTCATGAAATTACATTGCAATTTGGCAAGGCTATACAGAAAATCTATAAGGTATTTCCGGCACAAAGCTCATAAAAAAATTCCATCTAACTTTATTAAAAAATAGCTTTACAAGGTGTTTTATAATCAAAGTATAATTATAAAATCATAAATTTTTAATATATGATAATGGGATATGAATATTTTAGTAACTACAACTAGAGTTACACGAATATTCCATCAAAATGGAATTTTTTTTTGATTATATGATCTATTGTTTTTGAATTTCCATAGTGAACCCATTTGGAAGTTTGCCTACCACATAAAGCTGAGCCAAATATTGTTTATAAGCAAAGCAACTTAAACTCAAAAACCAGTTCAAGTGGGGCTTATGTAAATTCTCTGTTTGTGCCCGCGTTTCGAAATATGAAATCTGAAGTCCCTGAGCGGTAACACTAGCAGCATGTTTGTTTGTTATGGCCAATAATAACGATATTGTACGTATGTATATCGACTTGACCTTACCCCACAGTTGTTGTTTTTGTCCTCGTCTTTATCGTTATCTCAGCGCATGTCAGCCTGCCACCCCCTCACCACCCACACCCACCCACCACCCCATCGCCCAATCGCCCCATGGTTACCTACATACATATTTGCTTTTCCCTGGAAAAGCCAACGAAATGCTTTTGATTGTTCTAAGAATTTTGTTTCGTTTCAACTTTGCAAACGTTTCTGTTGATAAGCGAGTGTGCATGTGAGTGGGTGTTGGGTTGTGTACAAAGGTGTGTGTATGTCTAGTGTTGATTTTGCGGTTCGTAGTAATTTATCAATGAATTTGTACAGAGCCTTGTGTAATCTCCCCGAGATTGTCGGACTGACTACGTTCTCGCAAAGGTCGATTCAGTTCTTCAGATAGCTGATTTCGTAATCGCTAAATTTAAAACTATTTAATCAATCACGTTTACGACCCATTGTTAGCTGCCGTGTCGGTGAATAAAATGACACGTTACCTGCTCGATAGTTCAGTTAAGAAATCAGCTCGAAGCTAAAAGCAGGTAGAACATTAATACTTTTAATTAAAATTGATGGTTTGAAAATAGTACAAGAAACACAGTCACGTTTTTAGTGATAAACCTACCCCAACAATAATTTTGGTGATAAATAAAAAGTGAATAAGTGTACTTTGCAACTAAAGAAATTCTAAACTGTGTATCTTGAGGATTAAAACAACATTATCTTAAATTCTTTGATACTTTTTCTCAGACTTTTGCTTAAGTAACCACACTTTAATCCCAAAGATTTAAGATCTACATTATTACCATTTCTATTGCTTAGAAATCTCCCTGACTTTTAAATAAACAACATTATTTACCATTCATATAACAACCTTTTCGAGGCAAACTAATCTTTATGATAGGTTCAAAAACCTTTATCAAAGTTATTCACGATTTCAGCGTATCTGTGAGCCAACTTTCAAGATAATACGATTATGATATCATAAAGCTACCAAAACAAATCTCGCACACGTGTAATATATATACACATATATATGTATGTATATATACATATGAATGTGTATAGTTCGTGTTCCGTTACTTTCCTTAACAAAAGTTCTGTGAGCTCATGGTCATAACTTCAGCTCAACCCAGACTCAAGGAACCCAAACCCGGCGGCACAAAAGTATCTAGGGAAACCATCTTTTTATTTTGGCCAGAACAAAAAACGAAAAAAAAAATCATTTGAGCCTAACCCGGACCTGGAGCGGACCTGAATTAAGTTGAATTTTGTTAGTGCTTTCGTTTAATCAGAAAACCGCACACAGACAGAAGAACTCCATGACTTCACCATCATGTGAGTACCGTGTGCATATTTTCCAGGAATTTTTCCCACCCGTATGTGGTGGTGCGATGGATTTATCATGGAGAAGCCCGTTCGCAGTGTGCGAATTTCCAAGAAATCGCCTCTTTTCACATTAAATGTTAATATTATTATATTCGTTATTATCGTTTTCGGGCCTAGATAATCACAACCTCTCTTTCCCACCTGCTCGTCATAACAAAGTGAGAGAGAGGCCAGATAAGAAATTCGAGCGTAAGCGTAATATAAACAGAATGATTCCTGCGTCAATGGAGATATTGTATCTCTAAGGCCTCCAAAAGACGACCCGTCGAATATAATCAGTCTCGAACTTTGTTTAGCTCGTGCCCCATGCGATTTTACTGGAAACGCTAATTAAAGTTCCATATATGTACATATGTATGTCAGTTTGAGTGCCGAATCGCCTTGATGAGAAGCGTTTGTTTATTTTTCGCATTTCCTACCCGTAGAGCAATGAATGGGCAAATTACGAATCCGAGTGCCCAAAGCGTAATAAATCTCATTTCAATTTTCCTGCGAAAAAATATATCAAAATGAAATACACTTTCTCAGGATCCCCAGACCCGAAGCCGCGGGAGAAGCGGTCTCCACCCCATCCCCATTCCAGTTTCTTGGCACTTTACTGCTCCGCTTTGCATGTGATTTTATTTTCAAGCGAACTTCATTTGCGAATTCCCAGTAAATGCAAAACAAAATGGAAAGAAAAAAGATGCGACGTCGGCAGCAACAAAAAGTAATTGAATTCGCTTTAAAATCCTTCGCCTCTGCCCCGCGGATTTTTCGCTTCTGAGTCGCTGGCTTTTTCATTGTTGTTGAGGTTTCTTCTCATCGGGAGTTTCCTTGACTTGGCAACAGGGTTTATCGAATTTTTCACTAATTTTGCAATAAATACAATTTTTTTCGAAGTTTATGACACATTCGTGACCATATTGTTAGCATGTCTCGCGGTAGTTACATTTTTAAAAAATTAAAAAAAAGCTTGGGGTCTCATATGAATATGTTTAAGCGTTATACTTGTTACTATTAAGGTTTTATTTATTACTTTTAAATTTATAATTTTTTTAGTAAAGTTAAAAAAATATTTTTTTTAATAGATACATACATATGTAGATAAAGTATAAAGATGGTAAATACTTTAACACTAATAATAACACTCTTCCCACGGTAGTTAAATTTTAAGAAAATTAAAAAGGCTTGGAGTTTTAGATGTACATTAATGTTTAAGTTATTATTACTCATTATCATTATTACTATTAATGTTGTATGATTGACTTTTAAATGTATAATTTCTTTTAGTAAAAATATAAAAATATTTTTTTTTTAATAGATACATAGATATAATATATATTAATAAAGCAAAAATATGGTAAATACTTTAAACCATTTTTCCCTATAACATATTATAATGTTAAGGAATTTTTTTTGGTAATATAATCTATAATGTATAGAGTATATATATATTAGTTCGACTTCTGACTTGTGCTCCTTTGTGTGGTTCGCTTTTTTTTGCACTAGCCCACATTCCGTCCCCCATTCGCCCCGTTGACCGCAATTCATGCTGCTTTTTGCTGCTTTTGCTTTTGCTTTGCTGCTTTGTTGTGACAATTTCTGCGTAAAACATAATACATACAGTGGGACAGGCAGCTAAGCCATGACTAAGTTGTTGTTGGCCAAGTTGCTGAGAAGGTTACAAAAACTCATTTCAAGTGTCCGGGCCCCAAATGGTTTTTTAATAACGGGCCTTGACGACGGGGCGCGGTACGAAAATTATTCACATACAGATAATAAGATTGGATTTGGATTGTTTGGACTTGGGAAAGAAACACCCAGCTACAAATTGGCAATTCTGGTATGAGCTCATTGTTGTAACCCAACCCTTTCTCAGTATTGATTTGTATATTTTTTTTCTCTCTAAAAACTGTACACCTTTTGGGATTCCCCTGACTATTTTAAATTATCTAAACGATTATACATAAATATGTATGGTTCGTAAGAAAAATTAATATTCATTTAAATGTGGCTTAACGAAACCTTTTTGGATTTAAACAGTTTGCCTATTTTTAGATACACAATTTGCATTTTAATTTGTAAGTAATGCAAATAAAATTACTTTTCCTGCTCCCCTTTTGAATCCACAATTCTGCTTAAATTGTTCTATATTCTGCATAATTTTCCACTGAAATTTTGAGGGGGGTGAATCCCCCCGTTCATTAGAGGCAGTCGGAGTCCCTTATTAGCCATTCAAACCACTTTGAGTTGTTGGCTTTCTTTCTCCCATGCCCATCCGTCCCGCCCGGCTACATTTATCAACATTTTTACCCCGAACAAGTTATGTATTAGATCATTATCCGCATTTGGATTTCTGACGAAATTTCGCATTGTCTGCAACGGCGCAGAAAAACTTCAGCTGCTCGCTGGCTCCGCGTGGCAACTGGAAAGAGTGGAATACAAATAAAACTAAATGTAAAGAGCGGAGAGCCAAGAAAAAGTTCAGCTCGACGAGCCCTCGAAACACTCGGCCGATAAGAATGCACGAGGTTGTATGTGGTGTGTTAGTTCACCCGGAGTTTCGGTCCCTCAGACAGCCTGCTGCTACTCATTGTCTGAGTGACTCATGGAACGCCTTGTCCTACCTACGGATACCCTCCATGTGCACTGAGCGAAAATAATAGCTAATTCAAAAAAATGGTTGATATCATTTTAAAGATTAATATAGCTAATTTCTTAATATTATATATGTCTTATATTAAATGTTTAGTAGATTGTAAAACACTTTTAAGGAATCCTTATTTTTCAGATCCTTTGCCATTCTGTTTTTTCCTTATAGTTCCCAAAGTATTATTATGGAAGGTCCCGAACAGTGGCGGATCCAGAATTTTAGTGTGGGGGGACATAAAAAAAATTTGTAGTGGAAATTTTAACTGTGGAATAAAAAAGATATTACACATGCTATTTAATACGAGTGGAGGATATAACCCCCACCAAATATTTATTTTAATTACAAGATTATTAACATTATTTCATATTTAGTCTATAATATTTAAAGGAAACCAAAAATACCTAGACTAAATTTAAAACCCTCTGATTTCAGATCGGTTTCTCCTTAAGCCTTTTCTATTTTTCCAGTGTATTTATCCAAGCCGATCCAGTCCCTCTTGTTAATCCCGAGTTCGGCGGTTTATCTGCCGTTTCAGTTTTGTATTTCCATTGAAAAATTTTGTTACTGGCCTGCCGCTGTCTCATGCGGGTCTCTTGGAATCTGAAGTTGAATCTTGAGTTCAAGTCACTCTTTTTGTATTTCATCATAGTCGTAAATATACAGCAAAGGTTGCCGTAGCCCCTGAGTCTCTCGGTTAGGGAAAATATAATAATAATCTGCGGTTAAAGGCAAACGATCGTGTCATACGTTAGCCAGAATGTATTGATTACTCACCCGATAAAATCGTACGATTTGAGTGCAATAAATTGCCTGTAGCACGTGCGGCATGGAATCGTGTATGGAAAAGTATCTGTATCTATAAAAGTGTGCAAATTACCGTTAGACTCACTCAGGCCAACGGTGAATACGAATTGAATGGCTGGGGGGCCTCATTATCCATCGGACACTCTATAATTTGAACGGCAGTGCCCCCACACATGTCGTTTTCCAGCTAAAACACTTAATTTATAATTTTTCAATTCTCGTTAAAAAGCTGCAATTTTGACTGTTTACTGTTTGTGGGTCGCATTTCCGGGAAGTAACTTTAATATTTTCCCTTCCATTTTTTTTTTTGGGAAAAGTTGTGAAAATATACATATGCACTGTTAATTGCCTGGATTGTTCGACAATGTTTTCTGTACTATTTGATTAGGCCCAAACATACATGCCATCATATTGTACAAATGTGTATGCGGCTCGTTAGGTGATTAACACTAGGGAATTCCGTGGAAATCGTTCAGGGTTGATAGCAGCTGAGGAGGTCGAACAACTGTCGATAACTTTAAAGAGATAAACGTTTGCCTGCCATCATTGTTCCAGCGAATTCCCTATTTGGCCCACACCAAATCAAATCGAATTATATATGAACATTAGCTGGGGATTTCTGCAAAATTCCTCACTGCAATTGCCCATGGTTCCCAGAATTGATAAACATTATTTCCGTTTAAGTCCTGCCCCGATGTATGTACTTCTATGATTACATATCGCGGCCTTGTTCTTGGTAATTTTAAATTATTCGCTGCGATAAACAATCTTGATTAAGTTCACATAAACAGCGCGATTTTAATCGTTAGTGCGAAGATTGAATTTATGGCCAAAACAAGACGTGTTTTATTGGAAAGTACTTGCTTATTTAAGGGCCCTACTCTTGCCAAACTCACTTCAGAATTTCGCGATAGATTAGAAGCAATGTAGAAGAGTATTAGCGTCGATCATCAATAAATTATATGTAAGCTTCTAAGAGGTTGTACTCATATTGCAGTTCCAAATACCGAATACAAATTTTTGTAATTAATAATTTATGTTTAAACCAATTTTATATAAAGTGATACTGAACCAAAAAATGTTAGTATTCTTATAAGCTAAAAAGTAACATTTGCAAATGTTTTGTTTTATTTGTAGCTAAGATTAATCAAAAACATAAACTGAATGATGCTTCCTCCGGAAGTGTACATTTTTTAAAATATTATTTTACACATTTCTGCCTAACAACCATTCTTAGAATTGACTGAGCTTTAAGTAAATAAAAATTAAATATAATTTCGAGCGTCAAAAAGTCACAATTCAATATAAATCATAACGTCCAGATTTCTTTATTTAAAAATATTTATGAATTTCCGAGAACTCAAAATAATTTAAAATTTGGTGTATATTTTTAAAGTCACGTCAAGAATTTCTTTCATATGTTTATTCTGGAAAAAACCCTTCTGAATTTATACATTTCATATACCCATAAAATCACCAAGTTAGAGGATTCAGTGAATTCCTGGAATAACTGCTGCGGCTACACCATGACTGATCGCTGACGAGGTTTTATTGGCCAATGATCTAATTATTTCGCCATTAAGGGAAACGGCCACCTGCAGAATTCGATTAAGAAACCGCAGTGATATTGCTCATAGTCGTAGTCAGTCATATTACGCGATTTCGGGTAACTACCTAGAATTTCCACCACTAAAAGATGACTCAGTATATAGTATAAACCGTACCTTAGCTCCTTTTTATATGGCCAACTTCGGAACTAGATGACGCACCTTGTTGATATGATGATGGGCGATAAGGACTTGTCGGTGCGCGAATTCAATTACTCAGCGGAAATCCACTTCCCCCGCTGACAAAATGACATGCCCACGAATTAAGCTGAATTTACCAGTGAATAATAACAGATTTACATTGAATGACTGCTTACTGTTGGCGCCTGTTTCGGGTTTTCTAGTAATAGAGATAAGCCAACTTGACCCAGAACTCAGTCACATGTAATGTGGGGTTTTTGAGGTTGGTGGGGGGCACTACGTGCATGGCGTGGTGTGTACTTACTTTCCACATTGATTTCATCAGCTCTCCATGGGCGAGTATCTAAAAATAGGATGAGCCCATTACAAATTGCTGTGTATTTGTGCGTATGTACTTGCTGTTCTGGGGGGAAATTGATGCGTGGGATTGGAATGCCATTGTTTATCGTCCTCATCTGCATGACGAGATC
The DNA here is from genome assembly GCF_014743375.2 of Drosophila subpulchrella. Classification (NCBI taxonomy): domain Eukaryota; kingdom Metazoa; phylum Arthropoda; class Insecta; order Diptera; family Drosophilidae; genus Drosophila; species Drosophila subpulchrella. The sequence continues at coordinate 18,884,483 of NC_050610.1, read as the reverse complement.
CCCAGATCCCTCCCTGGATGAGTCAGTTTGCGGGGGATATACGCATACATATATCTCCCAGAAGATCAGCTGGGGGGAATACCATTAATCAGTAGTTAGACAATAGCGTTTAATTGCCCATTTGACCGGAGAACGAACGAGTCCCTTTGCCACTGGAGAATTGGTGAACTTCTCCGCCAGTCTAAGTGGGTAATTAATGCACTGGTGAAGCCCCCACCAAGTGGTTCTTTGCTGTAGGTCAAGACATTTCACACGCCGCCCGGGGAAACTGGGCAAAACTCGTTTCACTCAGCTCCCGGCTATTTCTGGATCTTGCGAAATGTCCAATGAGCTAATATTGAAAACGAAACATGCTAACTAAGCTAGTCAATAATTAAGTTGAGATCAACGGGGGTTCTTCTCTTACAAGGTAATAGTTACCCAAAGTAATATACTCTACAGACATCAAAAATTCCGCTTCTACTGCCTTTACTCTTATATCAATCCATCAAATATTCCCTAATTTCTTTTAAAATATAAAACTAACGTAAAATCTTTTTTATTTTATCATTCCAGAAGCAACCGGAAAAAGCCCACCCCAAAAACCTATAGACCTTCCAATGGGCCATTATCTCAGCAAGCCCTCTGTACGCGCCAATAGCCAGGATAAGAGCGATCTGCCCGCGAGTTCGAGCCCCAGGGAATCCGCAGCACTAGTGGAGACGACGATCGGTCTGGACGAGGAGGAGCTGGAAGAGATCATCACGGAGGCCACGTCCGTCACATCGCCGGCGGAAGTGCGTCAGATCATAATTAAAATCCAGTTGGCCAAAATGGAGAACGGCAATGCAGCGGGTCAGGTGGCAAGTCACCTGGAGGAGGACGTGGTGCAGGTGGAGGGTGCCACAGACGCCTCGGTGTCTGCGGACACGCTAAATGCAAATGGGCAGATTGTGAATGTGACGCTGGAGGGCGGCAATGGGGAAGTGGGCGTGGTGACGAATCGAACTGCTGGCAGTTCGACGGAAGCGCCCAAAAACGAAAGACAGCCCGTGAATAATAACAATTTAGCGGGAAGCGTCGGCGCTGCGATAAGTTCGTTACAATTGCACGACGGCAACAGCAACAGCAGTCCCAGCAGCAACATCAGGCCCATCAGCAACACCAACTACCCTGTGAAAGACGACGACGACGACGATTTCGATGAGTCGCTGCTGCGTCGGCGTCGCAGCAACAGCAACAGCAACAGCAACATCCACCAAAACCACGAGGCCGAAGTCGTCGAGTATTGCGAAGTGCTCGAGTCGCTGCCAGTCAGCAATATGTTGTCGGCGGGAACGCAACACACTAGCAAGCCAGGTGGGCAAAAATAAATTAATAAATACAAGAGAGTTTCTCTTTAATTCGAGAAGTGCACAGCGAGAAATTCTACGATTTTTGATTTTATAAAAACAATTAGTTGCTAATTAATGAAAATTCTCGGAAATATTAGTGTAATTCTAAAAAGGCAAATTACTCAGTACTTAAAGAATCAATTTTTGTGTGATGTTCCACTTGGTTTTAAAATTTTAAAATTATGATACATTTAAACCTAAAACTATTAGTGATGATGACATTGCACACATAAAAGTTGGATACCCTACAACATTACATTACATTAAATCAACATTTGCTTAGTCTATTAAAAACAAATTAAAATGAAAAGAGAAGATTCTCTTTGAATTCAGGAGTGCACAACAAAAAATTCCTCAAGCTTTGCTTTTATAAAAAAAATATTATTGCCCAAAGGAGATAAAAATATTAGTGTCTTTCAAAAAAGTACTTAAAGAAAAATACAAGTGTTTGTATGACGCATATTAATTTTTGGATTTTTAAAGTATCTATCTAGAGAACCCTAAAGCACTCCATTAGATCAATATTTTTCCAGTGCATTAAAAAAAAAATACAAAAATCAGTTAATTATTGTGTGTACTTAAATAAAGCGGCTACTTATATATATTTAAAAATGATGAACTACAAATCGATTAGTGATGACGTGATTTCCAACATTATAATACACTATTCCCAAAAAACCCATTAGATTAATATTTTTGTAGTATACTAAAACCAAAAGAAATAAAAATCCGAATCTAATCAGTTTAATGACTGCGTGTGCTTAAAGAAACATAAATCTATGATTAATGAACGGAAAAATCAATGAACAAACTTGTATTGGAATAACAAAAAACCGCACAGAGTGAAACACTCTTATCAGATCAGTGAATAATATAAAATTTATTTGAACACCAACACCAACAAAAAACTAAAATTTAGCAATAAATTTCTCACTGTGCCCGAGACATTCAGATTTAAAGAGAATCAAAATAAATCTCATCAAATTTAAAGTGAACCAAATTAATCATAAATTGTTTTTTCCAAAATCAGTTTCCAGAAGCAATAATAGCAACAGTTGCTGCCGGAGTCGCAGCAGTAAGACACTATCCATGGGCGCGACAACATCCTCAACATCCTCATCCGCCGGATCCGCATCCGGATCCTCGAAGCGGCGATGCTGCAAGTGCAAGTGCCGCGATGCCTTCCGAGGACTGAGGGACATGCTGCCGAGCAGCAATTCAGTGAGCAATAAGAAGGACTCCGGGGCGGTGGCGACGGTACCGCGTAAATCCCGGACAGCGGATCGCCGCTCCACCCCGCCCACTTTGGGCTCATCGAGTGGGACCTCCCAGCATCGGATGCAGAGCCAAAGGAAGAGGAATTCCGTGGCCGTTTCGGATGCGAGTCATCACCATCACCAGGTGATCATCAGGATAACGTCGCCACGCTTTGTGGTCGAGTCGCCCAATGGCAACCGGGTCACAGTGGTCACCGAGTCCGCCGCCCCCCAACCGCCTCAGACTCCGCCCCAGCCACGCCCCCCCACGTCGGCACCCGCCCCCGGAATACCAGGCGTATTGGGCAATCCCGCACTCGGAGGTCGCAACATGACCGTACACTCGCAAATCGATTTCATGCACTGCCTGGTTCCAGATCTGGAGAAGATCACGAATAGCAGCTTCTACTGGGGCAAGATGGATCGCTATGAGGCGGAGCACCTGCTGGAGGGCAAGCCCGAGGGCACCTTCCTGCTCCGCGACTCCGCCCAGGAGGAGTTCCTCTTCTCGGTCACATTCCGTAAATACGGCAGATCCCTGCACGCCCGCATCGAGCAGAGCGGCCACAAGTTCAGGTGAGCACTCGTCCTTATCTGGGGTGATCTTCTGGAAGTTCCCCGATCGCATTTCCCCTGAAAAGCCAACTTGGGTGTTCATTCATTATTAGATTAATTCATGCATGTGCAGGTCAATGGAACATTGAAATTCTTCGGAATTTAGATTAAACAATTTTGATGGCATCATTAATATTCTAATATTAAATGAGTTCATTATAATTTCATTTCTACTTGGAATTGGTAAATTTCAAAAAGCTTTGATGCGTAGTGCAGTTGATTTGGATTTAAACCAGACTCGTTAAAAGTTTTAAATATGAAATATATGTTTATTAGATTTGCTAAACAAAATAATGAGGTATTATTTTTTTAGTTAAGAAACTTGATAGGTTACTAGAATATATTTTTTAAAGACACCTTTTCCCAAGATAATCCCCAAACTAACCATATCCCATCCTTTTTTACAGCTTCGACTGCCATGATCCGTGTGTGTTCACGGCGCCCACGGTGACGGGACTGCTGGAGCACTACAAGGACCCCGCCTGCGTGATGTTCTTCGAGCCCTGCCTGACGATGCCCCTCCACCGGAGACAGACCTTCTCCCTGCAGCAGTTGTCCCGGGCCACCATCGTCACCAACACCAGCTACGATGGCATCAACCAGCTGGAGCTGCCCGGCCGGCTGAAGAGCTACCTCAAGGAGTACCACTACAAGCAGAAGCTGCGCGTCAAGCCCATCGATCAGAACACACCGGTGCCGTACTACGGCGATGTATAGCGGGAGGAGCAGCAGGTGGGCTTCACCTACTACGAGGATGTGGAGAGTGGCAGCGAGGAGGACGAGGACGACGACGAGGGGGTGATACGGGTCTCGTATGTTCAGCATGCCGAGGTGGTGGCCCAGCTGCAGCAGGTCACCACGGCGCCAGGAGGAGCTTCTGGCAGATCCGGCAATCTTCAGGAGCAACTTAGCCGGCTGCCAAATCGCATGGTCGCCGCCTTTGGCCGGATGTCGGCCAATCTGAATTGCTACCAGAAGACTGTCTCCACACCGGAGCATCGCTCCTCCTGATGGACACGAAGTAGCCGCAGAAGGAACTGCTACCCCCCAGAAACCAAAACTCAACCAGAGACAATCCCAGTGCAGCGCGTGCCGCCACCATAAAGTTATAGATCAAACGGAAGCCATAAGCTACAAAGGCCCCAAAACGAAAATCGCTTACTTGCTAAAAAGACTGTCATGGCTCGAAAAACTCACAATCTTACCATCTCCATTTGAGAATTAAATGTATCGGTTACATCTCATTATAAAGAAAGTAAATTGTATTGATATTCTGAATTGTGACCTTCTTGTTAGTAAGTCAGCGAATTGTAGAATCAAAATCGCATCTAGCTAATTGTACTATAAACTAAGTATTATTACCTAAAGCAAAAACCCTCTCCTACAACCATAAGCATTGCAAAATGGAAAGCCCATCGAGCTTTTGGTTTTCGCAAGTATTCTTGTAATATTCTGTTGTATTTATTTTAAAGTATGGAATCTAAATTATGTGTAAATATGATCTACAAAATACAGCCTAGTTAGTGTTAAACTCTCTCATTAGCCAAATTTCCAAATGTAATTTTCACCTATTTATAGTTATACTTTATTTATTTATTCGAAGTGATTTCGTTTCCAAGCGAGTGCTTTGTTTTTACAACAACTATCAGTTATACACGTGTAGAGCATTTGTAAATATTACCAATTTTCGCATAAGCTATAGCTATACTAAATATAATGAATTATAAATCATGTATTCCTACCTAGGTGGTTGCTGTTATTCGTAAACATTCAATAAGCAGTTGTTTCCAGGACCTATTTAATGTATTTTACATATCCAAAATGTTGATGAGCATGAGTATCAACATTCAAAAAACAAAAAATTAAAAAAGGAAGCCAAACAAATAAAGTTGAAAAAGATATTAGCAAGAGACTTAACTCTGTGTTTTTACTTTAGTAAGGGTGTGGAATTGGAGTTCCAGTGAAGGAGGCTTTTTCGACCCTTGATCGGCATTACTAGGCGAGTCTGACCGTTCTTAATGAAACATTTCCCATTCTTTTTTCCACTGCACATAGTTTATTAGTTGGAATTGGCCTGACCTCTTACAAATTACGAAGAACCGTATAAATAAATAACTTTTCCCATTATAATGGAAACAAAATTCTGGATTGGTTGTTTCTGTCATATTCTCTTTTATGATCTACGGCATCATACTGCTGCCATAGAAACAATAGGAAAATTAATGGGAAAATATTACTCTGGGGCACAGCAATTCAGATTTCAGAATTTCGAGTTATATTATATAAAAGTCGGACCGGACGACTGTCTTGGGAGCTATCGTAATCTTTGCATACAAATCTTTCTTTAATTCCTGAACCTGCAAGGGTATACATATAAACTTACGCTTGCCGAAGCTAGCTTACTTTCATGTTCAAAAAATGTTGGGGGTCACTGAAGACGCTGTTATGATTCAAGATAATTTCCAGGAAATCGTTATATGCAAAGGAATTGTTATGATTCAAGATAATTTCCAGGAAATCGTTATATGCAAAGGAATTTTTCATCGCATATCTCTATTTGGAGATAAGAAAATACATTTTACTTTTTTTAAAGTAGTTTATAGGGTTCAAGGAAATTTAACAAATTATATTTCCGATCGTTATTTCGAAAATGGTTCTAAGATGTCAAATAAGTTCTAAAAATCATTTACCATAAAAATAATCTGATATTAAAAAGAATGCTTTATGTCGAACCTTTTAATATTTAGCATTCGTTTTTTAAAGAATGTTTTTTATATTTTGATTTAATATAATTTTTAACCCATAACCGAGGGACAAAAAATATTATTAATTTAAATAAAAATATTATTTTTTAAATAATTATTTATTGTTTTTTAAATAACTTTAATAACGGTTTGTATATGACCGTTTCGCGTGGATTGCGCCACCTGGTATATACCAAAAGAATATTCAGTATATAACGCTTAGCTGCACTGTTTGGGGGCGATTTGCGGCCCACCGAAGACTGGTCACACTGCTCTGGTCGCGTCAAAAAAAAGTCGGTGTACAATTTTTCACCACTACGGTTTGTTTTTTTCTGGCCGAGCACAGCACCTCCGATTTGCGATCCGTTTTCGGATGATAGCTCTGAGTGCGCTGCTAACCAAATACACGATCGGTATTATGAGCAACCTAAGCAATGGCAACAACAACCAGCAGCAGCAGCAACAACAACAGCAGGGACAAAACGCACAGCAACAACAGGCGCAGAATGAAGGGGGAGCGGGGCCGGAGTTTGTGGCGCCACCGCCCGGATTAGGAGCCGCTGTGGGCGTGGCGGCCATGCAACAGCGACAGCGCCTGCTGCAGCAGCAACAGCAGCAGCAGCAGCACCAGAATCCCGCCGCCGAGGGAAGCGGCCTGGAGCGGGGCAGCTGCCTCCTGCGGTACGCCAGCCAGAACTCCCTGGACGAGAGCTCCCAGAAGCATGTCCAGCGGCCGAACGGCAAGGAGCGCGGCACAGTGGGCCAGTACAGCAACGATCAGCACACGGCGCGGTCCTTCGACGCCATGAACGAGATGAGAAAGTAAGGATAACCCAAGATCCTGTCTGAGGAGCTGCTTCAATTCTATCCTCTGACTTCCTACCACATTAACATGCTACCTGTGACAGGGTCATTAAGTTTAAGTCCTTAAAAAGGTGGATAGGTAACTCCCTTCCTTAACTACAGATCGTTTAAGTCATTTATTCTGGGTACAGATAGTACCATTCTGTTAAACCCCTAAATATGTGATACATTGAGAAACCGCAGTCAATTAGCAAGTAGGGATTGATAAGAGGTGGTTGTAGCGCACTTTAGGTAACTGGGTTCTTACCTTATCTGTATGTTTCTTACAATTTAAGTAACTGAGATCTATTTCACTTGAGCTAGGCTCGCCTATACTTGTCATAAACCTGTATAATCCATATTGTTTTTAATTTTTGGCTTTGTCAGCATTGCTTTTCATAAACTGGTGATTAATCTTATTTAACAGCCAAAATATGTAAAGACAACTTCAAAAAATCTAATAACAGGTTTAAGTATTTGTATAAAGCTAACCTTGTACAGATTTTTGGATTTATCAGTAGAATTACCTTAAAAAATGTTGAAAAAATTTATAACTTAATGTTGGTTCGTCATTAATTTATTCCTTGTCTATTAACTCAGCCAAACCCTATTTGCATACAAAAATATGTGAGTTCTGTGACTTTTTGACCTACCCCAAAGTATACCTACTTTTAGCGAATCAGAATTTATTCTATAGGTATATTCTATATTTAAATCACCTCCCTTTGTTCCCGAACAAAGGCGGCATAATTAAATCCCTATATTGGACGGGACAGGTGGGCCGTCTGCCCCTCGAGATCTCTGATTTGGGCCAAGATGCGAAAATATAATCGCTGAAAATGTCGGACGATCGTCACTCGCATATTTGCGCAGTTCGCTTTGTTTATCTGTCCGTTGCTAATATTTGTGTTTGCACACTATATTTGCCGACGCTTTTGTCGTGGGGGCATTCGCATTAATTATTGTCTAGTTTTTATTATGATGAGTTTACGCCTTCGGGTTTCGCATTGGGCCACGACCTTGAACTTGGTGGGGCCACAGATATTTCGGTTTCGAGTCTTATTTCGATTTCGCTTCCGCGTCTTCGCCTTTCGTTATCTGGAAAAGTACTGGCGGCGTGGAAATTTTATTGGCAGCTTACATAAAACAAGTTTTATAAAGTCAATCTGAATCGGCGTCAAAAGTGAATGTGGTGTAACCCAAAAAGTAAACCAAGCGTTGTAAACTGGATTCACGATTGGGATGGTAAATAAACAAATGATTTCGGGAACTGAGAAAGGTAATAGGTTTTATTGTGAACACTTAATGTTGGTCATAAAATTCTTAAAATAATAAACGCAAACAATCTTCCGATTTTCCGCACAAAAGATTTTAATTTTTTGAGTAGTCATAAAGCATTACCGCGCGCAACTTTGCAAACAAAGCAAAAATTTCCCGGTGCTATATTTACAATGCAAAACATACTTCCACGAAAAAAACCAACACTTCAATTTACAAACATCTTTAGCCTTGAAAATAATTGGCACACTTTTAAGCTGTTTATTTGGCAATCAATACCGTCTATTAAGGGAATTCAAGGGGTACATAAATAAGTGGAATTTTGATTTGATTGGAATCGTCCGACTTAAGAGCTGTAATTTTTGATGCCAGTCGTTAGTTTCAAGGAAATTACTTAGTTAATATTTATTTAAAACATCGTTCACTTTTAAATTTTCAGACAAAAACAGCTCTGTGATGTGATATTAGTGGCCGACGATGTGGAGATCCACGCACATCGCATGGTCCTGGCCTCCTGCAGTCCGTACTTTTATGCGATGTTTACCAGCTTCGAGGAGTCGCGCCAGGCCAGGATCACCCTCCAGAGCGTCGATGCCAGGGCCTTGGAGTTGCTCATCGATTACGTTTACACTGCCACCGTGGAGGTGAACGAGGATAACGTACAGGTCCTCTTAACGGCCGCCAATCTGCTCCAGCTTACGGATGTGCGAGATGCCTGCTGCGACTTTCTGCAAACACAGCTGGATGCTAGTAATTGCTTGGGCATCCGGGAATTCGCCGATCTTCATGCCTGCGTGGAGCTTCTCAATTACGCAGAGACCTACATCGAGCAGCATTTTAAGTAAGTGGAAAAAGATTACGATGACGCACTATGGGTACACAAATATGAGATTGTTTTTATTTGCTTGCTAACAGATTAGAATCGATTGACTTTTCAAGTGTATATGTTGGGAAACCTAATTTATTTAGTTCTATACGTTGCGTTGTATTTATTTTTATCAGCAATTCATTTTCTATAAAAGTAACATTTAATTCTTTATTGATTCAACCAACATTTAAAAAGATTGGAAAATAATGGCTCGCATAGTAGAAATCAGCAAAATTAACAACAGTTTAAAATGCTAATTATAGTTATTCAGGGATCGGTTACCTAATTGCTTGTTAAAATGACTTAAAGATTAGGAAAATAATAAAATGGCATGAAGTGTAAGTCTTTTTTTGTTCAGGCAGTAATTATTTTTGCTTATATTATTAAATAATGAGATGCGATCCTTAGTATTCATGGCACATATTAAATTAAAATACTTTAAGTTCAACGTTTTTTTGTCAGTCATTCAAAATATACTACCAAATCGTTATTTATAAGATAATCACGTATTGATGTCTACGAGCACCTATATATTCCCGCAATTCTGGGGTCTGTTATAAGATCACGTTTTAAATTTTATTTTAAAAAAACTTTGTTGACTTTGAGTTTCAGAATAATAATCGGTTTAACTAAATAGTTAAGATTTAACTTAAGTCAAATCATTAACCGAAAAGACAATCTTTATTATTAATTTAATTGTTTAGTGACTCAAAATCGAAAGCAAATGTGCAGTTAACTAAAATTGAACCGGTTTGCTGGCGATTAATTGAATTTAAGCTTACTGCACTCCGCTCCTTACTTGTGCCCCAGTACTGACTGCCTGACTTTGGTTTATTTACAGCGAGGTGATCCAGTTCGATGAGTTTCTGAACCTCTCGCACGAGCAGGTCATCAGCCTGATAGGCAACGACCGGATTTCGGTTCCAAATGAGGAGCGCGTCTACGAGTGCGTCATCGCCTGGCTGCGCTACGATGTCCCGATGCGGGAGCAGTTCACCTCGGTGCTGATGGAGCACGTCCGCCTGCCTTTCCTGTCCAAGGAGTACATCACACAGCGCGTGGACAAGGAACTCCTGCTCGAGGGCAATATCGTATGTAAGAATCTCATTATTGAGGCGCTGACCTATCACCTACTGCCCACGGAGACTAAGTCCGCTAGAACAGTGCCCAGGAAGCCGGTGGGAATGCCCAAAATTCTACTCGTTATTGGCGGTCAAGCACCCAAGGCTATACGCTCCGTGGAATGGTATGATCTGCGAGAGGAGAAGTGGTACCAGGCAGCCGAAATGCCCAACCGAAGATGCCGCTCTGGCTTAAGTGTCCTGGGCGATAAGGTCTATGCCGTCGGAGGCTTCAATGGTTCCCTGCGCGTGCGTACTGTGGATGTATATGATCCCGCCACGGATCAGTGGGCCAACTGTAGCAATATGGAGGCCAGGCGATCCACCCTTGGAGTAGCTGTCCTAAATGGATGCATTTTTGCAGTGGGTGGCTTTGATGGCACAACAGGTCTTTCGAGTGCCGAGATGTATGATCCCAAGACTGACATTTGGCGCTTTATCGCCTCCATGTCGACCCGTCGCAGTTCTGTCGGCGTAGGCGTGGTTCATGGACTTCTTTATGCCGTTGGCGGCTACGATGGCTTCACCCGTCAGTGCTTATCATCTGTAGAGCGCTATAATCCGGATACGGACACCTGGGTAGCTGTGTCGGAGATGAATTCGCGGAGGAGTGGCGCCGGAGTGGGAGTGCTGAACAACATCTTGTATGCCGTGGGTGGACACGATGGTCCCCTAGTCAGAAGATCCGTGGAAGCCTACGATTGTGAAACGAACTCGTGGCGGTCGGTGGCTGATATGTCCTACTGCCGCCGAAATGCTGGTGTAGTGGCTCACGATGGCCTACTGTATGTGGTTGGTGGCGATGATGGCACCTCGAACCTAGCTTCCGTGGAGGTCTACTGTCCAGACTCGGACAGCTGGAGAATATTGCCTGCGTTGATGACCATTGGACGCAGCTATGCGGGCGTGTGTATGATCGATAAGCCCATGTGAATGGAAGAGCAGGGTGCATTGGCCCGGTAAGTAAATTGAAAACATAATTACCTAAACAAATCATAATGTTCTCTCTCCTCCCTCCCAGCCAAGCTGCTTCGCTGGCCATCGCACTGCTGGATGATGAGAATAGCCAGGCGGAGGGCACGATGGAGGGCGCCATTGGTGGTGCCATCTACGGCAATCTGGCTCCAGCTGGAGGGGCGGCAGCGGTTGCTGCTCCAGCTGCGCCGGCTCTAGCACCTCAGCCAAATCATCCGCACTACGAGAACATTTATGCGCCCATTGGTCAGCCCAGCAACAACAACAGTGGCAACAACAGCAATCAAGTTGCAGCTGTCGCCAATGCCAATGTCAATGCCAATGCCCCTGCAAATGCCGAGGAAATTCAACAGCAACAACCACCAGCTCCAACTGAAGCCAATGCCAACAACAATCCGCAACCGCCAACAGCACCAGCCCCAGCACCACAACAACAGCAATCACAGCCACAACAACAACAACAACCTCAACGCATACTGCCCATGAATAACTATAGAAATGATTTATATGATCGATCTGCCTCGGGAGGAATTCTTGGATCCAGTAGCTCTGCCGCTTATGATGTTCCGAGAGCCGTGAGATCTGGCCTCGGATACAGACGTAACTTTCGAATAGATATGCAGAACGGTGAGAATCGAATATAATATTGCGCTAAAATCAGTTTGATTGGGCCGATTAATCAATCTTGTATTTAAATTAACCCGCTTGACTTTAAAACCTTTGCCAGTATCAGTTTGCCTTGCTTCCCGCGAATTTTATAAGCAAACTTAGTTTTAACATTTATTACGATGCTGTGAAAAAAGAAGCCAAACAAACATAAGTATACAAACAAATGCGAAATATTTGCTAGCATTGGCAAACGAAGTTCAAATCAATTATTAGTTTCGGATCTAATTGGTCCAAATTAAAGTCAACATTTAAACTCGTATACTTATTAAGTTGTGTTGATCACCTGCAACATTTACTAAACTTACACTAAACTTTAATTTTTTTTTCCTTAAGGAAATCGCTGTGGAACTGGACTTCGCTGCAGTCCTCTGTATTCGAACAGTCGTTCCAACTGTCAACGTCAGCGAAGCTTCGACGATACGGAGTCCACAGATGGCTACAATCTGCCTTATGCCGGAGCAGGAACTATGCGTTACGAGAATATCTATGAGCAGATACGGGATGAACCGCTTTACCGGACAACCGCTGCCAATCGAGTGCCGCTCTATACACGTCTCGATGTTTTAGGTCATGGAATCGGACGAATCGAAAGACACCTAAGCTCGTCTTGCGGCAACATCGATCACTACAATCTGGGAGGACATTATGCCGTACTGGGTCACTCGCACTTCGGAACAGTGGGACACATTCGGTTGAATGCCAATGGATCAGGAGGAGCCGCAGCTGGCGGTGCAGGAAGTGGCACCTGTAATGTTCCAAATTGTCAGGGTTATATGACAGCTGCTGGTTCGAATGTCCCTGTAGAGTATGCCAACGTTAAGGTTCCTGTGAAAAACAGTGCCTCCAGTTTCTTTAGCTGCTTGCATGGCGAAAATTCGCAGAGTATGACAAATATTTACAAAACATCTGGAGCAGCAGCAGCTGCTATGGCTGCGCATAATTCCCCATTAACGCCAAATGTATCTATGGAGCGAGCTGCACGGTCCGCTTCCGCCGGAGCAGCAACAGCGGTTGAAGAGCATTCTCCGTCAGATAATATTCCAAGCACATCAAATAGCATTACCAATCGGACCACGGGCGCCATCCCGAAGGTGAAAACAACCAGCAAGGCAGCCAAAGAGTCGGGAGGATCCTCTACAGCCGCATCTCCAGTTTTAGATAAAACTACATCTACTGGCTCGGGAAAAAGCGGAACTTTGGCCAAGAAAACTTCTACAGCAGCGGCACGTTCTAGTTCTTCCGGAGATGCTAATGGAAATGGGACCTTGAATCGCATCTCCAAGTCCAGTTTGCAATGGCTTCTAGTTAACAAATGGCTGCCGCTGTGGATAGGCCAAGGACCCGATTGCAAGGTAGGTAATACTTACTTTTACTATCAATATCAATGTCTTCATTTTTATCCAAATCTATCTTCACATCAGGTGATCGACTTCAACTTTATGTTTTCCCGTGACTGCGTCAGCTGCGACACCGCTTCGGTGGCGTCTCAGATGTCGAATCCGTACGGCACTCCCCGTTTGAGTGGTCTTCCCCAGGATATGGTGCGTTTTCAGAGTTCTTGCGCAGGAGCTTGTGCGGCAGCAGGAGCAGCTTCTACCATTCGAAGGGACACTAATGCATCAGCTCGCCCATTGCACAGCACTTTAAGTCGCCTGAGAAACGGAGCTGAAAAAAGGAACCCCAATAGATTGGCTGGAAACTATCAATACGAGGATCCTTCGTACGAGAATGTACATGTTCAGTGGCAAAATGGTTTTGAGTTTGGAAGATCACGTGACTACGATCCGAATTCCACCTACCATCAGCAGCGTCCCATGTTGCAAAGAGCCAGATCGGAAAGTCCAACGTTTAGCAATCAGCAGAGGCGTCTTCAGCGCCTATCGGCCCAAGCTCAACAGCAATCGCAGCCGGCAATGCCTCCAGGATCGCCGGATCCCTACAAGAACTACAAGCTAAATGCGGATAACAACAGCTTCAGGCCGAAGCCCACCGCTGCCGAGGAGCTCGAGGGAGCTGTTGGTGGGGCAGCAGCTGAGATAGCTGCCCCGGAAGTTGATATTGAAGTCGTAGATCCTGTGAACTGTAGTGATAATGAGACTGAGACAACCAGCAGTCAAAACAACCCTTCAGGCACTACCAACAGCAGCAATGTGAATGAGCACAATGATTAGAAGTTGATAAAATTAGTTCTGGCAGAGCAGCGTTTTAAATAGAATTTTAGTATTCATAGTTAAACTTCTCTAGAAACTTCTCAAAATTTTGTAAGACTTGTACGATTTTATATGGAATATAAGCTGGGTTTTATATATTTTAGAATCAAAAGTGATAACAGTATGCAAGTAAGTTTTTGCTTGAGTGTTTAACAAAAAAATTCTTAATGTGCAGGTAATTTTTCATAATATTTAGTCTGTAGGGACTCTAAAATTCAACAGTGAGAAGTTTAACTAAATTGAATTTCTGATAACAACGCTACTCTTTAAAATTGGATCTCAGAAAACAACAACAGCAAAGAAGAAAACGACCAAAACCAATTCGAGCAAATTAAAAAAACATTTTAACAATCAAAAAAAAAAAACTAACTTGTAGAATTTGATATTACTATAGAAACGGGCGACTTTGTGTAACCAGCCAAAGCTCAAGATCGAATATTATGTTGCGTACTGTAGTTGTAGTTGAATCAAGAATTTTTGTGTGTCATGTGAAGTTATAATTAACCTAAGAGCCATATCATATCACTCCGTAACCATTTTAAGGCACACCCATAAGCAATATGCATTTGATATGATAGTTTCATTTTCCACTGCCTACTCTAGTTTCCATTAAATTGGCATTTGTCACTTGCTTCGTTTCAGTATGTTAAGTTATGGCTTTAAATCGAAACAATAATATTTAGCAAACTACTGTACAAGCTCTCCATTAAAACCTATTTTTTAAGTCAATTAGAATTACAGGTATTATTTACATGCATATATATACAAACGCATATACAATACTCCAAAATCGGTACATAATATAATCATACTTACACGTGTATTGAGTTTAACTAATTCATAATAAAAAAGTTCAACGAATCGAAATGCGGTGTGCGTTGTTTTTCTGGAAGATTTTTGTTTTTATTTTAACAAACTATTATAAAATTGGATGCTTCGTTCTCATTGCTTTTTTTGTTCATATACACAGATACATTAAATATCAATACCGTTAAATTAAAAAATACAATATTTGTTCGTAATATACTCGTATTTATAGATATATCTTGCCTCGCTCCCGTCCTCTGCCAATGCCCTCCAGGGAATTTTCTCCGAGTGAATTTCGAACGCTCGAGGTTCGATTCGCCGATTTAGCCGATATGTTTTCGCTATGCTCCCTCACATGGATAGACTCAAAAAAGCATAAACACTGATGAGCGCTAATTGAATTTGCATAGTATACGTATATGTTTATATTTTCTTGAAATTTTGCTTCTAATTCGAATATTACGGGAATGCTTTACTCGTTTACTCGTTACTCTTTGAATATTTGTAGTAATTTGTTTGGCTGCAATTTCTCGCTAAGTCTACAAGCTTTGTCTAAATCGCTGATAATTTCTTTAGGATTAGATTTTATATATTTGCTGCTGTCGCTGCTGCTGCTCTTGATGTTGAATTTGTAGTATACTTCGTTTCACCGCCTCGTTCAATGCTAAACTTAAAATATACACGAAGATCTAAGAACTAAACTAGAGAAATGCTTTAAAAAATTAGCCCAGAACTATACAAAAACGCTTTAAGCGCCTCGCCTCCCTTTCCAATCCTTGCTTTAACCCAGATCAATTGCAAAAAAATTTAATTCACATCGTTACTTAATTGCAAAAATAAAATAAGCGACAAAAAATAAATTTTAAAAGGTTTGAAATGTTACTAACTATTGTCAGACTGATTAATATGCAAAAGAAAATGAATTGAACTTTATAGAAATCAAAACAGAATAAGGGTTAATTAAAACAATTGCAAAGAAGTGCCGCCTATGTTATTTTCGCATTTACATTCGCGATATATGTTTTGACGTAAACCCAGCTTTCAAGATCCCCACTCTCTACTTGGGCAACTCGTAGATCTGGACGGGCAGCGCCTTGGGCGTGATAATCTCATCCTCGAAGTCCTCGTCGTCCCCGTGGATGGCGTAGTCCCCTCCATTGTGCTCCCCCTCGAACTCATTGGGCACGATCTCCACATCGCTGGGTCGCGAGGTGCTCCGTGATCCTCCGCCGGAATCGCTGCCGTGCCGATTGGATCTCGTCTTGGTCGACTTGGTCACAAAGTCGCGCAGCATGTGCGAGTACAGGATGTCGTCCAGGTAGTACATGGTGCCCAAGTTGTATACGAACACCTCACTCTCGGTAATCTGAGCATTATTAACGCTGGTATAGTTGCTGCCCGGATTCCGAGTGATCTTTATATGGCCACCTCCGATTGTCTCGAAAACTTCATTATCGCGCAGATCACGGTTGTACAGACGGCCTTTAACGAAGTGGTTCAGCAACATTTTTACGCCGCGTTGTGAGGCCTAACGTATAGGATTTGTTATATATTTCATTTTTAAAAATATATTTAATACTCACCATAACCTCATCTGATAGCTTGTCGAATCCTAGCTTTTCAAAGGCCCGATCCTCTGGCACAAAGAACGTGTAGTTGGCTCCCGAAATGTGGGGAGCAATCTCGGCACTGTTTAGGTATCTTTGGGGGAAGGTTACAATTTTATTTTTTACCTAAAGAGACTTTTATTATTTTTAAATTATTAAATCCTAACCTGGTAATCTGAGTAAAGCGCGGATCTCTCTCCAAAGCCAAGAATGAATGAGACAGAAACTGCGCTCCAAACCAAGGGAATGCCAGCAATGGAGGTGTCTCCTTATCTTTGTGCATCTAGGGTGATATAAACATTTAAATAATATATTTATATATACTACAATATGTTATTATATAGGGTGTCATAAACATTTAAATAATATATTTATATATATTATAATATAATATAATATATTATAGTATTAGCTTTGAGTATTCTTTGTTGAATTTTCCCCCTATGAACATCCTTCTTTACCCAGGATTAGGCATAATCAGCTTACCTGATGCAACTTGGAGACCACAGCTTCGGTGACGAAGAGCACCTCGGAGATAATGAACACCTGGTTGCCATTGGAGAGGTTGTAGTCGGACATGATGCTCACATTGTTCACCGTGGGGGTGGCTATCGAAGAAGGGGAAGGGCCACATACCGTTCTAATAAATTCAATTTGGGAATGTAATTTATGGTAGCCACTTACGTTGCCCGTGGAAGACGACATCCTCGCCACCCATGGTGGTCACGACGACTTCGTCCATATTCCGCACATCGGACAGCCGCAGGGGTCGCTGCATGGGCAGAAAGTGGTTCCTAAGCACCGACTCGGTGAACTCGGGCACGGAGAAGGGGTAGAATCCCCAGTCGATGGGATGCCAGCGCTGGAAGGCGTTGTCTGAGGGAATCAGCACCGTATACGCATTGTCGTCCATGATCCGGGTCAGATTGCTCTTGGAGAGGAAGTGCTGGAACACCTTGGTGCCCGTCTTCATGTTGGCCAAAAAGGACATTAGCGGACTGGCCTTCGACTCCTTGATAACAGGCTCCACCTTTGCATGAGCATTCGTAATGTTCGGCTGTTCCAACGGTTGGGGGTCGTTGTAGCGGCTATATAATGCACAGGGAAAATATTATTAAATATCAAATTATATTTTTCTGTTTTAAAAATGAATATATTTGATAGTTTCTGCATGTTAACATTTTTTAATCATCTTTGTTATTCACTCTGTAAAGCGATATGTTGGCATTAAGTTTTTCTAAAGTGAAAAGCTCATCGACTAATTTGTTTTTCTGTGTGAAATGAAATGAATATGCATTAGATGATTATGAGGATGTGGTGGTTCTAGGTCCACAGATTGAGATTGAGTTTCGCTCGAAGGCCTTGGTCCGAATTGCGGAAGAGGAAAGTTGCAGAGTGTGTGTGCAAAAAGTTGGACCAGCAAAAACTTTGTTTGCCGCCTGATAAATTTCGCATGAGTGCATTTTGACCGCAAACAAACTAGGACTAGGAACTTAGCAGGAGTCCTCTACAGTGGTTTAGGATAAAAAAATGGATACAAATTGCACAAGTATTAAATATTAACATGAACTTATTGTTCCGATAGATTTTAAAATAAATATTTTTTAATGTATAGTTTTATAAGCTTTAAAATAAAATAATATTTAAAAATAATATTTTTATTTTCGTAAAATATAATATCATTCTTTCGTTATTTCCAACAAATTGTAATGGATGCATGCTATTAAACCCTGTAAAATAACGCCCATGAAATTAAAAAAAACAATTACCAAAAAAATGTAAGTTTTCTAGACTTGGGCGTTATTTCACTGGGCGTTATTGCACGCACCAAATTACAACATTTATGGCGTCATTTAGACCCACTGTGTGGGAATGGTGCGCGGTGGCCATACTCACTTGTTCGTTTCCTGGATATTTCGCTTGGAGTAGGGCGACTTCCTATCGCCCAAATAACCATCAATTGCAATGGCCATCAGGTTCTCATTGATACGCAGCTTGTGGAGTATTTGCTGGCCATTGAGTAGCCAAACATTGTTGTGGGATTTTTCCAATTTACGGAAAACGATTTTGTGGCCGTTCCCATTGCCGAAGGACTCCTCCTCCTCCTTGCTGTTTCCGTTCCCATTCCCATTGCCATTGGACACGGCGCTGTAGCTGTCGAAGATTTTCCCGGGCACCACATGCTCCAACATGAACTCCTTTAGCCGCGGCTTCTCAATGCTCCGGACATCGATTTTGGGCACAATCAGTGTGTAGGGCAGGTCTGCCGGAATGCAAAGGAGACGGAGAACCAGTTACCACGGGAATTGCTCACTTAAAAATGTAAACTGTTTTCGTTTCATTTACGGCTAAGTGCTGCGCTCAGCACACCTGAATCCCCAACCTGTCCGCATGCTAATCAAGTAATTAACTTTGGCTCCCGCCGAGGGGTACATCTTTTTTTGAGGGCGTGTAGTCTACGAAAATGCGTGGCTTTAATTAACTTGTATTATTATGGCACACGCGTCTTGGGCTCTTATTTCGGAAGGTGTGCCAGAAGCAATTTTCAATGATTCCTAATTACTTTATGTCTTTTTTATAATGTTGATAAGTTGGTTTTCATTTATAAAAGCCTTTTAGAGTGTAATGTTCATTAGTTTTGTTCAATTGTTTTCATTACATTTTTCATTACATCTCTACTTTTATTTAATAATTTTGAAATTTATAGTTATTTTAAAGTGGTAATTAACTTTAAATTTATGACTGTTTTCTTTTTTCGCTTATTGGCAATTGGTTGTAACATTCCTTGTCAAACCAGGGGCATTGATATCCCTTTTTTGTTCACTCTGCAGTAAAAATGTATTTATTCCCTTGTAACTACATTATGAAACAAATGTAATTCATTTCACCATTATTAAACAAAAAGTATACGGTTTATCATTGAAAAATAATAATGAGTTTCATATTTCAGAAATTTAGTTTGGTATAGCAAACTAAGTTTGGTGTAGCAAACTTGCAATCCTCAATTGTTGAAATACATTTCCTAAAAATGTATGTATCCTTTTAGTTTCCATATCCCCACCCAACGGTAATGGGTAAATTGACTATTTTTTGTTTATGATCAACATTTGGACAGCTGAACGAAGTCATTTGTCAACGTCACACATTTCCATTTCCCCATTTTCGGAGTTTTCTGACTGTCTCGAGCTGTTTGGGGGAGTCAGTTGCGCCATGTCCTGTCTAACGAGCTTTCTGCAGCTGCTGCAAGTGCTGACAGCGCTTTCGGGTTGCAACATCTACAGATATGTCGAAGGCAGGCGGGTATTCAGACTGAACCAAAAGATTAATTTTCTGGTGGAGGCGATGCACAGATTCTGGCTGCGACCCTGGCTGCTGTTGATATTTTTGATGCACGTAATCTACTGGGGATTGGAGTTCCTCCGCGGACTAACGGATCCTAATTCTGGCAGCGAAAGACCCCTGAATATTATCTTCAAAATGGGATTGACAGTCGCCAAGAATCAAAATTTTTTCATCAGCATGGGGTTTGCTTTTCTTTACAGGTACGGTGTTATTTATTATTGTTTTTAAAGTACTTAATTATTATGATTTTATAATCATTTACTAAAGTGCTCAAAAGATTGCAATGATACATATTAAGAACTGGATCAAAAAGTTTAGTTGCATACTCTTAGGCACCTTTATAAATGATTTCAAAAACTCTTGCTAGCACCCTTTATTCTAATTCATAGTTATCAGATCACCCTAATAACAGGTATCATCGGAAACTGATGCAAAAGATGTTAAATGGATTCGTGGGGATATATCATAGCTACGAGAGTATCTGTGGTCGGGAACTCCGTATAAACTGGTGGCTTTTTGGTCTCGAAGCGTACAGATCAGTGGTCGCTTCGGCGGCACCTCTCAGTGCGAATTCTTCTATGCTGGTTTCGGGCTTAGGACCAAATATAGACATATTTCTAAGACAATCTGGAATACTCTTCGTATGCATTTAGCCTCTTTTGTTATCCCTGGCTGTCTATTTGGACATTTTGATCCTATATGCCTGCTATGACATCCAGGAGCATTCTAAGCGAAGGAAATCATTCCAACTTTACGAATTTTACAGACAACTCATTAAACTAAGGCTTAACTTTGACTTGTTGGCCAGGTCCTTTGTGTGGACGGCTTTATTGGAGAATTTATTACTCTTCATATCAAGCTTTCACTTGATTCACAGCAATCAGTCGAGGACCTTGTGAAGAGTCTGTTAGCCATATTTATATTTCCGATCGCCCTTCTCCATATTAATGTGGCTATCAACTCCGCCGAAGAAAAATTCGGTCATTTTAGGGCCAACTTCAGGCCATACAGAAAGGTAAGCAAGATATCATCTCGTTATTATAAAAAACATCTTAAAACTCATTTTAAAATGCTTTATATTCCTAAACTGTTCTAATAATAATTATATTTTAATTGTTTCAATAGAGCTACTAAAACTTCTTTAACATTTTATTTTATATTGTTTACTACTTCTTTAGACACAATTGCTATGGCATTACAGGCACGTAATGAAGGCGACTCTAGATAGAAATGACATCAACGTGTTTCGCCTGGATCGGGGACTTATTTTGGGAATTCTAAGATAGGGATGGGTATTCGCCATGTTTACGAATGGTTTGTTGCTTAATAGCACCGCCAGTCTTAAACACTTTGAGACTGTTAATTAACTATATTTTATAAATTCCTTGTAAGCAATAAATAAGATAGTCTTTTTGGTATTGCCTATCATAAAGCTATGCTATAATTTATATAACTGAATAGTCATAGCCCAAGAAAATACTGCGCAGTTCTTCTTAAGCCTCATTTATTTTTCCCGAAGCACTCACCTGATTTTGGCTTGTAGCCGTACAACTCGAGGACGGGAAAGCCATCGTCGATGAACCGGTAGACCTGCTGCCACTTTTCGTCTTCCTGGTTAACTCGCTTCAGGATGGCCAAATCGGGGAGCACTTTGCCCTCAATCAACTTGGCATTCTTCAGGCTGGCATCGATTCCGGTTGTCATCGTGGATGTTGTTGCTGCTGCGGCCGTTGCTGTTGTTGCCGCATCTGTGACAGCAGCAACATCGGCAATCTGCAGCAGCGACAGCAACACGAGTGTTGCCACCGGCACTTGCAACATTTTGCGCGACATTCAAGACTCGGTTTCTGTTTTATTATATTTTATTTTATTTGTATTTCCCTGTTCTTGTTCGTTAGCAAACTGTGAAATTATTTTTAATTGCTAGCACTTTGGGAGAGTTTTCGTTTGTTGTTTGTTACTTTGAGTTGTTGCCACTTGCTCTACAGTTTTTTGATAGTTTTACGGTACCACGAGTTTATTCATTTTTTGTTGTTTGCTAACTTGTTTTCGGTCGAGAGGAGCTTTACATAATTGTCAAGTGCTGGAAGAAGAAGGGGTGGGTTTGATTAGTTTGCAAACTTTTTAACTTATTGAAATTCCAGGCGTCGCCTATGCGACTTAATGCGGGTATTCAAGTGTTTTGTATGCAAATCGCATCGCGTTTTTCGCCTCTCTATAAATATGCGGCTATAAATATATATATATAGATGAAATAAGAATAGTTTGCCTGAGTTCATCACGCTGCGATTTGCATTCGGTGATTGCGAATGCAGTCTGGGGAAAACCCGAAAAGGGCGGCACTTTTGCGATGAGATGCCAGCCAGATGGGAATCAGGAATTGTTGAATTTGCACACTCCTAGTCGTGATGGGCCCTCTCGAATTTTATTCTCATTTTGCATACGAATCGTGGCCGTTTAATAAACCATAATGTCCGACAATTTGTTTATTTGCTGACCTCTGCGCTCAAATCTGATCGCATACAAGGCTGTTCACTCAGCGGCATGTCCACACACAAACACTATGTGAAGAAAGTAAATTAATTTCAATTAAAGTTGACAAAACTAGACGGCGAATTACGGCGTAAATAAACCCAGAGCAAAAGAACTGCGACAAACACCAATGGGATCGAGTAAAAGAAAAACTCCCAATCAAAATCAATTTTCCACGGAGCCCGGAAGTTTGGGTTCAATTCAAAAACTTTTAAATGTGAGTTGTTTCTGAATGAATGGTTTTCTTTTATTTTTTTTGCTTAAGCCTAGCACCTTTGGCGCGCATTTGCGAACTGAACCGCACCGATTCCCGATTCAAACTATACTGTAAGCCCCTGGGGTGGTCAAATCGACCGACTGGAAGACCGGAGCAAAAGCCTGAGACAACAGACAAGTCGGGCGAGAAGCAGAGGAAAACGGGCTCAACGGATGCCCGGTGGGAAATGGGATGACGGTGCCTTGGCTGCCTTTTGAGGCCCCAGAGGAAACCAGTTTGCCCCAAATCGGGCTGAAAACTGTGAAGGATACAATAAACTATTTATACCATTAATAAAGTGGCGAACATGTTTGACACAAAAACATTATGAGTTTTAAGGATGTATGCTTCTGGCCAAAAAGATACTTTTATTCAAGAACATCTAAAACATCTTCTTAATAGAATTTTTAAAAATCATATTTAAGGAAACATTAATTTTAAACATTTGCTTTTGAAACAAAGCTGCACCAACCGAACAAAATATTATGCAAATGGTTATGTATCGATCCAATGTAAAAGTTTTCCCAGGCCAAAACGATGAAAACAATTTTCTTCTTATTTAAATTCCCTGTGCATTTGCCACCGGGCATTTATCACTTATCACAAACGCTCATTATTCATGATTATGCTTTGGCTTTTGTGCAAAATTGTGCAACTACCGCCGCAGTCCCGGCTCACATTGACTACTAGCTGTCAGGTCTGTCAGAGGTTCCCCATTATTGCGGAACCCGCCTCCATTCCCAGTTCCCCGTTCTCGAAAACCAATACCATTCCCTTTATAACTTCTACAGAGAATGAAATAATATATATCAGATTAAAATCATATGATCTTTTGGATTAAAAATAATATTAATTGTATCCAAAAGCATGTTATTACTAAGATTTAAAACCCTTATATGTTAAAAACATTGCATACTTTTTGGAGTTGAACCTATAAGATTATGGGGTCA
This sequence comes from Drosophila subpulchrella, assembly GCF_014743375.2. Taxonomy (NCBI): domain Eukaryota; kingdom Metazoa; phylum Arthropoda; class Insecta; order Diptera; family Drosophilidae; genus Drosophila; species Drosophila subpulchrella. The sequence goes on along the minus strand of NC_050610.1, from coordinate 18,861,037 downwards.
AACTAAAAAACCTTCTGTAACTTTCTTGATTATAAATATCAAAAGAACATACAAATTAACGTAGGGATGCATAATATTTTCCAATTATTTTTCCCAGTGTGGTCCCCAGTCTGGAGACTGGCAGCAATTGCTGTGATTGTGCTGACGAGGTTTTGTGGCCGAGCTTTAGCATCAGCCGACTGACTGCTGCACTATATAAATGTTGTCTTGCCTTGTTACAACTTTGTATTTTTGGCTTCTTTTCGAACCGCTTTTGTGTGTGCCAGTGCTTGTGCGGTTTTTAATGAGAGTCTCGTGCAGGTCTTTTCCATTGTTGGAGACCGACTCTGCCGGTCGACGCAATTGTAATTGATATTATTGTCAACCGGAGGGTTTATTTATACTTTAAGTCGGCTTTTAATAAGCGGAATTAAAGATGCATTTTGTATGCGAAGGGAGCACTGCGGTTTCATCTTCATTAAAATTCAGATGTTTATTGGACGCTTTTTGGCCTGCTTTTATGAATATGCGTTTCTTAATGGTTTAAGAAAAAGTAAGAGTGAGTTTTACAGAAAATTACTAAGTATTTATTCATATCGTTAAAAATAAACTGTGATTTCTGCTTTATAAATTAAAATCTCTATAATTTTATATTTAATGATTACTGAAAATATACCCTTAATGCTTTTTAGAGTAGGTACTTAAATCGGCGTTGACAAATTCTTAAATTTATTGCACACTCAATCTGTTTGAGGAAATGCCCCGACTATGACATTAAATGTCGAACATTTCCCAGTGCTCAACTGCCGGACTGAACTTTCAATCAAATTGGATGAACTATTAAAAAAAGTACCCACTTAAAGGTGAATTTAAACGACTTGTAATTGGCATCTTTGGGATAGTTTCCGGATACTCTCTTCGCCTTTAACACGAGCTTTCTTTGGCTCGCATTTTAATTACTTTTCCACGTAAAGCTTGCCAACTTTGCTCGTCCTTTTTTGCACGTTACATTCTCGTATGATTAAAAAATTCTTGGGAAACAATTTTCATAGTTTTTAACCGGAGAAAAGCCGGTAAATCTCGCCAGGCACGCACACACACTTGTTATAAGGGGAAGCGGAAATGGAAATGGAAAGGACAAAGGACAATGGGGGCTGGGGGTGGGCGAACTCCATAGTCGAATTTGTGTATACGAAAGCAGGAAGGTTGTGAATAGTGGTCTGTAGTAGTGATAGTGACAGTGATAGTAGTAGTAGTACTACACAATACTACAGTGACCAAGAGCAACAAAACAGCAGCAGCAGCAGCAGCAGCAGGAACAGCAGCAGCCACAATAAACAGTGCCGCAGAGTCCAGAGTGCAAACCAATTGAAATTAATTTGCATAATATAAATCTGGACATTCAGCAATAGAATGGAACCGAATCCACTCTTATCCCCCATCCACATTCCCCTCGATGCACAGGCCGCTAATTCTGGGATTATTCACAGTTTATTGCACTTAGTTTTCTTGCACAAAAGTTCTGGCTCGCCCGTCAGTTTTCCATCACTTTTCCGTAGTTTTCCACAGTTTTCTCTGTATTTTCTATTCACATTTTCATTGAACACTTGGGTTTAATTGGATTGCTTGGGGTTCATAGAGGCTTGTTTAATTTTTCGTTGCAGTTTTTGACTGATACTGGTTTCACTGGACATTACTTTTCCGCTCTACGCAGCTCGCGCGTTGCTCTTTTGGCAAATGTTCCGTCTGTTGTGCCGGAAAATTGACGACAAATTGAGAGCTTTCGCTTTGGTTGCGTCGCTTGTAGGTGCTTTTGGGCTCCTTGGTTATAGGGTTGCCAAGTATTTTATAGATTTTCCAAGATTCGATTTAACTGTGCAAGCATATTTATTATCCGTTAAATAAACTGTTAAAAATTAAATTAAATTTTTTTGAGTATTTTAAGGTTTTTCATATCTATTATTTACTTAAACAAGCAACTTGGATAAGTAAATGCTAGCCAAGACAAATTGTTTAAATAAGTTTTTCCGACATAAGCTTACGAAAATAAAGTTTATGAATAAAGCTTATTTTCACAGTTGGGACGCAAACCCAGTAGAATGTTTTCGGATATTACGTATACGAAGTGTAAACAAAATACATTGACTGTAAAGTAAATGCATGGAACAACCGTTCAAACACAACGAAAATAATCAAATATTATTTCATAAATTTTGTCATTAATATAAATAAAAATTTTGTAATAAGAAATATGTCAGTTTAGTTTAAAATCATTGAAATATTAGAAGAAAATGGTTTAAATAATTATAATAAACATTTGAATAAGCCCTTACACATAGACTTAATGCTACCAATTATTTTGTAAGACTTAAACAAAATGTAGAGACCCTAATTATATGTATAGGTGATTTTTCCAGGTGACTTTAAATTCCTAAATATTATGTGCACCTTTTATAGGTGGGTACTTGTATATATTAAATACATTCTAATAATCTTTTATTACTGACTATATTGTTTTATTGAATACAAAATCAAATAGGGGTATAAATTAATTCTCAAAAATTTGTCTGCTCATCTTATAATCAATTAAATTTATCACCAATATTTCAGTCCATTCTTTTCCCAACCTATTCTTAATAACAAATTAATCAAGCACAGGCAGAATAACAAGGAATCAACACATTGAACAGCTCTTGGGTGGCAATTATTAACACATTAACAGCTCTCTACTTGGGAAATGTATTTGCACAATTCATAATTATAATGCGCAGCCATCACTGGTGGGCGACATGTGACAATAAAAACAATCCATAAAATATGTGCCAGCAATTTGTTTGTTTTCCGTAAGAATAAAAACAATGAATAAGTAATACGAAAAAAAAATCCGCACGGCGCCCATTAAAACAACCGTATTAAATGTCAAATTAATTTTCATGCCATTAAATGCAGTAGGTGCCACCGAAAGCAAATATAAACAAAGCACATAAATAAAACAATCAAACGCAAGGACGTCCAATCAATGCGACCGATTCAAGGTTTTTTCAAACAAATCGAGAGTGAACTAAAAATGGAGAAAAACAGTGTAGAAATGAAAGCAAAATACGGACCGAAAAAAAATGTGCATAAATATGCCGCAGAGCTTAGGCAGCCAGTGGCTTAAAGTCTTAGGAATCGTCTGAGGGGCGAACACATGGCCAACGAATAAATATGGCTATACCATTTAGCCAGACGAGAGTTTCCACTTCGGCCGAGAATCTTTCGCCTTTATTTGGCAACATGTATTTACATAGATTTACATTGAAAACACTTTAAATGCCTGGCCATCAACGCCGTGCTGCGTAGTGATCCTGGGGCCCAGGACTCGGGCCCAATTGTCCTGGCCGAAACATGGTTAAATGACATGAAAGACCGATGCCCCTTGGCCAAAAACAAAAGTGCAACGAGGTTGACCGAACATACACACATACACAGTAAAGCAAACTTTGTGGTTAAAACTAAAGTGGCCTTTTTAGCATTCAACAAATACAAAATGATAGAGAAGAAAAAAACACAAAATAAAAGTACCGAAGAAGGGGGCTTCGAAAAGTGTCCAAAAAGTTGAATGGGGAAGGAATTTTGTGCCCGCTCATCTGCATTTGGCCACAGTTCTCACAGTTTTGGCCTCTTTTTTAATATTTCAACACAATTTCTGCATTGCATGGCAATGGCCATGGCTTTGGCCACCGGGAACAGAATCCGTAGGACTTTGGTCTTCGTGTCGCTCTGCGGTAATTTATGCATGCCGTTTGCCTCCTCTCGACTGTTGGCTTTTGTTGGTTATAAAATAAATAAAAGATGTCACAAAAATGCTTTGACATGCTCGTTACTCTACCGAAAATATCCTAGGCACAATATATACAAATTCACTTGATTTAAAAGCCGCTGCAGGGAAGGGTAAGTACCGCGCACTTGGAATATGCTTTTACTGTCCTTAAAAATAAATTGTTCCATATTTCAAGAATACCAAAAAAGAGGTATAATGTTAAGTCTGCAAATATCATACCACTTTTTTATTCAAGTTCCTTTTTCAAAAGTTAATATAAATCATTTTATAAAAATACTCACCTTAAAATAATTATTATATTATGGGAAACATTACCCTATTTTAAACAGAGCAAAGACAAAAAAAAGGAATAGTAAAAATAAATATGAGTATGAATTAAAAATGTTGTATTTAATATTTAAACTTAATACAAAAACAAATAAAATTCAATACAGAACATAATAAATTACGTGATTTAATTGGAAAATATTTTAAGTCATATAAAAAATATTAGTTTTGATGATAGTCCCTATTTAGTAATTATTTTAAATATTTTTCGACAAAAATCATTTATTTTATATTGAACTGAAACTTAAAATCTTAGAATTTACTATTATTTTTAGGTTAAATATTTTAATATTTAAAATCAATAAGAACCGCAATGGATAAAAGCAAATCAATCAAGATTTAACTTTAGTATTAAATGCTTGGATTTACTTCGCTTTTTTATCAGTGTATATTTGTGATCCTCAGTGAACACTTCCCCACGCTTTGAGTGTCATCCTTTTTGGTATTAACTGAAATTATCACCAGTAGGCCATGTTCCGAGGCCATTTGAGGGGGCCTTACAGTTGGCTTTAGTTCAGGGTGGGAACTAACTCAGAGAGGGTCTTATCACTGAATTGGCAGTTAGACTTAATTGAATATTCAAATGGGTGCCGGCTTGCCAATGGAAGAGCTCATTGGTCCTTCGTTCCGCTTTAATTTAAAGAGAACTTCTATTGTTCTGATTAAAGTAAAGCTTTAGCTCTCTTTAAAAACTATAATCAAAAAATAAATACATTTTTCAATTTAAATTGTGATATTTTTATTAGTGCGGTACCACTTTGTAGTCTTGTCGTAATTAAATTATACAATGTGCATAAAAAAGAATCAGACCGCTTAAGTATGGAAAATTTACATAAATAATTAACATAAAATTGTCATGTATTGTGGGCTTTGTGAGTGTTCGACTGAAAAAGTGCTTTTTAATAGCGTAATCTATGATACATTTTAAACGAACTTTCCATATTAAGTGTTGAATTATGCAATACTTTGGCCAATAGTTCAACTCAGTACTTTAAATTGATGTTGTGCATTAACCAGTTCTTTAGTTTTCTAATTCTTTGATTTATAAACAAACGCTTTAGGGTCAGGCATGGAAATGTTATTTATTTTCTTGTTAGCGACTGCACTTCTTCCATTCTGCTGGCTCGTCCTTGTTGAGTGGCCTAATGAAAAGCGTTCAAGTGAGATTTATTTAAAGAATTTCTAAGACACATTTCCCCAGGCAGTGGCCAAAATGGCACTGGAATCAGATGTCTTGGCTCCCCAGTGCAGCTTAGGATTGTGTTGCAGCCAAACATTTTATTTGCATTTCCACAGTTGTCCTTCACTTGCTTTCTGCAATCGAGTTTCTCATTTGTGTCCTTTTTTCGCCGGCTTGTTCAAACTCTGAATAATGGAGGTTGTGCTCGCTAGTGCAAAATGCTATGATTTAAATATTTAAAAGTGAGAGGAATAAAATGGAAGACAGCTTTTGTTTAAATGCCTTTTATGTGCAATATTGAGCCAGCAGGCAATCGAGCAATAAATCAATGCAAAATAATGCATGTGCATATCGGATATTTTTTGTCTTGCTTTGGCTCAAGGTTGTTTTGCTTTTAAAAGGGACCAACAGCAATATATTCCACTGAAAAACAAAGCTTTTAAGGTAACTTTGATTAAAAGCGTTTTTGCCTTTATGTTCTTGGATTTTGTCATTGCTAAGACAATTTTTAAATATTCTTGAAGGCACTGACAAAAAGATACCCAACTAACAGTCAATTAATTTTATTAATATTTAACTGAATGACATAGTTTTTAGGTATATTTTAAATTTCTTTTGTTCATCTAAAATATTTTTAATATTATTATTATTTTGAATTATTTAAGCAACCAAGCATTATACAGGGGTGGTCAAAAATATTTTCACAAAACAAAAGTTAAATATACTCATAATGTGAACTTACTTCTTGTTAATGGAAAGGTAATTTAAATGCCGTTTGAATAATACAATACATTTCTTAACCCATTCAGTACTTATTGAAAAGGACGAATTTGAGTAAACATCTACTTTTTTAACTTTTTTTCTGGACTTGAAAACTCTGGCGTGGAAAATCGGAAATCCCCTATAATTTCCAGGGTATCTGGCCCCAACTCAAGGTTTTTGCTTGATGCAGAAATAAAGTGTTGCCCGGCAGGTTTCGCCCCAGTCTCCGGTGGTCGGCGACCGGAAATGGCATTAATGCCTAAGCCAGCGCCCTTCGCGCCATTATAATTAAATGCGCTGGCAACGTTCTCCACTTTGCCTGCGTCTCCGTCTGGCTCGCGAAATAGTGCACCCTGCAAATAATTAGCTTGGCTCCGAATCCTGTGAGTAATTAAGGTAAGTCAGCTGTTACCGTCGTCTCGAGTGGTAGCAAAAAAATAAATGGAATGAGCAAAAAGTGTCGTCCATTGTCAACGGAAATTAAAGTTTAATGGGTCGACTTTTCTGTCTTTTTCTATTTTTTTATTTTTTAGAATTTTCAAGTGCAAAATGAGCTTGTCCGGCTGTTTTTCCGCTGACCAAATGTTCGTAACATTTCAAGCTATTAAACTAAAATTTACCAACTTGATGACACACAAGTTGGGGAGAAAAAACTGTTGTGAAAACATGAAAAATTTTGAAATTTTCTGGTAGGTAAGAGGGCGGTGCACCAGTGCCATGTGAAAAGCAATTACAGAAGTGATTTAGAAATATGTACATGTGGAAATATTTAGAGAACCAATTCTAGGGGGAATGTGAAAGTTGGAAACTGTTGGCTTTTATTTGAAAGCGAGAGTATAAGTAATTTTGTGTGTCAAACCCAGGCACAGATGATATCAAAATATATAAATATTCTGCACTTTTATTCACATCTAATAAAAGAAATTTGCTTTACTGTAATACAATTAGCACTATCCATTACTGGACACCTACTAATTAAATTCGAATTACCGTACTTCGTTTAAATAGTTAATTGGTAAGCATTTATTGTATTTGCCATGCTTTGTTAATCTGTTTGATAAATATTGAATTTATTTACACGTCAATGTCATACAAAATGCGTGTTTATTTTGCAGTTAAATGGCTCAAACTGTTGCAAGTAATTCATTGTTGTTCCATTAACTTTTGTTTGCTTATCTCTCTGGCCACTTCAATGGCACAAAGCCCTTTATCGGGGCAACTTTTTTGCTCTCTAGATTACGTTAATTTATGGGTTGTCACGGAATGTCATAAGCACAGTCTAGTCAAGAATGAAACACATGGATTTTCTAGATTTTTTTCTTTACTTTAAACTTATTTTAAAATATGGGTTTTTAATTCGTGGCGCTTAATCAGTAAAGTCGTTTCGTTTTTAGTTAAGCTTCAATTTGTTTGCACAACACAGTTCGATTGCCGCCGTTGATAAATAGAGCAGTATTTTTAGGCGATAGCGTAGGCAGTTAGTCACTATATTTTTTATTTCACCGAACTTTTCGGGACTGCACCTCCAGCCAGATCATAAGGGCGGCAATAGCCAAATATACAGCCACAATTATCACGATCTGCAGGGGACTGGTGGTGAAAACTTGGACCACCAGCATCACGGTTCCAATGAAAAAGACCAGGGAAAGGAAGACGATCATCAGGATGGTGGACCAGTTGCGGAACCAGGCGTGTTTTGCATCCGGCGGTGGTACGTAGACCGGTTTTAGTGGGCTGTACTCCTTCTGGTATTGGGTTTCGTAGCCGCTGGTGAAGTCGACCTCATCGAGGTACTTTCCCGGACTCGAGGGTCCGGCCTTTGTCTCATCCGTGCCCATATTGAAACGCGTTCTTCGCTCGACTAAAGAGCGATTCGCTGGCCTCCGAGTATTTTCACCGATTTTTTCTCTCCCTTTTTATTTTTCTTGATTACCAATCAGTTGGGGTCTGCGTTATTATCGCCACGGCAAAAGGTGTTAATTGAGGCAACAACAAAGCAAACAGAGAACCGTCAAGTGCTGACAATCTTTTTGTGTTGCTTCTGACTCAGATAAGATATCTATATAAGTCTCAGGAAACCCGTCAAAAAAGAGAGAGGCAGAGACCAAGGGTGACAAGAAAATCTTTTAAAATAAGAGATTGCAAAGAGAGATCACTGCCAAAGAACTTTACAAACATATCATCTAAATTCGATTGATTCTGATAAGAAATCATTAGAACATGGTTTGTTTATAAAGTATAGGTTTAAAAATGTCTATCAGTATTATCTTATATTCTTTAAAGGGTTCTTTAATGTTTAATAGATTACGTTTCAGCTCTCTTGAGGCTCTCTTAAGATGTGTCAGTCAGAGCGTATCTGATAATTTTGGTTTGATTTTCAAATACCCTTAAAGAGGGTTCTTCGATATTGGTAATATTATTCAAGGATTTATTTTGTTTTGGCTTTTATAAAATATAATTTATTATTTTTATTATCAACAATACTGGTAGGTACATTTTAAAGTAATGAAATAATATTATCTTATTTTATTTATTTAAATATGCTTACAAGGCAATAACACAGAGCTCTTTTTATTCAAGATTAACTTATATTTTAGGCTTGGTGACTTTTAGTTTTAACTTGACTTAAAATTATGCACGCTGCATGTATATAGAAATTTTTTGTTTCCCAGTGTAGCCTTCTTAATTGAATCGATTTCTTGGAAGACTTTGATATGGACTTGAGTCTTGTAAGATACGTGCTCTTTCCTAATTCTCAGTTTATCCAGAGCCTTGAAGCTGAAAAGATCATAGTGAGTCTAAACATAATGAGGTATATTACAATTTTTTTAAATACTTTAGAAATACAAGTGTGATATGTTGTATATTTTCAAGGGAAGACAAAAATGTTTTGTTGGAAGAAGGCAGTTATAGGAACCTTGAAATGGATCATCATCTTCGAGAAAGTGACGCTGAACAACCCAACATTGAAGTCGGGGTTGTCAATTTAGAAGAACGAAGTCCGTATTCGTTTTTGCAGAACTGTAATTTTATTGGATTATGGATGTGCGTTCTGTACAACTTTTGCATGATTTCGTTAGTTGTAGTTATTTATATTTATAAGCGCTGGAATTAAAAATTGTTTTTGAAACTAACCATATTTGAATTTATTATATTATATTATGATATCTGGCTTAAGTGGGCGAACTTTGCATACATCAAAAGTAAATGGAAGCCGTTTACTGCCCCAAATGTGCTCAAACTTTTCTCCATTTTATTGCCGCCAAACAATTTAAGTTGTTGACAAAGTCATCAGCATGCAGCAGGCAGTGGCTTCAAAGAAAATGCAGCATCAGCAAAAAAAATCAAAAAAACATCCAACAAAGTTGCCTCTGTTGCATTTTTAGTTTCTTTCTTGTGCTTGGACAAAACTTTTATTTGATGCAACTCAGTTTTTTTCTGTGCTCAACAATTACGCAAATCGTTCTGAGTCAATCGCTCTGATTTGGTGTTTATTTTCAAAATCTACTTAGAATGAGAAAACAATAATAAGCTATGTGTTTGCTGAAATATTTTGACTGGATAGCTGACAGTCAAGATAGCAGTTTTTAAAATGGAAAACGAAAAAAGACCAATTCCTAATACATAATTATTTCAATACTTAAAAATTTAAATTTTTTAATGTTTAAAAATTCTGTTTTTCTTTAATAATATTTAATATTAATTTATTTATTTTATTTAATTTTAATTAATATTTAAAATATATCACATTTTTGCATATGTGAAAATATGTACTATTTTAACATTTTAAAAATTATTTTTGTTTTAAAACACATTTTTTTGTTAGTGTTTTTGTGCAACTTTTAGACCCATTTTATGGTTACATTTTACAGCCAAATAAAATTAAGTAATTTGTGAATTTTTATATCAGCGCAGGTAATCCGATTGAGGAAAGCCCTCGTATATATTTAAGCCTCGCACGATTTTGGCCCAGTTTGGAGCATCTTGGCCAAGTCTCATTATTCAGATTAAAGGGAACGCGATAGACTGACTGGCGGAGTGAAAAATGCAAAGAAAGAATCAAAAATTCATGAGGCGGTGCGCGCGAATTATAGCGACTTACTTGATGGTTTAAAGGCGCTCTTACCACGGCTATTCAGCATTTTCCCCTGTTTTGCCCGCCAACATGCGTTTGTTGTTGCAAACTTTTTCCATCAAAAGTTTCGGTTTTCGATACGCCTGCTGCTGGCAGCTCCCGATCCCGCTCCCCATTCTGCTCCTGCTCCTGTTCCAACTTGAATTCCGCTCCAGCTTCAGCTGGGGAAAAGTGCCACTTCCGCTTTGCGTCAGTGCACACGGCTGCCGAGCACAAAAGTGTGACTGAAGTGGCTGCCAACCGCCCGATTTTCCCACCCGACCGATTCTCCCGCCCTCTTTGGCGGCCGCTGCCGGGGCTCAGGTGTTAATTAACTTGGGGGTCGGCACTAAATTTTAAAACTGCAGCTTGCCCAAAATTAATGAGACTGACGTCGAGCGGTGGAATTATAATTTTGGCTTGTCAAACAAACTGCAGAGACGGCTAACTTTGAAGTGGTCAGAGGTCAGCAGGTCATTAGTATTCAAGTTGTTAACTGCCTAACTATTGATCCTCGCTGTCTGTTTTACACTTCCTCAAAAAGCATCAATAAAAATAAATAAATATAGGTTTGTATCTTATAATTTATTGATTATTTTTTTGGATTTCTTCGATAAATGTCTTTTTAAACAGCAAAATAGAGCAAAAAAAAAAAAAAATAGATACTTTCAATCCATTTAGTGGCTAAAGCTATTATAACCACTTGAGTAAATCGTAATTAAATCTTTTTATTAATAAAATGGAACTCAAGACTATTTTTAGTTCAATAAAATGAAAATAAAATCATCAAATGAAGACATTTTTTATTCCAAATGCCTGATTGGTTCTGATATTTGCCATGGGGCGTTTGATTGATTAAGCCCCGAGCTAATTAAGTTAGTGTTTGAAATTCACTTGCCGCTGTCTTCTGTGTGCCATCGATCTTTGGACGGAGTGTGTCAACAGGGAATGTTGGCCAACAACTCGCAGGGTTAAGACGAGCAGGAGTCGTAGATGCCAAATGGCAGGCGGCAAGTGAACTGTTCAGCTCAGTGCAGGACACTAAATCAACTGGGCCAAGTGTCTGTTGTGACATATTCAACTAATGATGACGGATCAAGCATGCGGGGCACTAAGTCACTCACACATGCCCGCCGGTCGAAGGACGAAGGATGGAGTCAGGAGTCCGGAGTCCTGGTCTTGTCCTTGTGCGACACCGTAACTAATTTCCCTGCCGGACGGTCACTTGTTGTCTCCCCTGCAAAGGACATTAAGTTCAGCTGGCAGGACAACTTGTCAAGGACACTACACCATCTCTGCATCATCTCAGTTTACACGCCATGCCGGTGTCATCATTATACACTAATTGCATTTAATGCTGATGCAAATTGTCCACAACTGCGGTCACAGCCTCGACTGCTTTCCAAATCACTCTTTCGCTGCCGGTTTTTCTAAACACTTAATTGAATTTGTCCTCATCGTTTTATCTCATAAATTAGGCAAAATAATTTCCTCATCAGTTTCATTAAAGGACATAAATAATTCCGTTGGCAAATTGTGGTTTCATGTTTTTTCTTTTTACAACGTTAGAATTTAATCAGCAGAATTACAAAAGGGGTAGCCATAAAATAAAATATTCGTACATAGTTGCAAATAAATCAGAAAATAGTCAAAACAATAATTAAAATTAGTAACACAATTTCTTTTATATAATTGAATTTGTGTGTTTAGCGTATTGATTGAAACATTTTCAGTAGCCCTAGGCCTCCACACTAAATTAGTCTAAAATATATTTACATTTATTAAATTAGAAAGTGCATGGGACAAAGCCCTTTTCCATGTGTTAAAAATTTATTGCAAATATATTTATTATAATCGAATTAAAAAAGGAAAATTTCTATAAATTTTCTCATGTGGTAAAAAGATTTATAAAATTTCACTGATAGCATAGAGCTTATATGCACACTAATTGCAGTCAGACATCCTTATTTAATTGCAAATTAATTTTGCTCTTTACAGCATTTACAATCCGCTTACCCTCTAATGCTCATTAAATGCAATTAACTTTCCACACGTTATTGGTGGATTTTTCGTAAAAAATTACCGCAGTTGGAAAATTTAAAAGTACGTATTTTTTTTTTAGTGGTGATAAATTGGGCATGAAGCTTGAAATTAATTTAAAGCCATTTTGACAGTTAATGTTTTCTTTTTGCATTGTTAGTTTATTAAATTAAGCAGGCATTAAGCGTGTCTGTGACGGGTATTTGGGTCATCGGTGGGTAGAAGCAGCGAAAGGGCTGGAATTTAATTAAATGGGCGCATAAATTATGCAATATAATGGCAAATGCACTCGCACTCTTGCATATGCAATCGCTGCCTTGGGTGCATTACGCATACGCACCCCGCACTCGCATAATTATAGCCAAATATTAAATTCAGCCCCCGAAAAGTATGCAGCCGAAAGTGCCACTCGCCGCTGTTGTTCTCATTCAACCCATCCTGCGACATTATTAATGCAATTTTCCCGCGAGATGGGAACGCTTCACTGGGCCACAACAATTATAGCCCAATGCATCGTTATTGCATCAAGGAGAAACGAGCTTATTCCTGTTAACCATTTCTCTGGGACAGACGTTGACGACTTGGTTTTGTGGGGGAAAAATAACTTAAGGTTGGATATTCCCGAAACTACAAAACTGTAGATTTTCCTTTTGGTATTTTGATTAAAATTATATTATATATATTATATATGAATTATATTATAACCATGCGTAGCTTCTAGCATTAAACATATTTTTAAAGTTTAAGAGCTTAGGTAAGCTCTAACGTACATTTAAATACTTTTATACTTTAAATATTACAAAAAATGTAAGGACTGGTTTTCTTGGCTTAAATTAATTCTTTAAAAAATATCTTACGTACATGCTAAGACTTAATCTCTATTTAATTATTTGTTTCCCATTGCGACAAGTTTACTTACTCATTTAAAGTTGAATTTCACAATATCATGTTCACTTTTGACAGTCTGTTAAATTGCATTTTTCACTTTCATGAATGGAACCTCTTTAAAGGCTAACATATACAAAATTTGTTTCGGTACTATTACCATAGGTATCTTTTAGTTTTAAATATATTTTAAAAGTTTAAAAGCTTAAAAGAGCACTAGCGTATATTAAAATGCTTTTAAATATTTAAAAAAATGTAAGCACTGGTTTCTTGGGTTATATTAAGTTGTTTTAATTCTTTTAAAAATATCTTACGAAAATGCTTTATTGTAATCTCAATTTAATTATTTGTATCCCAGTGCGACAAGTTTACTTTCTAGTTTGTTAATAATTTCTCAATATCATGTTAACTTCTGGCAGTCTGTTTAATTGCATTTTTTACTTTCACGTTAGTCATTATTTGACTGGAACCTCTTTAAACGCTACCATCTACAGAATTTGTACTGGAATTTGTTAAGGAACTTAACCTTAGGTTAAATATAATATGATTAATTTCTCAATATGACAGTTACCAACTGAAATGCTTATCTGGAATCGCCGACTGTCAACAGCTGAGGCAACCGCACCGTTTGTTTGCTGTCTGTGTGGCGGCAGGGGGCTGGAGGCGTTCGAGATGGTAATGGGCGTGTCACGGTTTCAATTTACATGGCTGCAGTTCACACACATGTCCATAATTCGCACAAGAGCAACAAAGTTGCCATTGTGGATGGTTGTTATTAGTGTTGTTGCCGCTGCCACTTTCCGTTTCTCGTTTGTTGCAAAACAGTTTGCACATTGTTGTCATTAAGGACAATCGGCGTTGTTGCCGCTCATCTGCGTGGTTATAATGCCATTGTTTATGTTGCACCCGGCCTGGCATTAATATCACAGTAATTTCAATATTTAGTCAACCACTTCATAATGTGCGGCTTACTAATGATTATTAATTATTGTTGAATGCCTGCCATGAGTTTGGCGCAGCTTATCCCTTGTGCGGTTTTGTTATAAGTTGGTTAGCCACACACTAGGTGGTAATTACGGGTATAAATGCCAACGAAAATCACAAAAATGTGGCCATAAAGGTACAAGCTGTGTTTCGTTGCTATTCATCAGCGTCTGAAATTACCAAAACTTTACCTGCACAATGGGTTAATTCAGTTTCCGCACGTTTTCAGCACATTATGCACTCCATTACCAGATTATCGATAAGATGTGGTCCGTTCATTTATTACGTGGCCCAATCCCAATGCCACTAATTACGACCATGGTCAACAATTAAAAGTCATTTATTATCTTGGCCCGCGTCCTTGGCAATAACAATGAGTTATGGCCACTAATTAAATCAGCAAATTACAAGCACGCACATAACATAAATTGTAAATTGCAAATAGTCCTCCCCGAGGGATGAATATCTGTCTCATCAGGTGAATCTTTAAAATGTGAATGAATTCATAAATAGCACAAATGAATTGGTGAAGAAATATGACTTTGAATGGTTTCATATTTTAAATCGCATTATGACAAACATCACTGTCAATAAAAACATGTCCCTTTGATATGTAATCCATTTTTTCCACATTCAAATAAAAACCCATCCTTTCACCACGACAAGGGCAAACTTTGACCCAAAAACTTAAGTTTGAGCTTCTAATGCTTTGGCTTGACATTTTAAGGTCATTTTAGTTTACTCTGTTTGTTTTTATTCTGAATGGTATGTGGCCTTTCCCGACACCACTGTTATATAACAGCCTGCATATGGATTATATGCATCCAGATGGCTGCCAAACCACAAACGACACCCCAAGGCGAACTCCGAAGGCAAGTCAGCTGCTCCGAGCTCATCTACTGATTTTCCTGCAGCTCCTGGTGCTGTCAACACTCGACTCTCAGGACTGTCTATCACAAGGATGTACGGCAGCGGGTATTCGAGAAGGAGCGACCTGTCTGCCCTGCCAAGTAGATGCCCTTAGTCAGCTCCACAGGTATTTTAGCTGCACTCGGAAAAATGTTCTTTTACTACAGAAATATGCGAAACATTCAAAATAATTATAAAAGAATTTGTAGGTTAATTTGAAAAACTGTTTCATTTATTGCTTACCCTATTAAAAATATATTTCTTACTTAATTTATTTAAGTTTAAGATTTTGATTAAAATATATTTCTGTCTCATTAAAGAGTGTTTTTATTTTAATTTTAAAGAATTCGTTTCCCCTATGGTATAATTTGACAAAGAAATTGTTTAAGAACCTACGTAATACAAATACTTTTGTTCATTATATACTTATAAAATATGTAACCTTGTTAAATAATATATTTTTTCATTTTAGATTAGGATATTGTTTAAAATATCTGTTGTTTTATTATATTTTAAAATACTTTTGTTCATTATGTACTTATAAAATATGTAACCTCGTTAAATAATATATTTTTTCTTTTTAGATTAGGATATTGTATAAAATATCTGTTGTTTTATTATATTTTCAAATGAACCCGATTGTGATGCCCTTTTTTCTCTGCCCACTCGGTCAGAATACAAAGCGGAGACAGGTGAATTTGGCCCCAACATTTCACTCACTTTGCGTTGGACTTTAGAAACAATTTATGCAGCATTCTCTGTGGCGATGGTGATGTGTGGCAAGTGCATATGGCACTGAGCAGAAGTAGTCGGCCTGGTACATAAAGTTGGCAAGCGACCCTGGCAGTCCCCGAAAAAATGGCTTCTAAAATGGCTGGGAGCAGTGACAGCCAGTGCAAAATACGCGTTAAATGCGCAAAGCGTGCGGCACGCGCTGAGATTGCCAGGAAAAATAGGAAGGATGTGGCGCAATGGGCGGGGCCCGTTGTCTGTGAATATGTTGTCAAATTCTCGTAAGGACGACGGCTTTTAGTTGTTGCCTTGTGTTTACTGTATTTCGGGGTTTTCCCCTCTTTTTCTTTTTGGCCAGGAAAGGCAGTCAGCCAAGAGCCGTCAAGCATATTTCAAAAACTCAACTCCTGAGTGTGCTAAGTGCCTGCTTACAAATACATTTGGGTAAGGTCTTTTCCTCGCTTTCGGGCCCTCTTGTATATCACTTTTATTTGAGTTTGCGTTTTACATTAGGCATATTACGCATACGCCAGCGTGCCGCACGTCGCATGCATTATCATAGAAGGCCCAACCATCCTTCTTGCTGGCGAAGTAATATTAGGAGATTATGATTTTTGCCTCGCTGCTAAGCCCTGCTAATGGCTTAAGCTTATGCTTTTCAGCACATTTTACTCGTAAGATTTTGCTGGAAAAATTCCACAACTAATTTCCTGTTAAATTATGGGATTAAGGGTTTTACATATTTTTAAAATCAGTTTGGTTAAATTACTTGGATTTTAATTGGATTTATTTAAAAATATTTTTAAGCTTACTGCATTGTCTTTAACTTGATAAAGTTTTTTTCAGAGCAAGTGAAATTTTAAGGAGATGAATCGCAAAAAGCAGATGTGATGACTGCTTGGCTGTGTGCAACCTTTGCGCTTTTTGCCTTGAAATCTCCAGCTACATTTTCAATTGCAACATTTTTATGCAGTCATGGTAACAAAGAAATCTGCAAGCAACTCACTTAAATATGGATTTCGTTGCATTAAATCCCTTGTTTCACTCCGCCATTTTCCCGCTCGTCCTAAAAGGCTGGATGACTGCTTTGTGTTTTCTCAGCTTTTTATATTTCCAGCATTAGCATCTACAAAATAATATTTATATATAGAATTTTTTCAGGGAAAACTTCGTTTCACCAATTTTATTGTTGCTTGTGGGCCATGCATCATTTATGGCAACCATACATAGCCAAGAAAATGCATTTTCCTGTTGCTGCTTCAACACATGATTTACTCGCTCACACATGCATGGTGTGGGAAAGCTAGTGCATATTCACATTCACTCGAACACTCGAACACTTGAACACCAATGTCAATGTTTATTGATGCAAAACAAGATTTTCCCGCTGACTGCAGGGAAAAATGGCAAAGGCAAGTTATTCCGTTGAGTCGTGATTTTAATCGGTTTATTTTTACATTGACAAATGGATGTAGTGAATAAGGTCAATGGATTATTTTCTCACAATACTCTTTTAAATTCTTTATGGGTCAGTAAAATTTAAAAATAAAAGAAAACAAATTTCTTTAATAAACTTCAAATTTATTCAGCTTAAAACAAGCTAAAGATAATAGTTTCTTAGGAACAAAGCTCAGATATACTATGTTTTAACTTATAAATATACAATAACATGGGCTATTCGAATCAATTTAGATATGTTTCCTTATTTTTCTCTAACCATTTACGGGCCATTTGCCAACACAAATAAATAACGAGCTGAATCATAATATCACCCTTGAACCCAGCTCAAAGGACTCAAGTTTACATTGGTTAATGGATTTAAAATAGTTTCCGACTTAGCTGCAGTTCAACAGGTGAGTTTATCACATTCTGCTACAATTTCTTTACCCCTTTCCCAATACGCATTTGATGCCTGCAGCTGCAACACGAAATCAACACAATTAACAAACTTTAGAACTAAACAGCAACACAGAGTGAGACTTTCATTTGCACTTCAGGAAGACAAAGTAATCATGCTGAAAACACCATAGTATTTGATGCAAACCAACCTGTACACTGCGAAAAACAGAAATATATTTTGTAAGAAATTTAAAATAAATTTTTAAACTCAGCAACTTATTAAAATAGGAGGTTAGCATTTATTTCGAAGGTCAAATTAAAGATAAGGTTATAGTATATAACTTTATGGAAATTTAAAAAAGAACTTCATGATTTAAAAGTCAAGTTAAAGATGGGGCTATAACTTAATGCAAATAAAAAATAGAGCTTCGTGATTTTAAAAATGGCTTAAAAATGTTGAAGTTGTTAAATCTAGTAACAAATATATTTTAACCGAAAAAAGTGCCTAAAGAGTGCTACTTCTGATTCAGAAAAATTATAAATGTTTTAAAAACCTGGCTTTAAATAAGTTTAAAGCAAATGGAAATGTTTTTTTCGTGTGCAATGTGTTTCTAAATGGTGAGAAAGACAGCTTTTAATTGCAAACGCTTTGGAAAATTCTCTGCAGGTTGCAGGTTGCGGGTTGAATGTTGCAGGTTGCTGGCGGGCGAAGAGCCACCAAAGCCCGGTGACTGATTCAAAGTTTTATTCGGCAGCAAGTGCTGCGCTTAACCAACCCGAAAGCAAGCCCCACCAGCGGTGCCGAGCATTAAAGCCAAGTGCAAACATGACAATGACAGGCAACAGGCAACAGGCGACGACGCGACGGGCAGGATGCGAGGGGAGATCGAGGGGTTTGGGGTGGGGACTCTACGCATCCTGGGGAAGCGACAGGCGGCAACAGCCAAAGATTATTCCTGGTGCTTAAATTTGAGCGTGAAGCTGGCTGAAAACGTGAGTGAGATGCGTGTCATGCTCTAATGCTCATTGCGCAATCAGTTGGCCTTAGCTCCTTAACTTGGCTCGAAGCAATGTGAGCGTGACACACAAACAAGCCTTGATTCGTGGCTATTGATTTACGGAAAATCTGTTCCTTGGAAGGAGATGCGAAATGTGGAATATATGTTTGGAATATTAGCTTTAATTTTATCTCATGTCAATCAAAATTTGTATTATATACTATAACTTAAACAAACACTTACATCTTTGATTAGTTGATTTCTAAGAGCTCACTTTAAGATATATAAGTTTTTTTTTGTTAACTTTCTTGATCAAAGAAATATTTGACCATGTGTTTTAAATATTGTCAGCTTGGAATATAATCTTTAATGGTGTCTAGTGCCAATCAACACTTTTATTATATAATAAAAGCTATTGATCTTAGCAAAGATAGCTTCACCATACAAATACATCTGAAATTATTTTAGTTTTTAAGGCTGTTTAAAAAATTCGTAATTCTTCTTTGGTTAAAAAAATATATTTTTTAAGATTTCCCATTTGGAATGTAAGCTTTAATTTTATCTAGTGTCAATCAATATGTTTATTATATAATACAAGGGAAACTTTTATTATAATTGTTACCATCCTGACTCAAGTGAATCCTGTTACGATTCCTAGCTTGTAAACGCATTCCTAACGAGTAATCATGTTAGCATAATGCGTAATAGTTAGACACGCAGGATTGGGAGAACATTTTGCCTAGAAGTAAACTGATTAGATTCAAAGCTCCGATTTAAGACATGTGAGTAGACCACAGCTTTAAGCCAGCTTCGCAATCAATCATGGCACACGAAATCAATGCCACGTGCAACATTTTTGCATGCCATGACTGAGTGAGTGTGTTGGAAATTATTTGTGGTAATTGTGGGGATGTGGGTGTGGTGGCTGGAAAGAGTTCTGCCAGTTTCAGGTAGCATTAATGCGCATTTAGCATTCGATTTTGCCAGACATAAATGTTGATTTTTTGGCACCGGGGGCGGTAAAGTCGTTGATTCTCGTCTAACGTGCCTGGAAATTTAAATGAGCAGGGCAAATAAATATTTGGGGCGCCAACGAAAATCAGTTTCGTGTTCTTCTTATGTTTAGAATATTAGGGCGTAGAGTAAAATGAAAATAAAATTACACACTTTGTGGGAAACATTTTTGCCAACGTATTATTAGACGCTTACTAAAATGCGTAATTTACGTTTTAAAAATCAGCGAACGTAAAAGTAAATTTATAAAATTAAATGTGTATTTATATTTAGGTTAAAGGTGTTGCTGGAAAAATAAATATTGGTCCAGTATGTGCAATTGTACCCAGAGACCTTGGACTCATTTTATTATTAGCATGAAAATGGATCCAAATGGCGCTTGATTATTATTCATTGTCTGCTCATTTCGGCTAACTTTATTCCCCTTAGATTTTTGTACTTTTTCCCCTGCCAAGCGAGCACAGGGCGTCAATTATGCTAACAACCTCAAACACTCATAATCACTCCACAGGCAATCGTTTAGATAAGAGCGCGCCCGTCGCGTTAAGTAAACGCTGCGGGATATGCGAATGGCATTAGACAAAAGCCCGATAAATGCCATAAACAAGACCGAAACTTTCGCTGAAGGAAAGAAAGGAGGCGAAAGTCCAATAAAAGTCACGCACTTCCACGATAGAGGAGAGTCAGCAGAAAAGTCGGACAAGTCCGAATCGCCGGTCAGGAGTGTATAAAATAAAGAGCTGTGATACAATAATTGCTGGTAAGGAAACCCTTGCGTACAATTTGCAACTAGGTGGCAACACCAAGTCGCTTTCCCCGCTTTTCCTCCGGCTTTGTTGAACCGGTAACAACTCTCCGAGGACGAGATTTATGCGATTGGCGATAAGGACACTCGGCCAAGGAGTCGTCGAGTCAAGTCCTTTGTCGTGTAATGGCATTCGTAAGCGCTCCCAACGGCAGCTCCTTGAGGCAATCACATTGTCCTTATTACACCCATTTCCCCGATTTTCCATTGTACCGCTTGCTAGTTGCAAAATTTCCCTTTCCAAGCCGAGTTTTTACTCGAATTTATTGTTCTTTAAATGCTGCTTTCAATTAACATTGGAAAGCAAACAAAAACTTGTGTTTATATTAATTATTCATTTGCAATACCAACTGGCCAGCCTTACACAATTTTTCGTTTGTTTACGCTTTCAAAGAGTAGCATTTTAATTGGCCTATTTCGATTGTTTTTTGCCAGTAACATATTTATGATAATGTCTTCAGTTCTTTGTAGAAAAAAGGGGGCGTAAATTGTGGGGCTTGAGAAGCTGGCTTGGTACAGTATAAATACATATTTATGAAAGTTAAACTTTACGAGTTGCCATAGTATTTACTTTTATCGATAAAGTTATTTTTGACAATGTCTAGACTTGTATATTTTTTGCATCGATTCTCCATGCATTAATTTAAGATAAATTTTATAGGCGATGCTTTTTAAATTCTTTCCCAAGGAAAAACCCATTTTCTATTTATAAACGAAAGAGATTTCTTTAGAAAAATTGTATTTTATCTGGGTCGATGAGCGTGTATTTTTCATCATTCATAGTGGGGCGAAAAATCGAGCAAAAGAAGTGAGTGGTGGAAAAGTTTTTCGCATAATTTACAACTATGCTCTACTTAGCATTCCCATTAAGATCTCGCAGCCAACCTGTGTTGACCCCAGGTCCCGAAACGGGAAACTTCACGGTGGCCAAGTTAATGCGGCTACAAATTCGCGCTATCATCGCGAAGTGCTATCGGCGTCATTCATCATGCGCTGCCAAACAATTGACAACAAGGACGAGGAGCTCGACGAGGCGCCAGGACACTAAAATCCTTCGAGTAAATCCAGCATTTACCTGCAAATGAAACTTTTGAATTTTGATTGCGTTCGTTCGCGTTCGTATTGCGTTGGTGCTGGAGTTCATTGTTATGTTAAAGTGCTTTCTTTTTATCTGCTCCTCAGCTGGGGCAACTGGGTCGTCAATGGTGATGGGATACCTAGGTTTCGCAGAAGAAGTGTTCTTTTGTCTAATGTTCAAAGGTATTGTAAAAGGTTCAATTGAAAATGTGTATTTTAGATTTGGAAATAACAAATATAGAATTTCAAATATTAATTGGTAAACTTGAATGTTAGAACCAGAGCAGAAATAACGTCTGTAAGTGTGAATTGCTTGTGAACTTAAATTACATTTAACATTTATTTTTATAAATCACAATAACAATAAATAAATAAATGTAAACTTACTATAATATTTTATTTTGAATGTTTAGGATTGAGCAGAAATTAAAATTTAAGCTTTGTATTAAAATACATTTAAGTCTTCTAATTAAATATATTTATTTACTCGATTTTACCACTAGGAAAATATCAAAAAATATGTTTAAATGATACATATCTTTTTTAGTTAATGATTTCAAAAATTATATAGGAAATATATATTTTATAATTTGATAAGAACAGAAAAAATTGCGAAATGGTTTGGCTTTTGTAATCCACATTAGAAAACTTTAAAATACACACAGAAACTTATTGAATAGTGGAAGAAAATATATCAAATTGAACTGCTACAAAGTACACAAAAATCCCACCTCTAATAGTTAGTAAGACGGTGGATGAGCTGACAGTTCGGGCACTTCATATGCAAAGTATGATCCACTTAATGCGATTTATAACGCTACTCCTTGGTTTGAAGGGGAGTGAAATAATATATATTGGGCAAAGAGTGCTGAGTAAACTGCTAGGGAGTGGGTCTGCAACAGCTGTGCGCCGGGTATGTCTCCATATACGTCGAGCTCGTTTGTTCCGCCTGTCATGCCCATCATCTCCGGCATCCCAATCCCCAATCCGCAACCCACCAGCCTCTCATCCTGCCATCCTGTCACCCGTCAGCACTGTCGCCTTCGTCCTTTGCCTTCGATGATGCTGCGCTTTCAGACGGGGCGATTATGCCGAGTATGCCATTGTTGCCTCAGCCTTAGGAAATCCATTCAAAATCCCCTGTTTAGTGTGAATTTATACGGAGAAAACTCTGTATCTCTGTTTTGCCATCTGATTCTGCTGCCCTTTATGCTAGTGCTTACCTCATAAACTGGCTATATTTCGTTGTTTTAATTTAACGCCAAAAGAAAAGAGATGCTTAAAAAATGGTAATCGCCCTCTTCGAATATCCCGCAATTTTCCCTCTATTCCAGCGCTCTTGTTACATAATTGTGCACGAACGCTTGCGTTTTAACGCTGATTTTTGTTTTTCGGACCTCGAACGGGGACCCAAAGTAAACTCGGGCACCCGCGTCGTATGCGTTATGCTGTTAGCCATTGTTCTCCGCCCCGTTTTCCCATTTCCCGGGAGATTTTCCACGGTCGTGTAAACTGCATTCCGCGGATGAAAAGAAGGATGAAGGATGACTGCCTTATGCAAGCATATATTTAAACACGAGTGCCAGTAAACGCAAGCAGATGTCTTCAGTTTGAGGAAGGGATTAAATGTTGCAACACACTTTAATAAAAAGGGTATACCAGGAACTGCGTTTAAAAGGAATTTAAACTGAGTAGTTATTTTCATGGAAGGGAAATAATTTTTTTCTTACGATTTTCAAGAGTCTTTAAATTGTGGAATTCCCAATGATAAATGTAGAATTTAATTAGGGTGCTTGAAATGGCAGAAAAATAACATATACATACATTTGCTATAAATAAACTTGATAAAAAAGTGTCTAACTTGTTAGAACAGAGTGATTATATCTAGAGCAAACAGCCTGTCATCAGAATATCACCACATTTCATCGGACAATCTCTGATTCAGGAAAATGAAGTATGAAACTATGTAGTGCCGCAAGAAAATGGTCTCTTGAAAAGTTTTCCCGCCTGCAAGTTGGCGACTCATTAGCAGCTCCTTAAAATGTACTCGAGCAACAGCTGTCAGGCACTCGCACTCGTTTTCACACTCACACTCGTTTATTCAACCCTTGCCACATTCGCAACTCAAGCAAATTGGCTGCCAGGCCGTATTCAAAATGTCGCATGACGGTGGCAAATGTCAACAGAACTCCACATCCAGGTAAACTGACAGCCGGGTCTCCGGAGTCCAACCAGTTGGGTCCCGGTCCCCGAACCTCTGGCGGTTAATTAAAAAATGGAACACTGTCAGTGCGCACACACACAGGAAAAAGTGTTGAGGTCTCGCTGCTGGGAATACCCAGAGTTTTTATTTAAAGCTGATGATTAATATGGCATTTGGTTTAGCAGGGAATCACACTTCATTTAGTCAGGGAACACTTTATTTTCCTCTTTTTTAAGCTGCTCTGCCACCTGTCAATGAGCTCATTAAATTGCAATTTGAGTAGATGGCTCAGAGTAAATGGAGCTTGTGCTTCGCTGATTACCAGCAAGTACTCTATTCCCCAGCTTCACATTCCCTGATTTTTCTCTCACTTTCTTGGCAAAGTTGAACTGCATTTATAATTAAATATGTCTGCAGTTTTACTTGCTTTGCCGGTTTTTGTATTATTTTTCACTTCGGAGTTAAGGGAATTATTTTAGTAAAGCTGCAAAATGATTATGCTGATAGAAGCGTGGCTAGTAAAGAGATAAAAAGTTGGCAAAGCTTTCATATTTGATATAATTCCATTAGGGATTAGTTTGCAAAGGTGTCTTATAAACTTTGTAAGACTAATGGGAATTTAAAGAGGTAAATCTGAATGAGGGGCTTTCAGAATTTACTTAGTTTTGCTGGAAGTTTTAATTATCTAGTTATATGCAAAAAAATGGTTTTAAAAACGAATTCATATAAAACCGGACGCCTAATTTAAACTTAAAAAATACTTATGAATATAGAAATCACTTTAATATTTATGACAGCAGAATGTATACTTCCATAAAAACAATAACAATACCTCTGCCACTTGTTAAACTGCTTGAATTTTTTTTAAAGTTAAGTCCCGCACTCGAAGACCAATTTCATCTGTGAATACGTGACCATTTCTGATATATATAATTCCCTGACAGACCAATAAAATTGTCACATTTCGCAACATGTTCCTGACAGTTGTTTGTGGCCAGCAGCTTCGTATCCTTCTTCTTTTGAGCCCGGCTCAAACTGTTTGCTGGGCCAGTTTATTGTTGGCTTGGGCGGGCGCGAAACGCCCGGCTGATGTTGTTTTTGGGGTGCATGTGCATGTGCATGTGCATCTGCATGCATCATTGAAATATGTTTTTCGCTTACAGCTGGTGCAGAACAAGCCGAGGCCGACTGCGAAAATATTTTAGCAGCAGGGGCAAAGGCATCATCCTGCGGTCCAACCACGATACCGCAGCAGGCGGCCGACCCGAAACCAAACATACATAAAGGGAAAAAGAATGGGGCAACACCAGAGGCAGGGGCAAAACCTTCATTAATCTTATTCAATGTCCGGCACATACTTTAACCCATCCCGGCAAACATATATGTTTGTGTTTGGCCGCAGAGGGGTCGCAGTATAAACAATTTGCACATTTTAAGTTGATTTCTTTGGCATCCCTGGGCTCGCATCCTTGGATCCTCGCAGCAGTCACGCGTTGCATACGTGTGTATTAAGTATACGCCGTGTGCCGTCTTGCGAATTGGCTTTACGGCTTCTGGGGCCACGGAGCAGCAACTTTATGTGCATTACGTGCACACAAACAAGCATGAAAACGCAATCCCAGCGATTTCGAGTACGTATCTGCAGCACATCATTGGAAATTGTAATTTTAAATTATCGTGGTCAGTTCCACTGTCCTGCTAAAACAAACAATTGCAAATGCTGGAGAAAATCAATTAGCCATGACTTATGCATAGATAAATAGAAATTGAAAGCCTCTAGAAGTCAACACTGCACTTGCTGCTCATGAATTAGCATAGCCTCGATTTACATGCAAAGTATTTTGCCAATATTGGCATGCATACATTGCGCATATGACGTGTGGACCAGTTGATTTGACCTGGAAATACATGAAATTATTTGTCTATGACTGTAGGATGACAGCCCGATGGCAGACTTTCAATGAACAGAGTTTTGATTAAATATCCAAATGACTATCAAATGTTGCTGCTTAAATCGTAAACACCTAGTCTCCCAAATCAAACTAAAACTTAAGGATGCGTAAGCTTATTAAGATTATTTTAAAGTAGATCCCGCCCTATTCCCATTATAAATGAAACAATATTTTCTTGTAAATATAAATTGTTATAAATTATTCTCATAATTAATAACATTAAGAGCTGCTTAATCCAGTATATATTGTTCCAGACTGGTCACATCCAGTTCGGTGCTGGAAATGCTTGGCGATAGTGTCGTAGAGCTCTTGTTGTAGGAAATGCCATCGAGATTATAGGGTTGTATGGCTCGTGATGATGAACGATTCGACATATTTTGAACTATTTGATTTACGATCCATTTGGCCAGTTTAATTATGGCCACATGGGCTACGAATTGCATGATCATTGCTCCAAAGCCCTTGTAGAGACCAGAAAAACCCTCCGAATGAACTATTTCTCGGTAACAATCGAAAACTCCGCGGTAGTTTGTCAGAATTGGGACTACTGAATAGCCAGTATCGAGGTTATCGATTATTGTTCGAGTGCCCTGCAGTTGCAATCGACGTAATATGGTCTCAAAAGGATAGAATATGACCTCGGTGGTTAGCATGGCGATAAGACCGGCATATAATTCCGCATTTTGATTGTCCAGCTTTTGGTCACAAAACTTCCTTCCACGATTTTTATGTAAGTCCGCTATCCTCCTGCGCATCATGCGAGTGGAAGCGCCGTGTATTAACAAGTTGAAGAGATACTTTGTAATGCCAATCGATATGCAGGGGCCGATTAATGCCCAAGCGGGTAGCAATCGTCCTTTTTGCGGGGAACTCCAGTAGAAAAGACGCATTCCTCCCTCCCGCAGGACATCTAGAAGTCCTGTTTTTTCGCTAGCAATATCGCTTTGCACTGTCCTCACCAAGGAAACAGCGTGGAATGGCACCATCATACCGATACTTATAGATTTGAGGAGAACATGCTGTCCGAATCGCTTTAGGGTCATTCGACTATCCAGTTCCTTGGGCCAACTGGTGAGTTTCGAGACGGAATCGTCGATGGCATAGGACATTCCGCGCACAAGGAGGCAGCTGCCCATTCCCTTCCACAATGTCGTTAGTCCTTGACGGCGGTGCAAATGGACAATACTGGGTAGCAGGGTAAAGGGATGTAAGTGGTAACACTTGGATGCATTATAAACCTGACACTGCCAACGCAACACCAGAAAGGGATGGCTCAAAACGTTTTCGGTGAGAAGGGATACCCAATGAACACCGACGCCCAGATACTTGCGAAGTGATGTATCTTGCTCGTGATTATCTAGATATTTGTCCATGCCGTGCTCTAAGCTAAGATATTGGATTTTGGCTATGGCATCTTGGTCAGCATTTATATTTTCCACTATCGACTTCTCTCGGCAATCAATGCTATTTTCCAAGGGTTTTTTGGGATCGTGTTCCTTTTCCAGATCTCCATCAATTGGTCCACAATCCGTTTCTAGTTTTAGATTCCGACCCTCCATTCCACAAAGTAGTTTGTACTTATGTATATTATATCTTTTAGGTATGACTGCGAATAGTGTTCCACATATCTAATTGTTTTGAAGTATTTGGCAGTACAAGTAATAAATTGAATATGTAAGTTAATAAAGACAGAAATGGCTATGAAATGTTTTCATTTTGTTACATCTATCAATATAAATAAATCAAATTGTTTCTCTTAATGTGCAACCAACCTATGTGGAATGTGAAATGCATTCCTTATATTAAATTAGCACATTAATAAAGTTCAATTTTGTGTGCACAACACTTCCACACGATTATACCAGCCTCATCATCATTTTTCATCTATTTGCGAGGCACTCGCGTGGAATTCAAAGTATTTCCCCCCCATAAGCAGTGTGTATTGCTTTCAAATCATCCTCAATCTTGTGGTTTGCGGTTGACTTTCAGTCTGCGGAAATCAAAGGACATATTGTGCGCCGCCTGGCATCAAGTGCATCATGTGGCAAGCGGAGCCGGCAACAATGTCATTGTCTCCAGCAGGAATCGCGGGGTGTGGGGGCCAGGATTGTCATGCACATTATGCGGGCGGAGGACAATAGAGGAGGGGAAGGTCCTGCGTTGGCATGGCGCCCAACTTCAAAGTCACAAAGTCAATTCATGGCTCCTGCAGCCGACGCACATAAATAAGGTCGAGCAAAGTTGGCCCAGTAAAAGGCTTTGACGGATGGGCGGCTGACAAAAGTGGCTTTTGGGTGGCAGAGTCCGATAGTTGATTGCACATTAATTCCCTTGGAATCCCTTAACCATTACCTCAAGTCACTCTGAGTTATTATTTGCTTAAAGTTTTGCCAGAAAACAAAGAAATGCACAAACGCAGAGACTTCTAGACTTCCTGAAAGAGAGAGATAGAAAAGTTTGAAAAGTAATAAGAATAGTCAAACTGACTGAAAGTTTATTACAATGATGATGCTGATGGCTGGAATGCATTAAATTAAATACAAAGGAAAAGAAAGCAATTCGAAATCTACAACGGACTTTGTTTTTGTCTGCCTTATTTACATGCTGTTTTCAGTTTGTTTTCCGGCTCTTGTCAACATCATCCAGTCAAACGAAAATAGACGAAAGTGTTCTCAAAATCGGATTTTCCAATTGGGCAGTAAAATGTGAAATAAAAAATATAGAAACTCGTACGACTGCTAAATTGTATTTATAAATATTTGAGGTATGTGCTGGGGACTTAAATAAATATTGCATTTATTCGGAAAGAACTTTAATTTGATAACCTTTTAAAATTCATTTATATTCATATTCATATCATATATTCATTTGTATATACAAAACAACAATCTTTTTTTGTACCTAAAAATAAAAACAATAGGAAGTATTTTAATGTTAATTTGCCAAGCAAAAATGTTTTCTCGAGCCAAGTTCAAGTTCACAAGCCATCGCGCCCCATAAAGTATGCCACATAAATTACCATGTCCCGAAATTCGCTCCCAGAACGTATCCTTTCGTTTGTTGGTTGCTCTCTTAATGCGATTGCATTTAAATTTATTGCGTCGGCAACAAAAGTGCTGCATATTCCTGAATTTTTTATGCTTTTTTTTGGCACTGCAATCAGAAGTGTTTGAGTGCCGGAAACAACTCGTTTTTCTTGAAGGCAGCAGGGAGCAACACGTCGCTGTTTCGCTGCTGCCTATCTGCGCTGTTTGTTGATATTATTATGGCTTTGTTGCCATTGCTGTTGCTGTTGCTGTTGCTGTCGTGTTGCAATGTTTGTTGCTGCTGCAAGTTGCATGCATTTGCACTTGATAAGCAAACACGAAGGAAAGGCTGGCAAGAAAAATCAACACGGGCCCGGGAAATATGCATGTTCTTGTTACCGGTAGATTTCCATTTTAGATGGCAAAGTCGTCGCCGTGGCGTTGTTTATATTTATGATTGGGGCGTGGCCCGCCCTTGCGAGGGATGACGACTTGCCGTGCAATCTGCGCCTTACGCAAACCAATCGAATGTCACTTAATTGGCTTCTTATGCCACTTTTTATGTGGCCCAGCTGCTGCATTTTCCACTAAGTTTCGATCAAGCCGTGGCACAAAAATAAAAATTCAAAGGCAATTTGGAGTTGCAAGGAGATTGTCATACCACTTTTATGGCCCTCTTATTAAACTAAAAAGTAAACAGCAATAAAACTATAAGAGAACTGGCTAAAGAATATTTTTTTCTCAACCTCTACCGGAAACCCCAAACAATCAAATGCACAAGAAAAAATTATAGGATGTCCTAAAACATTTAGATAAAAAAACAGTAGAAAAACTTATAACTCTTATAAATAATAAATACTAACCTTGTTTTAGGAAGATTAAGAAGTAAGATACAAAGTATAATTTTTTGGTATTTTAGTTTTTTTATCATCTTGTTTTTGAATCCTTTCTAAATCATTTTACTTAAAATTTCTTAGCGATCATTTCCCGTGTTAAGTCGTATAAGTCGGATTTCATGTCTCTGACGTTCAGCACTTGTAGTTTTGATGTCTGTGTTGTTGGTCTCGAACACACTACTTCCATTTTCACATACATCTTGAGCCAGAACAAAACAAGTTGTTGATCACATAAAGCTGACTTCAGTCGGGAACAGAGCACGGCAAACAGAGAGCTGAGCCAAGAGCCAAGAGTCTCGACCCGAAGCGAAACTGAACGGGCGTCACTTCTTGTTTTTGTGCCGGGGTTCAAAGGTAACGCAAATGGGCACGACATGCAACCGGGGGGCGGGGAACGAGGGCGTGGCCAGGGGTTTTGGGTTAAAAGGTGGCCAAGACTGCCGCCAACAACTAAAACAAAACATTGACATAAATACGTGAGCGCTGCTGTGGCTGCGGTTACAACCAAAGTTTGTGTTTTCATGTTTTTTTGGCTTGTGAAATGCCCTTGGAAACTAGGTATTACAAATTGCTGATGAAGTCTGCCGGGAATATATGGCTGAGTGGGTGTGCTGGATTGGAGCGAAGTTTTTTTGTGTCCTCGGGTATGGTTACAAAACTTATTAAAGTCATTTGCGGATGAGTAATGATGGTCGCACATTTACAGAATATTCTTGAAAACTTTTTCGAGAAACTATTGGAATACATATTTTTCTTAAAAAATCAATGCAAAATAAACAGTCTGCAATCGAGAATTTTTGTATATTTCAGTTCAAATTATGTCTTTATTCAAAAAGTAACAAAAATATTGTTAAGCTTTTTAAGACAATTTTACACATCTCTTTAATATTAATTTGTAATTTACTTTTAAGGAAAATTTAAAATGAAAACATCATCATCTTATTTTATTTTTCAGAAAAACAAATATACCAAAAGTCATCCAAGCTAGTTATATTTAATTCTCGTTATACTTTACTTAGGACAAAAGTGGTCATCAAAAATTTAAGAGCATTCCCTGTTCCTTGAATAAATACGGTAATTTTTCGCCCTTTACATTTCCCATTTTCCTTTCTGCTAACGACGTTAGTTTGTTCACTTTTTCCACCTTGTTTTTGCTTATTAGTACATAGTTTTCATTTTTATGCGACGGCTGCACGAGCTTTTTTATACTCCTCGTGAAATATGTTTATTTTTTTTGAAGGTTGCTTGCCGACTGGCTTTGTTTTTTAACTGGGCCTCTCTACTTGGACCATAAATTTTTAAAACTTGAACGCGAATGTGCACCGTGGTGGGCATTGTTGATGTTCTTGCCGCAGTTGCAGGCCTGAAAATGCAAAGCTGAAAATTCACTGTGAAACATTTCCCCGCTGGTTTATGATGTTTTTTGTCGCTGTTGATATGTTAATCGCGCTGTGCATGCAATTTTAGTATTATTTGGCCATTTGTTTAATTTTACCGCCACCTCGGCCGTATTTTTTGTCACAAGGCTTGCATTTAACATTAAATTTAATAGACGCCGCCGATGTGGATTTAATTTTAATTACAAGGCGGGCATAAAAAATGGTAACCTATGCCACAAAATGTATATTATGTAAATTGGTGGGGCGGGGAAGGTACTATCGCACACATGCTCTCCACCTTTTCAAATACAATCATAGGTATGCTCATATAAATGCCTCGAATTTTATTGTTTTACGTGCGCCAAGGTCCTTTTTAGCTGCATGAGTGTGAGTGTGGGACCTCATAAATGGTGTAAGACGGCCATAAACGCCTCTATGTGAGTGTGTGTAAGTCCTCTGTCATAAAATGTGCGTAAAACTTCCTTGTGGCATTTATTGATAAAACGTTTGGGCAATAAATTCCTATTTGAGAAGAAGGCTTAAAGCCAAGAAGAACAAATGTTATCTGCCGGATGGTGAGGGTATAAACTGGAAGATTGCATGCATACCTGGCATGTCTTCCCGGCGCATTATTTATTCGATAATGATTACATAGATAGTGGGAGGAAATTCCTATCGAGTTAAAGAGATTGGGTGGGGTTGGTTGGTAGAAGTGGCTTGAGTACCGGAGGTAGGTTTATATTTAATCTGGAATTATTTAATAGGATTTAAGCATTTTTTAGCGACAATTCTATTTGTTTGTCAGTACCGACATAAAGCAAAAATGTTTGGCATCTATAAGCTGGCTTTCAATTTACATCAAGCTTTATTACAGAAAACAAAAACTCAAACTTTAATTAAGACATCAAGAAGTAATGAATTTTCGTTAAGTCTTCTTCTTAAGTTTTTAAAGTAAAAATTAAAAAGCAAGGAAAATAAAGTTAGTTATGATAATGAAAAAACCTTTCAGCTTCTTATATTTTTTAAGAGGTACCCATTTTACTTTAAAAATTTATGTGCGTCTTAAAACTCTTTTGCAGCCCAGCAATGAAGCACTTAAAATGCAAGAAAACTTCTTATCTTTGGTTTGTCTCAGCAAAGTTGGTACTTCTTTCGCCCCCAAAAATTTCACAACCAAGAGATACATTATCGCCAGCTAACATCTTCGTAACCTTATCGCTGAATGTCAATGGCAGTTATCTGCCGATAGATATACAATTGCTCTCAGAAACTGATATAAAAGCGCTGTTCAGCGAAAATTTCCCAATCGAAACGCGTAGCCCACGTCGAATTGGCCCAAAATGGATTTCACCCTGCTGACGCTTGCCCTCGTGCTCGTCGCACCTGTATTTACACCTGTCCACTGTCAGGTGGCCTGCAATGCAAGGAGCGGCGCTGTCCGCCAGAAACGCATCGTTTTCAGCAGTCCGGGCACAGGTGAGATGGCCAAGTTGGACACTTGCCAGTACCGCGTGGCGCCATGGAGCGGCCAGGTGTGTCAGGTGCGCCTGGATTTCGAGCGCTTGGAGCTGCCGCAGCCGCAGTTAAATGCCAATTCTGGACTGCTGGAGTGCGTCGATTTTCTGCAGATTCGGCATTTCCGGCTCTGCGGTCGCAACAGCGGTCAGCACTTGTATTTACCAATGCGCCGGGGTCAGGAGCTGCAGCTTTTGTTCCAGCTGGCCACGCCCCTCGGCAGGCAGTCCACCTGGCAGGTGACTCTCACCCAACTGGAGTGCCCCAGGGATTCGGCCACTGTGAATAGAAGACAACCCGCAGTGCAGGCACCAACTGTACGACCCATCCTGCCCTTTTTGGGCAATCTCCTGCCGCGCACCATTTTCGGCGGACAAAATGGAATCGGTTCGGGATCCGGTCCTGCCGCCCAGCTCATCCAGACCCTCACCTCGCCTTCCGTGACCGATCTGGAGATGCTGGCTCCGCTGGGCTGTGATCAGTATTTTAGGACCACGACTGGCGGCATCGTGAGCTTCAACTTCGCCGGTGGCATCTATATGCCCAACATGAGCTACTCGATTTGTGTCAAGGGGGCGGCCGACAGCGAGATAAGGTGAGTGAGTCAGCCCAAAGACGGGAATTCAAAATATATATGGCATAGCCAAGGTATCATATACCAATCGAAAGTTATCGAACAAACTACACGGATACCAATAATTTTATTTTTTCTGCGACTTTTAAAAAACCGGTAGCTTAAAGGGGAATCCCAAAGAAAAGCTTATAGTTTCAAAACAAATAATTCTTCAGTTATGTGCTATATGTCGCTAAAATGGTAATTCAATATGCTAACCAAGTTGCCCTCACTTAAATTGTCTAAATACAAAGACCAGTTATCATGTCCAGCGGTTGGGTTCTTTTTTTGGAGTCTCCGAAAGAATAGTTTGATATATTTGAAATGTTTTTTTTTTTACATTACTAAGCAAACATGTATCAAAAATGTTCCAAATCATAAACGCCTAAAATATCATTCAAAAAATTAAAAAAAAAACATTAAAAACTGGTTGTTTTTAAGGGAAACAAATTTTATCTGAAAAGTTTTAAGAAATAATATTAAGGAGTAGCAAGTTAAGGCTCATAAAAAATACATGCAACAACTAAGTCTTTCGGACAATCAATTGAATTTAATTATCAGTTAAGATTTTGTCTACTAATGAAAGTTTCCTAATAGTGCTATATTTTATATCATCCTGAAATAATAGCTACAAAATCGAGCACTTTGAGCTCTCAAAGCCAAACTCCGAGCAGCAAGGACCTGCCTACGACACCGATTGCCGCAGTACGGTGTTGACCCCCTTGCGAGTATCCGACTACCTGGGCATCCCCAATGCCTATATGGTCGCCAGACCGGAGCTGCAAGCCACTTACTACTGTGGCAATGGACTGGCCGGCCAGGAACTTGTGGCCCGCCCACCGTTTGTCCTGCGATTCGCCAGTGATTCGCAGTCGAGTGCCTCCGAAACGGGCTTCCAACTGACCTACACGGTCCGCCAGTCACAGGATCCTCCAGTGACGGCAGAACTGTAAATTGGCATAAACAAAGCCACAGTCTTAACTAAATCAACGCACCCAAGTCAACCGGAATTGACATTATTAAATGCAGCAGTGATACTCGCACTGTGAACCAGGACATTCCATGGCCACGGATTTGCCTTAATTAAATGCCCGGCTCCGGCATTAAGTCACATGTATCTGTATCTCAGTGTATGCAAATAAATTATGGAAAGCCCAGTGGCATAAATGGCATGTGGTTGACAAATATGGCAATATGCGAAGGGGAAACGGGTTCAATGGAATGTGGATAGAATTCCATAGTTGATTATTTTGATATATGCAGAGCAATGTGGGAGCTTCGTATAAGAGTATAATGTGAAATATATATTGACTTGGCATGCGTTTGTGGAGATACTTAATTGAGCAATTTAATCGGAGAGCTATTGGTTGAAATTCTTGGGCTGCCATATACATATAACAAAATTCTGATAGCACATGCAGTTTTGGCACTAATTTATTTTGGATAAATTTATACATATCATTGGGCTTAAATGCATTTTATGGATTCTATATGTGTCAAGAAATTCATGTTATTTATTTTATTTTCAGGAGAAAAACTTTAGGTGCTTCTTTAAAATCAGAGAAACTTTTGCAAAGTGTTTCCCCACATTTTGGGCATCACTCTTGGTAGCTTTAAATAAAATAAACCCGACAGCCACGCCCACGTGGATATTTTACATATATAATTGCAAAATGGTGTAACTTGTTTGGATATTCCGTTGGAAGAACAGCCCATCACCCCTCGCCCCATCAACCCCCCTGAAACTTTTCACACATGGCTGCAGGAGCGGATGCAAAAGCTTTTCAGGGGGGGTTGAGGGCCGAGTGACATTTTGATGCCGACACAGCTGCCACAATTGCAAGCCCATGTATTTTTAATGAAAATTTAACAAAATTTCTGCGGTTTAAGTGCGAAAATTGTCGAAAGCGTGCATCGCAGGTGGCTGATCGATATAAATACATATTCGACGGATGCGAATGCGGAAGTGCGAATTTTTGTGCGATTCAGTTGATGGAACACATATGCAAGCTGCTGCAGTATGTTGAGCAAATAAGGCCTTAGGCCAAACGGATATGAAAAGGGATAAATTCAGCATTAAAGGGGGACGTTGTTAAGTGCCTGGTAAACAGAATGAAATTGCATTTGCATCGATGGCCCGAACACTGGGGAAATTGCCTTTCAAATATGCATAGTCATATGCTCCGACACGATGCCAAACATTGTGAGCCAGCTCGTTTGGACCAACATCGAATACTTTCCCTCTCGAAATTATGTAGTCTCTTTTCTATCTGGCCAACACGTTTGCTCGCCTAACGTTTCTATCCTGGGGCAAATTGTTTTTGCACAAGATGCTCCAGCATCTTGGACTTTCTTTGGGCCCATCCTCCGCCCTTGGCTTTCTGCCAGACATAAAAACAGCAGAGAACTTAAGGCTTTGTCCATAACCCAAAGTGAAAAAGCAGCTGGGGAACGGAGCTAACATTACATATTGCATTCGGGCTTAATGGTCACTCCATAAATGCAGGCAATTAGAACGCTCGGCACACACTGCGTATGCGTGCTGCCACTTTGGCAGCTGCCAAAAGCCAAGTTTGTTGGCCAGGCGCAGTTTTAATTGCGGAATTTCGATATGCCAGCGAATAACGGAAATAATTAATTAGTTTTAGGCTTCAAACTAAGTGCGCGCATATTTTATTACATTCTGTTTTTCAATTAACCCCCTTCAGATATCAATTCACTAACTAAATATTAATTTAACAACTATACTATACGGTTTTATCCGTGGCTCTCAGTTTTTCCCGAAAATGTTGGCCAACTAAAAACTAAAAAAACCTAAAGTGTTTGGCTGCAACTCTAACCATAACCAATTTTATTTTGTGAAAAGAGGAATGGGAACAATTCCGGCATGTTTTTTAAATTGAATTTTTAAATTTTTTTTCACAGCACGAATTTAGTGATTTTTTCCCTGTTGTTTTGGAGTTAGCGCGAAATGGTCTATGTTTATATAAGCATTTTTTCGCTGCAGATTTCCCCGCTGATGCTGTCAACTTTTTAACATCTGACCCATCGCCAGAGGACCAATGCAATTTGCGCGGCTAACAAAATGTAAAAACAGAGCCATATCCATTGCAAAGGGCATAGAAAATTGTAACACAAGTTGGCTAAAAAATACCAGATGCGGTTTCAACAGTGTAGTTAAAATGTCACAAATTATTAATTTCAAGCCGATTTATTTAGCGGTGTGTTGGTAGCTAAATTTACCATAAATGTTTGACTATTCTTTTATAGACTCCATTGTGCTTGGCCATGCATTTTACAATTTTGGCCATATTTTATAAAGCTTTTTTAAGAGCAATAAAATATAAATAATTTATGAAGTTGGGTGCTGATTCCGCAGGCAAAAATTAAAAGAGTCTCTGACATTAATTTAATGTCGGCCTTATCGCGGCTCAAAGCATAAGCATTTTCACAAACTTAAATGCCAATTAAATAATATTAAATTGTGCGAAAAATGAACCCCACAAAACAAGTCCTTGAGCCGAGAGAGACTGTCAACATGACAAAGGAAAAAATTAAGCAGCTAAACAGGGTTTTATGGACGGCCGGCAGAAATAAACAAACAAGTCTGAGGGCCAATGGAACCTCCGGAAAATCTGTAAGCCAAGGCAACATGACACTGGGCCAACTCACACCCAAAAACACACTCGAACTTGGCCGGCATACAAAGGCGCTGGACCAGGCCCATGGCAAAGCCAACAACATAATCTACGGGTTGTCAGCAGCCCAAAAGCCCATAAAGGCAAGGCAAACGAGCTGAAGGTCGATGGATGGGAGGGGAAAAGCCAACCAAAGTGGGTGGGCTGGGGAAACCAAACAAATTAGTATGCAAGTCAGGCAGCAGATTAGGACACCGAAGTTTTCGCGACATAAACGGACAGCAGGCCACAATGGAAACACCCGGACATCCCTCACCAATCCGTGCTTTCAGGCCCTTTTTTCTTGGTTTTTCGGATTTAGCCAAAATAATGAAGTCGGTTACTGACTCGATCTGTTGCTTGTTATGCCTAGAGAAAAAAAACCGCAGAAGCATAAAAATGTTATGACAAAAACAGGTGAATATGGGGATCCAGTCTGTTGCTACCCAAGATTCTATATTGCTTTAGTTATTCTATAAAATATATAAATATTGTTAGAAAGAAATCATGTTAATAGTTTATTTCTTCCTAAAAATCATTTCGAATATTTTCTACATATTTCTACGGACTATTTTATTATTTAATCCTCGTCAGGTAAATAATATACCCAAAACCCATTTGTTATTGGGTATCATAAGCATTAAAAAAGCATTAAAATGTCAGCCAGTCTGCGTACCTTGACAACCAATTTTGCAAAATTAAACGTTCTTGTTGCCGGTCACCTTTTTCTTTCAGCTGACAGTCTGCCTCTTTTAATTTTATTTCTGCCTTTCTGTCGTTTCTGAAGCGTTGGTTAAATATTTCATAAAAATTCCACGCACAATTGCACATAGCTGTGGATTCTTGACAACGAAAAGAAAACCCAAATAGAATAAATCCCCAGTCAACCCTTGAAATGTCGCTTTTTACTCGTAAAACTAAATTAAAACCGAATTATTTCCAGAAAATGGCTATTATCAAGCGTTCAATGTCAACAGAAAATGTGTCACGGAAAATGAACTAAGCCTTATTGGGAAAGTCTTTTAAATTTTGGTAAATAAATAATAAAGTGCAAAAGCTTGGCTGTAAATCAAATGCTGGCTAACAATTTAAAAAAGAAAATGTAATAAAATGGTAAATGAATAAGCTGAACACAGATATGATAAACTAAGCTTGTTGTAAAATAAATGTTAATACATATGTTGGAATCCCTTTGTTTAACATGCCTTTGGCCATTTGTCAAGATTAAATTTCAAAATTAGAATGTGCAAGAATTTCTATTTGTGTCATAGACAAAGAATGTAAGTATTTTTAATTTTAGTCAAGACAAATGTTGGCTTACAGCCAATGAGTGAGAAAACCTTAAAAATAATAATAAATATTAAGAAAATAGTTTTCTGACTTGTGTCAGTATTTGAAAGGTGTTTATATACACATCCACTTAATAAGCTAAAATAATCATTGAGTTCATATGCTACCTTATTTTGCTTAAGGATTTATTGGTTTTAAGTCTTTTGCTTAGAATATCTGTATTTATTCACGGCAATTCTTTAACCATGTATTTTATTACCCCAGTTTGCGCACCCCGTCGGAGAATTTTTGTTAAAGTTATGGCCGACACATACTGGCAGTCATATAATTTTCATATTTTCATACATTGTTTAACTTGTTCCTTCGTCCTTTTCGTGGGCCGCAAACAATGTGTGTGCAAAACGTAAGTTTGCGTGCTTGGTGCATATAAATTAGTCGCTTATAATATTCTTTTGGCATTTTTCAAATTTCCAGTTCGGTATTTGCCGGCTCTGGCTGGTGAAAGAGTTCGTACGCCGTAAAGTATGCAGCTTACGTGCTCAAGGATTTCCCTTTTCCTCCTTCTTTGCATGGCATGAACGAACAGCAAAAAACAATTATTAACATATTAATAAATTTTAGCATATTTGAAAGGCCATAATTTAGTGTAATTCTAGATGCCCTCTGCTGGGCAACACCTGAGCGAAATTGGATAATCTAGACGAGCACGTAATTTACATTTTTTATGGCCTGGCCTTAAAGAGCTCTGACTGATTGTGGCCTTAAACAATGCCCAAAATTTCCGCAGTGATTAGCCAGATTATTGCTTTGTTAGCGCTAAACGACTTATCAGGTTCAAGTGCATTCGACGCGTTAGTCAACCGGTCTTTTGTTCGTTGTACCACTTGTGATTCTCTGTGAGAAATAAGCCCAATATGATCACTGATAGTCCCAAGAGAAGTAATCCGATTCCCGTAAACATTCCAATAGTCGCTACATTTAAGGCAAGCTATAGGAAATTGTATTTACTTTGGTTAGTTCCATCTTTAAACAGAAACACTTTAAACTTACCTTGAGTAAGCTTGTAAGGCCTTCATCTAATTCCGCATGAATTTTCATAGTAAAAAGGGGAGCATAGTGATCATAGGCCACATCCTTGAATAAGCTAGATAGGAAAAAATACAGCCAATACTAAAATACTTCTACCACATTACTAAAAAGTTGTTAAGTCAAGTATTAAATAATAATATTACTATTATTTAGATAGATAGATTATTTTGATAATACATTTCAATGAATTTCAAAATAATTAAAATACTTTTTAGGTCAAATAAGAAAATCTGTTGACTTTAAAAAATAAAACAAATTTATTTGTTAGAACTTTTAGTATCATTTGTAAAATTTGTTCACGAAATTGATTAAAGTTTTTTTCAACTGAAAATAACTTTAAGTTGACTTTTTAAGAGATATTTTTTTAAAGTTTATTTTCAAAGTTCCACTCTAGTTAAATCTAAAACTCACTCGATTGCCTCATCGCGCTCTACTCTCGTGCTAATCATGAGCTGGCCCCTCAGGCTCAATGGAATACCAAGAGTGGGTTCCATAATCACAAACATTCCGTGCTTGGATTCCTGGGGCTGCAGACCCGTGGTGTTCTCCCTGTACATTTCATCCGTGAGATAAAAGTGCGGATGCGACATGTAGAACGGACCATTGAAGGCGGGCGGTCCATAATCCAGGACTCCGTTGCGCGGACACTCGCGATTCTCGAGGCAAAAGCACTTGGTGTCCGGTGACAACTGGCCATTGTCTAGGGTGAGATTGGTGGACTCATAGCGCCACACGGCTATCCCATCGACAGTCAGGTTTTCCATGGGGAAAAGGTTCAGGTAACGCGCTGCATCGGGTAGAAAAATGGAGGTGGGCTGATTCCATTTCCTGTCCGGCGACCAGAGTTCCCCCGTGCTGCCATTGACCTTGCCACACTCGCCGGGATAATAACCAGTTGTATTTTGACCATTCCACAGGAGCAGATCTCCCATCCGGCTGAGATCTCCACGGCCAGTGTGGACCGTAAAGTTACCCTCAGCCGTCTTGGAGTTGTTCCTCTCGTAAAACCAGCCAAATGTATTGCTGTTAACGGGAAACAATGGCGAATGCAGCTGCTCCACAAAGTCCAGCAGATGGTCGTAGTAGCCGTCGAAGAGCCACTGACCAGCCGTGTGGGTCATGTGGGTGGAGCCGCCCTCGCGATTGAGGGCAAAGTTCATGACCTTGCGCACAATGCGGCGTAATCGGCGCGAATAGAAAGCGGCTGTCTAAAGCGGATAGCGGGATTAGCGGAGATTACCCGATGTGGTGACAGATATTCGCACAGAGACTTGGCACACTCAATAAAGATTTCCAAATAAACAGAATTGCTTCACAGTACCAAATAATATCTTGATACTTAAAAGGCAAGTCTTATAAGCAATTCTTAAAGCTTGAATTTAGCCACAAATAATTTTAAAATAAAGTACTTTTCATTATTCAAGTACTCACATTAAATGAATATTGCTTTTTTTCAACTGCTCTGTTTAAGGTATTTTTAAGGATATGTAAACATAACTTATAAAACCTTTTTTTCAGTGTTAGCGTATCGTAACCAATAATTTCTAGACAGACTTACCAATGATGGAAAATGCGGAGCCACAACTAAATCCTCCAGCGAGCCATTTGATTTTTCGGGGAGAAAGTGCCAGGTGCGCTTGCCAAAATAAGTCACCTCTTGCTGATCCCACTGCAAATCTTCCTTAACCTTGAACTCACTGAAAGTGTACGGACCCAGCTGCTCAAAGTTGGGCTTAACGCCCTCGGTGTTCAGATCCTCTGGATTAGTCCAGTTGAAGAGGTAGATTGTGCTGTACAGCGGCATTGGCGTGGTCACCCAGCGTTTGTATATGAAGGAATTGGGGGCCAAGGGCAAAATACTGCGAATCCATTGGCGAGACACAGCAGGCCAGGCTGAGGCCAAAAAAATCCCTACAGCCAGGATTAGTCCTCCCAAGGTGAACACCCAGATCTTTTGTTGGCGGACACTGCAGCAACTGCAACACATCGCTTCCCATCGATTTTTGCAACTGGTACGCCATTTACTTTACCGGTGATATTTATAGGCGAGCCCACTTTTGGAATTTATTAATGTCAAATCCTCTCATCATCGAGATTAGATTTCAAGAGCGGTATCTATAAAATTAACTGCTTATTCTTATATTTTTAATGTTGCTTTTAATTCTTTACTTGGAACACTCCCTGATAGGTAAATCGTTAAAAGCTCTTCAGGTTTATTGATAAGTTGATTAAAAATTTGTTAAGCTTGTAGATATGAGTGCCATTAATGTAAATTATTTTGCAATATAATTATTTGGTAGACTGTCAAAAAAAAAGTAGACAGTATCTGAATATCTTTTGATTTTTTAATTAATTAAGGGTCATCGACACAAGCTTTCTATACTACATAAGCCACCACAATCAACTTGACGTTTATTGGTAAGTTTATAAAAAATTTTGATTCTTTTGGATAAGAGCAAATAGTCAAAATTATTAATGTTTGGATATTCTTTATGGTTGTTTCCCGGAAATAACTAATAGCCAGTTTTGGTTAATAAGGCAAGTACCTAATAGCCAAAACAATCAAGTTTCTAAATCACATATACTAGTATTTCATTCAATATTATGCATTTATTTTTTTATAACACATTTAAATAATAAGTAAGTATTAGTTTATTGTCATTATATTCATTTAATATTTAGTATATTTAAAAAGTTAGAAAATACCGAAATTGTTATTTTAACACTTATATTTCACTAAAACAAAAAATGTCTACAGGTTATTATCACATGAAGTTTTTCTTACAAATCACACTGATGTGCTTGCTTTCTATGCAAAATGTTTAGACTAAATTACAATTTTGGGTCGACTTCATTGGCTTCTGTATCTGGTTCATTTGGCCTTTCCTCATTATCCTTCAGAGCTAATCTATCCGATTCAGATTGGCCATACCACTTCCTCTTAATGGTAAGGAGCAGACCAACGGCTATTAAAATGCAACCCAGACACAGTAATCCCACTCCAATATATCTGCCAATTGCAGGCAGACTGAGCGCAAACTGTAAATATAATTTAAATTAATAAATAAATTTATGTAATAATATTTTCCGAAACTTACCTTAAGTTCTGATGCTAGTGCTTCATCGATTTCCGCTCGACTGGCGGTGGTGAAAAGAGGTGCATAGAAACTAGGAAGGTCCTTCAGAATGCTATAGGTAGAAAAAAAAAAACAAAATTGTATTGAAACTATTTATGTTATGTTGAATATAAGTACTCACTCAATGACATCATCTGACTCTATGTACAAAGTAACCATCACATTGGCATTCACCTTCAAGGGCACGCCCAACTTACGGTTCATGATGATATAGAAATTGTTTTGATCGTAGTTGGGGTGGAAGCCGTTGATCGTGTTGCTATAGCTCTCATCGGCGTACATAAAATGATCCGCCGACAGGTACATGGGAACCCCCTCGGCACAAGGTCCCAAATCAGTTGCCCCAGTGGCAGGACAATTATCCGGCTGCCTATCCAAAGGACACCAACACTTCGCGTTCCCATTGATCTGACCATTGTCGAAGGTATTCGGTGTTATTTCATACTTCCATCCCTCGATGCCCTGGATCGTTTCGGTCTGGCCCGTAAACTCCAGATTTATGATGCGACAAGTGTCCGGGATGAAGATGGTCAAGGCCTTCTCCTTTGGCTCATCGGGCACGAACAGATCGGTGGTGCTGCCATTGAGACGTCCACAATCACCCTCGTACCATCCTGTGTGATTTTGGCCCTTCCAGTACTTGATTTCACCCATCTCCTTGATGTCACCCACTCCAGTGTGAACGGTGAAGGGTCCTTCGAAGTCCTTGGATCCGTTGCGATGGAGGAACCAGGCAAAGTGATCATCTTCGACGGTTGGAGCCAAAGGATTATTTAGGGTCATGGCGTAATGAAGGAACTCATCGTAGAAACTGTCGAAAAGCCATTCAGCTGCCGTGTGAGTCACGAAAAGATGTCCTCCATTCGCATTCAGAGCCTGGTTAAACATGATCTTCAGCAAGGCGGGGCTATTTCGCATTTGACTGGAAGCAGCCTTAAATAAATGGAATATTTTTTAATTTGCTTGATTAAAAATTTTTTGTTACAATTTATTTAGAAAACTGTTTCACTTACCAGCGAAGGTAAATGGGGGACAGTAATTAAATCCGTTTGCTTGCCACCGGACAGCTCTTCCTCCCAGAACCAAGTTCTCCGGGGGTTATAGGTCACCGTTCCATTATCGTGCCACTCGAGGTCCACTTTCTTTCTCTCCTCTCGATAGACATAGGGACCTAGTTGTTCGAAAGTGGGTTTCACTTTATAAGTCTGGACATCTGCGGCATTCGTCCAGTTCCAAAGATACATGTAGACATATACGGGAATGGGCAGCTCCTCCCATTTTTCAAAGGTCTTCGAAGTGGGCGTCAAGGGCAGGGCCTTTTAAATAAATCGTTTAGTACTCCTCATTTATTTTATTCGTTAACCCCCCTCACTCACCTTCATAACCATCGAGTCTATAAAGCTGGGTCCGCATATTATGGTCAAGAGTCCGCAGACCGCGAAAAGGGTTCCGAGTCCAAAGACCCAGACCTTTTGCTGGGTCACTCCACAGCAGCTGCAACACATGTTGAGGCGAGACAAAGGCTTCCAAGCGACTGCCCAGCGGTGAAATAGCACTAGTCTTTTTATTCATGCTCCACTTAATAGATTATCCACTAGTAAATAAAGTGGCGGGTAATCAGCATGCCCACTGTAATAACTTGCTTGGGCTTTTGTTTGCTCAACTGATAACGTGGGGTGATTGGGATTTAAGAGTATGTATTGGGCATTTAAGGCCTTGATTAGTGCAGAAGACCGCACCGAAATTCTTGTGGGTGTTGCCTTATCAGCCAGACTAACGGCAGTAGATTTTTGATACTGCCTAACTACAGCTATCGAAACCCTATTGTAACCCATGTCAGATCCCAGGTATAAGAAAGTGTAAGTGCTTTCTTCAATTTATAAGAAACTTATATATCTTGTAGCAATACCATAATATTTTAATTATTATTATTTTCTTAAATAATACAACCTATAATAATATTAAAGAGTACTTTCTGCTTCGCATAATAAAAGTACTCGGAACTAGTTGATTAAACTAAAAATGCGGTCAACTATTTCTGCCTTGAGTCTCGCCATCTTGTCGGTTATATAGGCTATATGTGTGTTTGGAATGCAATTTTATTGTCATGAATTATAAAATACCGTTTCCAAAGACGATAATCTAATCAGCCCTACTAAAATTCGATTAGTGCCATTATGCGAAATCATTTTAACTAATCAACCACCTGGTTTGCCAAATGTTCGTTTGTTGCCCCAATGTGATTAGCCACTTTTCGAGCTGTATTTTAACCACAAATGATGACTGTAGGTTAATTAATTATGACCAGTGCGTCACCGAAAACTATCGTGGGCTATTGAAA
Source organism: Drosophila subpulchrella (assembly GCF_014743375.2). Taxonomy (NCBI): domain Eukaryota; kingdom Metazoa; phylum Arthropoda; class Insecta; order Diptera; family Drosophilidae; genus Drosophila; species Drosophila subpulchrella. The sequence goes on along the minus strand of NC_050610.1, from coordinate 18,816,451 downwards.
ATGCCACAAACCATTTGGCTGTAAGCATTGCCAAATTAAATGGATGCTGCTGTTAAGGGAAGTAAAATCAACATAAACTAATTTAAACCGTAAGAAGCCATCTACTAAACACTTTTAAAGTGCACCTTAAACTTGACTATATTATATCAAATTATCCCTTAACTCCCGACTTAGTTCGGTAAACTTCCTCCAGCTTCTTCTTATGAATTAATTAGGCATCCCCTCAGCTTCTTAGGGTTGTAATAATTAGAATTACTTAGCCACAAAAGCAAGGCTTACTATCAGAATTGAATAGAATGGACTGGCTTCAGTTGATTTCCCCATTGCACTTCAATAAATACATAACCAGCAGACATTGCAAGATATCAAATACCTACTGGGGAAATGCCTTGTGAATGTGTATTATTAAGTGGTTTGCATGTGTGCATTCTATTTAACGGATTGAATATGGCTTAGACAATTCCTTGGCCAAAATTCGACTGGGTTCTAGAACCTGCTACTCTTGATATTTGATAAACCAACCACGTTAAATTCAGGTATCAAATTTAGTTTTTCGGTTAGTTTCAAAGCAATGTTCCCAAATACATATATAAACTCTGTTCATATTTAATTGTTGGTTGAGTTATAAATATAATACACATACACACATATATGAATATTGGATTTGCTATATAGGAAAAGTACGACGACTGCAGTTCAGAACATTTCAGCAACATCAGCATTTTTTAAGATCCACAAACATCGGGTAGACTTGTAGAAATACGCCATTTTTTGTCATCAGTTGAGGTAGCCATTTCAGTTTAGGCCTCGATGGAGCCCTCGGCTTCCAGTTGGGCCTTGCGGCTTGGCTGCAAAAGGATGATTAGTTATTAATTGTTTTAACAATATTTGAAAACGGTTTCTTGTACCTTCGGGTGCATCAGAATGAAAGGCAGCTCAGCACAGAGCTCACCGCCCAAGGCGCCCAAAAAGAGCTTGACCTTCACGGCATACGAGACAATTATGCCAAAGGCATCCCTGGCATCCTGACTGGCAATTCTGAAAAGAAAAATTAAAATATATTTAATATTTTGTTATATTTTCAAATAAGTTATACAAATATTTGACTTATATTAATCATGGATGTTTTAATAAAACTAGAATGGTTTTTGAATATGTCATAGTTTTTAAAATTATAACTAGTTTTACCAAATAATAATAATATTATTAAAAATCTTACTAGAAAAATGCTGATATGTTATATTATTAATTTTATATTGCCATGCTTTAAGAAAAAGTAAGAAATGAATAAATGAATTCGTTTTACTTCTGAGAATGTAATATGTTGTTTTAGACACCTAAAATAATTTTAAAACCGTGGTGTATTGTGTGGCACCCCCGACATAATTGCATTTCTTTAAATTAATATAAATTCAGTAAAAAAATTATCTAATTTAAAGAATACAAATGGCTTAAAAATGGAATCTTTAGATTTTTAAATGTTGGTTATCTGTAGAAACTATGATTGTAAGATTTTAAAAAAATTTTAAGGGATAATTTTGATTGAAAAGCTGCATTCTTAAACTTAATAGTATTGAAAATAATAATAATATTATTTTAGAAGTAATAATAATATTAACGTTTAACTACTCACAGTGTGGTTGAGGCCAGAGCAGTATCCTTGCGCTTGATATCCCCCTCGACGGCGATGCCCGCACGGTCGCAATTGGCCACCAGGGTGGGCACCAGGTACATGACCTTCTGCAGACTGGAACCCGGGTTCAACGGACATCCCTCGCTCGTCTCCATGAAGGCGATCGTGTTGCGGAACTGGCCATTCTGGAAGAGCACCACATCGACGCCCTGCTGCACCATGGCCTTGACCTTCTTGACCACCTTGTTCGAGTTGTTGCGCACGCAGATGTTCACCGAGATCTTCTCGCCGTGATGGTACAGCTGCTTGTCGAGGGTCACCTCCAGTTCGAGTTCCCCGGGCGACAGGAGGAAGTCCTTGCGGACGACGGTGCAGGGCTGGATGCCCTGTTTGGTGGGTGCGTACTGCACCTTGCGGATGCCCAAATTGATGGTGCTCCTGCGATGCGACCGATCGCAGTCACTGTCACCGGTGAAGATCTTCACAAAGTACTGCACTCCGCACGGCTGACTCTCGTCACTGGCCTTCTGCTGGAGGACCACCGAGGCCGGCGAACTGGGTGGCATTTGCATCACAAAGGGATAGGCATTGGAGCCCAGTTTCTTCAGCAGGCGCTCCTGCATTTTGGTCAGCTGGATGTCCTGCTTCTGGGGCGGGCACACCTGCTGCGAGACCAGGGTCAGCTCCTTTTGGAACCTCAGGCCGATCATCTCGTCATCCTCGCGACCGTAGCGGAAATTGCAGACCAACTGCACGAATATCTTGCGGTTCTGGCGCACATACTCATCGTCCAGCACCACGATTCCATCTGCAAAGGGACGCTAATTAATCGGTGATTACAGAGACGATGGACCTGCCACGTGGTTTGCCGGGTCACGTAACTAATAAGCCTGGTTTGCCGTTAATACAGCCGCCTTGCATAGCATTAATTAGACGAGAATTTAATTATGCACAAGAGGGCATTTTTGCTGTCAGGAAAATCACAGTTCAATGTGAAAATTACAATAAATGCTGACTATATGAAAGGTAATTATAAATGATTCTTAGGTTTCATCAATAAATGTTCGACAAGTTTTAGTTTAGGTAAAAAAAAGGAGATAAATGCTGCATATTGAATTCAAAACTTTGTATTTAAAATTTGAATTAAATACAAAACATATTGAATTGCATGATTTAATTAAAAGTCTTTTAATCAAGGTAAAATACAGTCAATACGATGTTATTCAATACATTTTACGTCATTAAAAAAGACTTTTAATTAAACAAAATTTAAAAATCTTTAAATTTATTTTATCTGTTTATTTTGATATTTCCATATATAAAATAATGAAAAGCCGCAAGGTACGAACTTACTTAGCGAAAAATATTTAATTTAAATATAAAACGTTCTTTATCAGTGTACCAAAAAATGAAGGTAAATTTATGTTGTATATGGTCTTGTTTAATTTATCCATAGACCACCGAATTAATTCATGTACCCGAACTTTAACGCTGTTACTTGTATTATGTAAATTATGGTTTTCTTGAAATCCCATTTTTGTATCCTTTATTTCTGTGATACCTACCAATGGGCTCCACTTGCGTCACGGAATCCACAAATTCACGCCTGTTCATGTAGAGCGTGATCATGTTGTTCGGGGAACATTTCTTAAACACCTTGAAGTTGACCACCATCTTGAAGCTGTTATTCGAAAGTTTCTCCGGATGAATAGTTAGTAATTTAAGTGAATTTCACGTTTCGCGCTCGTTTGTTTCGGGATACGCCGCGTTGCGTGGTCCGCTTGACTATTAATTAGCGCTCATTGGCAATCCGGCATTTATACCTGGCATTGTGCCACCTGTCGCCCCTGTAAATTCAATTAGCAGCGCGGCAGAAATTCAGCAGTTCTGCGGCAGGAAACTAGTACGGCTTCCGCAACCTTGCTGCGCAGTGTCTTTGATATTGACATTGCAGCCGCCGGGCGAAATCGATGGCTTGAACATTAAATAATGCGGGCACAACACGGCGTATTAGCAATGCAGAAATAGCCAGCTAAATCGATACAGTCTGCGTATTTTGGTTTGTCGTCTTCCCCCCAGAATGACGTATTTATACACAAATATTACGTGCTGTCCGCTCTATCTGCCCTGTTTACGTAATGCTTTTTAATTTAATTGAGGCTTTTACAGTCCTCTGCTAAGTACTGATAAGCAGGTTGCTTTTATGGTTATAGAGGGTTTACTTAAATGTTAAATAATTGTGGAATTCCAAAAAATAATGTTGTGTAATTGCAGCCTTTTTGTGCATATTCTTTTTTTAATTAAAGGTAATTGAGGCAATAAAGTGAAATATAAATAAATTAGTATAAAGTGAATTGACACGACAAAAAGGTTTTAACCTATTAAAATACATTTTTGGTTTATTTATTTTACCAACTGATAAGTATACATTTCTTACAACTCCCTCAAACAGAATATTTATACCAATTTATTATTAATAAAGCTACTTTTTAGCATTATCATTTAACTGAAACAAGAAGTATACAATTTAAGTTCCTAATTGCTAGTACTGAATCGTCCACCCTTGAGTTGGGACACTTTGAGTAAATAATAAGGCATAAGCTCTTAAAGTTTACCAGCAACTGTCACTTGAGGAACCTGCACATTCAATTATGTAAAAATATTCCGTGCAAAGCTCCTAACACCCTCACCATTTGGTCATTTCCATTTTATGCAATGAAATCACATTAGCATAAAGTAGGCTACTTAACAAAGTCAATGAACGTAATTATTATACTCCTGACATTAAAAATATGAACAAAGTTGTGTGAAATATATTGTCCTTTATTGTGTGGTTTGGGACCGGGACAGTGTGGAAAGTGGGCTGGGGTTTTCCCCAACTAGATTCGCATACATTCGTGTGTGGAAAAGTGGGGGAAAGTGGCGGCGGACAGTCGCCAAGGGTCCAACAAAACCGACAATGAGGCCCTTAATAATAGCAAAACTTTTGCACTCACGACGTGTGGGCCAGCAGGAAAATGGCGCTGGTTATGGGCTTGTCTCTCATTTAAATACATTACAAGTGAACTTTCCAAGAGGCGTGGTTGCGGAATCGTCCAGGGGTCTTGGCAATATGTTGTAAAATGCGCTGGTAAGGGGAAATTAAATTCAATTAAATCTGTGCCTCAAGTTTTAATAAGAAATCCCAACCGATTTATTTCGGATTTCTTTCTCCCAAGGGTATTTAAATCTTCCATAAAGGTGTCTAAAAGTATTCAGCATAAAAAAATGTAGTCTTTTAATCTAAAATATACTGTTGCATACTTTTAGACACATTTATAAACGATTTTATACCTCATATAATTTCAAAGCATCAAGCAAATACTTATCAAGTGTTTCAGAGTTTATGAGTGTCTGTTAGTGGTAAATGCTCCCACTATCTCAAGTCATTGTGTGGTCTGTGGAAACATCCTCCATATGTCTGTCTATGACCAAGCAACTCGATTGCTGGCGACCGCAAAACGCAGGCTCTATTATTTAAGCCCAATTGTGCCAGATGCGTTTGGTATTAACCCATTTTCGAGAGCACCTCTTCAGACACCCATAATATCCCAGTTCCCTTCTCTTAAAGCCGCTTCCATTTAAACAGCAACGGAAGCAGTTTGCAACTGTTCTCCTCTTTCGGTCCACTCGAGAGCTAATTTGGGCAATTCAATTGCCTGACCAAGGCGAGACAAAGTCGTCGGCCAAATTGCATTGCACAATCAGCGCAATCGCCACGGTCCGAACTGCGGAGTCTGGCCAAGAGCCCAGAACAGGCATAGAAGGCAGTGCAATTGTCGTTTGGCCAAATCGACGGCGAACTGGAGCCTGAGTTTTAGCCAGAAAACCGAAAGAAAATACTCAATTTTTAAATAAACATTGGATTGATTATATTATATAAAGAAATTTATTAATGTTTTTTTATTATTCCAGATGTAAGGGCAGTCAAAATCACTTTTGAGGATTCTGTAAGTATTATAAATTCAATTTTGTGAAAAACATAAAAGATATTTTAGTTTAAAATATTAAAATACATACTTTTTACTAACATTTTTTTCAATTTTAGAATATATTTCTTATACATTTTAAAAAAATAAGGGGAAGGTTCTTGTCTATCTAAAACAAATATATAAACTTAACCAAAAATGTTTGTTTTTTAGATTATGAATACTTTTCGAATATCAAATAATATTATCAAATAAAAACAATAATCGATTACAGTCAAAATACAAAAGTCTAAATTTTTTTCTGTGCCGCATTTAAGAAGGGGAAGCCACTTTCAGGTGGCAACTTGGCCCGAACCGAAGCACCTTGATGCATGGCCGACATCTGCCATTGAAACGTGCGCTCGGGCAGCCACAAAGTTTTAGGCCAGAAGTCGGGCGGTGGGCTACCTACATCCACTCATCAGCCTGATCAGGGCCAATAGCTCGGAAAATTGCAGCGAACCCGAAATTGTTGTCTTATGAAAAGTAAAAGCAAACAAAATTGGCGCCCAGCCTTGGCGCGAGTTGCTGCCATTTCCAGTTACCATTAGCCGGAGGAAGGACATGTCGCACCCTCTGCACAAATCCACAAAAAAATAGAACGAATAAGAAACATTATAGACGAGTGCCTCGACTATCAGATACCCATTACTGTGTTTTAAAATTTCAAATAATATAAAATTCAAGGGCATTTCTTATAGCGCGGCACACAGTTAGTTAATTACAAAAAGTAACAAGGCGATTAGTACGGTTCTCAGCATTTGGATGGGTATTGATCAATAAAATATTTTTAAAATAACACTGAAAGAAATTTTCAAAAATATGGGCGTTTCTGGTCGTAACCAAACTTGCGCTGCTTAAGAACCCCTAGATCCTGTATGCTTAATGTTTTCAAACTTTTAAAGATTCCGAGTTTATATGGACAGACAGACGGCTGGATTGACTCGGTTTCTTTTACCTATACTTTCTATACTTTCCGAAGAATATAATATACCCTTGTACTCTACGAGTAAAGGGTAATAAAACTAGAGAAATATACAGGTCCTGTGCTGCATGAGCGGACTTGGCAGCGATGTCGTCGCCGTCTGACGATGTGCAAACTGGCGAAGTGACAGCAAATGGCGCGGAAACAGTGTGTGCGCCAACTAATCGTGGGTGAAGAAGTCTTTGTATATAGGGGCATATCCGTATATACATATGGATATGGGGTCGGTACACACAATCCCAGGACAGGTGACTGTTGTTGTTGACGCCAGTCGATTTCAGGTGCACTGCCAGCGGGGTTTCATGATGGAACATCCTGATTGCTTTGACATCTGCATCGGCGATGGGTTTTAAACTAATAATTTATCCGGCGGATGCCAATGCTTGATTTAATTGAGGAAACCAGGAGAAATGTTGTTAGTAATAATACACGGACTCAAAGTTAGCTAATGATATTTGAAACTTTTTGCCATTTTCCGACATGAATTTAAATTAATTTAAACTGAAATTAATACTTTATCATAAGCTTTTTGAATAAAGGCTTTGAAATGAACATTTCTAGGCGTTTTGACTGATGGCAATATAACATATTTTACCTTTAAATGTATTTTATCTAACTGGCTTTAATTAAAAAAAATTTCAGGCTGATTAAGATGTTTTATAATTGTCTACTCTGCAGAAAATGTTTTTTAAATATCCTATTCGTTATAAAAAATTTTTACTTTTGGTTAGACTCTAAACTGTGAAATATTTAACTTAAAGGGTTATATTTATGTAGAGTCCAGAGGTACAAAAATCAAATCCTTACAAACACGATAATTCTACATATAATTGCAATTCTGTTTAAAATAGTATATTAAGTATAAACAGGACATGACACTAAAAGGAAATAATACACTACAATTTGGGAATACCAAAAGCAACTGCACCCCGAGGTCCTTCAATCGACTGGATATTATGTGAAATTTCATCTTCCAATATTTCAAACCAAAATAAACAACACATTGGTAAGAATTTGGAGTGCTCCGTATGCAAAGAAAATGAACGGAAAATGCTAGAGGTTCCTTTCCAGCGGGCCAATTCGTTCCGAATGCACGTGTCATAAGCTCTGCTGTTGGCGTTGTCCGAAAAATACCACTATTGCCGGCTAATTTCCCAGGTGCATGCTTGCTTGTTAAATTGATGTATAGCAGGTATAGCATATAGCAGCAGCAGGCCAAGTCCGAGCCCAAGTCGGTGTCAGGGGCGTGCGGTGAGGGGGGGGGGCCAAAGTGGCAGGCCATGTGGCAAAAAAGGGGGCTGAATGGGGGGCGACAGCAGGGCGGCAGCAGCATAGCTGAAAATATTGTGAAAACGACATTGGCCTCCGTTCACAACAATGGCTGCAACGGAGGCACCTGTACAGGTCCCTCTCCACCCGCAGAACCCCACATCCTCACTCCGACCATCCTCGTCCGGTATTTGCGGTCGGGTTTTTGACACAAATTTTGCCGATGACATGTTCAATACACAAAGCTGCGTGCTTAAGTTCGCTCATCCGTATTGTTGTACCATGGACCTGGAGCCCCGACTACATGTAGTCCTCAATATTTGCAGCCAGCACGTGTTTAGGGTTGCCACAGCGACGTTGTACGCTGTGTGCGACTGGTTGTGGGTTGCCCACTTGGGAACTTTTAAGCCGTGACTATTTTTTCAGGTCAACAAAAGGGAAATGTTTTATTAAATTTAAAATTCATGTTTTAAAATTACTCATTAATTTTTTTGTAAGTTATAAAAATAATCAATTAAATTGATTTTTTTTTTATAATTTAAATTTAAATTTTAACCAGAATGCATTCAACAATTATTGGATGTTTTGTTATTACTTTTCTTAAACATATGCCTAAAGGAAAATCCAAAATGTTTTACTATTTTAGTTGATATTAAGGTGTTATATTTTTTGGTTTATATGTATACCTGGCAACACTGTTTTAACTCCTGTGTGTACAGGGCTTCACTTCATTTATCACTGCGACAAAAAGAATGGAAAAACTACACGGCGGAAAAGCCACCATTTTCAGTTCTGGCTTCTCGCTTTAAAGTACCTTGGTCGGCTTAAATTTGCATTTCAGTCTGTCAGCGGGTGTCAAATAAATTTGACAATATCTACATTTTTCCTGTGCCTACTTCCGTAAGCCACATTATCCTATTAGGGGATTTAATGGAGTCACACACGCGCGCAACTTTGTCTCATCATAAATCTGAGAAGCCGGCACAGCGGGTAATTCTCTGTGGAGCGTAAAAAATGGCAGAGGATGGAAAGGCAGGAGGGCCGGGTATTGTTTGATATATTTACCTCATATTGGATATTTATGCCTTTCACTTACCAGTTACCGTATGGATTTATGCCGCAACGATTATGGCCAATGGCCAAAGTTGCCACAAACAGGCAACTTCACCGAAAAACCCTCAAATTAGCCGAAAGCTTAAGGAGTGGCCGGGCAAATGCGTGTGGCATTTAAATTATTTTATCTGCACCGCAAAAATTTATGAATTTCACAAAAGTTTGTAATAACACCCAAGGGACCGCTTTTGGCCGCTCTGCCAGTGAAAATATATCGTCGACCATTTGGCAAACAAACTGCAAGTAAGTTGCCTCGTTGAGATATTCAAAAGTGGACGTCTCGTTTCATCAATGTTCTTTGGGGTTTTCCCGAAGTGAATTTCGCTTAATTTGGTTTTGGGAAAAATGTGCGATTTCTCTGACTGAAAAAGTTTTGCTTCAACCTCAATGGAAATCAACCGGCAATAAATCTTGGAATAACTTTCACCAAAGTCGGCTTTAAGTTTGCCCACTTGAGACGATTTAATTGGTTGCGCTTCTAGTCTCCTTTAACCCTCTTTTAACCCTCCCAGTGCCTTAGCCCCCGAATAGGTCTCGGGTCTGTCACAATCTATCCGGCAATTCTTTTCCCATTCGTTTTGGTGCGCATAGTTTTGCATCTGGTACATACCGCAAGCATTTTTTTTTCGATTTTGAATGTAGTTTGTATGTCCTGGAGAGCACATACACTGGTAGAAAATATTGTTATCCTTGTTCAAAAATTTTAAGAAAACGTATTTTAGATCTCAACAAATAATGTTAGAATTTTAGATGTTTTGAGATGGTATTTAATATTTAAGGATAATTTAAGGTAATTTGGTTCAGGGACACCTTTTTCTAAATGAAAAATTTTGTTACAGCTTAGTTTTGTTACCAATATTTAAAGACTCGACCAACGGCCTCTTAATATTTCAAAAATTTTAGATAAATTCGTATCAAGAAAAATATTATAAAATAAGTCCATTTGTTTCCTCTGCATCACAGCAGCAGTTCAGAAATAATAAAATTCATGTTCGGACATTTCTCAGCAGGCTTGTCACACGTGTCGAAGCGTTGCAGAAATCACGGAGCCCCCCGGCTCCTTTTCTCCTTTTTTATGATGAGCCCCCGTGGACAATTCAAATTGTTCATTTGCACTCCGTATATGTATGGACCATATTCAGATGGCCTGCTCTTTCTTCTCTGCTGTCAGAGGTTAAAGCCTAATGGTTTTTCCTTTGAAACTTTGGCAAATGCTTTGAGAAGCAATTAGTACTGACAAATGCGTGCCTTGACATTGCTCGAACTGAAGACATCGCCTGTCATTGCGTTTAAACGATTTGTCATGACAGAAAGACGAAGCGTTTAATAGTTGGACAAAATGATGATTGATGGGCGTTCGAAGCAAAAGACTATTCAATAAATTATTAAAACTGATTCAATTGGAATTACAGGGCTTATTTACTTTTTAAAAATTCCCAAGTTAAGCTGTTAAACGGTTGATTGGTATTTATTCCTCACGTAGCCAAAATGAAGGTACTCTTACTTAAAAATTCAACATTTGCTTATTAATATTTTATAAGGTTGTATTTTATTTTGCTTTTAAAGAGCTTACAAAAGTGTTTCAGCATGCTTAAATGAAAGTTGGTAAGTAATACCATTTCCTTAAGCTGTAGCATATATATAGCATAATTTTATTTTTCCTGCAGAAGTTGTACAACAATTTTAAGCATGATTAAACTCAGCTTGGCATCTATAAAGATTCCAGAATATATTTAGCCATGCTGATCATCACATCAGGCACATAAAAGCCCGCTACCAATGAGCTAGTTAACCTGGCTGAAATTTAATTTAATTTCGACATTTTTCCGCACTCAACGTAAGTAAACCAATAAAGGCAAAGGAGCGGCCTGAGACAGAGGAAGGATCTGAGGGTCCTGCCGCTGCAGCACTGCACCAAAGTTGAGTAAGCTGACTGATTAAATTTACACATCGAACCGCAACTGTTGCACACTGGCATACGAAAAAGTAATAAAAAGCAGTGAGTTGGGGCCAATTTTATATCCCCAACAGCGGCGGAGGAACAAAGCTGAGGAAGTGGAAGTCGCAGCTTCTGTGCATTAAAGTAGGAAATCAATTGATGGTTGCCGAGCAGATGGGAGCCCTTTTTTCCTTTGCCAATTGCTTGTAAGTGGGTGGGCTGTAAAAGTTTTTATAACCGGACTGAGTGCACGCTGCGTATGAGCAACGCCAGCTGCTCGACATCGAGGGTCCCTTGATGCATCGAATTAGGGAAAAGATGGGGGCAAAAAATAGTCAAATTTCATATCCTCCGATCGAATATCTCCAGTGGCAATTTAGGATTTTTCCTTGGCCCATCAGGGGGCGGGATCGCTCACTTCAAATGTTAATCAGAACCGGACAGGCTGGGCCCTTCTTCCTTCCGGATGTGTCAAGTGTAGCAATATTGATGTGCAATCTCGAGAGCTGCAACCGCACTGCTCAATTTGCATGCGCCTGGGCCCTCGACTGCTGTGCACTTTGAAATGCATTTTCAATGCTCCGGCCGCACTTTCCACTCGGCCCGCCAGTGGATTGGAGGGCCCTTGCCAACTCCATGCATAAATTCAAATGTTTTTCCGACCAACAAATGGCAACCGGACCCGGCCTGGACATTGTCTCAAAGATATATGAATCGGCAAACAAATGGTTAGCAATTTTTCACAGCGCCACATTATGCATCGAGTGGGCTGCGATCAATAAGCCTGGCTTGAATAATGGATACACCACATACTGTACATACTGAATCGATTTAAATAGTTTTAAATTTAATTATAATGGCGGGACAAATAGAGCTTACACCCAATGGCTTTATTTTTTCAATAGATTGGGAATAAATGAAATTGAAAAATCATTTTAATATAAAGATATTCGTATATAAAAAAATAAGTAATCCTTATTAAGTCATCCAAACATATATAAAAGTCAAGATTAACTTTTTTATGAAACCTTTTTATATTTTATTTTGTCTTGTTTTGTTTTTTTACACCACTGTAATGAGCAAACATTATTTTTGCCAAAATGTTTTGAAATTTCTGCTAGTTTTAAGTCATTTCTATAATGCATATTGATTTTTATCCAGAAGCACCATATTTACATAGCCTTACAGCACGTACTGTGTAAATGTGGTTAGTCAAAAAGCATACCAAATTAATCGACATTACTTTCACTTCAATTACTTTTAAAAGGATCGACTGTCCCAGTGTCCCTTCGCTAACCAACCTCGGTGAGCTAAATCCAAGCGAACTGATGCAATCAGCAACAATAGCAATCCGAGTGCCGTATTCCAGCCACCGCGGAAACGGAAGCAATTTTCATTTGCGTTGAGTTTGGTTTTAGCCTGGTGTCGTCCTTGCGGTCGCTTAGGAAACGCTCCTCGGTCTCGGCGGAAAAGCTAGGGCACGGAAAATGGGAGGGTCGTCGGAAAAGCCAGCACATGCTCGGCGACATGTTACCAACATAATTTCAGATGCCACACAATGGGATAAGATAGATGGGGTGGCGCCGGGCCAAGAACGGAAAACCGCAAATGATGCAAGTGTGCAGTGCAGTAAATGTGAATTTTTATTAAATAAATTGCTCGCAGGAAGACCTTACCATTTCTGCGGATTCCATTTTGGTTTCAAGAATAACACGTATCTCCTTTTGGTTTCATAAACAGTCACACTTTATTATGGATTACGGTTATTGCTGTGTAAAATAAATACAATTCTTCGACTTAAGAATACGTGAAAATGCCAAGTTCTGTTATTGATTCGAGGGGAGAACCGAAAATCGTTTGGGCTTCTAGTTGGGTTTCATTCAAATGATTGCTGACCTCTGATCACTTGAGTTGAATTTGGGTTCAGAACGATATATCTCGTTGACATGCCTTACTAGCTAGGTCTATATAGTTTTTTATGTGTCTGGGAAATCTATGCCTCTAACTACGTGCTATATTAATGTTTACGTTTAAATTCTCAAACAGCGGCTGCTCAATTTTGAATCGCATTGGCCAAATATACAAGTTTTTTTTTATTCATTTTCCATTCACTTACATATAATACACTCAGTTTTTATGGTTCGCTTGCCTTAATAGTTATGTACAGAATACGCTCGGTTTTATCACATTTGAAATGTGTCGAAATGAATCGTGGTTAGTGTTTTATCTTAATTTAGACCAATTTTGTATATACAGATGCGCATATAAAAAAAGAAACATGAAACTTAAGTTACAAGTATCTTAGTGAAACACTGGTGAAGTTCGTTAATTGTGAAAATGGCAGTATGGAATAACCCCGTTGGGGAAATGGCCAGGCCCAATTTGATGATGATCGTCTGGAGTCTGGAGTCGGGAGTGATTAATGAACTTAATTGCGAACTCAAATCCTAATTACTGCACTTCGATGTGACCCCGCATGGCCATTAATTATACGCCCCGTCGTCCTGTGGCAGTGCAAAACTGCAAATCCAACTCTCCCGCGGCTTACGTCGGTGTCGTGCCAACTGTTTGCTGGGCAAACTTGATGGCCGACGAGGACGACGCGGTGGCTCCACTTGGGCCCCTGGGTCAGTTGACGCTGACCAGCGGCTCCAGCGTGCTGCTCAGATGCACCAGCTGCTGTTGCACCTCCCGCAGGCTGCTGAAACTGCCCTCCATCTGATGGGTGTGGTGGTGCGGTGGTGGCGGCGGTGGTGGCAGCACCACAACCACAGCCTCGGCGGGAGTGGGCATGGGCATGGGCATGGGGGGCATGGGGGATGGTGCTCCCGGCGGAATAACAGTCGCCGCCGCGGCCACCGCTGCCAGGGTTGTAGCCGAGCTCGGCGAATGCGACACACTGTACATCAGACTGCCCATATTGGGATGGGGATTGGGATGCGGATGAGCCGGCGGTGGCATCAGCTCGTCAATTGTGCAGACGCGATCGTCGACGGGAAAGGTGAAGTTGATTTCCTTGCCCTTGTCCTCGGAGACTCCGTGGACGGGCGTGCTGCCGTTGGCAGGACTCGAACTCAGGCCCAGTCCATTGGTTTTCATCCCATTTCCTGCCGCCCCCGCCGCCGGGGAGGTGGCCAGGGTCAGCGTGGTCGTCGTGGTGGGCGAACTGCCATTGCCCAACGTTGTAATCGTGGTCGCCTCCAGATTCTTTTCCAGGCACTTGCTCTCGCCTGGGGAAGACAGCAGAAAAATGGAGAAGAAATGAGAGCCAGCTATACAATTCGTGGCGGTTCCAAATGGGATACACTTTAAAAATTCGGTTCACACATAAAAAAAAACTTAATTGTTATTAATTAATGGTGAAGGGTCGATAGGATTATAAATAAATACTTAAATTTTGTTCTTAAAACATTAAGAAGGCACTTTCAAATTTTTTTTGTATAACTTAAGGGATAAAGAAATTTTTAATTATGATTCTTTAATTATATTCTTAATTGTTTTAATATTATAATTGAGCTGATAAATGTTTCTTTACAGTATACATATTTATTTTCCTAATTAACAAAATATAATACGTCATTACAATCGCAAAGGGCTTTTAAAAATTGTATAAATGTGTGACAACTTAAAAATTCTTTTAATTTTCATTACGTCAACAATATAAGAATTTCTATTTATTATTATTAAACGATTTAAAATTAACAATTCTATTATTTGTTTTGAAGTAATAATTTCTACAATTTTTAAAATATATTTTTAAAACTTAAAAAATGGTCGACAGAATAATCGAGAAGAGTTTAAATAGGTTCAGAAAGAAGTGAATACTTTTGTAATACTTGTTTCCCTTTTTTAGAACGTATAAAGAATTTATGCTAAGCAACTCGGTTATTTATTTGTAATGGAATCAATATTTTTTAAAATCAAGTTTAATTTGAATAAAATATTTCTTATAGTGCCGGGTTGCAAACTAGGGCACCGAACGGCTTCTCAATTCCAAGAACTCCTTTTGGGAGTGTGGGAAATGGTAGCAGTTTTTGCCTGCTGTCAGCTGAAAAATTTCTGCTTGTTTTTTCTGGCCCAGCTTTCTCTGGCCCGTTTATCGTGGGAATCGAATTTTTGTGTGCGGCAAAAAGTTTCCGTTGTGGCCGGGCGACAGCCTCTAAGGCCATTTTATTGTTTGTGCAGAAATGCTACAATTGCGTAAATTCAGAAGTTTCCCTTTGTTTTCTTTTAGCTGGCCCTCAGGCTTTTTTGTTCCCAATTTTTTTTGCTGGTGAGGTTTCCCTTGAGTGCGTTCTGCTGAATGGCGGATGCCCCAGGGCCAATTCCAGGTGAGCACAAACATTAACGCCGCCCAACAGCAACGGAAGTTGGTCAGTGTGAAATTTATTTATACCCCAATTGAGTGGGGAACGGGACAACTGGGGGCCCGGCATAATGAAGCACGTTTGTGTAATTAATTAAGAGCGGCGACTTGTTCCTTTTTTAATTTGGTGAATCATGCGCGTGCTTTAGTATCCGGCACATAAATTTCAGGATGTCTTTTGGTCCGCCTGCCGTACTTCATCGCCTGCACTTGGCAAATTGCCCGGAGTTCGGGACTTCAGGTGCCTCACCTCTCCCGAACTGCAATTAAATTTAAATTCAGGTACTAATCTGTACTTACTGCCACTCAGATGATCCTCCCTCGTGTAGTAACGAGCCCGATTTTTCGAAAAGCAGGCAACCAAGGACAGTATAATGACAGCAATTAGCACAAAAATGATGCCACCCAGAATAGCCAGAGTGTTGAGACCGCCTGTCGGTTCATTAAGAGAGATTAAAGTTTTAAAGTAGTTACAGTGCTCTGGCTTAAGTTTTAGTAAATGGAAAGAAACAAAACATTTATGCATGTTTAAACAAAATGTACCGGACTTTAACTATACAAATAAATAAAATAAAACTTAATACAGCTGTACTTTTCATGAACATTGAGTTTCAAGTCCATCATTTATCTAATAGTTCATTATTCAGTGTATTCCTTAAGTATGAGCAGCTACTTCTTCATCAATTGAATTTAATGCAATTTTGCCACAATTTACTGTTTGAATCTTAATGCAACTGTAGAATGGAGTTGCAAGTCAATCAATCTACTCTGAGATAATTGTTAATGGTGTTTTCCTTAGGTATGGACTTATAATTTTCTATTGCTTGAATTTAATACTATATAATCACTATGTATGTACTGCATTAACATAGTTTGCAGGGATCCCTTACCGTGCTCAAGAAAGTTATATGAAGTGCTGGCGGCATTCTGCTCCTCGTCGTCCATGAAAGTCAGGCACGTGTGCAGTCCGTTGATGTCCAGATTATTTATTTCTGCACCTCGCAGGCTCTTGGGTAAAAAGCAAATGGGATACGTATCCCATTTCCACTGCAGCTGCATGGGGAAAAAACAGAGAAAAGGGGGAAAACCGAAAGTGAATCAACCCATGGACGTGTTTTCGTAAGGCATCATCAATCAGCGACGGCTTTGAAAACTAATTGAAATTGAATTTTCGCCGCCGACGGCGTTTATTTTGCCTGCAAGTGAAATTCCACTTACTTGGCGCACGACATTTATTAATTTCCCCATGTGACACTCGTCGCATATCAAAGGATTGTTGTCGAGTCGCACATTGCGTATGCCCTGGATCCTTAGGGCCGTGTCCTCGCTGATGCCTTGTAATTGATTCCGGGATAAATCCAAAAACTGTTGGCAGACCGAAAACGGGGCCAGGAAAATGGCCAGAAAAGTTCAATTAAAAGTGCATTACAAATGGATGGATGGTGGGGGAAAGGGACGGTGGTTGGTTGGGAAACAAAAGTTTAATTTTAATTGGAAAACTCTGCTGGTTAAATGACAATTAGCTTAGGAATACGTATGCCAACACTCAGAAATAAAAGATTAAAGGGGCTTATGAATTGAAAAATGCAGTGGTAGTTTAATGCTTGAGCCTAAATATTGTACACAAATTCTGAAAAATAAAATTCCTTTTATTTTCAAATCATTTAATAAAAAATGTATTTATTAGGAAACCACTAATTTACTTGGTTATCTAAATAAAATCTCCTTTACATATATAATTGCTCCAAAATAGCAAAGCCATATTTTTTGACTGTGTAGAACGACAATTAGCTTATGAAGACATATGCCAACACTCAAAAATAAAATATTAAAGCTATTTATGAATAGAAAAAAAGTCAAATTAATTTTATACCAATTTAATAAGTATTTTTAAAAAGTATTTGAAAATGATTTAGATGCCAATATATTTGGTTTCTTCCACAAAATACCTTTTTAGTTCTTAATAACTCAATTTAAGTAAGCCCATGTTTTTGATGGTGTAGAAAACTCAAAGAACCAAGCAAAACAATTTGGTAATTTTTGCCGAGCCACAATAACAAGACCCAAATGGCTTGAGTGAAGTGTATACACAATTAAATTCAATTAAAATGAAAGGCTTAATGGCTATAAAATGATTGTTGTTGCCATTCTGGTTGATGGTGCTGCTGCCGCTTCTGCTTTTGTTGCTGCCCAATAAATTTGCCATAGTCAACGGCAACAATAACAGCAAATTCGATGGCAGGACTGTGGCAACAAAGGATCCCCAGCACGGCACCGAAAACAATCCGCAAGAAGAGTGCAAGGACACCAGTTTGGGGGGGATATACATCGTATATAAGGGATATAGAAGAGGGGCTGACTGACGTGAGGCACGTACAAAAACCGGGGTGACACACAGACGAACGGACCGGAGGAACGTGAATCCCTCTGGCTGGAAAACGAAATAAAGCCACGGCTTTGGTCTGTTGTCAGAAATGTATAAACAAAAACGGCAAACGCTAACGAAAACTGCAAATATCTCTTCCGCCACCCTCAATTGCAGTAATGGTACCTGGGCTCTGGAGTTACCCCTGCTGCAGTGCCGCAATGTTTTACAGTGATATATTCTACAAATTGGCCAGAAAGAATCAGGCAACCAACGGTCCAGGATGCAGGACAATAGATCTCGGGACAAATGTGTGTGACATTCCAGGCTAAATTATTGCCTAGCTCTTGTGACTTCTGTGAGTGACTTACCTCCAGCTCTCGACACGGATCGATGACCTCCAGGGCCGTGTTGTTCAAGAAATTGCCGGAGATATTGAGATATCTCAGCTGCTTGAAGGGGTGCAGCAGGCCAATGGGCATTGGACCCATATCGGCAATTGCCAGGTGGGTCAGCTGGGGAATGAGCTGGAAAAATAGTTGGGAAAATGGACAATAAATATTAAATCGATAGGGAATTTGTCAAGTGCAAAGAAGGAATTAAAAAAATATTTAATGTTTTTTAAATGCCTTATGATTGGATTTACGTTGCTGCCAAGCAAAATCTTTTTCAAATGTCAGTTTTGGATGTCTAAAAGTATGCAACCATATTTTTAAAACTCAGAAGAATCGTATATTCCTTTAGAAAGACGACTATCCTTTAACTACTGCGTACTTTTGGACACCAAAAATTATATTTAAAGGGTGATTTTGAAACCCTAGTAATTTGTGTGGCATTCATTTATGTTTGTATTTAAAAAAGTGTGAGCCCACCTCGAAGGTTTCTCTCATTTCCTTAAGATCCATCTGCAAATTGCCGCTTATGTTGAGGGTCAGCAGTTTGCTCAGACTTCTAATGGACTGTGGCTCCAGACGCACCAATTTGTTGTAGGACAAGTCCAAGAAGGTCAAGTTGGTCAGCTGCAGGAACGAGTCATTGGGCACTTTGGCCAACCGATTGTACGATAAATCTAAAGTGTTTCCAAAGAAGAAAAAACACAAAGAAAACGGAAGGCAAATGGAAAGCAAGTCAGAGTTTTTAAATGACTGCGGAGGAGTGGGTATAATTTCAATGGCTCACCCAAATGATTAAGACTCTTCTGCATGCGAAAGAGTTGGTCGACCACCACGGACAATTGATTGCCATCCAGTAGAACTTTGGTCAATCGCTTCACATCTCGGAACTCATCCCTGTCGAGGAACTTGAACTGGGCGAAGGGAAAAAATAATTGGATAAACTCTTCTCCGGGGAAAAGAAGAAACAAACCTCGTTGCGTCCCAAATCCAATTCGCTTAAGAGCGGCAATAAATTGTACATCTGCGGATTGATTTTTTTCAGCTGACAATTGCGGCACTTGAGCACTTTCAGTTCCTGCGACAAAACAAATTATACAGTTTGGCTGTCATAACAAAGCACTCACGCAGATATATATATATATAGTGTATAGTAGACAACTCACCGGCACATCGCGGAACACATCCGGCTGTAAATCCTGGAGCGGATTTCCGCTCAGGTCCAGATACTTGAGTCTGCTCAGCATGAAGAAGTTGCGCTGCACGAGCTCCACAATCGAGTTGTCGGCCAAATTAAGACGTCGCAGATCCTTTTGTGGCAGAGAGGCAATTTACAAAGTTTATTACGGCACGCACTGAATTAATAATGTTTTACGATCAGGCACTACAGCTACGGCTAATAATTCATAAATCAGGCAAATATTGCCGGGTCCCGGAAACTGCCAAAAAAGTTGCAAACGCTGCACTGGATTTTCCTTTGGGTGGGCTGTAGTGGGTTGGTGTTGGTTTGGAAAAGCGGAAAAGTGCAAAAGGGCGGGAGAGGAAGTCACCAGAGCGCACAGCAAAACAAAATCGAAAGCACATTGAAGACAACGAAGCTAACTTCTGTGCACTTGCACTTCCGCCAGTTGCCGGGGAAAGTAGGAAAGTGGACCAGGAGAACTTAAATTCAAGCACGTAGAACTTTTCCTTTTGCAGCCCGAAAAACCCAAAAGTAGGCAACAAATTTGCAGCAGCAACAAGGCTATTAAAAATGCCGCACAATTTATTACAAGCCAGCGAAATGTAGTCGTGCAAAAATTGCAATCATCTTTGGAATTAAATTTATTGCGGCTTGATAATAAGTTCTATAATTCTGCTGGTTCCCTGTTTCATACTTTTTGTTTTTCCTGGACAATTCGGGTGAACAATTCTATCACTTACATAATGATACACAATTGCAAGCACACCGCGAAAATGACAGTGGCAAACAAAAGGCTATCATTCAAAAGTTCGTGCAGTACTCACCGTCAAATGGCGAAAAGTTGAGCTGGCCATGCGTAAAATTTTATTTTTCGATAAATCCAATTCCAGTAGATTATCCTGGCCGCGAAAGTTGTTCTCCGTTATGTTGGTTATATTGTTTTTTGACAGATCTGCAACAGAAGTACATAGCGGAATATGCGGGTTTCATTGTTGTTAACGAAAACTCAGCAATATGATATATGAATGGTATGAAAACATCTGTGATTGTATAAACAAATATACCAAGAGCATTGCATAAATATCGTTTTCCCCTGAGTGAGAGAATTAAATTCTTTAAGCCCGCTTATTTTTCCGCTTTTATTAAGGCTGCTTAAACAAACCCGAAGTACATTACACATACGCCCCATTGTCTAGCGGGGGACCGGAGCCAACCACGCCCTCTTAAACATTCAGCAAAATTAATTTAAATAGAAATAGGAAATGGAAAAGCAAATGCAAAGGAAATTCCAATTGTTTCGCGTTGGTTTTTGCAGTTAGCCTGGCAAAAAAATCCACAACTGCAGCTTAACTCTGTTTTTGTAGCATGTGTAACTCCTGACAGGCGAATGAAACACCAGGGCTGTGGGGCAGATCCGAAAAAATAAGATCCAAGCATGTAAATAATTGGAGGGCAGGGCCAGGACCGTAAACCGCCAGCAGGGGGCGAAACGGCGCCCATAAAGCACAAATAAACAAGTTTAAAGCCCCAACGATATCGGGGCATTGCTTTCGTTGGCTTTACACTTGCTTTCTGCCGCCGCCAGTCCAATCTTATTTTATTTTTCGGGCGCTTTTTGCTGTTTGGCGCATCAATTTCAATTTTATTGACAAGACAACAAACGCTCGGTAGGGCGAAAGCGAAGTATTAATGCTCTTTTATATAGTTCTCCCACCATCTGCTGAAAGTGATTGCCTAGAAAATATCTGGGTATTTTAGAACAGTTTTTAGAGTGCTTAAAGGTTATTAAGGTAAAACTTTATAAACCGAATTTCTGTATTTAATCAAATTTTACTTTAGGTATTACAAATTATAAAAAAAAAAAATTAAGAAAAAAAAAAGCAATAAGGATTAAAAAATCTTACTAATAAATAATGTGTTTTAATGTCATGTAAATTTTATATTTATTTTTTATTATTGACCTATATTATTATAAAATTTAGAAACATAATATACCAAACCTAACGTGATTGGCATTAATAATTATTTAAGAATTAAAAATGTAACTAAATAAACTAAAATAAGTAAATTAAGTAATTAACAAAATGCAAACGCTTAAATTTATTATAATAACTTTTTGTGAGTATTACAAAAAGAAGCAGCTTTAAAATAAACTATATAACTATCGTATTGTTAGAATAATATTAAAATTTTAAATGGGCTTAGGTCCACGAAATTAATTTCCCTACAAAACTGAATAAAAAGTGTAAGAGACCCCGTTGGAAATTCAGAATCCTGCGTTATCCTGAGCTGTCCTTTTTCAGCCTGCTCATTTAACGTTTTGCGACGCGTCCGCAGCTTTATTTGCGTTTTCGTTTGCTCTTCGCATTTTACGAGGCTGCAGGACAACCGCATCGCCTTTTCCCCACCCACACCTCCTTCCGCCGACTGTTCCCCTATAATTTGCATATCAGCGGGTTGGGTTTTAAGAGCACGCAGCTGCTTAAATTGAAATCGCTGCCCCTTTCGGATTTATGTCTATCTGGGTGAATTTAAGAGCTTCCGGACTCGTAAATGCATTGATTACTCACCTAATATCCGCAAATACTTGAGGCCCCAAAACGACTCGGCACCGATTGCCGGCAGATTGGAGTCTGTGATGGTCAGGATCTCTAGTTTCATGAACTGCCGCAGAGCAGGACCGATGGTAATGGAGTTCCGTGGGCCCCGGATGATAATAACCTTTACATCGATGTCCAGTTCGTTGGGCGACAGCAGCGAGTTCAGGCCTCCTGCAAAATAAACAGTGAAAGCCACAACAGTTAAAAATAGTTGAGGTCGAGTGGCCTTGTCAAGGATACTTGAGCTAATTTTATTATGCCCACGGTTGCTAAACAAACTTTGCAGTGAAACAAAAATAGCTTACGACTTTGACGTTCATTAAGTAACAGTTTGTTTGATTTTATAAAATACTTAGTACTGTAATACATTTTTGAGTTTTATAAGTCATTTCCAACTATTTTTCTGTAGTTTCTGTAAACATATTAATTCAACATTTTAGCTGTAACTCTACGTTAAATAATTGTTATAAGGATGTTTTATCGAGGTTTCTTATTTTTAAAATGTAATTCGTAACAATTTAATAGTTAATTTAAAATATTGGTTATTTTTCGAATACTGATTTTTGGTTCTTAAATTGGAGGCTGTTATACAAATCATTGGGGTTTTGAAATCAGTCTGAAATTAAATTATTGGTTTTTAAAAGTATGCAGTGAATAAGTTTACAATTTTTTGTTGCATACTTTTAGACACCGAAAATGACATTTAAAGTCCCAAGTGATTCGTGTGGCACACAAATATTTCTGAAATGTATTGCTTGGTAAGGAATATTTTTTTCAATGTACCGCTCCTGGCCAACAAGATCATTAATTGCAGGACCAGCTGGGTCTACCTTCCTTCAGTACTCTTACATTTTTGTATGCTAACAAGGTCGGGCATTGGCGTGGCATCTATTTAGAATTTGCCGGGCAACTGCGAGTACAACCAACTAAACGGATCCCAGTCACCATTAACATCGCATTTGTATGCAGCACTATTTTCACTCTTCGCTCACTTCCATTGTGTTTCGTTGGGGCTTCGGATCTGGGCTTTATGCATTTTGCATTTTCCATGGCTGTGCTCTATGAGCATGTGAATGTCTAAAGGCGAAGTTGCATTATAATGCCCTCATTGTATTCGACGGGGTTGTTGCTGCAGTTGTTGCAGCGGTTTTATGTTGGCCGAGCACGCTGCGGGAATTTTCATAAAAATGCTGAGCATTAACACTGATTGTAACATATTTTAACGCGCGCACCCAGTTTTATTTTGTTGCTCCCATTCTGTTTTTTACTTTTCGACATTTTTTGGCGAGGTCGTTGTTGGGATAAAGGATAAGGGTTGCTCATTAGCCTGGCTGCAGGAATTCTAACAAATTGCAGCTTAGAGGAAATTAGTTGAATTTATAACCGAGAAATGTGTAGCGGAAAATTTAAAGGATTGCTCTAAAAAATACACTTAAAGGCATGTTTTCTCTTCTCAGAGTAGCATGTTTTTATTCTAATAAACCATTTTGAATCACTTCAATTTAAAAATTTAAGTCTCAGCTTTTAAGACCTGCTTTTATAATTGGCTTGCACCTTTTATGTATATTTAAAGAATGCAAAATGCTATGCAGTTGAACTTTATTCACTTTATGTATTTCAACAAGATTAAACTAAAATCTCTTATCTTAAATCCCATTTCCAGTGCCAAATCTAAGCCATTGCAATTATTAAACGCCCAACAGTTTTTGAAATGAAATTAAAACGACAGAAGCATCACATTCAAAGCAATTCGACGACTTTCTATATGTGAGTGCTGGCCAAACAAGCGTTAAATTGAAATTATAGATTTTTTTGGGGAGGGGGGCGAATAGAAGTTGAGGAGATGAGCTAGGAGGGGCGAATCGAAGAAAAAATTCCCCAGCCACAGCGACGACGGCAAATGACAGTTGAACAAATTGAAATTGTCAGACATTTAAGGGAAATAAATGGCGAGATTTAAAAGTAATGTCCGGGGGAGTTCCCCACATCCGGGAATTGCGTGTGAGCAGGGAATTTACGCCAATCGAGGCATTGCATCACCCTTGGATGTGTAATTATGATAGTATCCAGCGGAGACCGCCTTATCGGGTCTCAAGGAAAGCCCCATTCTTTTGCATAATTTTCAAGCATTTACTAGGTATTTTTTACCGGTTTTCCTTAAACCGTATCGGTTCCGCCTTTTGCATTTATTGCGCCACTTACCTTTTGTGCAGATGGCCTGATAACGATCCGAGTCGTCCATGCTGCATTGGCATTCAATGGGGCATTTCCTCCGCGTGTTGCTGAACATCGCCGGCATTATGCACAGGCTGAACAGGAGCCACTTGAGCAGCATCTGTCAAGGACGAGCAGCAGATTGGAAAGAAAAAAGAGAAAAAGGACACAAAGTAAGTTCAGGACCTCAGTCTGTGGCTAGTGAATGCAATTAGTGGTGGCTCTTTTACGAGGCTCTTATTTTTAGTTACTATTCTCCCATGAATACGTATTAATCTATGCTAATATCTTAGCGGTTAAGAAGAGACTTATTGCAATAAAATTAAATGCATAAAACTAAAATGCAAATTAGAAACCTTCGAACATCGCATGTTGTAGATAATATTTAGTTTGGCACTTGCTATTACCAGGACTTGTTGAAAAAAAATAGCATTTTATAAAAAAGTTTTCAAAAATGGGATTTAATTAAGAGGATGTTTATATAATAAAATTTTTTGTGTTACTTTTACTTTAAATATTTATTAGACTAGGACTAAAATCAAAGAACTACTTTCTTATAAATTTTATAAGGTACAAGCAACCTTATAATATATATCATATTTATTATTGTTTACTTCAACTTTAATTCTTTAAAGTGCAACAAAGACTGTGAACGCTTCAACTTGAAGACATGATATATCTTACAATAAAAAACCTTTTGGTTTCGTTCCTCCTAAGCCCTTTTAGCCACGACCTGGCCCTTAAAAATTCCTATAATTATCCCCATTTTAATTACATCGCCAGATGATTGAACGATTCGCAGAACTAATTCAACTCTTCACCTCTGTGCTTTCTGCTTTCAATTACCGCAGCTGCTGATCTATATGTAAAGCCACACACTCCACCTAACAACCAGCAAAAGACCCATTCAAATTGAAATCAACGTGGTGTCACATGTTGACATGGTTTCAGCTGCTTCGGCAGTTGTTTTTCCACCATACTATATTTTTTTTGTTTAAAGTTCAGTGGTTTTGTTACATAGTTTCGTTTTGTTTGGCTCGGCGTGTGTGTTAGGTTGCGGAGTGTGGCGTTGCGTATACGCCGTGTTGACCTCGGTGATTTGTGGTCGCCAGCACCAGGACACTGGCGATAAACTGTGGCTCTGGTCCTGTGGTCCCGATGCAGTCTAGCAGTCCAATGTGCTGCATAAATTAGCCGCAGCACATTGTGGTTACAAAACAGCAGAAAAAACAAACTGAAAATCAAAGATTACAGCGGAAAATGCGGCAAGTAAATGCAGAGAAAGAAAATGAAGGATAGATAAATCAGATACCTACTTAAAAAATAGAAAAAGTAATTTTAAACATAAAATATCTACAGGATGAAGGATGTATGTATTAAATATTTACTGTACTCGTATACCACATTTTCAGTAAAATAATCCTGGTTTTCAATTGTTTACTTTAGAAGGCCCCTACTTTTTAAACCCATCTATTACAAATTGTTTTCTGTGAACAAAGACTTTTTCGTGTGCCATGTTAACCGCTTCCAATTTGCCTAAAAGCCAAGACCTGCGAATGCATTGGGAAATTAAATTTCGGCTTGGAGAACTTCTGGCTCGGACGCGTCGGCTTTTCCTTGCAGACTTTGGCCGGGGACATGCGAAATCCTGAGGATTTATGTGCAGCATATTTCTCATTTTACATATTTGGCACGATCGCAGCGGCAGGATGCGATGGCGGAAGGACCAAAGGAGTTGTCTGGCAGGCAGCAACTGTCAAGTTGCCGGCTCATAGTCGGCACCTTATGCATTGTGCTCGGCGGATTTGTTGTCAGGATATTGCCGCTGGGCCCGGCTGAGTAATATTCCCGCAAAGTTGCTGCGGTAAAAGTGAAAAATTGCGACAGCCTCCGCCGCAACTCCGCCATCAGGATGGTTTTTTCCACTCAAGTCGGCGAAAAGTTCCAAAGGCGCACTCTCAACTCTTTATTCGCACACTCACACCCAATTTAACGTGGCACATAATTCACAATAAAGTTCCCAAAAACTGCATTCAAAAATGGGAAGTTTTGTAAAATACGCAGTGCAAGCGCCGCTCCACACGAATATAAATTCTTTTCGCATACGAGTGCCTCAAGGCGGAAATTTAAATTCAAATTGGGTGTCACACCTGGGAAATAATGTTGTGGATTTAGGGCACACAAATAAAATTTAATCGCATTATCGTGTTCTGTTGCATTTTAGCCCATGAAGTTCGGTGAAATATGGGTTTAAAGATCCAGCTTAAGTTATAACATTTTCATTTAAGGGCATTAGGAAGAAAGCTTTTTGTTTTGCATTTAAGAATTTAAGAATACAAAGTGAAAAATAAATCATTCTATATTTTCGAAATACTCTTATAAATATTGCAGCTTGCCGAAAGTTAAAATAACCTAAAATATGTAGAGCTTAAGCTTCCTTTATATTAAAGCTAAACTTTATGATAAATTTAAAGCTTTAAAAGTATGTAATTGCAATGATATAATAGCTTTGTTAAGAAAATCTTTAATCCCAAATATTGTGAAGTATTTTGTGATATATATTATTTATCCCATTTTAAGATAGAAGTTTATTAAAATGCTTACACTAGAATACGGGTGTATTATTATTAGATAAAGCCAAGGCACTAGATTAATATAAATTTCATAGTAGATCCTTGGGGAAAAGCTCTTCAGATCCGAAAACCAAAACTTAATCTCACTCCTCTCGGTAAACCGGATTCGGTTGAAGATGGATGGCCCAGAAATCAGCATCTGTCTGAATCGTTAGCCGCCGAATTCGGAGGCGGATTGGGGCCCACACACACTCTGGAGCAGGAACAACAAATACCCGGCCGGCAGCTGACGTCCTACACGCTCCACTTGGACTTTTGGCCAAGTTTGCAGATGGCGCACGCGAAGTGGTCGCGAGTGGTGGAAAGTTGTGGGCCAGGAAGAAGGAGCAGGAGGGATCCTGAGTAGTTGTTGATATCGGCTTTCAGCAGAGAGAACCGTTTGCTATTTAAACATTGGCAAATTTGTTTGGCCCGCTGCCCACTCCGGAGGACAAACAGAAAGCCGGAAGTGAAAGGCAAGATGGATAAAATGGAGAAAGGGCTGGGCAGAAAATTACTCATACGCCTTGTGGAACAGCCGCCGGATGTGGCATTTAATACGTTCGCTACTTTTGTAATTGAATATGATAAATCAAAGGCAACTCTACCCAAAAACCCTTGGACTAAGCCAAAACGGAAGTGGTTGGAGCATTCCTTCCTCTCGAATTACACACACACAATAAACTCTCATTTGCCGGCCAACTGAACGGTATTAAATTTGCTTAAATTCAGGAGGGGATGAGCCGAGAAGCTGGCTCAGTTCAAAAACAAATAAATCTCAATACATGCCAAGGGAGGAAAATCAAATTACGTTAAAGTCCCGCCAAGGGGCTAAAGTCCCCATGAAGAAAATAAGCATCTGGCACAGCATTATGAATTATGCCCGATTGCGGGCGTGGCCGATTTGCGCCTTTCGCTGACCGACGAGGGTAACATTAAAATTCATGAACACATTTATTGCCAATTACTGCAAGGCCCCAAACACGTTTCACATAAATGTAGATATATATATATATACAGCACACAATTTGGCAAAAATCGCAGGTCAGAACGCCCCAAACGGAATTGGTGGTAACAAAATAAATTTCGGACTCCGTTTGGTGGGATTTTTTGTCGGCTTGGCTTGCCAAAAGTTTTTTTTCCTTCGCTCACATAAATTGATAAATTAGATTTACGCTCGAGAAATTACATTACAATATAATATATATTTCTGTCTGAGGATTTGTTTTTTATTATTTTGTTTGGGTCGGTGCTTTTGTTTAATGCCCCACCAAATTATTTTAAAGCCTGCGTATATTTCATGCATCGGATTCTGATATTTCGACCTGCCATTTAATTTATGGCTTTCATACGCTCAAGTTTTTTGTTGGCGGCGGCTTTTAAATTATAGCCATCATCAGTGCGGCTCGACGTGGAAATGGCGGGTGATTTACTAAGCAAAAACTGTTGATTTGGCGAAATTTTATTTAAAAAATCACAATCAATTGCGGATTAATATGAAAGCAATTTTTTGCCCGTCTGTGGCTTTAAATTTATCTTTGAAAATATTCCGGGCACAAATTGGGACTTAAAGCAAGGGTTTTAACCATATTCCAAATCTGGTTAATCCGAAAAGTATACCACTTGAATATTTAGCACTTTGGTTGCGCTCGCCAAATTTAGCCATTTGACAGCGTTACGTGTGGCGAGCTGGATAACATTTTTTTTATCAATTTCCAGGAACAAATTCATGGCTCGCGGCTTTACAATAAGCTGCACGAATTGAAAAAATGGCGATGGCGATGTGTGATTATGCCTAGCCGACATGCACTTCGAAAATTATGGTAACATTTAGCAAAGAATAAATATTATTTAGGTAATGATATCATGATTTATTGTTTTGATATTAACAATAAAAGTCTCTAAGTGTATAGAACAATACATTCTTATGTGGTGTCTAAAAGCATGCAACAATAAATATCATTCGGGACTACGATAACTTTTTACGGCATAGTTATAGGCGACTTTTTTTGGTGATTTCAAAATCGTTTCAGTTCGATCATTAAACACGAAATGTTTTTATTGTTTATATTGTTTATTAAAAATTATGTATTTTAGCTTTTTCTTGTTATGTATACTCCAAAATAAATCTTTATTTTAAAAGTCCTTGCAGAAAAATGAGTTATTAACTTAAAGCTTACTTTTTATACATATTTTTCGATAAAAATCCTAAATTAACTCTTTGGTGTATTCGATCCTTTGCTCTTTGTCAAGTGTAGGAGTCTACAGAGGAGCTGGAAGACCCAGATGATAGACACAAGGCTGCATGGTCACGAAAGTGCTCCTGCCTGCTGTTCGCCTGCCGAGGACATAAAGGACTTGAGCGATTAGCTGCAGGACGTGCGGTGCATGAGAGCGAGGAGTGTGCCGTGTCCTTGGGCAAGGATCAGGCGGCCGGAGCTGGGACAGGAGCTGGAATCGGAATCGAAATTGGCCACGTGCTGTCCGTTGACCAGGCACATCGCATGCCGTCCGCCCATAAAGCTAAGCCCAGAAAACCGCTGAAGAGCTTTAAGCCACGTCGACCGCTTTGTGACCTTCTCGGGGATTTACATGAGAAAACCAAATAGCCGTTTATGGATACACTGGGAGACATCTGTTTTATCTGGGGCATATTGGAACGAGCGTGTGGGAGTCGGAGCCCCTCCTCTTCACACGTATAATTGCTGTTTACCAGCCAGTTGGCACGTCCCATTCCTTGGTCTTGTGTCACTTTCCTAAAAAAATAACGTATTTTCCTTGATTTATTTTCACACTCAAATGTGAGAATTTTCATGTAATTGCCTTTGTGTGCGACACGAGGAAATTTATATAAAATTGCCAGGATAACCTCTGGGTGTGTGCAATCAGCTGCAGATTTTGTCGCTTGTTTTTTGGGTCATTTGGTCAATGCGATTAGTTTCGGCCACACCCACAAAGCCCACAGACGGTGTGTGTTTCTCCGTGTATGGGTGGCTTTTTTGTATTAGTGTGTGTGTGTCTCTGTGTTTCCTAGACGGAAGTACGGAGAAAGGCAGGGAAAGTAGAAAGGGAGGGGCGGAAGCCATGGGCGGAGGGGACGACATTAAGCTGACATTGGCCAATTAGGCACAGCAAATGAGCAGCAATCTTTTGAGGCAATGATGCCTAAAACAGGGATTAGTGTCTCCTCACTCCTGCACACCCCATACACGCGCACACACCTTGACCACGGACATTGACACGAAAAAATCACTCAAAAAAATACAAATTGATTTAGGCACCTACATTTCTTATAAGAATTAAAGGAAATATTATTTACTTGTAGTTTTGAAGGAAAAATATTTTATTTCTTTAGTTAACTTTAATAAGTGAAGTAATTCATACCGACTTAGTTTTGTTGATAAATAATTAATTCTTTGAGTAAAGTTGCATGAGTATTTATTTAAAATAAAATTTATTAATTTAAATTATTAAAAATACTAATTAAATAATCATTTATTTAAAATAAATTTCCCATTCATTTGAAAATTTAAAATAAAATAGTTTTAATTAAATAACACTTACTTATAATTTTGAAGTAGAAATATTATATCTTTTTATTAAAATGGATATACTTTCGTTAATTGATATCTATTGATTAAAATTGACTTGGTAAATAAGTATTTTACTTTTTAAAATCTGACTTATTTTATTTTCCTTTTAAGGCTTTTTTCAGTGTAACCGCATCTGCTTCCCTCTCTGAGATATTGATTCCAATTAGTTCTTCGCCCTTATTGATCTTTGGCGGCATTAAAGGGCATTTCCGATGAATCCATTTACCTTTCGCCAGCTCGAAATTCAGCAACTGCGTGTGGCCAGCTTCTCTGGACCGTCTTTGTGCTTAACTTGGTATTTCAAGAACCCTTCACTTCCACTTCCATTTCAACTTACGAACCATACAGACTTTACAGACTGTACTGACTGTTTTATGTTTCACTTGGCCAAGCGTTGCAAGATATTAACTTTCAGCGGACCGGGCGACGTCGTCATCGTCTTGGCCGCGGTTTTCTTTCAGGTGGATATAAAAAGAAGAAGGGGGCAATGGATACACAGTCGTGGCACCTGTCCGGCTTTAGTTACTACCTGAGTCTGGTCATGGTCACAGCCACAGCAACGGATCCTTTTGTGCGCTTTGTTTGCCCTCTGATTGCATTTTTAACGCTTCACGCCGCGTGAGTGCATTGTTTTTGGCCCTCTTTTTTCCGCCTTCTGGCCCTAATTGAATTGCAAATGCTGAAGAAATACCGACTGCACGAGGCGCAGGATTATGGCGTACTAATAGCGCCCTGATTGAATTAAAGGATCGCCTCAAATGTTGTCGCTTCTCCTCGCTTAACTTTTAATTATCCCCGCACCTGGCCCACTGGTTTCACTGATTTTAATGCACTTTGTGTGTGTCCGGGGGGCTTTAATTTTAAATGCACTTTAATGCCACTTGAGCTGACAGCGGACACAATGCAGGGCATTTATTTTCATTCAATTGCCAGCAGACCAAATGAGTTTTAACAGGTAATTCCGTAAATGCTTTAAAAATTCGCTTTGCGGTGGGCGGAATGTCACTGGATTTTGGCAAACCGGAATGTTGGAAAACTTTCTCTGTTCCTACAAAACAAAATAAAGTTGGACCTTTGGCGAAACTTTTCGATTTGTCAGCTTTGCTCTGGTTAAAGGCGCCAATTTGTCGATTACAAAGGAGTCCCAATTCCCACTTGTTTCCATGAGTTCTATTTGAGTTGCAGTTGCGAAACTTTTCGCTGGCTTTAAATTTTGCAAAGCAAATTTTTCAATTAAGACCGAGTCGAGATTCTTGAAGAGCACTCGAGACTGTCTGCGGGGCAAACAAAGGCCGCAGGGAAAAGCGAAGGGCCAGGCCAGGCAGAAGATGTTTCCATTTAAATTTATCATTTTTTAATGAGGCTCTTAATTACAGACCGGGAGGCCCAGGCAGGGAGAGATGCCCAAACATGTTACAAATAAGGCTACATCGCTAATTGTTTCCGCTTGTTCATTTGGCCACCGCTCCCCACAAACCTACACACACCACCTCATTGTGGCAGGTCCTGCAAAAGGACACAAAAGGAGCCCACGGGCTAAGTCCTTTATCTCCTCGCCGCACATGCGACTGCCTCTTCATTAGACTCGTTTAATTTAACTTATTCGAGACGTCAAGTCACTCCAATTAAATCACAGACTTTAAGTTGGTTGGCTCTTGGTGATCTGGAAACTCTTACATCGCAGACTTTTGGCCTTGGGAGAGCTGTTAACTCAATGGTTGAATCAAATTGCAGTCGATTTGGGGATGAAAACTAACACTTTGCCGCAAGGACAATTGGAAAAGTCGAACATGATTTGACATCCACAGGCATTTCTAAGCCAGATTGTTCGAAAACTAAAATTAAACCTTTTCGTGTCAAGGCTAAGTCTGCGGATGAATTGCTAATGGGATTTGACAGTTCCCTCTGGAAATTAAAATTAAAGTAGGTTATCATCAACAATCGATGTTCATTACACAAAATAGATGATTTTAAAGGTACTTTTTAGGTCAAACAATCAATTATTTTTATGAGAATTATATTGTGATATATTTTTTACGTTACTTTAAAAAATGTTTTACAAGTTTTAACAATAAAAATGGTTTTAAGTACATTCTTTGTACCTTTTTCGCAGCACACATTCTTTCATAGCCAGTCAACTAAATTGACACCAAGATTTCCTTTTTGTTTCTTTTGGACGGCCATCACTTTTTCCTACAGTGACTTGTTAATGGAATTGACTTGTTTAAACTCCATCAAATCAGGGCCTATCCTCTTGACCCCTTTCTGCGGCCCACTCAAAGCGAATGAAGCTGTTCAATTTCATCGCCACACGTTTCAATATTTATTATTGCCTATTGACACTGAACAGGTCGATTGCCGAGAGTTGATGGCTGCTGGATGAAATGGAGGCCTCGAAAGCAGAGCAAACACATGCGGAATTTTTACGACACTGGGGGCCAGAGGTTGGGTGTGCCTATAGCAAACATATTATTGACATTTTATGGTTGGAAATTCATGGAAAAACAATCAAAAAGGGTGAGGGGCCGGCTCCAACCACGCACGGCTGGTATGGGATCGTGTAAAAGGAGGGATGGGAATGGGTCCTGGTGACGGGCCACAAGTCGATTAACAGTTTGATTGAGTTTTCTCATATATCCGATGCGGTATTTGCGGTTGATGTGTTTAAAAGTCAATACAATGCTGCACTCACACACACACACAGACACTTTTAAACCGGAAAAGGGGGAAATCTTAATGGAAAAATGCCTCGTAAAAATGTTATGCGGCAAATATTTGAACGGCAAGAAAGCGGTTTGAGGTCCT
Organism: Drosophila subpulchrella; assembly: GCF_014743375.2. Classification (NCBI taxonomy): domain Eukaryota; kingdom Metazoa; phylum Arthropoda; class Insecta; order Diptera; family Drosophilidae; genus Drosophila; species Drosophila subpulchrella. The sequence goes on along the minus strand of NC_050610.1, from coordinate 18,783,375 downwards.
GGCAATCGGAAAACGTAATTAAAAAAGCCGCTCAGTGACAGCCCATTGGTAAAAGTTAAATGCGTCCGAGTGGCCTTCAGCTTTTGTTATAAATATTAAACGACGACACAGTCCAAGGATCCTTGGCCCACTTTCATTTGTCGGGAACGGGGCGAAATAATACTTACCATTGCAAAATGTTTGCCATTGATAAATTAGCGATGGCATTCACGGGAGCCACTGGGAAAAGCGGAGCAGGGAAAACATATTTTCTTTTCACGTCAATTCGAACAAAATGCCATAACGAGGCGAAGGGCAGTGGGATGATGACAAAAAGCAGGTCATCAACGGTTCACTGAATTTGCTGCTTTTCCCAGCTTTTTCCCGGGTTCGCCCTGCTCTCCAGTCCATCCTTCCGCAATTGATTGAAATAATAAGCCGGGACAGCGACTTGGGTAGCAAATTGATGAATGCAAATTTGGGGGAATTTCCGCGATACACCAAATAATGCTCGTTTAGTTTTTAGGGGCTGGGGTGGCCAGAGTTGAATGAATTAATGAGCACTTTGACAGGCACTCGCTGTGGAACCAAATTGTGACAGACCGAGAATAAAGCGCAGGACCCCGCGTCATTTATGGCATTTCTGACTGCATAAATTACGGGAAACAACATGATTAATGGCCTCACTTCGGCGGGAGAGTGTCGGGCAAAAAATACAACAGTCAATGGCATTCATAAGTGCTCGATAAGTACCGAAGTTGAAGTAATTAATTTCCATTTCAATTCTACTCATTTGTATGATTTTTTATGAATGTTGAGTGGTGGCGTATAGTATTTAAAATATTTTTTCATCAAAATATAAGTTGAAAACTTATAATCTTTAATGTACATAGTTAAAAAGTAGGAAAACATATTTTTCAAAAAACCTATTCAAGCATTTTATTAAATTGTTGATGAAGTTTTCGACTTACTTGACATGTGTAATCCCCACTTTTTTCCTTCTGAGCGGAATTATTTTTACAACCGCACTGCAGAAAATATTAATCAACTCTAAGCCGGCGGACGTTAAGCGGGCTTCAGGGAAAAGCGTATTAATTAAGCCGAGGTTATGATTAAGCGCAGGACCCTTTCCTTCCGCATCCGCTGGCTTTGATAACTAATTTACACACATTTATTAGTCGTTGTGCAGCTGGACAGATAAGCCGTGGCTGAAGGCCTGGTAAATGGTAAATGGTAAATGGTGAATGGTATGTGGCAAATGGCGACTGGCAGCGCGTTGCTCATACGCCATGTGGTGCCTGCGGTGTGCCAATAATGCTGGTGTCTGCTCTTCTACGTTTTCCCCATGCGAAAGTGTGTGTGAGTTTGTATCTGTGTCTGTGTCAAAGTGCGCATTTAAAGCTTTCGGGCTTAGATGCGAAATCCCCGCCGCCATTGTTCATCTCGCTTTTGGCTACTGCAATCTCAGATGCGCGATGGAATGGCAACAGCAACAGCAACCGCACCCTTGAATTTCTCCCCCATCTCATTTAGCCATTTAAAGCGTCTTTAACCCGCTCAGCCGGATAAGTTTGTTGCCAAATGAAAATAGCAGAAACTGGGGTGGAAAGTGTTAACAACATTGGCTCTAAACTGCTCCATTAACTAGCTGCTCGTTTTAATTAAAACTACATTTCTAGTCTTCGCTATTCTGTATATATTTTTTCTCGCCATTTTTGCTGTGCAGATTCCTTGCTCCAAAATGCCCTGATATATGCGTGTAATTTCGTTTTATGACTCACTCACACACACTCACTTTATGAGATATGACCCCAGCGATGGGGTTGCTGTTCGCATAATGATTAAAAATTCAATTTAGTCGACGCTGGAAATGAAATTATTTATGGGATGCTTGGCACACGAATGCGGGTCAGCGTGGAATAGTTGTGGAATAGTTGGGAAAACTCTCTTGAAAAAACTGTGAAACACTCATCGATAACAGATTGAACCTAATTTGTTGTTCAGTTTTTTCATTTTATGAACTTATTCTTTGTAGCTTACCAATAACAGTCTAACTACACCCTATTACACGTAGATTAAAAGGGCATAATAGATTTGTGGGAAAATATGTAACAGGCAGCGTTTCCGATCTTATAAAGAATATATATTCTTAATCAGGATTACTAGCCAAGTCGAACTAACCATACCCGCTGTGATTTTGGAAACTATAAAAGCTACAAAGTTTGGTTTTGGCACGCAGATTCTCGAGACTATTGCATTCTATAACGCTTAAACCTTTCTAGGACTTACATATTTTAATATTTTGTTCTGTTTACCAATACCAAACTACATGCCAAAAATTGTTCAAATCAAACCATTCATTAAAAAGTTATTAGAAAACAAAGTGTGCAATATCGGAAACAGCGGAATCGCTGCATGCATATCTCCATCTCCCTCGCACTCCCTTTAGCTGAGTTACGAGTATCTAATAGTCAAGGCCGTCGATCTGTTTAAGGCATTTTCTTAATTTTCAAAAATTTAAAATAAAAGGCTTAAAGTCCATTGGAGTTATTGCCCTTTCATAAATTTCTATTGCCCACAAAATTTCAAACTTTAAGCTTTGTGAAATCATTTTTCACCTGAAAAGCTGTTGTGTGCTGGCAAATATTTTCTAATTAGCAAAAAGGCATGCCAGAGCCTTGGAGCTAGCAGCACGTGGGAAATCCTTGACGGAGGACTCGCTCCCTGTCTCTTTCTCCATCTCCGTTTCCGAGGACGAGACGGTAGCTGTCTCTCTGTCCCTGTCACTGCCCATTTTCCGCTCAGCACTTTTCCAGTTTTCCGAACCGCACCGCACCGCCCCGCCCCGCACATTTCACCGCCTTTAACGGCATTGTTTGCATGCCTTTCTTGCTTTCCAGCGTCGACGTAAACTCATATACTCAAAGTCTTACACTCGGGGGGCCTGCACTTCAGCTCATTCATCAGTCATTCAACGGCTAAGGGAACACTGCCAACCAAAACACAATCAAGGAGCCCCTCGCTCACACCAAGGATGGCAGCATGTTTTTGCAATTTACCGATTTGCGCTCTAACCGAGTCAGACAGGACTTTTTTTGTGCCCCATTTTCCGGTTTTCCCCACCACCAACCTCTTTCAACTTCCATCCCCCTTTTCCCCACCTCTGTAGCTTTCCATTTTCCGCTACTATTCCCCTTCGTTGTCATCATCAGTGCGCAATTAAAGCGGAATTTCGCAAAATTTACTTTGACGTCTGTGCATTGCGCATACGCCTCGTGGGCCGCACTGTTTGTACAGGCGAGTGCAAAAGGCAATAGCAAAGCCGCACTTCATCGCTGCCCTCATATTTAATTAGGCATTAGGGCCACTTGTCAGACTATCCAAATAATCTGTCAATTGTGCTTGTGTGGATAAATACAGTTGACAGCTATCCCTATTTTAATGTAACAAAAATGACTCAATTCAAAAATGGTTTTCAAATGTTATGTTATGTCATGTATGTTCTTTATCTATATTTGATAAGACATTAAGAACCACTTGCCAGTCTGTCCAAATAATCTGTCAAATGTATGTGATTAGATGTTTCTGCCCTGCTAATTGTATATGCTTTTCGATGTAAGCGAAGCCACAAAGTCCTTGAAGGGGATGTTCGGTTGCGGTTTTATGAGTCCTTCAATCAATTAGGCTTGAAAGCATTAACGTTTCCTTCTGTCAAATATTGGATATCCTTATTGGGCTTCCTTTGATGTCTCTCAGTCCTAAACCATTTATGTTCAGCGACATTTTCGCCCACACGCTGGCAGAACCAGATTTACTCATCTGGTAATTGAAAGTTAATATTTGTGGGTTGATAGAGCAAAAGAATTGGCTAAGTGCGGTGTAAACAATTTAAATGTTAATACAAACGCAATTACCAGACTCAAAGGCACATGACACATGTCGAACAATACCTTTATGTGGGATGTGTTTCAAGTTAATATCCCTAATGTACTATTCCCGGAAACCGAAAACGAGGAGCGAACATTTATCTTCCAGGCCAACGCAACAGTTTCTACCGCCCTCGCACTCACACGATCACTGAGAAAAAATGTTCTATTTTTTATAACCTTATTTTTTGTATTCAAAAGAAAGCTTCTTAGCTTATGGGTATTTTCTATGGGCTGTACAAATATTTTTATACATAATGTGTGGTTGCCATAAGAACAATTTTGTTAAAGTTATTGCACCTTTAGTTACAAAACAATGAGGAAATTTTCCTCTGTGCAGCCACACGCATATGTGGGAGTTGGTTTTTTATAGATTAGGAGCTGGCCACATGGCCATAACAAGGAGCCCAATAAAGGAGCCCACTTGGTCGGGCGTTGCCAGGACGAAACACCGAGAATCTCAGCATCAGTCGCCGGCTCAGTGTTTAAATGTTTCGAATTGCCGACAAGGGATTTGGCATCATGGCATTCACGCCCAGATAAGCGCCTGTAGTGGGTCTTATCTTAAAGGATACTTTAAGGATATTTTTCCGCCCGGTCCCGTTTTCCGTGAGTGGTCGCCGAGATTTATTACAGGCCATTTTTCTCGACCAGGACCCCGCAATTAAAGGCTCCTTTTCCCCTGGTTTTTTCCGCCTACGCTCCACTCAAATAGTTGGTGAAATACTCTCGAGTTGTTTGGCCGTCGGGCTGGGTATGCAAATTATTTGCCTTTAATGTGTGTTGAGAACTCGGGCAAACTTGCTCTCAATTTAGTCATTAAGCTTTGGGCCGAAACTTTTGCTTTCTCTGCGAGTGTCGGGGGAAACCAATTTTTATTTTCCGCTTTCCTTTTGCGCAGCGCGTATTAATGCAAGCAGTCAACTTAAAATATAATTAAGTCGAGCCCGAGCCTCGGATGACAAAGCAAACACATGGCCAAAGGAAAATGCCTCGGAGTGCAAGAAAATTCGCATACTATGCGAAAGTGGAAAGGAAAATAAAAGAGCCCGAGTACAAAGGAACTGGCAGCATATGAGCTGGGAAAAAAGGAAAATGGGGTCGACTTTTGGATACTGACTGGGGCTATCTGAAATTTAATAACAGAGTAGCAAAAGGGTTTGTGAAGAATATAATTTATGTACAAGCTTTTTCTAAGAGTGTGCCGTCCTTGGTGTAATTTCATCATTTTTCTTTATCCTTGGAAGGCTTAGCTGTGAAGAAAAGTGCGAAGAACAAACGATGCCAAAGGCAGCCGCGAAATAAGTTTGCAGTTTAGTGAAGTGCGCGTCATGAGAGACATAATTATGCGATTTAACACTTTAGTGCCGGCAAAGTGGAGGGACCAGGCCCGGGGCATCCTAGTCCTCATCCTCGTCATCTCATCAGCCACATCCTGGGCTTCATGGCTTTTCCGAGAACAAAGAAGCCTGCTGCTGCCAACAAGAAAAGGAAATTTGAGCTAAAAGTGCACTTCCAGTCAAAGTGAGGTGCGGATAACAGGAGCGACCACAACTCGGTTTAATGAAGCTGCAAATACAAGTGAAAACTTAGCAGGCCAAATGCTGGGGATAGGGATTGGGGATTGGGAATTAAGGACCCCAGTCAATGCAAACTGATTGCAGAAAATGCCTCATTTACCGGGAAATCAAATCGCTCCCTTTCTAAGTGGATAAACACACAAATGATGGCAAATAGCCATGAATGCATACCGAGGGAAAAACACTCCGGTGACCTGGCCAAAACGCTAAACGAATGAGCGAAATTGAATGAAAATTATGCTGCCACTCGACTCACTGGGCTCTGGGCCTTCTCCGTGCCTTCTGCTAGATGAAATATAATTTTATAAAATAACTTGGCCCTTTTTTTTCAGATCAGTGAGCTTTCTCCCCGGCCCAGCAAAACAGGGCAGGCAAATTTCTTTGCTAAACAAAATTGAATTGTATTCCGACTGACGCCGGGCCCCAAGGCCCTGTTTTGTTTAGGTTCTTTTTATTTTTCGGCAGCCAAATGAAATGGACGCATTTCAAACGGAATTTGTAAACAGCTCTTAAAGTCTGCAGACGGTTCTTCCTAAGAAAAATATTTGACTACATTTAAGTTGTATTTAATTGTAGTTCTAACTGCTATTACGTTATTTCAAATAAAATTTAATTGTATTCAAGGCATAACAACTTCAAAATCAATCTTAAATATTTTTAAAAAGTTCGAAGAGATCACAACAATACAATAAATTGGTAATTCGATATAAACAAACTTTTACGCTCACACAAAAAAATGCGATATAGGGCAAAAAGGAAAAAAAGGACTTGAAATGTTTACAAATTTTCATGGGCCAAGCAGAATCACCGCAGGCATCGTAAAAATGAACATTTGAAGAGCCGAAAGATGTTGAAATGTGCAAACATAAAACTGCCACCAATTGATTGAGATGTAATCAAAAAGGCGACCCAAACAAAAAGCAGAGGAAGAGAATTTTTTTCCCAGAAAAGCGTCAAATGTGGAAGGGCATAAAAATCATTGCCAGAACGGAAAGGGAAAGAAAAATCAAATTACGCATACGCAGTGCAGGGCAAAAGGGAATGGTCATGCTGGCTTTTCCGGCTCAAACCTCGTTTCGTTATGGAAATTCGCCGGGAAAGCATATGGGGCAACTTACTAATGCTAACTGGGGTTAAATGTGACTGCCTTTGGGCCACATACATCAACGCAAACATAAATTACTCGCCATATATGCGCATGACTAATTTGCGACTCATGTCTGGCCTTTGATGCTGCCGCCCGCAAAGTTTCAGCATTCATATTTTATTAGCCACAAGTCAGTAAGTTTGTGCTCTAAACAATTTATTAATCAAATGGCCCAGCAAACTAGGCTGTGGGCCAGAAAAGCAGAATCGGAATATGACACCGAAACCAAAACGAGAAAGTCCAGTCATCTCCGTGCCTGTGTATATATAATTTATGTGCCCTGTATGTGTGACAAATTGTGTGCCGGAGGCCAAGTTTCGCATTTTCCTGTTTGTCTTTCTGCTCATCCAGGGAAAATGCTCCCGAATAGAGTTGTCACTACTTAGGATGTGAAAATGGCTACACATTGGTAAACATTTCATCAAAAAACGGCTGGGGCTTAGAATAGTTATGAATAGTTTCAAATGTTTAATTCTTCCATGTATAGATTTTATTAAACGTTTACTATTTCAATAATAAATGGTGATCGCGACAGTCATTTAATAATATATATAATATAATATAACATTTTAAAAATATTTAAAACTTTTTTTGAAGTTTACAAAAATTTACGTGACATTTTTTTAAAAGCTTTAAAATCTTAATAAAATTTAAAAAATAAAAACTTAGGCTATATATATTAAAGATAAAAATAATTTTAAATCTCAAAAAAATACCTTAACTTACTATGGTTCTCTGACATATTTTGTATTTTCAAAAAATCGCTACAGCTACAACACTGTTTTTATGAAAACAATTCGAGCATGGCGTCTGCTGTCCTTTTCCCCAGCCCTATATCCCTCTCTCTCATCCGGCCGAATGTTCGTCATCTTGTCTGGATCCCCCGCAAAAGTGTTACAAATTTATGACATTTTCTTTTTGCATTCGTCGACCCTTTAAAGCAGCTCGCACCCAATGGCTAAATCCAAAGCCAAACAGCTTCGAAAAAGGTCAACAGAATGCTCGAGGTTAGAGACGCTGGCCGAAAAAAAAGTAAAAAAAAAAAGGAAGTAGTAAAAATGTTGTTTTCTTCTTCGTTTTACGGTTTCGGGTTGGACATTTACAAAAAATCCCAAAAAAAAAGCGGTGGAGAAAGTGGAAAACTGTAATGGGAGGGAACGAAACCAAGACACTAATGTCGCTCATCTTTTATTAATATTTCTTTGAGATTTTTATGCTGCTGTTTTCTCGCCGCAGGGTGAGCAAAATCTTGGGGTCTAGCAGACAGTTGAATGAACTACTAGAAAAAAATATACCCCAAAATAGAGCAAATAAACAAAGGTCATATTTTAAGAACTTGCCAACTTTTAAATGAGTTTAATACACCCACGTGAATTCCTTTCTTTGGCATTTCCCACACATTTTGGTGTGCTGAAAATCAATAAGCTCTATATTTCCCCTTCAAGAGATATAAAGCATTCGGAAAACCGGAGGAGGATAAACCCGCTGGCACTTGATTTGTTACATAAGGCGTGTTGCTTACTTTTACTGTCATACTTTCTTTTATGCTGGAAATTTCTCTGCAGGAATTTCTCTTCAAGTCATGTCTGCGATGACTTCCTCCCTTTCATACCGGCTGCCCTGAAAGTGATTTAGCGGAAATTGTTTTTTAATGTGGCAGACATTCTTAAACTATTTAACCTGAAGTGGCAGAGTCACTCTCGCCGAGGCAAGAAAAAACTGTGTTCACCATTTATCAATGGATAATCAATAGACCTTAAACCATTTTTACCCATTTTTTGGGTTCTGTGTTTGCCTGGGGGTAAATTTTATAGTTTGCCTGACAAAAATTCGGGGCTGTGTGCCCAAAATAACTGCGTGGCATGCGATAAAGCCCAGGTATATATATATATATCGAGCAGAGGAACACACTTTCCCCAGGAGTTTTCCCATGTCCGCACTTTAGCTAAACATCCGCTGCAGCATTTCGACATTGCGGATTACAATAAAAGCGTTTTTATTCGTTTGCATGACTGGCAGACGAGCCGAGAGTGACTGACAGATAGGTGAAAGTTGAAGGGGGACAATGTGTACAGTCCCTGACATTCATTAGCCATTGGCACGATGTCGTTACATGTCAACTTCCAGTTTAACCCCAGTATTGATTTTGCCGCCGAAAATATAGGCATCCAAAATAGATTTATTCCCTACATCACTGGCAAACATTTAAGCTTAGCTCCGCAATTTTATGCAAGGCAATTTCATTTAAAATTTAATTTGCCCAAGTGAAAATTATTAATTTGTGCACATGGCCCGGCTGCGTGTAAAAATCCTTTGCATTTTGCACAGCCATAAACTTGGGCAAATAACTTAGTAATCATCGTCAGCAGCACTTGCAGGATCATCAGCATTTTGCCAGGGCATTATAATTACATAAAGATGCGCCTTTTGTGGCTGTGCATGTGCCTCTGCTCTTTACACAGGAATAAAAAAATAATAAAAGTAAAAGGACTCCCCGGCAGTGAAAAGGCGCAGACAGCTTACCTTTTTCCTCCTGTTTATGACAGCTCTCACTCAGCACACACACCGAATGTGTATAGTATATATAAACGGGGGAAAACACTTGCAAGTTTTACGATTTTCAAATGATGTACGTACAAATTCATAGAATTTTATATTTAACAGCGCCCAAAAGCAGGCAACTGGGTGTGTGTAACTCGTTTTTAGTTGTTTAGCCTGTTTTCCGGGGAAACTGTGTCTGCAGCAGGCAGTCATTTTTCATTATTTGCCGCGCAGTTTTCGCATTAATCAAACATTGCCAGTGGAAAAACTGGCAAGCAAACAGTTGAAATATGGCTGAATTGTTGAAACGATTGCTTTTTTGGCTGCGGGCAATTAAAAACTGTTGCACAACTCATTTGCTGCTCATGTGTTTTAGGAAAACCAAAATTGGAAAAATATTATAAACATATTTTCGGTTTATTCGGCCATCAACCAGCATGACAAGCTCATTGTAATCGAGTTCCGATGCCACGAAAAACTTTTTAATTTAGTTGGCAAAGAAAATAATACACAAAGTAAAAGCCATCATCATCATCATCGGCAGAAGACTTTTCCAGCTGGCTGCAAATGTATTCGTGTAGGAAAAACTTTTTCCTGCCTACTTTTCTGCACATTCACTGGCCCACTAAATGCAAATTTGTATAATTTGATTTTGTTACAATTCTAGGAACCACGATGAATGCTACCTTTCTGTTCTGTTTTCATTTCTCCAAAGAAATTTCATTATTTTTCTTTATAGCCGCAAAATTAATCAAGTAAAAACATAGAGCTGGGCGAAAAATGGATTTTAGAAAATGTTTTCTCAAATGGCATATTTCCATTTCGCAACGAAATTCATGCGGAGCAGCCGGCGTTTATGGAATTTTATGTTCCGTTTTATGGGGCCATCAAAAAGTGTGTTCAATTTCATAAATTGAAGAATAATTGCGATAAAAGTGGATCAGAGGCGCTGAGGCGGGCGAAAAATCTTTGCTGATTATTGACACTAATTGGTCTTTGGGTTGAACAGCCAAGTAGCTCAATTTAGGTACTAATTAAACGCGCAGGGTTTATCAAGCTGAAAAATGCGTAAATTAGAACTTAAATTGTAGTCTGGTTTATTTGCAAGAAAGGAAAATTCCGGAAAATTTCACCAGTAAAAGGAGGAAAGTAAAAAGCAATAAGACGATTAAGAGCTTATTAGGTCTTCATATAATTATGTGATAAGAGCTAATCATATTGAGTTAATGGTATTATTTGATATCATATTAATTGCGTGCCCCTTACCACATTTCCAAACACTCACCTTTGTTATAGTTACGATGTCCTGCAAGTAAAGAAGAGAAAAAACACTCATTAATAAACATTTCCAGGCCAAGTTGGTTTATATTTTAATTAGCCAGAGAGCTCTACATGCATGAAATTTGTATAAAGTAAATCCGTAAGTCCCCTTGGCTTATGCTCGAGTGTAGTTTGAGGGATCTTGGAATTAAAACATATATTTTTTGAGGCCAGTGAGAACGCTTTCACCTTGACAACGCCCCGAATTCAATGGCAAATGTCAACCTTTTCAACTGCATAACCTTTGCCAAACACATGAACGCATGAAGTGCCCCGGGGAAAGTACCATTGAGTGAGTGGAAATTTTATAAAGAAACATTAATTCCAATGACATATAAGCAGCGGAAACAGCTTGTTTGCTAAAGCTATGAAATGAAAAGGGTTTTTATGCAAAACTTAGAAAAAACAAGGAAGAACGCTATAGTCGAGTACCTCGACTATCAGATACCCGTTACTCAGCTAAAGGGACCAAAGGAAAATGGAGATATGCAAGCAGCAAATGCGCCACCTACCGGCGGTAGACAGATTTAAGCGTTGTGGGCATTAGAGTGGGCGTGGCAAAGTTTTTTTTAAATCAATCGATAGGTATTGACGAGACCAATACATTTAAGTTAAAATTTTTTACCTAGCACGAAAATTGTGGGCGCCACAGGCTTGGGCGGTTTGTGGGCGTTACAGTGGGCGTGGCAAACTTTTTTTTAAATCAATCGATAGGTATTGACGAGACCAATACATTTCAGCTTAAATTTTTTATCTACCATGAAAATTGTGGGCGCCACAGACTTGGGCGGTTTGTGGGCGTTGGAGTGGGCGTGGCATATTCGCGTAATAAACTTGCGCTGCGCTCAAGCCTACGGAATCTAAATCTTAAAACTCGTTTCTCTATCTTTGATATTTTTCTGAGATATCCGCGTTCATATTTACGATTTTTTGAAGTTTGTGGGCGGTTTGTGGGCGTTAAAGTGGGCGTGGCAAACTTTTTTTTAGGTCAGTCGGTAGGTATTGATGAGAACAATACATTTCAGTTAAAATTTTTGTTCTAGGATCAAAACTGTAGGAGCCACAGTTTTGGGCGGTTTGTGGGCGTTAGAGTGGGCGTGGCACTCTTTTGAAACAAACTTGCGCTGCGCAGGAATCTCAGCAATCTGCATGCCTAATCCCAGTATTGTAGCTCTTATAGTTTCCAAGATCTCAGCGTTCATACGGACAGACGGACAGACGGACAGACGGACATGGCTAGATCGACTCGGCTAGTGATCCTGATCAAGAATATATATACTTTATGGGGTCGGAAACGCTTCCTTCTGCCTGTTACATACTTTCCGACGAATCTAGTATACCCTTTTACTCTACGAGTAACGGGTATAAATATATGTGTGTACTTTAGAGACAAATTATATGGATGTAAGTTGTACGATATGATTTAATGCTGTCTTTATTTACTTTTGAACGAATAAGTTTTGTAAATTCAAATGAAAGGGGAAAAATATATTTTAGGAGTATTTAATGTGAGAAATAGTTCTGAAGTAATAAATTTTCCTTTGGAGATAAGCGATTTATGGCCCAAGTAATTGCAGTGCCACAGAAATCATTTAACAATAATAAACAAAAAATTTCAGAATGAACTTCCGGACTAAAAATAAAATATTGTTGTATACTTTTAGATACTTTATACTAGCAATTTTTGTGGCACCCTCGAATTTGTTTAATTTTTTGGCACTTAGACCTTTTTTTAAAAAAAAAATCTTTGCGTGTGCGTAAAAACCCGACCATTCATCATGCGCAAAAAGCAAAATTAGCCATGAGACTGGCTGCCCCGTTTGTTTATCCCACTGTGGGCGTGGCATTCGCTTGGCATCGCCGCCAGAGGGCGTTCCAGTATAAATGGCCTGCACTGAAACTAAAACCCAACTGAAACACGGGGTCAAAATGGCATGACAACGACATTGACGCGTCGAGGGTGAGCCCTTGGCCAAAAGGATTTAAAAGCCAGCTGGGGGGAAGGCCAAAAGGGGGTGTGGCTGGCTGTTAAGATTTATGCTGACGCCTCTGGCTAAGGTCAGAACCAACGCTGTCTGACAAAATGCAATTGGGTTTTAATGCCACTGCAAATGCAGCAGGCATTCCATTAAAATTATACAAGGCATCAAAATGCTGCCGCTACACAAACTATCGTTAAACAGGATGGAGAAGGGAAGTTTAATTTTTATTGGACGCTGCACTGCGCTGGGAAAATTCAATTAGTTAGCCAGGATTCTGGGCTGAGGATTCTGGGCCGAGAGCTCGAGGAGGGAATCAAGCCAAGCTGCCGAGAGTTAATCAGTTTTGCTAACTTCATTTGAGCAACTAACGGCAGGAAACTTTTGTGCAAGGTGGGTGGCTCCCTGCTGATGAAGTTGACTTAAAGCTCACTCCCTGCCAGCCAATTACACGCACTGCAATCCTTTACAAAACTTTTTCCCCACTACACGTACTAATTTCTCTGTTTGCTGGATAGTGCTGCCAAATAGAAATTAGTTAAAATGGCTAAATTGGCCATTTCCAAAGAAATAGATGTCTAAGCAGCAAAATTTAAATTTTAAAACCCTATTTATGGGCATTCAGAACTTTAAAAGCATGCTTAGCAAGGCAATATTTTAAAATTAATACTTAAGAAGGTTAAGTATATTTTAATATATCTCTGACAAATAGACTTTTCAAAAAAATTTTACAAAAAATCTTGGTAAAATTGAATAAATCTTTAAAAATACAATAAAAGTGCACAATTTCTAAACAATTTCATTAGTTTGATATTAAGATATTACATTTTTAAGACAGAAAAGGGGTCTCCTACGGTCTTTGATTATTACCTTAGCTATCCATAAATACTTCCTCAAGTATTTCCTTAATTTTGACCTGGCTGTGAAACAGCTAAACTGCCAACACAGTTGCAATCACTCCAGAGGCAGGCTAAAAGTTGGCTAGACAAATGTTGCACTTGCATATCCTGCCCGTCCTAGAGGAGATTTATGGCCGGGACAAAAGAGGAATTAAAGGGCCAACTCTGGAGCACACATTAACCCACATTTCGATGGGGATTTATGGCTGGCCAAATAAGTTTGGAAATAAAGCGGAGTGAAACGCCTGTTCGATTGAATGCCACCGATATGAACTCATAACTTATTCAGTTGGCCATCCGATTAACAAGCACATAAATGTCAGAATACAAATATTTAGCTGATGCAAAGTGAATCCATCACTGGCTTTTGTCAATAGGATTTGTTTCGGTTGCACATTCCGAATCAATATGGCAGCAGGTGTTGCAACTTTTATGAGCCTCGTTTTTGGGTCACTCATTGGCCGTCAATCAAATGCGGATACTTGACCCCCAATCAATTTGCCCATAAATCAGGACTCTCTGCAAAGCCTAAACAATTACAAAACAATTAAATTGTCACACCGAACAGTGAAGAGCAAACCAACTTCAGCTTGCTGGCGAGAGGAAAAGTGGAGCGGTAGGAAAAGCGCTATCTGTTTGGTTCCTTTCCACTCGGAGCTTTTCCTTTTCCCTCTTGGACATCCGACTGCTGCTCAGTCAACACGTTTCCGCTCTATTGTACGTGCACTGTAGAAAATAATACTATATTTATTTTTTTTAACAAATAAAAACATGTAAAAATCGTTCAAAACCCTTACATTTGCCAATACTTCCCTTTATACTAATACTAATAAAATATTATAAAATGAACCAATATGTTTTTAATAAAGATTACTATTTGTAATAATATTTGAATATTTGAATAATATTTGAAAATATAATAGATCCGAGCTCAATATTTCAATTATAAATAAATTAAAAACTATTATTACCCATAAGAACATACAAATTTTATAATAATAACCTTTACTATTTCTCCGAATTCTAAACTTTTTGCATAGTTTTCTTAAACTTTTAATTAGTCAAACCTTTCTTTTCACAATAATGAATAGCTGAAAATGTTGTTACATTTTCCGCTCCATTATGGTAACTGTAGATCAATTTTTTCGCAGTGCAACCACTTCGCCGGAAGGAGGAAATGGAAAAAGTGCACAACTTGAGCACAATATAAATTTCATTGGGCGCCAAGGCCAAATCGAACTGGTCAGCTCAGCGTCTGTTTCCATTATTTATTTGCAGCAAATTAAGCCCGACCCCCCGAATAAAAAAGGGCGAGCAAACAGCGAAGGAAAAGGGCGAACTAGCAGGGCAAGTCAAGTCAAGTGTCAGCATAAATGAAATTTCCCACCACAAACTTCCGGAAAAAGGGAGGAGTAGGGTGTTCGCCGGATTCATCCCTTTAACAATGCATGTGCATAACAAAGAGCAAATGTCGGGTTGAACTTTTCACGGTTTCACTTTCCCATCGACTTTCCATTTCCCATTTCCCCTTTCCCTTTCCCCTGGCAACTTGGACCTCGGACATCGACACACTTGGCTGGCGCCATTAAGGTGCAACAAAATGTGCATACGGGAAGTGCTTCCAGCAGGTTACCTTGCATCCGAACTCTGGAATTTCGCACAATTCAATTGCATCATTTCCGGTTTCAACTAACACCCCTGAAAAGTCATTCGAGCACCTTCGATTGGGGTTGCTCCCTGGGATATTATTTCTCTTTTATAATGGTACATAACGCGATCTAGTTAAAGGTATTTCCACAATTGGTAAAATGGTAAATATCAAAAAAACAGGACTTGCTTTGTGGAATGTTAAATATAAGTTTTTCAAGGTATACCATTTATGGAACCATATAATGATCTAACTGAAAATTATAAAATAATCTGAAGAAAACTGACCTATTTAAATTCCAAATTATGCAACGCATTACAAAGCTAGATGAATCTGTAGATAAATAAACATATTTTTAAGTACCAACTTAGAGTATTTTTCTATTGGTACTCCGTACTCCCAGGGTTTTTCCTTGTGGAATAATAAATTTAAGTTCTTAAGTGTATATCATTTAAGGAACCCTATAATTTTCTGTAGAAAATTGTCATACTTAAATTTCAAATTATTCACCGCAATAAAAAGCTAAATGAATCTGTAGATAAATATACATTCTTTTAAGTACCAACTTAGAAAATTTTCCTGGGGGTACATTTCCCAGGTTTTTTCTTAAGGGGAGCAGTTTTTTTCTGTTAATCACTGCACTTACTCCACTTCCTCTTTGCTACCATTTTGTGGTCGCACACAAATGAGCTGCATCATTTCCGCTTTTTCCCCTCTGCTTTGTAGGTGTGCAAAATGTTAAAACATTCAGGGACTGCAGATAACAAAGTAAAGTCAGTATAGTCAGGGGTAAAAAAAAAACAATTTTGCCAAGTTCTAGTGAAGCGTTACATTTGTGGGTTCCGTTCGCTTGAGTTTCAGTGGCTGGCTTTTTGCCGTTTTCTGCTGCTTTTGTGCTAACTTTTTTAATGAACTTGTTGATGTTGCGTGAGTACATTGCTGTTTTTGCTGATTTTATTGTACTTGATGTAGGTTTTTTTGCTCTTTTTTTGCTGCTGTTGCCGGTTGTCTGTCAAATGATTTGCTCAAGTGCGGCGGTATGTGCAGTGCGTGTAATTGACTTGTGAACTCGAACATTTGGCACTCAATTAACAGCCAGCAATTGCAATACTTAATTTATGTGCTGCAGCCAAACTTAGTCATGAAAAATTTCAATGAAATTCGTAGAATAATTGATGATGTAGCTGGTGGAAAATGGGATTTTCTGTTTAAAGATAATCTTAAGCTAAGAAAACAATGTATTCTTAAGGTCTTGTGATTTTTTTATCAATATAAATAATTGTAACCATTTTAATTAATGCTTATAATAATAATTATGATAGTTTTCCAAATTTCTAAACTCTAAAGTAGTATTTTAAGGATAAATACCATTAAATGCAATACTTTGTAAGAGCTTCACATATTTTAAAGCTCCAAAATACCATAGCACCTTTATCAAACAACCAACTTAGGCCTTGGCACACTCCTGTTATGTTGTAAAATATGCAACACCATTTTGGCTATACACTTTTGGCAGCACATGAATCACACCCTCTCCCTCGACGCCCAACGACTGCATTATGAATAATTAATTAAAATTTAATTAAAACTGTCTAACTTGGCAGAGGACTCCCCAGCGTCGTAAAAACTAATGCGGCCTGCGGGCTGCCAAGTCGGGCTAATAAATCAAGAGCGCGTCAACGAAACTGATATGCCATCTCCGCTGGAAAGAATTCAAGTGGGTCGAGATGAAAGTCCCCTGATGAGGCTAAAAGCCAAAACTTGAAGCCAGCCAGGCGTTAAAAGCGCACGGGACAGGCAAACTGGAAATGTAACAATTAATGTCATCAGCTTGCAATA
The DNA here is from genome assembly GCF_014743375.2 of Drosophila subpulchrella. NCBI lineage: Eukaryota > Metazoa > Arthropoda > Insecta > Diptera > Drosophilidae > Drosophila > Drosophila subpulchrella. The sequence continues at coordinate 18,766,517 of NC_050610.1, read as the reverse complement.
TCAACAAGGGCAACGGCAGTCAAATAAACAATGGCCACGAGTGGCAGTGGTTAACAATGCCAAACAACGTGGCCAACTACAAAATGGTCCAGTGGTCACCCAGCATTTCTATAGATAAATGGATACTGGGGGATCTGCGGCATGTGTGTTGTTTGCATGTTGTTTGACCAGGGTGGCAACGCAAACTGCATAACTTGTTGACTTGTTCTGACTAATTGTCAAACGAGACCAAGGATCGGGGACAAATAAAATCAGACTAAATAAACCAGAGAGTCAATTAATCCGCTAGAGGTGAGAGTAACTAGTGGTAGCAACATAACTTTTTTATAAATATTTCTGGAAGGGTAAACACAAATATTTAACTGGCGTTAATAAAATAAAGAACACAGGTGAGTGGCATAATAAACTGACAACATATTTTCAATTCCTAAATGGCACATAGGTTTTATTCACAGCATTCCCACACAAAAATAGCTGACCCATCTTAGTGTTTCTCAAGCATTCCAGAGACGACCCAAAATTCCGAGTTAAATGACCGAAAACCGTGCCACATTTTCTACTCATTTTCCCGAGCAACTAGCTTAAAAACGAGGCTATAGCTCTGCTAACTCTTGGCACTAATTAAGTCAAAACCTTAGCATTTACCTTGGGGCCAGGTGCTCGAGGGGGAGGAAAAGAAAAAGTGGGTGGGGCCAGGGGATCCATCTTGGGGCTCCGAGTATTAATAGGAAACCCTTGTTGCGAAGGCTAGGGGGCACATAAAAATGTCATATGTCAACTACAGGTTGCCTTGTCAGCACTCATTAAGCTCTTAACCTCATTCGAGCGCACACTCAGAAACACCCAGACCCACACCCAAACACCCACAGATGTACACTCAACATCCTGGACAAATGCAAGTGAGCGCTTTATTACCAATGTAGACACGCCCGGTCGGTAGAAAGCAAAACTGGCAGGACAACGGAGCTGGAGCAGGACTCTTGTCTCAATTCTCCACCGAGTTCATTGACCGGCAACTCAAACTTTAAGTCCTCATTTTGCTGGAAAAATTATGAATGTGCAGCATCGCGTAATTCGCTTTCTTCTCTGGCTGCCTTTCAATTAATTTAACTCGCCATGTTTTGGGTCCTTTTCGCATTTCCCTGGCCCCGGAATGAATGAAATCAAATTAATTACGGAGACGACGAGCTGATAGCAAGGACGTAGAAAGGATCCGCCGCTTCCTTATGCACATGCATGAAAATTTCTTTTCATAATTTATGCTCCTTCTTCCGCCCCGGCTTTTTGTGCTTCTTCTCCATTTGGCCTTTTGCCATTCAAGGCATTTCCCCAGACGAATCTTATCTGGCCTCTTTATCGTTATCAACTCCATCAGTTAGTCAGTCCAAGATGGGGGTATATTTGTTGGGTATACCATCTGTTTAATGCAAAGAAAATATATTTTTCTTCCATAAAGATACTTTATTATTCTGAAATTTCTCAGTTATTAATATATTTTTCGCGCTGCAGAAACCAAAACACGATACTTCCTTATCGACCAAAACATTATTAATTCCATTACGGTTTTCATAGTTCTTTGCTCGTTTTGTGCATATGTCTCCACCATATATCTATATGCTTTTGTTTTTTTTTTTTTTGGATATGTTTGTGTTCATAATTCGATTTCTCCTATGTTTGATTAAGGATGTCGAACGAAACGCCTGGAAATACATTTACCCACACATTCAGGAAAAATTCGTTGGCAGTCGTAGTTTTAGCTTGCAGTCATTTTCGCTTTGATATTGGATTTCAGTTCGCATTTCTTTCATTCCTCCACATATCGAATTCTCCCCCTTTGAGCCATGGTCAGCATATTGTTAAACAACCTTCTATTGGCCCATAGAGTTCCTTGCCTTGGAGCCTCTGGCATTTGTGGCCAAAATATTTGGCAGCCTTCATCGAAAACATTTTCCCCAAATGAAGCACACAGTTCTAGAGCAGTTTTCAGCAAACTGCCAAAATAAAATAATGAAAAGGGATTGATGGGATGATAAATGGCACAGAATGAGTTCAACTGTCAAAGCATCGAAATCTGTCACGAATGTCAAAACAAGTTGAGGAAAATCAAATATTTGCAAGCGAACTTACCCTCCTCCGTGTGGGTTTATTGAACTTTCAACTTCTGTCGTCTGTCTGCAATAGAGAGTGGGTATACGTGTAAATATATGATGATTAAAATGCATTTATCAAGTCGAATTAAGCGTATTAAATGTTGACAAAATCTTAATCAGGCACAAGTTATCTCTCTACTTAATTAAGCAAGTAGCAATACAATTAGTTGGACAGACGAAGTTAAAGCCAGAGTCACGTGGGAAAGGATCTGCGTCTAACCTGTACACAGGTGTGCTAATAAAGACACACACATACCATCAGGGAATTTGAGGTGGGGTCACGGTGAGCCGCAAAATCAGAAATGTTAATTAAAATCACTGAGCGTTGAGCCCAGGCGACAGGCATGCTAAGCAGGCCCCAAGTCTGTGGGGAATTTGGTAACTCTGGGGAAATGGGAGCGGAAAAGCCGGAAAACCCCTGACCACAAAGGTGGAGGCAAGACAAATGTTGCAGATGGCAATCTGCCGGGGTTTATTAAATGTGGTGTAAAGATGCCAAAATGCAAACAAATTAATTAAAAAGCGGGATTTCAAATGGTAGAGAAGGTCAAGGTTGAACTAAAAAGCCAATAGGCTAGTTTTAGTTTTTTTAAAGTTTAGACTTTACATTTTTAAGTCGTGCCAGCTCTTTGTTTAACCACGGAGGTTGGTTTGAAATTTTAGGATAATACGTAGGAGCGCATGTATCAAAAACTGCGTTTAATACATTATAAAATATATTAACAGCTTCATTTATATTAGTACATAAGTACATATTAGACCAATCCGAGCAAGCTATAAGGCTATTAATGAGTGCAAAGTTTGCTCTACGAAAGCAGTGGATGCGTTTAGCTGACTTTTCAGATATTTCATGCACTTTTGTACCCGTGTCAATAGTCAGCTCTAGCGTTGGGTGACATGGGTCTTCAGGTAAAGTAATTGCAGAGGCTCTAGCTATGCAAACACAATCTGAACTGGAAACAAAGCATAGATCGAGTAATCGTCCTAATAAATTTAAAAGGCGATTTACCTGAGACAATGAAATATCAAGCAAACCGTCAAGAAAATCATGCTGCGTTGAAAGTAACAATATATTTGATGTTTCGACGGTGGACCATGTCGCCCTAGGTATATTAAAGTCACCTACAACTATTTACTGATCCCTATCTGATAGTTTATTTGAAATAAACTGGATAGCGGACAGATGATTCGCATATATTGGGAATTCAGATGACGGCGGGATATCTGAACATGTTTTGTATGTAGAAATACCCAGAAGGGATAGTTTTATACACAGAAATTCAATGTCATACAATTCGTCTGACGTTATTTCTTCAGACGTTAATTCTGAGTCAACTGCAATTTAAACTCCACCTCCACGTCGGGACGGACGATCAAGCCTGTAAGTTTTGTACTTACTTGGAAAAACTTCGAAAGTAAGGACTTCCGGTTTTAACCAGGTTTCTGTAAACACAATAACATGGTAAAACAAGGAAAAACTATCAGTGTACAATTTGGTCATCTTACTTTGTAAACCTCTTGTATTCTGATAGGAAAGCTGAAGAAAAGAATCTAGTTTTTTGAGATAGATGGGGATGTAGATGTGGATGGCTCTTTAAAGGGATTTCCAACTTCCTTTGAACGAGTTTTCCTTTTTTTTAGCTTCGTATTCTTTAACAAAAATGCCTACAGGCCAAAAATTAGCAAAATAAGCACAGGGAACCGATCTTAAATGATGATACTTCCCTAGCATATGGAAAGTTAAATCGTTCAACCTTTAGATCATCAATCTGAACTTTGTTACGGATATAGGCCGTAATGTTCAGGGATGAAAGGTCAGGATTCAGCCGAGAAACACAAATTTGTTTCCGCTGCGGTACACAGGTGACTGTTTTAGGTACCACGCATGTGACAGATTTTGGTACTACGGGCTTTATGGCTGCACTACCAGTTTCAGTCGGTACTCCGGACGTTGTAATATTTATAACAGATTTTTCGGGCGTCTAATGCGGCAAAATCTTGGGTCCTTTGCATTCGGAAACCGAATCTTTTTTAGCTTTCGATCTCAGTACCAGAGAGAGTTACACTAGCGGCAACCATGGGTTGTCTATCGACCGCGATCTTTTTACGCTTAGGAGAATCGGGCTCAGATAGCATACGGCTAGTGAGCTGAGACTCAAGCGCCACAAGCAGATCCGTATTTCTACGGCTGTTCCGGATTAATTCCGTAACAGTGCTTTTTATAATCCGCCTTATAGAGAGTGCCTGGGTTTCATAAGCAATGCATTCATCACAATAGTAACGCACGAATGGCACGGATCAACGACTTGCATTTCTTTAAAATGCAGACAGCCATTATCGCGATATTCCGAACCACAGTGCAAAGAGAATAAAGCTACGCAAGTAAAAGTGAGACTTAGAGAGCGGGAGAGAGTGAGCGGGAGTGAGTAAGCTGGGGGAGCGTAAGTTTTTGATAGTCCAGCAACAAAGTTATATGGGGGAATACTGAAGAGCGGGTAACTACCGTTTAGACTCTTACCGCTCCAAACAGCGTTTGGAGGAAAAGAAGATGGCAATTAGACGTGCAAACTAATTTTTTAATTTAAACACAAAACAATCACTATATTGTTAGGGACATAAAAAGTTATATAAATGTAGGAAAATATGAAATAAAGCCCGATGGTTAATGGACAAAAAGAACAAAAATTCGGAGCGCAAGACAAAAACAAGACCGTTCACTGATAGAGCGAATGAAGCTATGAAGCTACGAAAATAAAATTTGCATTTAACCTTTTAAGTTCTCACTTCAAAATTTATTTTTAGATAACAGCAACATTTATTCACGAGCGCTTTAGTCATTTCTCATAGTTCAAAGCTGCAAATTTAGTGCCCCGGTTGCCAAAATAAATACAGAACAAAAGTCACGGGGCCACAACAAAGCAGAATTGCATTTAAAATTCGTAATGGACGTACCGGAAATACAGAATTCCGATCAGGAAGCACGGGGGTCAGGAAATGAAGTAAAAAAGTGCCGCAAAAAGTACGCAAAGCCAAAGAGAAAGCTCACGGCCCCAAAAAAAAAAGAAAGGAAAACGAAGGTTACAAAGTAAACAAAAGAGCTGAAATAATATTTATATTAAAAAAAAAAAGTGCAATGCAAAGGGGGCGACCTTCCCTTTGATCACAAATTGAATATAATAAATTTAAGATAAACAAAAGGGTGGCAAGGGAAGCCCCACAAAGTTAAAACCGTTGATGGGGCCTTGAAAAACCGGCTAATTCCCTTCAATTTTACAGCGAGCTGCCTAAGCCGATGGCTTTTAATTTCGTCTGGGTGAAAGTGCTCGATGATTTGAGTTCCGGTCTCGGCAGCACGACTCCCCCGACAACAAGCTGCATTAAAGCGGATGCTAACTTTCATTAAAAGCCACTTAACCCGTGCCAGGACAACGGAGACCACTCCACCCACTGGCCTCCACTTGACCAGGCAACCACTTGACCCACATGACCCACTCCGGGGCAGCAGTGGCAACAACAAAAGCCGGCGATGCCACGTGGATACCCCCGATACCGCCTGGCCCCGATGTCCAGGACTCCCCTTAGTTGGCTTAGGGGACTTAGAAGTGGGGGCATGTCTGTCCTGAAAGGGGGCGTGGCACTGCTGCACATCGTTAGTCATATTTTTTCACCGAGCAACGAAAACTTTTTGGCAAACACGAAGCCCGGAAAGAGATATTTTTAATTTAATTAAATAACAGTGCGTACAAGGACGAAGGACGAATAAGGGGCGACTTGTGGTTTTTGGGACGAAATGCAAAAGTCAAAAACTACTGCATACTTATGTGGGCAAAAGTTTTTAGTGGGATTAGAGATTTTATTTAAGATCTTAAGAGCCAAACGCCCAAAGGGACGTTCCCACAGAAAGTTTCTGCAAATATGGCACCACTACAGGGATTATTCCAGCAAATTGAAGGCATCGTTTTTATTAAAAAAATATATATACTCTTGCATTTCGAACACTTTTGTGACCAATTGTCAAGCAGTTGAAAAGTTTGTGCAACCAAAGTTTCACTCGCAATCGATGAAGAATATTTGCCCCAGCCACAATGTCATGAAAAGAGCTCCCATATGTTGCCGCATTCCGATTTTCGGAGTCAACGCTCGCTTATTTCTATTTCATTAGCTGCTATTTTCCTTTAATTTTTTCGCCGACAAACAAACAAACAAAGAAAGAAAAGCAGTCAAAGTTAAAAAAAACGGAGAAAAACTGAAAAAAATCGAAGGGGGAAGGGGAAATGGGGGCACTGCAGACAAAACTGCAAACTTTGGCGATTTTTTCTCGGTTATTGTTGGCCCAACTGTTTTCTTTTAATGCCGAAGCGTGAAAACAAAACTTTTTTGCCTCTCACCCGGCACTTTCAATCGGCGACACTAATGGTCTGAAATTGAAATGGATTTTCCAGCTTGTGCAAATATGTTGTCGACTTGAAAAAACAAACAAAACCGAATGAGTTTACCAAGAACATCATATGCATTATTAGCCAAAATGAGCAATCGATTTGTTCGGAATGGAGGTTTCGGTAAATAAAACCAATCAGCTTTTAGAAATAACAATATCCAAGGATATTTATTCCTTTTACGTTTTGTACTTTTCCTAAAGAAAAGTTTAAAAGCCATTTACGATTAAATGTATTATTAAAATTGAATGCCAGCCAAAAGGTAATATCCATATCTATGTGGCTTACAATATATTTGACGTTTAATTAAACTTTTGAATTTAATGGACCGCCTAGCAAATATGCAAATCAAATGCTAATCAATGACTTGCAATAAAATTCGATTTCGATATGTGGTATCTATTACAAATGACTTCCACAATTTGCCAGTTTGTTTGCTTGTTTACTTTTGTGACCCCAATAGAAGTTGCGCTGAAATTCGGCGTTCAATTTCCGCAAACAAATAATCGACCTAAAAGCCAACGCCAGAGTGAATGAATAACTCTGAACATTGAAACCCAGAGATATTGTGAATTTTGGACATCGATTTGATCAGGTCGTGGCCATTACAGTCTGACTTGGCCCGCGGCAGGGCTAATTAAAATTAGTAATTGAAAAGGTCCGACAGATGCCCGGCGATGGGGAATTGTTAGCCTTGCGCACCTCCACATCCCCGGGCAATCTATCAAACTCGCCTGGCGGTGCTGTAAATTCAATTTTCCACAGCATAAAGTTCCAAGGTGTTAATATTTAGCGAGGGCTCTTCGATCGATGCGTTTTATGGACTACCCGGCAAGCCAGACAGCTGAAGCCTCGAACAGAAATTGATTGCATATTTCAACTCTGGCAAAAATTCAAGCCCAGTCCACAGGCCACAATTCGTTTTACGTAAATTTAATTCAATATTTTTGTCATTCTATGCAGATTTTTGCTGGCATTTCTGCTTGCCAACAAAAGTAACGGATGCGGGCCAAAAAGTGTTCGGTTATCTGGGTCAGAAATGTATTAGAAAGTGCTAACTAACTGAAACGAATGCCTCCGATGCGATTTTCACCATATAAATATTGTACCAAAGTTCGTCTGCCGATAACGGTAAACAAACTTTTGTGGTCAACGGGTCGGCTAATCGATATTATACGTAGCTCGAAGGAGTAGCAAAACCAACCCGACGTGTGGTCCCCACATCAAATATATCGCAATCTTTGATTTTTCGGTCTCCACAGTGCCAACGATTTTCGGCATTAATTGAATTCGGTGCCTGGGAAATTCTGTTTTCCCACTTTTTCGGGTTCCTTGGAAATTTAGCACTCGTGGTGAGTGCGGTCCCCAAAGGAAGGCAAACAACGCGGCCAAAAATGTATAAAAAAAATACATTTTTGATGCCATGCCAAGGGCTCAAGGCCGAAAATGTCGCAAAATGATTTAGGTTTTGCAAATATTTGGCACACCAGTAATTAAAAAATTAAAATGGCATCTATTTTAGTCTGTTTAGCACCCAAGAGAGATAAATAAAGTACTTAAATTAATCAACGATGTAAAAATAAATTTAAATGTATTTAATTTATAAGAATTAGAAACATATTATGTTTACTTTAAGCTTTATTCCTTATTAGACTTATACTAAGCTTCCTGATATTTTTTGGTCTAGACCGCTGCAGTGCCCAATTCGCATTATGTACCCTTAGTATGCCTCAGTTACATTTTCCTGGTTTTGGAGCTCTGCACTCGAGAACTTTGTCGGCTGCCTCATAAATCTTGAGTGAAAATTTTCGTTTGGCCCATAAAAAATTAACAATGCGTAAAGGGGCAGGCAGAAGTTACGAGGCAGACTGCTGTGAGGTTTTAGCTTAAGCCAGGATTCTGCGAGGGCTTGCCAAGTATGTCCCTGCTGCACTTGAGACCCCCAAGTACTCACACACCAACGCACCCAGGTATACATATTGCACCCGCACACTCCGGTATGCCAGTGTGTGTGTGTGTGTGGGCAGCCATAAAGGTTTTGTGGTCCAGTTGGGCAGACTCGTTGTTGGGCAGATGCCCTCATGCACGCCTCATCGCCTTCAAGAGTGCACGGGGAAATAAGTGTTGGAAAGTGTTGTTTAAATTTTTTAAAATTAAAAAAAGAAAATAAATTGTGAGTCTAAGTTAAACCTTATATTAATCATATAAATTCCAATGAAACGTTTTATAAGATTGAAATGCTTTCGAATATCTACTAAAATATTTTTTTATAATTGTCACTGATATCTCTTAAGGTTCCAAAAAAATAGCAATTAAGTTCGGAAACCATATATTTTTAACGTTTAATACAAACGGGAAAACAGAATTAATAATTTTCATGAGAATTTCCAGTTCATTTTGGAAGGAATGCAAAATCCCTTTCCAACACTTTTTTCCAGTGTTGTATCGAGATGGGGCCCGATATTTGCGGTCAGTTCTTCGAGTCTGCATTAAGGAACATGCGATTTCCCTCCGCTCTTGTTTAATTTTGTATGGCCTTGCTTGGAGTTGGAATTGGATCCAGGGACTCTGATAACGAATCTGCCTTTGACTGTCTATCTGGCTGTCAGTCAGTCCGTTGCCCGTAAGTGCATTGGGGAGCTTCGTTTCTGCGCACTCCGCATGATGTCCTTAATTGTGAATATGTGTTAATGTATTCCCTTTGGCCCGTTAACATTTTATTTTGCCATTTTAAATACTCCCAATCTGGCTTTAAGCCCGGTAGAAGATGGTCGGGGAAAAGGATCCTTGTCCGACGTGACACTGAACACGTTTTAACGCCGAGAAGCTTCTGGCCCCAGCCTTCATAACTTATGCCCATAGATAAGCGACGGCAGGCTCTTCGTCCTTTTCGTCCTTGCGGTTGCCCCGAACATTGTTGTTCCTCGCTTCTTTTTTTTTTGTATTTTTGGTGGTTCGTGGGAGGAATTCTTGCGTCCTGGGTTCGGGGGCTCCCCCTCATAATGCTGCTGGCCATTTAAGCAAATTATGAAATTTTCATAATTCTGTATTGTAATTGCTGAAAGCTCTGGCGAAATTAGGAGCGGCAAGTACTTGGAAGAAAAATGTTAATGGCAAATTAATAATGCATCTGAAGAGCAGTAACGTAAAACTTTCATTTTTGGATATTTCCTAAGAGGAATTTATTAATGTTTATCTTCTAAGTGGTACAAGTTTGCAACATTACCAGTTTCCCTTAAAGCTTTCATTATTTAATTTAAAAAGTTTAAAGTTTTATCCTTTCAATTTTAAATCGCTTAAAATGTAAGTCTTATCTGGGTAAAACACAAATATTTATTGGGCAATTTCCCATCATTGTGGGCCTAATCTCCATGGCAAACCGCAGCAAAGAAATAGCTCATTGGTGCAAAAACCCACTGTTCGATGACCGCAATGGGGTCTCGGTCTCCACACATCCCCACCGACCAACCTTTATTTATATTTAATTGTGCCGACCGCATTGTTGGCACGTTACACCTCAAATTGTAATTACATCCTTGATGGACTCGGCCACTCAATGCACGTGCCATTAATTATGAAAATATTGCCCAAACACTTCTGGGCGAAAAGATGCTTTTCCTCTTCATTTTCCGACCACCTCTCTTTTTCTCTCGTTTTCTCTGGCCAACACTTACATTAAATTTAAAGTATTTACCACAATATTTTTGCTACACTTGCCTCAAATTGTATTTCCAGTTCGCCATTTGTAACAATGCGCACTCAAACACACACATCAAGTACTTCTGCCAGAGTGTGTGTGTGTATTTTAGAAAATGTATTGTGTTACTTGAGTTTTCGTCTGAGCTGGAAAACTCTGTTTTCCGTTTTTGTTTGCGCTGGCTGCTGTATGTCCTTTGTGAATTTCTTTTTTGTGGGGTTTCATGGCAGCCAAAGTGTGATTTTTACCGGACTCAACAGTAAGGAAGACTTAGTTTAGCTCTTAGTTCCTAAAAACTTTATTTTTTAAAAACTTCCTAGTTGAGAAAATAAATCTTTTCTTCTTTGATAACGTGCTTTGTATTCTTAAAGATAGCAAAGACATGAATATATATTTTTTTTTATTTTACCAGGTAATATCACAATTCGATATCCTGGTTTTTGTTGTACCTTTTTCTCCTTTTCAGCCCACTGCATGTAATATTTACTGAACCAAATTAAGGACATGAAAAATCCCTGCCAACTTTACTGAAACTGAAATTGAATAACTTGCTGGATGGTTAGTGGGTGAAAAATGTCTTAATGAAAATTAGGCACCCAGACGATATTGTTCGTGGGCCAACTGGCAAACTGATTTGGGGCTGACTTCTTAAGATGCCAGGACACGTAGGCCCCGCCAGCCGCAGGACATTTACGGCCGTTAAATTTTTGGCCACCGAATAGACCACGAAAAACGTGCAATTATTCAAAGTACGGAAAGAGTTTTCGCATTAAACGTGTAACTTTTCGGAACCCAAAATGCGGAATGGGCACCGAGGAAATTGTTCATAAGTTGGAGACAACTTTTCGTTAACTTCCTGCGGCTGAAACGAGCCAAAGGAAACATTTTCATTTTAATTCCAGTCAGCATCTAATTTATTGCCGCAATTTGCCTAGCGCGGCCTGGCTGCCGTTGTTGCCGAATATTAATTTAACATAAACGGCTCACAACCATCACCAAATTGCCCCCAAAATGATTACACGACACTCTGCAGCGTTGTCCTCGAAATCCTTGTTGGCTTTCTGACGATGTCGTGGATTTGGCATCGCGCCACTGAAGATCAACATCAAATTACCCTAATCAAATTGTCATTACGCATATTTTAAGTAAATGAGCGCGTGAATTTAGATCAAATTAGCAGGAGGCAGCAACTGGCTGACATTCAATTTACATGTGATTTTCGAGGGGCACATTTTTTACGAGGACCTCGCCTAGGAGAAGTTCATGCGGGAGAGAAATGCTCATTTAATTTAAATTTACAAACGCAGACGTAGATTCCACTCCTGGTAAAAAAAGTTTTCGCTTTTAATGCACAGCAGTAAAGTCATTTTTATAGCTGGGAAAAAGCGATCAACTTGGCTATGCATGTAAAATAAAAATTTAATTTCTTAATTAACTTTTAAGATCTATCAACGAAATAAAAAAACTGGTTGTAATTTACTTTATAGGTTACTATTTATGAAATTAAAAATTATCTTATTTATTTTGCCTTCACTTTGAGAATTACCTTATTCTTTAACACACTAGTACGACTGTATATTCATTTCTTCGTTACAATCCGCTGATGTTAAATGACTGCAATTTCTTATACTTTCAAGAAGGAATATAATCTATTTTCCAAAGTTTACCACAAACCCAAGCACAATGTATTTATGCCAAGTTAATTATTTTTCCTGCCACACTGGCTCCCACCACCCATCACGTTCTCAAACACGTGCTGAAACATATCCTTCACTGCCAGTGAGAACTTCCGCAAACAAAGCCCAGTTCTGTTGAGTACTGGAAATTAATCAGGAACGGGTTAACCGCTTGGCTGTTTGGGCGCTTAAAGGCTTCCTCCCACTGAGATGCTCGCCAAACAAAATAAAGCTTAGTTAGCAAGCAGTTTAGAAAAGTTGCGAGGCAAAAAATAAGTAAATATAAAACAGAGCATATAAAACTACTAACAAGACATAAATGGACGAAGAATAAGCAAGGATAACTGAAAAGTTTCGTCTGCGGAAAGGGAGCACAGTGGAATAGCACATGCAGGGAACAAAGTTCTGGGAAAACACCTCAAGAATTCTGGGGATGGGATAGAATGGGATGGGTATGGTATGGTATGAGTTGAACTTTCCACTGAACTGAAGCTGAACTTTTATTTGTTTGACTCGTGAGCAACAAACTTTGCCTCCATGCTCTCTTTTTCATTCTTTTGTTTTTCCCCCAATTTTATAGCTGCAAAACGTTACCGTTAGTGATGTCATATATTACATTTTAAAGAATATTATATTATGTTAAAATATATTGTATTATTTATTAGTACTATGTTATTCCGTTTATGGATGAGAAATTTAGGTCATCATCATTATAGCATCTTTAAAGTAACTTATCTTTAATCTTAAATCGATTTATATAGTAAAGCTGCTCGAATAATAAAATGTACACTAATAAAAAACTTGAATTTATTAATTTTCCGCCTTGAAGAATTATAAAAAAAGCATTTATGATCACTTTACTGGTCTATAAAATCGTAAAGATGCCTCATCTCTCTACGGGGCATCCCCTAGTGGAACCAAAACGAGCAGAAGAACCGGTCGCCAAGTGCACTTCAAATTACTCGAATGATACTTGATGGCTGCAATCAGCAGAGACCCCCGACAGACAGCAGACTTCATTATTTTGATAGCAATTAGCAAATTGAGTTCTATAATATTTCTGTTGTCCGTTTTGCAGTGCTCCCTTTCAGTTGTTTTAATTTTATTGTGTGTCTCGTGTGTGGCCAAATGTTGTCAAGCAATTAGTGCAGCACGACTGGCTTTTCCTTTTTCCGGCGGGGAATACTCTGCGTATACTTGATATAGGGGCGATGCCGGAGGGGGTTTCTTTTGGGGTATCGCTTTATGTGCGAACACTTGGCAGTGTAATTAACTTGCCGCACCCCAAAAATAACTGACCCCAAGCGAGAATTCAGCAAAAGATTTTTTTAGTTATATAACGTTGGGGGCAGCTGATAAAACACGGATTCACTGAAACTGCAAACAGCATGTGGAAGTGACAAACAAGTAAGAAGGGTTTTCAACCCACAGGGCTTACAGAGAAAAAAATATATAATAGATTTATAATATCAATTTTTAAATACCAATTAGTGTTTAAGTTGGGGGCATGCCAATATTGAATTTTTTATTAGGTTAAATATTTATTTTAAACTTAGTCGTTTTTTAATAAAGACCAATGTCGATGCAGTAACAAAAAACGGTTCATATTAAACGTTTTCATGTAAATTATATTACCTATACATTTTTAACTTATTTTTTCACATAGAAAATAGGAAATGTAAATATATTTTCCGCAAGTGGAACTTTATTGAATTCATGGTCTTTGGTCAATACAAGTGCAATTAAACATTTTTCAATAAGCTGCATTGGCTAATACAAATAAATAAAAACAGATAGAAACATTTTTGTTTCAAAGAGATTGAAAACCAATAGTTTTCATGGCAATAAAATGGGGACTATCACAGGGACTACAATACCCTACAAACTACCATTTTTTGCGACGTTAGATATGCAGACGGTGAAGTTCAAAGGATGTTTAGCCTAACCTTTGTCGTTTACCCATCTACACCCACTTTAATGGCTCAATCATTTCTGCAATTGTTATGTTCCTGAACCATTTAACCTTATTGCCGGCGAACGGGGGCCAAATGAACTGGAAACAGAATTTGTCAGGGCCTGATTTGTCGCCTTGTTGTTTCTGAAACACATTTCCAGCTATAATCCCGATAATATTATGAATATGAGGGGGAAATATGATACTTTAAGCTACAATACATTGTGTTTTATGTTTATTTGGCAGCGGTTACATAACCCCGGGTTACAGCCCGATGACAAAGCCAGTTGAAAGTTGGCATCGCATTGATCCATGTTGACAATCTTTGGCGGGTCGCGGAATATAAATAAATATGCCAAGTTATTCGCATACTTTTACACTCGGCTGCTCATCGTGGTGTGTGGCCAGAGTTCCAAGGAGCGGGGTGAAAGGCGATTTGTTTTCGAATTCCCTTCTGGAACAGTTTATTTTTATTGCCGGGCGACGCGACTTCGCTGCCATATCGATGGCGATGCCGCCTGACAAAAGGCAAATGCACCCATTTGTCATTTGGACAACGAGCTGACAACGGTTCAGTGCCACTTGTCACCGATGAGCCGCGGGAAAAAGCCCGAACAGCAGAAATCCCAGTAGCAGTTTGCCCTTCAAACTGTTTACTTTACAAATGTATACAACGAAAATCACAAGCACCCACTTTTTTCGTCGAGTGATAAAACCCTTTTTTGCGTAATGGGCCGAACACACAAAGTGCTTTTAATTAAGCATCGATATGTGCTTAAATATGAAATGCCCTCACATATTTAATTAAAAAGAAATTGTATCCCGTTGCCACCTACAAAGAGACTTTGTCCTCGCTTTTAATTGCGCATTTCATGCATTTTAATGCGACTGCCCACATAAAAGATGCCTACCATAACCCGAAAGAAATTGTAATGAGCTCAAAACCAAAAAGGGAAAATTACACAAGCCATACAAAAAAGTAAAATAAAAATGCAAACAAATTAAAGGCATGGAAAACCCATAAATTTTATATGGCTTTGGAACAAACAGATCTGACGAGGCACATTGATATGGAATTAAGCTTGGGCTGCTAATCAAATGTAAGCACATTTAATGTTTAAATAAACAGAAATGAGTTGATCTGGCGCAAATAGAACAGACGAAATGAAAAGAGTAAAGGGCCTGAAAGGACGATTTCTGGCTTAAGCCTCCAATGTTTTTCCCTTTGATTAAGTCCCGCATAAATATTTATGTGCAGCAGCGCAAAAATGCGCATTCATGATGGGCAAAGTGGTATTTAATTGGGAAGTAAAATATAAGAAGCACGTTGTAAACAGAATAAATATTGTGAGCTCGAGAAGCAACGAATACGAAATATCCTGGGTAAAATAAAATTTTAAAAGTAAATTCGGCAAATAATAATTTAATTTAAAAAAATAAAGAAATAGTCTTAATCATTAAACCAAAAACTTAAAACATATTAAGAAAATTCAACCTTTTTTCTTTCTTGTTAAGTAGTCTTAATTGATTTTTTCCTTTTTTAATATAACTAATACCCTTGGTTCTTCTGTTATTAAACGCATTTCAATCATCAACTCTTTTCTTCCCCAATCGTAAACTCCAAAAATAAACTTCAATTTGAAAGCAAACACACTCGTTATGCGATGCTTCTGTTCTCGACGACGCCACTTGAAAAATATATCATAAATTGTGTTATTGAGTTAGCAGTGGGGCTCTCATCACAAAAAAAGCTGAAACAAAACACAAATACGGACCACGAGAGCCACTTTCAGACTTGGCAAACAAAATAAAGTCACCGAAGACTGAGAATTTGTGTGTGTTTTTTGTGAGGATATTTCTGTGCCTTCGTTTTATTCCTTTTGAAGTGCCACCCGAAAAAGAAGCACAAAGTTGAGTTTATGTCTGCTTCTGTGGGGCATAATTCCCTTTAAAGACTTTAACGCTTTTTTAATAATTTTTTATTGTCAAGAAACTCGCCTGGGTGTTATTTGCATTTGAGAAGTTTTAAGTGCCGCCATCTCGGCTGTTCCTCACCAACTTTATTTGCGTCTTCGTTTAATTTTTGAGTTTATTTGGTTTGTTTCAAAAGTTTAATAAACGTCTGAACTCATAAACCAATTTCAGAAAGCACAACCGAAATGTATTCAATTTGTACTCGTTAATTTAGCAACATAATTCCATTAAAGCCGGAGTTACTGCAATTTTAGCCAATCAATATCCGTGCTATAAATATAAACTTCAAGGACACTCTCGACCTTTTTGTCAAGTTAATCCCATTGTTCGCCAATATTGCGGGCCAATATTTTTTAAGCCGCATTTATGCATTCGTTTATATTCAATTTGCATTCATACATTTGCATAGGTCACCGTTTTACTTTGGCAAAAAAATAAGGAAAATAAACTTTTGCGTTTGTTTTGCATCATTGTGCACTGGAAAACCAGCAAAGTGGGCAAATAAACGGAACTGGGATTGAATTGTCACAGCTGCAATTTTTCAAATGTCAAATCAAAACAGAAAACCAATTACTTTCGATGATTAATTACCATTTTCGAAGGACCAAATGCTGGAGACCGCAGAATGAT